>NC_086208.1:7341428-7998214 GCF_035770615.1 Melospiza melodia melodia | reverse complement strand
AAAAACCCAAGACTTCAATTTGACTCTGCTCCCTGCCCAGTCAGAATTGCAGAATACCAGGAAGGCAGCTGATGTTGGACCAACAGATGGACCAAACAGTGCTGTGCATCATTCTTTTAGTAAAAGCAAAGACAAACACAGAGATAATCACTTTAATTTATAATTTTGAATTCAGATCTTTTTCCTTCCCTCAAAAAAAAAATGGCGGGGTACATGACATGACACATTAAACTTAAACCAAAGTGTGAATATATCCTGACAAAAATAAAAAAAATCTAAGAAAAACCATAGAACAGACTTCTAATTAATATCTCATAATGAAGAAATAAAATCACTGGTAATCCTTATAAAACAAGAGCTAATGGAAATATTTTTAACTTGTCTTCATTACTGTACTTCATTAAGTGTATTTTAAAAGTAAATAATTTATTTTAAATGTGACTTCACTGAAGGAACAGTATTTTCATGTAAGTTCTACACAACCAACTGATTCAAGCAGCAAAGTTGAACTGATGTGTTTTATATCATTCAGTGTAGAATCTGAGTTCAACTAACCAAGTCAAAGGGAACATTTAAATAAATGCATTGGATAACAAAGATGCAGTTCATGCAGCACCAAGTATTGAATGCAATTTAAAACACTCAAAATAATGAAGAGAAAGGACTAGATGGGATGAATGCAGGACTAGACAAATAAAAAGGTAAATTTGATTTAGAACTAAGACACTACTTACATTTACTGGCAAGAACTGTTACTCATATTTAACAGACAAATTAATTGTAAGACAAATGTACAGGATTATTGATCTGTAGAATGAGTCACTCCTCCTAAAACTGTGTAGGCAAACCAGTAAATCAAGTTCTTACCTGCATGGGGAGCACGAAGCAGGTGGATATTCTGTTTGACTTCTTTGATGTCTTCTGCCTTCTGCAACTCTTTGCTCTTCTTTAACCTGGGAAAGGGGAAAATTAGATTTAATCACCTTCAAAGAGGACATGCAGGTTTTCATTTTAATGCATGGTATCTCTCACTAAAGGTATGTACAGGCTGTAAATAACTATGATTATGAGGAAAAAAAGGTAAAAAGTATTTGAAAACCAAGAAAATACTGGATACAAAGCCACAAAAAATGCAGCACTGTACCAACTCCTATGAGAATTTGGTTAAAATTTAAGACTCTGCATACAAATAAGTACTACATTACAGCAGTTATCCTTGAGTGTCCAAAAGCTGCATTTCCTTGGACAGCCAATAACACAGGGTAGAGCACACCCTGTGTATTTTACCCCATCACTTGGATGACTGTGTACATACAAAGCAGATTACTCTTTAAAACTGGATCATCCCATTTCTGGAAAGGTTGTCTAACACACACAGGGCAAGGGGTTCCCATCACACAGATAATTCTCACCTGTTCATAATAAATCTGGCTTGGCGTTTTTGCTTTATTTCCTCCACTCTCTTCATTGCATCCACTGAAATAAAGCAGAAGTTGTTTTAAATGTGCTTAAATCCCTGCAGCAGAAAATCCATGCTATTTTTGTAAAGCAGCTCCCATAATACCTAAACACCAGAGGCAATTCTTACACTATGTAGAGGAAACTATTCCTTCTCCCAAGAGCAGGATAAGGGAACATTCTGTGTAGCAACCCTGATAACTTGTGTTTTACAACTTATTTATGCTTCCACTTTTGTGCCTACACATAATGCCTATAGTTAACCATCACTGCAAAAGACTCAACTTGAAAAAAGATGCCAGTTACCAGCTTCTCCTTTGTGGCATTCATTCACATGAATATAAGCAGTTCTCCTATTTTATGACAATTGATTCTATGAAGCAAACTGAAGTGGCATGAGCACAAACACAGAAACAACTGCATCATGTAAAAGGATTACATTGGGAGCCTCTCAAAAAGCTGGAAAATCACTTAGGGGTTTTGAAGACAAAATAAAGGACTTCTGGTCCTCATTTTCAAACCAGTTTCCAGAAAAAAACATCAAGTGAACCTCCACACCTGTTTACAACTCAAACCTCCTGCACACTCAGAATTTGGTCATGATTTCAGTAATTTCAAGCACAATCACTACAAGCTGTCAGTACTCTAAAAAGTCTTTTGAAAGCACAATCATAAGTAAAAAACGAATTTTTTGGTTTTTTCCTATAATGACTCACCAGTCTTGTTCCACAACTCTCTCTGGTATTTCACTGGTTCGTTCCTACGTTTTTCAAATTCAAATGAATTATCCTGTATCAAGAAAAAGTAAATACAGACTTATGCAGAAGCTTTTTTAGATCAATACATTCATACTGTAGCAGTCACTCACAGAACTGAATATTTTATGGGATTCTTTTCCCCCTTTCAGAAGCTCAGTTCCTAGACTTGAACGATCATTAGAGAGAAATATGAGAAGGAAATTGAGTCAAATGTTTGACCTCAAAGTGTCAGGAGCCACAGTGATTTGTCTGAAGAGAACTATTTACCACATCACCACCCTCAGCTATTTTCTATTTAGCAAGACTAAAGGAACAGAGAAAACCCATGTGGAATAGGAAATACAGAGCAGATTAGACAGGTGGAAGGCGAAATTGAAAACCGGTAAATTTGAAAGCATTTATTGCAGGACAAATAAGTTCTACTCTACAGCTTGTAATTTTGAAATGGTTTTTAAAAAATACCCCAACCACCATTTCATTTTAAGAATACTGAAACAGTCTAATTTAAAATTGTGAAATATTTCAGTCGATACCTCTGGCACTTGGGACAGCTGCTATCCCCCTAACCATGTTCCCTCATTCCCATGAGCTGAAGATGAAAAACAGTTCCCTGATCTTTTTTTTGCCAGGCACACTTAGCTTTATATCAGTTTTATCTGAGGACTTCTCCCAGCCCAAAGGTTGTTTTTTGTCGTGGTAAAGCTGAGTTACACAGCACTAAGTTAATATATTGGCTTTATTCTTAAAATACATTATGTATCTCAAAATTGGAACATATTGTCACCTATTTAGACACGAATAAAGTTATTTTTAATTCAGTTATTTTCAAAAATGTAATTCAACATAGACAGAAACAATTCAAAAGCAAGAAACACAGTTACTGAAGATGTTAATTAACCATGGCTTTTCAGTCATATTAAAAAATAAAACCACATTATTTCCCTTGAAAGATCCACAAAAGGCAGGAAATCACTGTATCAAAATGCTTACTAGATTTTTATTATTCTGTAAAAAAATAGGTAATTAAGTCACAATAATTCTTGAATTATTTAAGGACTGTCCCACCAAATATGAATGTTTAACACTTTTACTACTGAAGCAACTTTGTTTTGAAATTGCATTTGAGGTCTCATGCTGTTTTTCAAACATTCCTTTCTATGCAAAGACTTTTTCTACACATTGTAAGCTTAAAAGAGGCTTCACAGGTAAGTATTTTAAGGGTCTGCATAGAGAGACTTCCTCAGGTACCTGGTAACTCAGATTATTTGTGCAGAAACACAACTACCAATGGTATACATACAGACTAGAGGATTTATTGGTGGGAAAAAATGCCTTGGACTCGGGAGCCACCACGTGTTCCCAGACAGACACCTGATACACGGGCTTCCATCCCAAAGGTGGAAGGTCCAGATTTTAATCAAGCTGAATGAACAGCTCACTCTCAAGAAACTCTCCCAGTCTCTTCCACAACCCCTCTTGTCCCCAGCTCCTGTCATTAAATGACAATACTTTAAGGAACCCAGCCCAGCCCCAGGAAGAGCCATTTCAGTGTGCTGATGTAAAGTGGGAACCAGTTCAGCTTCTTACCACTGTCAGCTCTTTGCCAGCTGCTTTACGGAATGCTTTAGTCCATCTCATCTTTCTGGGATTTCGCTTCTTTTTAAAGTTTCTGTGGCATTTTGATTTGCAGAATCTAAATATCTTTTAAAACGTGGGTGAAAAAGAAGAAAAATCTTAGTTAAATCATGTTATCCGTGCGCCACTGCAAGTGTGATATCAAACACTCTAACCATACTGCTCATCACAAATTATATTCAGGTTCCAAATGCCAGTAATTTTATAGAAAATACAGCAATTAACAAAAACAATTTCAAGCACTAATACTGTTTTTTTTCATTATAAAGTCAATTTCACAGCTGCCAGGGTTAAGCACAAGTACTTACAATTAAGCTGATTATACATAAAATACACCTGAGTTTTGAGAATTATCATCTGCAAAAATAACCATAAAGCCAAACCTGTAGTATGAATAAACAATTTTCTACAGCTGCCAGCACTTCTTAGATACAGTACCATCCTGAGAACAACAAAAAATCCTCACACCTCTCATAATCAATGCAACACACACACAAAAATGTCTATTTTCTGGGATGCAGCCTTAAGCCCCAAAGATTACCCTGCAGGAGTCCTAAGCACATTAGTTAAGTCCTGGACTGAAATTACTGAAAGCTGTTAAAGCATATGACAAAACCTTTTAATGGACCTTTTTCTTTTTTCCCTATTTTTCTACATATTCTACATAATACCAGACTGTTCACTTAAAAATGGTCAGAATTACATGTTATTCACGAGGTTTTGAAAACCTTATTTTTTTTACAGCCATATCCTCCTTCCCATCTAATAGTCAATTCTAAAAAAATGTAATAGAAATTCTAAATTCTAAAGTTTAATAGAAATTAAAATTAAATAGAAATTTAAAATTAAATTAAAACTAAATTAAATTTAAAAATCAAAAATTAAATTAAAAATAATACAAATTCCAAATGTAAATTTAATAGAAACTCTAAAAATGTAATAGAAAATATGAAACTTTTCATTAGGGCAATCATCTTCGAATAGCTTTTTTTTTTTTTTTTACACTCTTCTACTACGTTTTTTCACTTCGCCTCAGGCACACCTGCCACGGTGCTTTGCCGTTTCCCAGACGCGCTGTTCACAAGCGATGTTTTTAGAGCGCCCCTCGTGGCCGCGGAGCGCTCCCAGCCCGGCCCCGGCGCAGCGACTCAGCTCGCGATCCCTCCTGAGCCCGGGCCCGGGAGGGAAGCGATGTGCGCAAGCTTCACTAAGACACGAATTTCTCAGATTGACAGAATAGTCAGAGTTGAAACGGACCCACAGACAAGAGGATTACTGAGTCCAGCTCTTAAGCAAATGGCCCGTACATGGATCGAACCGACAGCCTCGGTGTTCTCAGCACCGTGCTCCGACCAGCCGCGCTCACCTCGGGCTCCCGCCCGCCCACACATGCGGACGGTGCGCGCGTACCCCGGCAGGGCCGGTGCCGACCGCCAGCAGCGGCCCCGGCCCGGGACAGGGGCTCCGGCTGTGAGCGCCCCGCGTGAGGCGCGGCCGGTGACACCGAGCCCCGCCGGGGCCCGCCCGCACAGGCCGGGCCGGCGCAGGGAGCGGCCGCGAGCACCGCGGGGAGGGCGGTGCCGGTGCCGGCCGGGCTGTACCTTGCAGTCGTTGCGCACGAACATGACGCCGTGCCCCGGGTAGATGGGCCCCGAGCAGAAGTAGCACTTCTCGATACGCATGGCGGCGGCAGAGGCGGCGGCAGCGGCGGCGCGGGCGGAAGCGCGGCCCAGCTGACCGGAGGCGGCGGGGAGGGGCGGGCCCGGCTCCCGCAGCGCCGCCGCAGCGCCCCCTGCCGGCCCCGCCGCCGGCACACACGGCACGGGGCCCTGGCTTCTGTTTATAAAGGAAAAATTGTGTTCCGAGGGCGAGAAATTAACGAACCGATACGGACATAAGGATAGACAGAGTCACCCAAGGAAAAGAAAGGGAGTTAAACGTAGATTTTTAAATCTAGAGTTAATTTACTGTAAAATTCAGACAACAATTTCTGTGCTGTTTTCTTATCTGTAAAATCCAAAATATAAGCAAAATTTGAAGTCCTAAAACCAATGGTTCTGCATACCATATAGATAGGTACCTGTTACTCTGGTTCCCTCTCCTAGAGTTACCTGTTTATTGTGAAAGGACCTAAATACTAGGCCCTGTACCATCCAAATTGGTTGGAATTGGAGGTCTTCTGTCTATTCTTCAATTGTAGGATGCTGTCCCAGCTCTGAGTCTGAAATCCTCCTCACCACATAAGTCTTTACCACCACAATTCCTGCCTCTCCATTTAAAAGAAATTAACTCCCAGAGTATCTGGTGAAAAATCCATGTATTGAATTGCATGTGCTTCTAAAGCAGTTTTTGCTTTCTAGAACAACAAAAGAAAGGCAGTCAGCTTGGTGCTGTATTAAGAAATATCAGAGGAAGAAAAAAAACTTGCTTTAGCACAGTGGAGTCACCTTATCAGCACAGAGGCTGTCTCCAGTCTTTCAGCCCCGTCTGCTGCAGGGAGCAGGGCTGGAGCACAGCAGTGGCCAGGCTGTCAGTGGCTGGGAGGGCTCTGAGGTGGGACTGAGGATGGCAACCCGGGCGAGGAGATGCTAAAGACAACACACACAATCCAGTTTTATCAGGGAAGCTATGAAGACAAGTTTACAGCTACAGGAAACAAACAAATAGTAAACAAGTTTGCTTAGGTCCCAGGCTGTTCTCCTTTTTCAGTTTGATTACTTTGAGTTTCCTGCCTATGCCATTTTTTTCCCTGTGGGCTGTATTTATTTCACTTTTCCTGGCAGAGCATTGCGTGGGTGAAGTGTTTGGTGGCTTCTACAGTTTAAACACATTGAATTACAGACTGTCACCAATACATCCAGCAGACAGGATGTGAGTGCACAGTGATAATACAAGCATTTACCATTAAATTATCACTCCCAGCTCTTTTTTTCACATCAAAGCACTAATCTCCTCTACAAGCCATTATGCTGTAGATGTGAAGTGCTTGTCCTTGACTAAAAGGCAATATAGGTTGAAGGTTGCTGGTGACAGAATCCAGATTAATTATAGAAAACAAATAAGTACTTCTACTGCATTAATAGTTATTCGCAGACAGAATTTGGTATCCAGGTGAAAAACAGCCTCACTGGAAGAAGAGATTTTGCAGCAAGCCAAGTGGCTCGTTTGTTTTTGACACAGATTACTACAGCAAGAACTGTTTTACCAAACATCTCAAAGCACTACCTTAAACTCATAGCAAAACTCTGATCTGCAAGTATTTACATACTTGTAGAAGTTTCCTAATAGAAGTAAAAGAACTGTCATACAGTCATGTGAAAGAATAAACAACTGTCAGGCAAATGCACTTGTAGGATCAGTTTCAGAGACTTATGATCATACTGGGTAGAAGACACTTCTGGGGGTCATCTAGAGCAAAGCCCTGCTCAAAGCAGAACAAATTAATACCAGGCTCAAGGTCACATCCAGTTTAGTTTTTAGTGTCTTCAAGGACAGACTCCATAACCTTCCTGAGCTCCTGTTCCAATTTCTGACCACTTGTATGGTGGCAATCTTTTCCTACTATTTAATCTTAATTTTCTAGAGAACATTTCTCTCTTGCCTCTTTCCTATCCCTGTGCCCTCTGAGAGGGGTCTGGCTCCACCCATTAGAATTCAAGATAGCAGAAAGGTCTCCCTTAGCTTAAAGCTAAGCAAACTCTGTTCTGTCTCTTCCTACCCCTTGTGCTTCAGCCTTCTGATCTTCATAGCATCTGGTGGACCCACTCCATGTGTCAATGCCTTTCTTCTACTGAGGTGTCCCAAAGAGGGCACAGAACTCCAGTCAATCTTACAATTACTGAAGATAAGGAAAGACTGATTTTCCCAACCTGCCACCTTCCTTTTACCAGTGCAGCCCTGGATGCAGCTGGCCTTATCTGCCACAGCAGCACACTTTTGTTTTGGTCAGCCTGCTTTGGACCAGGATGCTCATCCCCTTATCTGAAAAATGTGTTTTTTCCAGCTAGCACTACTACATAGGGTTATTGCAGCCCAGGGGGAATACCCAGTGACATTTGACACTTGCCCTTTTTAAAATGAATGAGGTTTAGTTCAGCTCATTCTCTTGCCTGTCAAGGAACCTCTGAATAGCAGCAGCACATTATAACCTACCTGGTAATAGACACTGCTCTTGATGGAAGCAGTTACTCTGAAAATTCAGGCTCCTTACCTTTGTAGAAGCAATGAAGTTGACAAAATGTATTGCTTGATTCCCTTTGCTCCAAGCACAAGACATGCTCAGATGAGCAGCATTCTGAACGTCTCCTGAGCACAGAACTGATGCCTCCATTGTCCTCTCTGGGTCTGGGCCCCTCCTGGCATCACCCAGCATTCACCAGGCTCCTGTCTGACTGGTTTGCTCAGTGGAAGAGAGGGTCACCAAGTATCTCAACCACAGCACAGACCTTGGACACATCTGAACAAAGAATCCTCACAACGCACATGGACAGCACAGGACACAGACTGACATTGAACTGAGACAATAGGAAATGTTACAGTTCAGTTCAACAGTGCTGGCAAAGTTCATGTCAGGAATGTTTAACTATTTTATATTATTATAAGAAATCCTGGGACAATCCATCTTAATGGAAACACTTTCCAAAATTTTGTTCAATTACAGATACATCTGACACTGAATGGAAACAACTTTTCTTGAAATAAGTTTCACATCATCTAAGAATTCTTGTTTCTTTGTTTCTTAAAACCAGTACTAGTCTAGTAAGAGCAGTGTAATTTACTGTCAAGAACATTTACTGTGATTTCTCATGAAAGTTTAAAAGGGAACAAAAGTTTTGTCACACAATAGCTCAAACAGATAAATCTTATGGCACATTTCAAAGGCTGACATCAAAGCAATTTTATGTAGATCCTCTTTGCAAATAGTTACAAATAATAGGCATGACACAAATATGACAGTTTCAGTATTTAATATTTAATATCCAATTTAAACATAAGTATTCAAAAGGAAATATTTTTACACTATTTCAGTAGTCACTTAGCTCAATAGCTGGTTGCAATAATCCTTAAAGTTTTCAGGAACCGGATGGAGCTATAAGCACAAAAACTCCCATTTTAAGTTAATACATGACAAAGTTCCACTGCAACCCTCTGAAAACCAAAGAGTTACATTAAAAGAAATTCAGACACTGAAGTACATTGAAATGTATTGTGTCTTACACTAGAGTTTCTTACTCTACTGGTCAGAAACATGATGGTAACTTCAAAAGGCACTCTGAATTAAACTACAGTAACTCCGGTCTACAAGCATTTTAGAAGTGGAGTAGAAAAAACCAAAACCCTATACTCATATAAATTTCTTTTACCTCTGTCCTAGCCCCAGAGCAGTCGAATTATATTGCACTTTTAAAATATTCTGTGTAGGCTGTGATAAAAATCTAATATTTACACATTGTGTTTGTTAAAGAACAATGCATTACTGTGTAAAATATTTTAAGACCCTAGTTTAAACACTTACTCTTGTATTAATTAATATAACCAGAAGCTACATCAAATATTTTTCCTTAGAGCCTATTCTAGAAACATTTTTGGTCCTTCCTTCAAAAATTTTGTAATGCTGCAATTCATGTTCGTAACTGGTATCAATACTTGCCTGAAATTGCAGTAGTTAGAATATTTAAATAAATAAATACATAATTTCTAAAGAAGCAATAGCTTTGGAGTTCTGTAAACAAGTTGCTCTGGAAGGTCTGTAACAAGACTCAATTTGGCATGTTATGACTTTAATTGGCAATACCTTACAATTATACAACCTCTGCCAGGGTAGAAAAGAGTTTGGTAGGCACATCTTATATATCAGTCTGGGCAAAAGCCCAAAAAATACTGATTGTTTCCTAGGTCATGTGAATAAATAAAAATAGTTAGAGTAACATGATCCACTGAAACCAAAAATTACATTTATGTGATCCATAGCTGGGGAGAGAGAAAAACAACTACATTCTTTTTAAAATACAATCTAAAGGAAATGAACAAGCCATAAATTACTATATGATAACCAAGATGTTCGGGACACAAAGGTTGGCAGAATAAAATGAGCATTATAAATTCATAGAAATACTGATCTACAGGACTAGTATCTTAGCTGCATCTCACCAGAAGACAATAATCATTCGTTTCTCAATCTAAATTTGAAGAAACATTCTCAATCTGTGTTTGGTAAAACAAATTCAGTGCAAAGCACCAACTCTGATGAAATTTTCCTGACATCTAGGCTGCCCTACATTCTTGTTAAAACATGAGTAGCAATATGAAAGAAACGTAACAGATGCACAGTTATGCCATTTACTTGTAAATTTACATACATGCATGTTCTAGAAATTCAAATGATGTCAGGAGATCTCATAGGCTGCATTGGATATATTTCATAGTACAGTTGTAGTTTACATGTTCAATTACATGACATGCCCCAAGTGCTCTGTGTGCACACCCCTGTGCTTCTCTGGAGCTTTTTATTCTGTACTGAAGTGCTTCCCTTTGGTTTTCATCACTGAAAACTGATGGATTAGGAGAGCAAGGATAATCTACTCTCAGACTTTTGTGGAAAACACAGGATGTGCTCTTTAAGATTGTTATTAAATGGTGAAATGATTAAATGTTTCTGTTTAAAACCAAGAAGCAAGTTGGTTATCGTGTTGTTAGGGGACACCAAGAGCTGTCACAATATCTAATCTAAATGCCTACTCTGTGTAGTTAATGGAGACTGCCAAGGGCAACTGCAAACCCTTCAACTCAAGCCTACCCTTTCTGGCTGCCCACAGACACATGTTTCTGAATTTGGTAATGAAAATTCCTTTCTTCCCCTTTCCTCCCAAGCAGAGAATTAGAGGAACATCCAGTGCTAAACCAAATTAAACCTCTGTCCCAAAGCTAATAAACTGCATACCTTACAAGTGGAGATCAACATTGTTTGAGAGAAAGCAAACAAAAATTCTTACCAAGAATTAATAGAGCTGATTAAATAACTACACAAAGCAATTTGTCCCAAAGTTAAACAGGTAAGCTGCAACTGTACTGTATCATACACATGAAAGTTAAGTGTAACTGGGCTAACAGCCACATCTGCCTTTTTCTTGCTCCTCATTCAGTTGTTCTGTAGAGCTGTGCCCATTGGAGCGCACCACCCCTTCAGGGATCCAGGATTTATCCACACATCGTTCCATGCGCTTCATTATGAGGTCAAGCAGAGTTTCAATGGCTTTGCTTACATTATTCCCATTTGCTGCACTGGTTTCAAAATATGGGATTCTGCAGGAGACAAAAAATAAACTTTCTTACATATCAGAAATCTCAGTGCTCAGAACACCTATGTCTTTGTTAAGAAAAGTTTCTGGCACCTTGGTTTCTAAAGTACATTGCTTGTTTCTTCACTGTTGTGGTCAGGATGTTCCACTGTGGATCTGTAGCTATTGCCTTCTGTACATAGTGCTCCCCACAGCATGGTGCTACAGTGGCTGCATCTGTGTTACTGCCCAGGATACTGATACCATCACTTCAGAATTTTAAGTACTTCTTACTTAACATGCAAGACCCAATGAGTGGCCAAGAGTCTCTTGCTGTGTCTGTGCAGGTCTCTTGCAATCTGTTTCAAATACATCACATATCTATACAAGGCCCTGCCACAAAAGGGGTCATTCATTATCTCACACCTTACTTATCAGAAGACTGTTCACTGCAGCAGGATTTATCTTGCCCCTCTTCATGAGAGAGTGACTCCTAGAGCCATCCTGTCTCACCTCTACAGGGCAGAGAACTTTGTAACTGCCTACAGATTGGATGTGACCCACAACCTTGACTTTCAGCTCACTATTCCTAAATTAAGTTGCATTTTCAGCCACAAAGATAAATACTGCATAAATCATTTTCAGAAGTCACATGCAAAGAGATTTAAGATATGGTCACATGCTATCTGCTGCTGTTTAAAACTTCTTGCTCCTTCACTAACAGCTGGTTAAAGTACCACATGCACTTGCTGTTGTCTGTGACACGGACTTGACTTCAAACAAACATTTTCACAGAAGGAAAAAGAAAACTGCACTAAACCATTTCTCTCTCATGGACAAATTGCTTCTGATTTGCCTCTAATGATTCTTTAAGGCCAAGGCAAACTAACTTTGCCTAGTAAACATCATGACACAGCAGAAGACCTGCAGAACAAGGCAGCTTGCACTGAGGAGCCAGTGTTCCCACTACTGCCTGTCCTGTGGGCTTTACTTTGGAGCAGTTCTACTCTATCCCTCCAAACAAAGGTGGATTAGTGGTTGGAGCACATCATTTAACTTAGCTTTCCTTTGAGAAGAAATCCAGTTCATGTGCTAGAAAATGGCTCCACTATGTGAATTAAAACACAACAAATGCATCAGATGATTTCCTTCAGAAATGTGTTTCTGATTCTCAGTGAAATGCCAAGGTAATCCAAAGATAAGCCCCATGAAAGAGTTAAGGGAGTATAAAAGTACAAATTAATATCTGATAGGAACAAAGATTTCACAAACTTCCTTCAGAGGCACGTGACCCGTGCCTGGGAGGAAGGGGAAGGGCAAGGCTGCCCTGCCTTCCTGCTGGTCTGACTCAGTTTTCAGACTCCCTGAGAGCCTGTGAGAGTACAGATGCCTCAGCACAGGTAAGAGCAAAGAAGTGACTCCATTATTCACCTGCCTCTATAAATTCTCTCTTTTCCAGAAAGTTTGTGAAAATTTACACTGTTTACTGCCAAGTAAAGATGACCCAATCTCCTGTGCAAGATTACTGCAATACTAAGTACTTATTTTTAAGCAATGAAGAAAATATTCATCTCATACAGAAAAAAAGATATCATACCAAGCAGTTAAGCGTTCTAAAATGCTTCTTCTCATAATAATCCTTCACTATGCAGAAAAAAATTATTACAGAAAATATCTCATTCTGCTCTAAACACAGCAATAATTGGAAGAAAGTTACATACCCATATTTTTCTGCAAGTTCCTTAGCATCTTCTTCCTTCACCATCCTTTGGTCCTCCAGGTCACTCTTGTTTCCACATAACACAATGTCTGGGTTTTCACAGTAGGCATGCATTTGTAGCTGACCTGGCAGCACAACATGAAGAGGGTCACGAGCCACTGTCACACACACTCCCTAGGAACACCACCACAAACCAAGGCTGCTCTGCTGGCCCACAGCCCTTCTCCACTGGCCCTGAGGGCTGCCACTGTCACATGCCCAGGGAAAAACCCAGGGAAGCAGAACCCAGGCAGAGTTAGCACAGAAACTTGTGCATTTGCAGCTGAAGGAGTTACAGTCACCAAGCACCTACAGGGAGTGCCAGGAAAGGATCTGCTTCCCTCTCCAGATGGATGATGCAGCTTGGGAACTCCTTTGCCTGGATATACCGGCCAAGTAAGATGTGCCTTCCTTTATGTTTTGCTGACAAAGCTTCAGGTGAGCCAAAATACTTTAGCATAGGCTTCCCACACACTTAAATTACTGAACAGCACCAGAGCCAGGGATAGGATATGGTCTCAGCTTTCTTTTATATAGGTTAAAATCCAAGTTCAATAGGCAAAGCTGAATTTCAGGTGAGCCCTAGAAGCCATCACTAGCAGCTATTACAATTATAATACAACATTTACATTATTTTACTGGGAAAGCCATAATAAACCAGTATTTTAAGCTCTAATTCTCAGTGAGACTTTATATTTACAAACATAACCCCCACACCCCATTTCACCCATGCAAAGAAAGTAAAAATTTAAAAAAAAAGCCATACTTATCCAGTTTCTGACATTCAGAAAGCTTTGCTCATTTGTCAGATCAAAGAGCAGAAGAAACCCCATAGCATCTCTGAAGAAAGCTGTAGTCAAGCTACGAAACCTAGACCAGCAAAGAGAAATTAATTTGCTCATCTGACTTTGAAAACATAATTGCTTACAATCACAGAAGAACTAAGGTAACTTAAGACTGAATGAACCAGAAGGAAATATTCATAGTTGTTTTGCTGAGGCAGGGACTGTGTAAGAAAAATTGCTAACATTACTGTGGCCTAATCAAGGCCTAAGGCATCAAGGAGACTTGAGTGTGAGAGCTTTAAACAGTCTTCCACTACAAAGCATGCCTTGATCAAGATTCAAAAATTAAAACAATAATGAAATCCTAACTTTGAACAAAAATTTATCCCCTATACACATCAGTCCTTGAATTTAAGATTAACAACCACAAGAATGCTAGTCTTTTGACAGGCCAATAGAATAGAATCCTTTGAGATACTTTTGCCTGTCTGACTTTCCCAAAACATCAATATATTTACAGAAACTTAAGAGAACTTTAAAAAGTCAAGCTTTAAAAGTGTCTATATGTGCTGGCTATGAAAAAAAAGACTAAAAAGCAATAATCACGGGGTTTGTGTTCTACAGTTGTAAATTACAGTTAGAATTTAATGGGTACTCATAGGAAGCTTTCCATTGCTGCTACAGTAAGCTCCCATTGCAATCCTGGGCCATACCTTTCCTGCCCTGCAGTGTCCCAGAGCTGAAGATGGATCCTCTGTCCTCTGCCACCAACACCATCAGGCCCATTGGGTCTATACACCTGGAAGAGGTAAATTTGCAGGACTGTTACCAGTCCAGCTGCTACAGAACACAAAAGAACTGGCATTTAAATTCATTAAATGCAGCAAAATTAGCACTGCTGATGCACAGATGCCAACTACAACTCAATCCTCTGCTTTGTAAGGCAAAAGTAGTATGAGATACTTTTTAATATTGCATCCAATTAAATATTTAAAATAAGGGTAAAAGGGAAACTGCAAAACCAGGGCCCAATAGACTAGGGACTCCAGATAGATACTTAGAGCCACAAGACAAAATTAATTTTCATATTTTGATTTTCTGGGGTTTTTGCTACTTTACATCATGTTCAAAATAAAATCTAAGAAAGCAACAATGCCATCTGGCAATGTATTTGTAGTAGTAGCAGAACCTCATTAGCAAACAGGATATACTCAAGAGATAATGACATCTCTACTTAGCTGCCAAAATGCTGCTGAAAAATTGCTGAGGGTAGATCTTATCAGATCACAGCTTATAAAGCAGAAATTGGATGATAAAAATAAAAGCTGAAGAGTTTGCTCGGCATGAAAAAATGAATAAGGGCATTTATTAGTCTTGGAAGGATCAGATAAAAATAGATTCATTTCTTGTTTAGAATGCTTCAAGTTAAGTCATCTTCGTTACCTTCAAATGTCATTGTATATAAGCTTACAAGAGCTACAAACAGATCTTTACAATTCCACAAATTCAGCAAGTTTATGTATTATAGGATTCAAGCTCTGAAGCCTAAACCTTGTCCTGAGTTATCAAATATGCTGATCATGTAAACCACCATGTTTACAATCCCACTAAAGGGACAATGACTTATTCAAGAGACCAGTCTGGCATTTTACTAAGATATCTAGTCCTTGAATTACTGTGGTGCATGTCATGCACCAAAAACGAGTCTGCACAATGCCCATTACCCCATCCAGATTTCTGGACACAGGAAATCACCAGGCTACAATGAAAGATTGTAACAATGTAAATTGTTACATTTAATAGTTGTATGTAAAAACAAAAAGCTTGTGCCCACTCCATTTCTCAGAGCAGTAAGGACCAGCATCCAATCGGTTATGGCATTCTAGTGCTCAGCTTCATATGAGAAGTACATTTGCTTAGTTTAATAACAATTCAGGGGTTGAAAAAAGCAACCTTATATTTCATAATTTTCCTCTGCTAGTGGTGACTGCTTAGGAAGCCAGATCAGCTGCATGTACCATTTCATTTACATGCTTAAAAAACTGCACCATTGTTCAGTAGTCATTTCAGTTCATATCCAGCAAAAACATTTTACTACAGTTCAGTTCTTCCTTGTGAAAAGAGTTCAACAGTAAAAGTGCTACTCCAGGTCCTGTGTGCACTAGTCACAGAGGTGACACACTCATCAACACCTGCTGAGCAGAAAGAAGTGGTTTCTTAGAATCAGCTCTTTAACTTCTGGGGAAATAAGTCTGTACACAGCAATGACAAAAACAGCCAGGTCAGATGAGGCCTTTCCTGTCCCAGAATGAAGCACACAATCACACTGATTGCAGGCCTACACACAGACAGACACCATTTCCGAGTAGCACATTTCATACAAACTCACCACTCTCTTTTCCCGAAAGTCAATGCCCACCGTTGTGATGAATTTGGAATTAAATTTGCCATCTGTATATTGGTAAAGAAGGCTGGTCTTTCCTACTCCAGAATCACCAAGTGCTAGGAATTTTATGAGGTAATCGTAGTCCCCATCAGACATAGTGAGAATTCAGGCGGCACCTGAAAAAGCAAAGCACAAAGGAACAGTTAGTGCAGAACTCTGCCAGGACTTCTGACAAATGTTTAAAACACAAATCACTCCCTGCACTACAAAGCAGCAAGTGGCGGGGCCAGTTCTGTGCTGCTTTACACCACCTTCACTTTAAACTCTCAATTGCACAAATTACCAATATCAAATGCAGCTGAGACTGAAAAAGTGCATTTTTAGTTTTATTACATTCGTCTTACTGGAAAGGGAAGGCAACACAATTCTGACTTCTTCAGGCAAGACTGAAAATCAAGGTCAAACTATTCAAGGTATCTGGAACAGAAACTGCAGAACTGTTATTAATCCTCCTGGAAGCTGGGAAAAGCTACTTAATTGTACTAGCAATGCAATTCTCATACTCACTATGGCATTAGAACCATATGAAAAGAAAATTTCCTGGACTGTCCACTATATTTAAACAAAATTTAAAGTAATTTTCTATTAATAGCTATTTTTTAGTCTTGAATAAGACTTTCTTCTTCAGGTTTTGATTTTGAAGAAGAATTTTCAATTTTTAAAGTTTGTGTTGTGATGCTAGCTAGCCATTCAAACTAAATCTTGATCCTGAATTGACATTAAACAAACACACATTTTTTTCCATGGCTCATTACACATTTAAGAAACTTCTCTCTTTTTTCTGCCTTTTCAAAAATAACCATATTGTCTATAGTCTGATCTAAGTGCAGGAACAACTACAATGTGTAACAAAAATCACTGGCAAATTTCATGTGTACTAGAAAAGCTGATGTAAGTGCACTGGCACTTTCCTGTTGAGTAGCTACTGAGCCTCCCTCCCCCAAAACAAACAGTAGAGAGCTGCCTTGTGCTGTGTTCAAAGACATGAACATGAAAAGATAAGCCTAAAATAACCACTCTAAAAGCAACAGAAAACCAGCATAAAATTGCCTCTTATGAAGGACAGAAAAAGATGCCAAAAATACAAAAAAAATAGATTATGAAATAAAATTTTGAAAGAGTAATATCTGCTGTTTCAACTGTAAGTATTTTTGGAACTACTTGTAGCTTGAACTAGATAAAGATATTAATTTCAAGCCAAACACTGCAATAGTTTACATCAATGGCAAAACACCAATTAATTTCTTGAATATCAACTCACAGCTTGAGGTCTGGAACAAACTGTGTCTCCAGCATGTGGGCGTCAATCACCACCATTCAGCTAAAACCGTAACCATCTTAAAGCTTCACACCTTCATAATGGTGCCGCTCTTGGTTACAAGTCAGAGCTGTGACTGCTTGATGTGGCCATAAGCAGCTTACTAAAAAGCAGACTGGTCAGATTTACCCCAGATATTCTCCAGCTGAAGAGTCAGTGGAAAGCAGCTGACACTTTTTTCCAATTTTGAAAAGCACTGAAGTCTCCCTTTCCCAGCCAACGTGTATTTCACATTATGCCATCAATGCCAGTAAAAGCTTGCAGGAAGGGGGTTTAGGTGACAGAGTTCACACTCACCACTAGGCCACAGCTGGCTAATTCACATCCTACTGCTGTGTTTTAACCAAAGTTTTGCCATAGAGTAGAAGGCTGAAAGGGAGAGCTCTGCAGCAAAAATTACCAGTGAGCTTTTTACATAAATGCACAACGGCAGGACTGCATCCACCACACAGGTCTGAAGGAGCAGCATATTCAAGTAAACAAATTGAACAGGCAGCCCAAACACTGACAAAAGAACATTTTCAGAAGAAATTAAGAACTCTGATCCATCAGACACACTCACATGTATCAGCAAAAATAATTTTGGTGGGCTTGTTTCATTTTTTAAATCCTCTCCCCTGTTGGCAAAGGAAAAAAAAAAGTAAAACCAGATCACCTCTCTTGTAGCTCTACTAAAGTCTTTTCATTGAAATGTATCAGAAGAAAAGTATTTTAAAAAACAGAGATGGATTTTTTAAAAGACTGCATTTTATTTAGACTTCCATCTCACACACGGTGTTTCCTTTGCCCTCATGTTCTCAAAGGGCTAAGAGCTGTGTAAGCTCATCCTCTACTCAAGCACTTGTTCTTTCAGTCTCAAGATTCCCAAATTGATTGTTGCTTTTAAAAACTTAGATGTAAATCTTAGGGCCCGTGTGTTACACAAAGACAAGCTTGCTTCATGCCTCTTACTGTGCTATGCCACCTGCACAGAGGTTTTCTCTTGGGTGGCTATAGGTGCACAGAACATACTTTTGTTAACAAGTACCAATGACAGTGCAGCTGATCACTGCTGATTTACCCTCAGCAAGACCACACAGAGGAAGGAAGGGCACTGCAGCTCTGCCTCGGAGCTGTAGGGAACTGTTCCACTTCAGCTGCACCTTCCACTGGACAGGGCTGTGTGAAAGCTCTGGCCAAAACAGAAAGGTCAAGATTAGGCAAAAAAAGGTATTCCTACTGTCATATCTGATTTGTAAAGTGTCTGTCAGGACAAACACTCATCATTTGGCCCACTCAATTCTCCCTGTGCTTGGTACAAAATACAACTTCCAAAGGACTGACAGAGGGTGAGGAACCCTTCACAGGAAGGGCTCTAAAAATGTCTTCTAAAAGATTTGCTTGAGAAGGAAATTTTCTCCTCTGGTTTTGAAATGCACACACCTCTCGCTGCACCCCACAAAGTCAATCTATTATTCAAATATCTCCAGGGAGTGGTTCTTGTGAAACCCTGCAGAGTTAACCTATCCTCGGAGACATGTAAAGAGCTATTTTCATAGCAGTTTCAAGCCTTGTCCTCCTCCCTGTACAAATATTTAAAAAGTGATCTCCACCCTCTACTTCCGAGACCCGCAGTCCTAGTGTCCAGACACATTCAGTTTCACATAAGAGAAATAAGAATAGATTCACTGTAAAGTATATTCACAGCAAAAACTGCTGTGAAGCTTTTAAAAATTGCAGCCCTCTTACTAAAACCCACCCCATTTTTTCCTTTCAATTTTGCTTTTTTTAAATTAGGCTTTATTACTTCACACTTTCCAGTCTTCCCTTCCACTTTTCCATATCTCACATAACAGGAGAGTAGGAGGTAGAAAAGGAAGATTCTGAAAAAAACTAATGATACAATTAGAATTCACCAGGTCACCAAAACAAAATTGTTCCCATATCTTGCTTCTAAGAGTATGAACTCCTTGGTTAAAAAAAAAAAAAAAATCACCAATGGACAGAGTTTTAAGCTCTACATCAAGCCCTCCACAGTTTTGCCTGTTGTAAATCCCTCCTGAAATCCCATTCAGCTCTGGCTTTGCACTTTGCCTGGTATGCAGAGGGACAAGAGCTATGAACAAGTGCTGGAAAAGCTCCACTGGCCTTTTCCATGGCTGACAGGACCCCCACAGCCAGCATTTGAGCTGTGCCTGTACAGCTGCTGCTCTGGAGCCTACACACACACACACACACACATCAGGCCTTATCAAGAAGGGATTCTCTCCAAATCAAGTGCTCTTCTTGTTCCCTGCATTTCCTAGTCTGAGATACTTTCACATTACAGACATCATTGTTAATGGGTTCATCTTTTTGCCTCTGGGACACAGATATGACAGCACTATTGTGTGATAAAATATTCCAGACTATGGCAGATTTGCTGCTGTATAAATTAGGGAAATTGGCTTGGCATGCAGGATTTCCCCCATGCAGTATGCGAATAGGGAATATGCGAATATGCATCCTGAACTGGCCTTACACAAAACATGCAACTCGTGTGCTGCTACTGAGCTGATGGAAAGAAGGAAAAAGGAAGAAGGCAAAAGAGATGAATACATAGAAACAAGCAAATAAAAAAAAAAAAAAACCCAAACCAGAAGCATTGATCTGCAAATAAACACATGCATGCATACACAGTGTAAAATTCAGGAAATCTGAACATGCCCCTAATCAGACAATCCTCAAGCACATCAGTTTAAAGTAAGGCATACCACTTACCCCAAACTCTGCAAAAGGAATAGTCAGGGCACACTGGAGATAGTACTTCCAGCAGGAGTACTTTTCCAGCACCACCTCTTCAGCACACAGCCAAGAGGCTTACGTGTCAGCTGTTTGCATCCACGTTGATGGGTGCTCAGAGATAAAGAGGTGTGCCCGTGTCTGTGTCTAGGAGGGTGCTGCCTCACTGCATGGCTGGCAAGCAATTACACAGCTCACATGTCCCTTTTATTCCTAGAGGCAAACAGCATTTCAAAAGAGATTTGTGCAAGACCTGCCTTGAAACCCATCTAAAGTTGCTGCAAATTCACCCACACATCTTTAAACAATTGCATTGTTCCCAGCAGGGGTTTTCATTCAAAAATGCAATAATGATGGAGTATATGGATCACACCTGCTCAGTTATAGCTTTACATTCTTTACCTCTGGTTTGAGAATACAGCAGTCTTTCATATAAACTGTTTCCTTTCTGTTGAGGCTCCATGCTGGGGATTAGAGTTGACATGGACATTGGGGAAAAATGAAACCAAAATCCCCCAAAAGCAGAAAAAGAAGACACTACAGGTCTCTCAGTGAGATTTGTACAGATTTGATGAATCTGCAAGTGCACATCAATTCATACATTTTTTTTTTTCACCAAGGCACTACACAAAATTACACTTTGAGAGTGTTTCATGTATCACTCCATCTGTTCCAGCAGAAAAACTGAGAAAGTGACGCAGAGTGCAGAGGAGTAAGTCAGTAGTCCCTGGCACCACAGCGCAGCGAGGCCATAACCACATTCCTGCTCAGCCTCACCCTGCTCCAGGCTCCAGCAGCACCTGAGTGCTCCAAGAACTGCTCAGTCAGACACCAGCCAGCTCTGTCCTAACAGGGGACAGACACTTCAACAATGTTCCTGCTTAGTCAGCACTTGGTTAGATGTGCTTTGTTAAAACCTGCCAGATCCATACAAATGAAATGTAAGCACATCATGACAACAATTGTTCATAAACTCAAGTACCTGCTGTGCTGGGGGAAGAGAACTAATGAATATGCACTTCACCAAAATGTTCTGAGCTGCACTATTGTTTTTCTTAGGAAAATGTATGACCTGGCTTATTTTAGTTTTGGTCAAAATGACACTTTCCATGACTTCTGGGCCTTTTCTGTAACAAACAACATGAAAAAAAAATTCTTGGTTACTTTCAATTGCTTTACCTGACATTTTACTGTTACACTGTTTTTTGTTTCAACTGTAGATTAATTCTAAGGAATTGCAGGATCACTGTCTAAGAAGTGCCTCTTTCTTGGAAAGATCTAATTTTAAGGGTGCTCAAAATACATAAGAACCTTCAAAACTAGGTACAAGAACACAGGCTGGGAAGTTGTAGCCTCCAAACACTGATCTCACTTTTCCTCAGCTGAAGGTTCTCTAGAATAATTTTTCAGCATCACTGCAACTGCAGCATTTTGAGAGCACGAACTGATGGGCACACAAAGCACTGTGAGAATGAGTTACTACAGGAGATACAGAAAATTATAAATCCCACCCAGAAAAGTGGAGCAGCAGGTCTGATGTGGTGAGAACCTTGCACAACAGGCCAGGCAAGGAAACAGCAGCTTCTGGACTATATTTCCAGAAAACCAGGAGACACCAGGAATGGAGAAGCCAGGAAATGAAACAACAGTTAGTTTTGCAATTGCATTTGCATTTCAGCATCACCACACCAACAATCAGGCAGCTGGATTTCAAAGGTTATCTCAGTTACACAAATGAATGAAAAGCAGCATGGAACTGGAAAAAAACAAAGAATAAAGGCAGGAATGTTGCAGTTGGTTATTCAACACTCCCCATACAGGAGGAACTTTGTGCAGCTTCAACTTCTGTGCAAAAAGCACAGCACCATCTCTGTTCCCTCATCACTTCCTAACATGTTCATGCTCCATGGTAAGGAAATACTGTAGATAAAGGAAGATTTGCAATGCTATGTGATGAAAAGAGTTGATCTGTCCCCCTCCTGGGAACAAAAGCTTTTGCCTCACAAGTTGCCTCTTTGTACTCTCATCAGAAGCTGCTTTGAAACATCTTTACAAAGCGAATCAACTCCAGAGTAACTGGGGAAAGTAAAGCAAGCATTTTTAATTTCTTTTAAGCAGTTCCACACTACTTACTCCATCCTCAACCATTCCCCTCTTCCTCTAATAAATGCATTCAGCCACACTGGCTTCCAAGTGTGCTTCCATGCTTTTTCACTAGCTTCTAAACAGGAAATTCAGAGCAATGCTCAGCACCTCCCTAATGTGACAATTCTGACCACTTTGGGACCCACCTCCTTCCTCACAGCCCAACCTTAACATCTGGAATACATCACTGCACTGTACCTACTCTTCACGGGATCAAGGAATTATGAAGGACAGTCTTACACAGATACACACATTTTCCAACTGTTTCTGACAAACAGGAGCCACAGGGGTCTCACCCACAAAGTTGGCCATAGTCACACATGGGAAATATCCATGAGTCTGACCACCCACTGATTCAGCAGCACTTCCAAATTCAGAAGGGCAAGAAAAGAGAGCACACTTTCTGCCCACAGAAATAACCACCAAAGGGTAAAGGAGAATAAGAACACACAGGATAGCAAGAATTGCATCTTTCTTTAAGGAATGGTTTGGTTTTCCAGGAGATAAAGACCTCCAGCAGATAAGCAAACACATGAAAATGCACAATAAGAGGAATAATAATAATTTTTTTAAAAAGTTAAAAATCCAGAAGCTGAAAAAGGAAGCAGTTTTATATGTGCAGGTAGAATATAAATGAAATGGCATCTCCAAAAAAACGTGCTAAAGAAAGTGTAAGTTGTGCCTATATGGGTGATTCAGTAGACTGCAATACATGTCAGTCAAGCCATGCTCTTTGTTTAATTCCATTAAAGCACACACTGTAAATGGCCAGAGGAAAATATTTGCAGCTTCTTAAAAAACCCCAATATAGACATAGATATATTTCTCTTTTGGAACAGGAAAGTTCTCAGCTACCTTCTACCTTGTCTCATAGGCCAGATAACCTGGAATACAGAAATAATTCTTCAAGAGGTTACACTGCCAAGTTTATGGATACCAGATACATCCTGCATTAGAGAGGAATAATCTGGCAAAATGAATTACCCTGATCAGGATGATTAGAAGTCAATGGAGAAGCTCAGCTACCAGACACCTGAAGATACTTCCTAATCATTGTTAGATAAAAGTGAAGACCACACAAATATGATAGAAATGGGACTATAAAATTACATCATTCATCTAATATGATGTGGGAAAAGGGTGAGGCAAGAAGAACTGCAGTGCAGAATTTAATCCATCTTTTCATCCTTTGGACTGGGAAATACATGGGGTTTTGTTTTTCACAGGAAGTAAACACTTTTCCTTGCTAATCTGGTTGCTAATTGGAAGATTCAACAACCTTATCTTCAGCAGCCACCGCCATTCCTTAGATCTCTATTGAGATCTAAACTAACAGGGGTCACAGTGTAGAGAACCTCTAACATGTTGTTCTTCTAGTTATTTCTTAGCAAGTTAAATGCTTTCTCATTATTTAGGTGCCATTGAAATATCCAAAAATTTTAAGTCCATCAGAAGTTTTCTAAAGCAGCTAATCACAAGGCATCGTGGCCTTTTGGAACAGGACTAATGTCATCATTCATCCAGCAACCAGTGAAAACATCCTGCTCCCCAGAACACTGACTGGTCATCAAAGTTACTGACTGAACAACTAAGCCATATCCATTTCTAGTGAGATGGAAAACTCTATTACCCATGAATATCAGGCACAACATTAGGAATGATAAGTTACTGGTGAAAATATTTCATCAGTGGGATTTCTTAAATTAACGTAACAAAAAGGACAAAATAAGTTCATAGTTATCTGAGGGAAAGCATGAGAAACTGTCAGTTAAAACTCAGTCCAGCAACTAGAAAAGGTGGTTATTCTACTCCTCAAATCCAGCATCACAGGACAGTCAGAGATGCTAGTCTAGGAAGAGTACACAATGGACAGAGATGGAAGGATAGATCTAGATTGATAAAACTGAGGCTCACAGCTAGCATTCACTTCTCCCCATCTTTTAAAGATCAGAAAATCTTGACAGAATCATCCTTGCAGGTGCAGAGCTCACTGGACCTGCCTGAGGTCATGCTGCCATAGGGAGCCACTGAGAGCTGCAGGCTGGCAGCAAGACACTTCAAAGAGTTTGACAGGTGGGTGGCAGCTCCTAAGAGATCTCAAAAAGAAACTGAGCCTTTAATTTCAGAGTCTGTAATAGCTACAGTCTGAGAAAGAGATTTTTCAGCCAGTACTGAGCAGGACTTGTTCAGTAAACATGTTTGGAGATAGTGAGTGTATGTGATGCTTCCATGTCTCATAAATGCTATGAAAAGGTTAGAAATAACTTGCTGAGAATACACTGGTCATAACTTAACATGCCTATTACATAATAAAAAGCCACTGAAATAGGCTGTATTCAGTAGGCCACAACCTGTGCTCTTGAGGAAGTCACTAACAGCAAAGTACAAATATTCACAGAAATCTTCGTGTGACAGCAAGACACCGCCACTTTGGAGCGTGCTTGTGGCTCAAAAGTATCACTCAAACTAAAGCAAAGCTAAAACTACAGTGTTTGAGTGTGCTTTTCTTTCAGGAATTGAAAGCCAAGCCCCTACTTCCACCCTATCCTCCCTTGAACAGCTCTGGAACTGCAGCACAAATCACCACTGCCCAAGCCCTCTCCTGAGGCCCTGCTGTCTGCCAAACTACTCAGACAGTGCTTTGGCAAAATGCTGGCTTCAATTCCTGTCCTAGCACAGCTTTCTAGAGCCTCAGGGAAGGCATAATTCAAAAGAAGCACTGATTAGCAGCCTGATCTGCTCAACACAAAGCTTCCATTCAAAAAGCCTGCTTTTTTTCAACCTGAGTTGCCAACAATATTTATCTCACTGCTCAGATCAGAATCCCATAATACAGCATGAATTATAGTTAAATCCTGATATACAGCACAGGTTCCTGAGATAAACAGCACAGCAAACCTGAATTCCTTACACTAATTGGTGTTATAGAGGAATATATGAGCAAAGAAATCAAAAAGCAGCACAAGTCCAATGCCAGAGTTTGCCCATACCTTTCCTTATAGTTATTCCCAGATGGAGGGAGGGGCCCAAGATGGCTGCAGAGTAAAACCTCACCTGAAACCTGGCAGGTTGCTTTTCATGCTGTAGGTGCCTTCCTAAATAATTCTTTCATAACATTTCAGGCACACAAAGCATCCTCAAGTTTCACTTGCACTGACCTACAGTAACAGGCAATTCCCTACCTCTACCCTTAGAAATCTTCAATTAAAATTCAGAATGGTTCTGTTTATAGCTAATAAATGGCTTAGGCAACAGTAAGCCTACAGATAACCACCTCTATAACCCAAGTTCCAGAAAAAATATACAAAGCTTTTCTATGAAAATAAATTGCCAGTCAGAATGCTCTAATTGATCCAAGCAGTGCAAGTTTCCTGTCAAAAACTGTGTCAGGGAAATGTGCATGCAGTTATCACACCACAGTGCATACAGACTGTGCTGGCTGGTGAGACACCAAATAGAAATGTTGTATGCTTGTGAGGAACTCAAAAATCTCACACAAACTGCCAAACCAACTTCACAGAACAATTCTACACCATAACTGAGAAAGGCATCAAAACCTCTGGAATGAAGAATGGAATATAAAGGGTAAGTAATAGGAAAGAATTTATTCAGATATGCCCTTCTGAGCACAAGTCACAAGAAAAAGGGAGTATGTAATGGTACTGTCCCACAAGAGTTTCTATATGAAAAGTCTCATTAAAGTAGGGGCTGGTGTTTCATCTTCTGCTAAAAGACTGGCTTTGGCTTGCAGCATTTGGTTTGATTTTAAATCACTGCATGTGATTTACTACAGAAGAAACTAAGAATCCAATAATGGGATTTCAGTAAAAATAAATTAAGCTTGTGAAAAAAGAAAATCTCAGCACTAATCAGCACAGCTGCAGTGCCTATGGCGGAGCTGTGCTAACCAACCCACTCACTCCCAGAGAACTGCCTCACCAAGATCCCAGTTTTTCTGCTTATAACAACAGTTGCATCACAATGAATCAAAACAGATTTTTAAAAAGAAATTTTATCCCTATGTCACAGTGTTTAAATAAATTCAGAAGCAGGAACTATAGTGTTTCTTAGTTATGAAGTAAAACATTTTAGAAGACCAAATAAAAGTTACTCCTTTTTCTCCTTCCCATTGTCTAGAGCTTATTTTTCTCTTTCTACTAAGATACTTCCAGATCTTTTTCCATTAACTAGTTTTAAGATTTTTTGAGGACATTCTAAATTTTCTATAGTTTCAGAATTTTTGTTGGTCTTTTTTAACTTTTTTTCTTCAAGAAAAATGTTACTATTTCTCTTTAATGCCATTGTTAGTGACATGCTAAATGAAGCCCAGCTGAATTAGATTCCCAGTTTGTCTTTACCAGGCTTAATTACTAAGGCTATTTTGTTTAAGACTGTTATAAATGAAAGACACATTGGAAACATGGAAATACACTGAAATCCAGGAAGACTGTGGTGAAGGAAAGGATAGCAGCACCAAATGCTAGCATATTGTTTTGCACTGTAAAAAAGAATTCCAGCATTATCAAAATTTAATCCTCAAATAACTTAGGCTATTAGAAATGACTGCACTAAAATGTGCTAGAAATAGTTTCTGTAACACATTCAAAATGCACATGTAATGCAACAAATGAAAGTATTATGTAACAGTAAATTACAGTGAAGCAGCTACAACAACCAAGCCATCCAAACAGCACAGGAAAAACAAAAACAGTAAGCCAAGCATCAATGTCTACATAATCCTTTTTCCCATTTATTTTATATCAACTTTTCATACACTGGGGATGACTACAAGGAAACAGTAAGAAAATATGTTTATTGAACTACATTTATTAATTTCTCACTTCTGTTACAAACATAAGTCAGCTGTTGATGATCTGGAGGAGATAAGTCATCTTGAGACATTTTGTGCTAGACATCAAATAAAACCCTGGGAAAGCCTTGTGACCTCCAGAGAAGTGGAGAAGAATACTGTTCTGTTCCCTGAACAACTCCTCCTTGGTTATTTGCAGTCTATAAAAACTGGAGTTTTGGTTCATGACCAGGAAAATGCTGGTAAACACAAGGCTAGAAAGGATGCTTGATTACAAAATCATGCTTGGGGTGGCATGGCACGACTTAGTCAGGTGGGTACATATACTCTGAGTTTCTTCCAAAGGAGATCCAAAACACAGTAATAACAGCCCACCTTCCTATTGCTTTTATCAGAATTAATTTTAAGATTCAAGTCATTACTATACGATTGAACAAGGAATGAACTAGATGAGCGCTCATGGTTCCTTGCTAGTCAATTTTTATTTTCTTTTTGCAATTAAAAGTAACAGCCTGTGCAACACACCATGTTCATGCCTTTTATCATCCCTTCAGCAAACATGATAACAAACATGGTGCACAATGCAGTTAAAAACCCTGCCATTCTAAAGGACTGTTTTATTCAGTATCATTTAACTTTAAATGCTAATAGGAACACAGGAAGAAACAGGGGGAAAAGTTCAAGCACTGCAACATTTGAAAATACTGTGTTAGTCTGTTCAGTATTTTAAATGTTTTTTGCACAGCACACTCTACTATCAGGGGTCTAATTGTACCTTCCCTGCAGAACAAGTTTGCCACAGAAGACAATGTAGGCTGATGATTTGGGACCAGAACAGGCATCTTATGGCTCCTGGATCCAGACATTGCTCACTGCAGTCATTTTATTTATTTTCTTAATAAACTTACCCTGGTTTGTATTTAAGTCTGACTGATTTATTTATGAAAAGCAATGACTAAATACACACAAAAGAGCTGCAGTTTTGTCATTTAACCCCAAAGCCTGTGTTACATAAACCAAGTGTACTCCCCAGCTTTACATTTCCCTCTAGAACAGGAGGATGCAGCAATGCTGAACTCTCAAAGTCAGAATGTTCCAGGCAGCTTATTAAAGTGCAGCAACAGTGTTTCAAAACTCTGAACAGAACAGCTGGCACAGTCAGCTCAAGGAAAACAATGTAATAAATCTTCGGAAAATAAACAGAAAAGAGAAAGTGTTTACATACCTATGTTCAACAGCTGAATGGATCTGTAGTTTTCCAAATGTGCTTCACTGACAAGTTTCCTGACACAGGTCAGATCTCTTGAATACCATAGTCATGCAAAAAGAGCCATTTCTCATCTACAGGAAGCATCAGCAGAGAAAGAAATAAAACCAAAATAGTGTAGTTCAGACTAACAGCTCTAACATTTGCAGGGCATGGGAAGCTGCCAGCCCCACACAAGCACCCTCCCCACCTAATTACATTCAGCTGCTTGTCATGTGGTCTTGCTGACCGATCAAGTGATCTCTTTTCCCCCTTTTAAAAGTGAACAAAGTAGCTAACTAGATCTCCCTCAACCAGGTAATACACCTCAAACCTTGTATAAACCACTGACCCTCCTCCTTGTCTTTGGGAGAGGAAGTTGCAATGTGGGAGCACAACTTTTTCTAAGTATACCCAAAAAATAAAATATAGCAAACGCAGTAGTTTACTGTATTGAAATACAGCAAGCACCAAAGTTCCCCAAACTGGTTTTATTTCTCATCTTTACAGACAGCAGAAAAAGATCCTGATTACAAAACTGGCAAAGACACCACAGAGAGAGACAGAATCTGAAAGGATTTGGGAGGACAGTGGCAGCTGTACCGTTGGGCTTTGTAGGCATCTGTGTCCAGTCCTTTCTGCTGAACCACTTCTGATGGCAACAAGCTCCAAGAAGAGATCAGAGCGAGGATGTTGCCAGAAACTTTCTGAAACATAGACACTAAACCTACAAGCTCCTGTCCCTGCACAGTCCTAAGAGACACGTGCAGACATTTTAAACATTTAAATAACTTCAAGGAAATAAAGCTACTGCTTTAACATGTAAACCAGCTCTTCAGTGAGTCAGCTCACAAGAGGCAGAATCCACAGGTCTGCCCCAGTTTCAGCACCAGTGTCTGCACCAGGCACTCACTGCATGGAGGGCCCTGCACTGGGCCCAAGGGATGAGACAGGACCTTCACAGCCCCTGCAGCCCCACAGGGGTCCCCTCTCAGACACCCCAACATTAGAGATGCTCACAGGAGAGCACTGAAAGCTGTGGACAAAGAAACTTTCGCACTCACGTGTAAGATTTAGCTGATGTGAGCTTTTGCAGACAAGTGTCCTTGCACAATCCTTTCTTGTCTCAGTTTCTTTCCTCAAGCTGCTTCAAGAGCAGCAAAGAAAGGAAATTAAGGTGGTGTCTCCAGCTAGTCTGCAATCTTATAATTTAAAAGTGCTGCAGACGGGCTGCTACAAATATTTAACATATGGATTCATCTACCAGTAACAAAGACAACTCCACAAGCTTCTGAACTCTCACTTGTTTCAGGGCTCAACTATCTTGTCTCTTTTCATGTGAATCAAGGCATTTTTTTTTCCTTGCCCTGGTGAACATCTAAGTTGTATTATACAGAGCTGGAACACTTTTTCATGCCCTGCCTTAGCATTTTTCCAGCATTAACTAAAATCCATTTCTTTGACATTTACTTACAGGTTGTAATTTTTAAAACTCTATCCACTCTTGGCTCAATCCAATCTTCTGAAAATTTCACCAGTTTTAGAGACAAAGGCCCTTTTTTGCTCCCACATGCAATAAAAAAACAGAATTGTGCTCAATTTTCAGCAACATGCACATTTTTAATCTTTAACTGCTTGCTTCCCTGATCAATACCAGCACATTTGCTTAACTGTGAAGAAATATTCAGACCACAAGCACAGTAGAATGTCTGGTAACTGCTCCAGAGTGCAGAAGGAGGAACAGGATAAGAAGTGTTGACAGACAAAGCAGCAGTTCTCCTGCCATGTTGCAAACAGCCCTGGGGGGTAACTACGCACACACTAAGCACAAACTGTCTGGAACCTCAACCTCAATCTCTCTCAATGTAAATGGAGTTCAAACTCTTCCATATAGTCAGATGTTTGCCATCTTTAGTGGGAAAATAATTAATAAATAATCCCCAGTCTTCAGTGTTTTATTTCAGGATGAAATGAGGCTGTTTAACTTGTCACTTATCAGCTTGGTGTGAGGAACACCAACTAATTCTTCCTTCTTTCCTACCAGGCAAGGGTTTTATCCACAACAGTAAGACTTTGCCAGAAAGGTACAGCTGAAATAAAGCTTTCTTTGTGAGGGTGAAGTTATGTTGATCTCAAACTGCAGAGTTATGAACTGGGAGGACATCAATGTTTGGTTATTTATAGTCTCTGTTTTTAAACAAACACGTTTGCAGCCTCTCGGCAAGTGCTGCACAGGCAGCTGAGGCAGCCCTGCTGTGGGGGCAGGAAGCAAACACCAACCAAGCAGCAACAGCTGGAACAGGAACCACTGCAGGCAGCCCAAGGTGAGCCTTCCTCCCACTGCTACCCCAGCCCTAGGGGGTTGTAGGAGCTTGGGCAATTTCTTACTTTATGTAGGGCATCAAAATTACTGAAACTGTGAAATGTAGTTTTGAAGCTCCAGCTCTACAAAGGAGTACCTATCTACTCAGTTATTCAATATTGCCAATGTTTTTACAAGTTTTATGAACAAGAGGATCTGAATGCATGGAATTTATGGTTTACTTGTAAAACTTTTCTATGCTTTACAGGCCTAGGAATTTAGGAGAAAATGTGAGGAGGTAAACACAGTTAACAGTGTGGAGCATTCTTCAGTATAAGCATCAGAATATTTGCCTTCACACACTCCTTGAGGAAAGTTGCAGATGTCCAAACTGTCCTGTAGCAGATGCTTCTTCTGTAAGAAAAATGCTGGGTTGTTACCTGCCTGCAGAAATAAAGACATCTGCCACTGGAGAGAGGACTGGGAGAATTGGATCTAGTAACAACCCATTTCAGATAATGCTACAGAACTGTTTCCAAAGCCAAGAGCTGTGCCTAACATCAGTGTCATCTGCCCCTGCTCTGCAGTAGCATGCCAGTACTTCAGGGCAGAACTGAAAGGACCTGAAAGGAGGAGGTAAATTCCATATAAAAGACTTCTTTCTTTTGCTTTCCTCTCATCAATATCCTTTAAAAAATATTTTAAAAAAAGACAATCCACACTAATAAAATCAGCTTTCAGACCAGAACTGTTATAGCTGGACTTTGCCAGGACCAAATAATGAAATATCCCTTGAGTGATTAAAATAAAAGTAGGGCAGGCAGGCCTTCCTGCTACCCAAAGGCACAACTGCTAATATTTAGCAATATTATAGAGTAAAACTTTCATTATGTTCTTTCAACTGTAAGCCAATCTAGGCAATTTCTAGTAATGGTGACAGAGCTTTCTGTTAGCATTGCATGTGATAAAGCATTGGCATATTTAAGATCTGTAGCATTGTACATAAAAAGGAGGATCTTAAAAATAATCCACTACAAGAGAGTCTCCAGATAACTAACTTCCAAGAATTACCATGGTCTCTTCAACAATAAAAAGTTAATAGTAAAAGAATCAACAAATGAAAAGCATCAATTTTTCTTTCATGGAACATCATACTGCCTAAAGACAGGAATCCTTAGCAGCACTTCAAAAAACTTTAGACCAAACTCCATCATCAGAAAAAAAACATCAAAAGACTGCTTCCCAAATAAGATTTATATATGGTTATATTTGACCTCAGAAAAGATTAGTAAAATTATCCCCAACAAGCTAATTGATCTGTCAATTCTGTCAGAACTGCAAGCCTCTGCCTCTACAGCACTTTGTATTATGCAGTCTGTCCCAAGGCAAAGTGGAGATGCCTATTCCAGATCTGAATCAAAAGGGGAAGGAAGGAATCCTTAAATATTTGAATCAGATTCTCTCTTACTACAGTTCTGAAAGATCAGAAAAAAAATAGTATTAAAAAATACTGTTGTACATGTCCTTGCACAAGATGGTACAACACCAAGAAATGGTGAAACAAGGTTTATTTAAAATAGCAATAAAAAATGTATGAATAAACATGATTATTTGTTTTGAGTGAAATGAGCAAATGTGATCATTTTGTATGCAGGAAATGGTATTTTGGCAACATTCACACTACTCAAATTACATCACCTGTACTCAAAAGAACATTTAACCTAAAGATGGATGAACTATTTGACATGCTACAGTTCTTCTGTGAGACTGTGTTGGTTCACATTTTGTAAGACCCATGCAGTGCAGGCTGAGTGCATGCAGGGAGCACCTGGAGCAGCACTGCAGGAGACACCAGCAGCCTGCACTGGGTGAGAAGCTGTAAAAGCCCACCAATAATCTGATGTCTCTCTCTGCAGCCTGAAGAGCTACAAACCTCATTTTAGATCAATGATCTTTATCTACTTTAAAGGGTTGATGACTAAGTCAGCTTTTTAATTATAAAACAGTATCTTTACAGGAAGCTGCTATGCCCATTTAAAGGAACATGTGCACTACAGCTACCTAAGAAAGGATTTTCAATGTTTTACAATCCTATATTAATACAGCTTTGAAAGTTTCTGTCATATTTTTATCCACACTTCAGCTTAATGGATATGTGTTTATTCTTGGCACTACCTGATCCAACATATTGTTTGAAAAACCAATCTCAGCAGAGCTGGGTTTTCTTTCCAGCACAAGGATATCCTGTTCACATCTTTTCTGATCTACTTAATAGGGCAAGTGGTTCATCATTCTCCTCACAAGCTACCAAGAGTGCCTTTTGCACTTTAACTCTGCTCTCAGGAGGAAAAATGGAAAGGTTAATTATGTGAACTATGTGGCAGACAGAGAAGTCTGCTGCTTCTGAGCTACAGCAAAGTATTGCTGCTGCAGTGTATTGTTTGATCTTCCATGCAATAAAGCACATGAAACCAAATCAAACACCTGGGATGCCTATTTTCTTCTACCATTTCTTAAAGCATGAACACCATTAACATGAGAGCTCCTTCATATTCCCATTTATTCAGTGACTCCCCAGGTTAACTAACCTGACTGGTTGATCTGCCTTCCTTCAGGCTGTGCAGGAGGAATGGGTGGGCTTGGAAAGGTGGTGATTCTGCAGTACCTTACCACAGAAGGTCTGTCACTTCCATTGGCCCCATTCCACTCCCTGAGTGACTCCCAATCACTAAAAACGTTACTGCTCCCATTCTTCATGCTCCCACAGGATGCTAGGCTGAAGAAAAATTCCCTAAGGCTCAACACACCACACTTGAGATTATGAATGCAATAAGGACTTCTTGGAACAAAGCTCCAAATTTGCAATGCAAAAAACAAAGCTGAAATGAGGACATGCCTCTTAGCCTGGTTTCCTAAGGAAACAAAGCTCATTAGAGAGGGGCAGAGACACTGAATTTCTATTATTTCTGCCTTCTCGCCCAACATTTGAATCTGCTGATCAGCTTTAACACTTTTACAGAGGGGAAGAAACCACAAAGATCTGAACTTCCTGAACACTTTGTGAAAAATTGGCAAAAAAAAGGCAGACTGGATAAAGGGAGGAGTAGGATGTGAGCTTCCCCTGAAAACTGGCAGAGTTTCCAGTTCTGCAAGGGAAACCCACCAGCTGCCCAGGTTGTACCTGCTGCAGCACATACTGTGACAGCCATTCAATTTTACATTTACTTTCAAGTTGGATTTAAAAGACACTATATCTATTTTAAAAGCAAATTAAATTTAAGCACATCTATTATTAAAAAGAGAATGGAATAAATCCAGTGATGTTTCACCACATCAGCAGTTTAGATCTGGAGGAGGAGGAGTTGTCTTCTGTTTCAAAACCTACTAAAAAGCATGATTCCACTTTTGCAGCATGCTCTTTTCACAGGCCTCCCAAAGCCTGCTCTGCAGCTCCTCCTGACACACAGCAGGCTCTCCAGCCCTGTGGGCTATATCCAAACTGACAATTCTACAAAATTATCAAATATTTATATTCACCTCTTCCATTTTATAGATAAAGAACATTTTAAAAACTACTACTTTAACAACTCGAACTTAATTTAATAACTCCAACTTATATTTATCCAATCTAAAATTACGAGAATTTTGCTACGAAATTCAGAAGAAACACAATCAGACAGTACTATCTTCAAACTTGGTTAACAGCATCTCTGTACAGAAATGTCTATCCTGACACCATTCCAAGAAAAAATATGGAAAAATTAAGTATTAGTCAGACAGTTCATGCCCCGACAGAAAAGACCTGTCAAGCTGAATCAGTGTTAGAGGAGAAAGTCAGTGGAGCATGTGCAGTTATGTGTACAGGATCTGAAAGTGCTGCATGAGAAAATCTGTGGGAAATGGATAACACCAGCAGGGCTAGGACTGCCCTGATACCTGTATTTTGGGTCACATTCAGTCATGCATGAAATTTGGTTAAAACAAAACAAGTGGGGGTGGGGGAGGAGGAATATGATTAGCCTTCACAATTGAAAAAAAAATCACCATAAAAAGACCCAAATTACCCAGTTTTTTTGCTATAATCTGCATTCTGAATGTTATCTGGGTTTCCAAGCAGACAAGGAAAGCACCAGCCACTGGCAAGACGTAGCAGCAAATCATCTCATGCAAACCCTGCATGAAACCATTGCACAGCACAAGCAGACCCACAGCTGGGAGCCTTGAGCGCTGCCCTGCAAGGCTCAGAATGCACCACGCTCCATGACAGCCACACAATTATCAGCAGTGATCTCCAGGAGAAAGGTCATTTCCCTCAGCAACTACCAACATAAAATACCATACTAGCAAGACTGCTGGAGACAGGAGAAAACCAGAAAACTTGCATTTTAATTCACAAAAATGAATGAAGTTTTCTTTCCCCCCTACCCACCACACATGCTTTATTAGTCCTTATCACCACTAGCAGCCTTCAGTCTAGTTCAAATATTCCTTTTCCCCAAGGATATTACTGGAATTAATTGTTTTCCTCCTTTCAGTTCACAGAGCAACCATTTTCCTTACAGTCTTTGGGTGATAAGGGAACCCAATGAAACATCCCACAGTTATGAAAATAATGAGCCAGGCTTTAAGAGTGAGACTGGGCTGACTTTGGGCAACAGCACTTCTCCAGAGAACCTTCACCACCTTCTAATGACATCAGCTTAATAAAAGTATTATAAAAATTGTGCATCCATTGTTTTCATTTTTACAATCTGCTGTTTCTAATTCAAACATGAAAGAAGCTTACATACCTGAAAGCCTATCCTTTCCAACTAAAACTGCCCTAATAAAAGGCATTTCTTCTACCCATGGAGCTCTCCTTACCTGAAAGTATTACTGAAGAGTCAGTTTTTATCTACTTTGCTATTTATTCCTTTATCCTGTTATCACCTTTTAAACCAATAGCAGAACACAGCTGCAAAACTGCAGTCACAATCTCCAAACTTAATTTGTGCTCAGCTACCTGATTTGTGTAGCAGTGTCCTTGTACCCATCCAGTGTTCCATTTGCACATAAAATATTTCAGCAAGGTGTGCTCCTTACAGTCCTTTCATTCACACATCACATTTACACAAAGAATTACTGCAGAAGTGTACAGTTATCTTCAAAATACTTTTTGCAAGTGCCCACAAACTTGACTTTTAATTTTAAAACACTGGTTACATATTAACGAACTTCTTTTGTCCATTGCAAATCATAGATTTCTAGAAAAGCTCCACTCCTGCTGAGTTTGTATCTTCACTGCTGCTTCCTGCCTCTTTGCTACCTTACTACCAGTCTTCATGTTGTTTTCCACAAGTGCCTTTTTCTGACATGCTTTATTCTTACCCATTTCTCATCAGTAAAAGCATCAGACACAGAGAAAGAAAACAGCTATGAGAAATGGGTTTTCAAACTCAGGAAAATATCACTGCACTGGTTTACACTTTGATGTTATCCTCAGAGCCATAGAAACAAGGACATTTGCCTGTTTGGTTTTTTTTTCCTCCTGTAGACTAAAATACTGAAGAACTTGTTAGGTCAGCTCCAGAGTGCTGAAATGTGCCAGTATGTGAAAAGAATTCCACCACCCAGGATATGCAAAACTGTCACGCACCCCCAAAGCATCTCCAGCCCTTTGAAGCCACATCAACACCACAGGAAAAAAGTGTGCTGGTTGTTATATGTCATATTTTAATCTACATGCCATAAGGCTTATTAGATTGGAAAATAAATCACAGGCACTGAGACTACTTATTACTATAAATCAAAAGTACATTCTGATGCTTTATGTATGAAAATACAACAATGTAAGGGTGTTCCAGAAAAGAAAGTCAGGGCTAGGACTTATTCACAAAGCTCCCCTGGAGATAAAAGGATCATTCAATCATTAAGTGATCTCAGCTCATTTAACATGGTTCAAGTTAGTCCTGCCTCCTGACAGGGATGCAGTTCTGACTTAGAAGAGAAAAAAAGAAATGAGGAAAAGAAACCTCATAACCAGATGCTATATCCAGAGAGATTGATTGGGAATATATTTGTATAAATAGGAAAAAAAAGTGTTTCTGCTAAAAAAGCTGCCTTACAGGTTAGAATTTATCTATCCATGCTGTACTTAACTTTTTAGGCATGTTTGAAGCCAGTGCTGTAAACTCAAAGATTGTATCTGCAGCACTGAGTGGTGTCTACAAAGCAACAGGAGCAAAAGCAAGTTCCAGAGCACTGTGTACACCCAGCCCAGGAAAAGTTCACCTGTAAGTATCTAAATAACCCTCTGCAGGATCCACCACATGTGCAGAGCACAATAATGCAGCTTTAATGCAGATGGGAATATTTGATAAATTTGATTAATTATTTATAAATGCAACTTAATTACTTGCTGAGATATCAACAGGGAAAAGGAGTTCTCATTCTTTATATTCCACCTCTAGAGCCAATTTTGCCTGTTTCTTCGGATTAAATTAAATTCTAACCATCTCTGTTGACTGTGACAGACTGATCTTGGTAATGATGTCGATCTGCAAGTGCGGGGTTATGCTGGAAACTGACAGACCTCTCTGGTCATTTACCAGCACGGGAGACCCCGGGCAGGAACAGCACGACCAAGAATTCAAAGGCACACAGGGGTTACTGCATGCAATATTTGTTTCTGTAAATGTCAAATGCTACTTAAGAATTCTTTTATCTCACCTTATCTTCTCTTTGAAAGAAAAGGAAATGTGTAATCGAGTGATAAATTAATGTGTTCCCAAGTTTAACAAGAGTGATAAAACAAACTTACAGTCTGGTTTTAGACATCTGGTTGCTCATGGGAAATTTTGTTAACTGTGAAATTAAACCGGTGTAAGTTGTAGCACACCCTCTCTCCCAAACTCCTTTGTGCAAGAGATTAAGTAGATGTAAAATCAGAACCCTGAACGAGAAACACAGGAATATGCTGTTCTTTTTTCCATCTTTTTAACCATGCTTTTGAGACATTCATTTAGCATTACAAACACCATTCCTACATTTACCTATCAACATTTGAAATGCATATTGCAGTATATGCTATTCCCTGGCTGGAAAATACTTGGAACACTCACAAAATTAGTAAAAGTCTGTGACAAGAAAGAAGGGCTGAGACATCTATGTCAGATTTAAGTTTCCAAGAAAGGGTAGTATAGATTTTGGAGAGTTTTAAAGAAAAACCTGTAAGTGCAGCAACACACCACCTTGCAGAACTAACTCCAAACATGTATATGTTATCCTGATGAAAACCTCCTAAGAACCATGTATGAGGGAAGTGTTAGAAGAATCATACAGTCAAAAAGGTCAAAAAATTCATGATACACGTCTAAGACATAAAAATTGAGTGGTTTCAACAGTTCTAAGCATGTCCTTTATACTTTGCTAGCACCATCAAAAAAACCACTTATATATTAACATACTCTAGTTACTTACAGAGTTAGGAAAATCAAAAGGTGTTTCTAACGGACTTAGTTTTCTTTAGATCCAAGATCACCAAAGTGTAAATTCAGCCCAAGCATTACAAATCAGGCTGAAGGGCCTTCTCGGCACGAAGCCTCCCTTACACAAACACACAGTGCTCAGAAAGGAGCAACAGGTCTGTTGATAGTCACGCATAAGATCTGAGTCCCGGCTAGGCAGATGTAACATTATCATAGTGCTCTCACAACGACTGACCACTTTTTAAAGCCTTTTTAAAAAATTGAACCAGACAGGCAGTGCACTCTCCTCTGTAGAAGAAAGGCAGGTGTAGAGGGTGGGAGCTCCCGCAGCAGAAGCAGCAGCGCGGGAAGGAAGGCCCGAGCGGGGCTGTGTGAGGCGCTCCCGGCAGCCGCCGTGAGGGGAAGCACCTGAGGGGCGGCCCAAGGCCGAGGCTAAGGACGGCTCGCTCTCATCTCCGCGGCGAGGCCCCTTTGTCAAAGCCCGGGTCGCTGTTCCGGAGCCGTGCGGCTCCGACACGCAGTTCCCCGCCCGAAACACCGTCCCGGGGCTCTGGCCAAGCCCTCTGCCAGCCGAGCCGAGCCGTCCCTGCTCGCTGCCCTGTTCGCCTTTCCTGCCGCCCTACCTGCTCGCCTCCCGGCAGCCGGAGCTCCCGCAGCCGCGTCACGCCGCACCTGCCTTTTTTTGGGCTCCGACCGTGTCTTTTCCGTCAAGGCAACATCACTTCCCGTACAGCCCGAGGTGGGGGCGGGCCGGGCGGCACCGCCCCGGCGTGTCCCGGCCCCGCCGCGGCCACCTGGGCGGGCTGAGCGCGGCCCTCGGGCAGCACCGCGCGGCGCTCAGCGGCGTTAGCCGGGCTGGCTCCTCAGCCCTTCTCTCCTCACCTCCCTGAAAGATCTCGCGCGGCTGGTAAGAATTCATGAGAGACAAAACAGGTTTTTCAGCGAAAATCCGCGGTGCCTGGTTAATGCACACCACTGTGGTTTAATGAGCTCTTCCTGCCGCCTGCTGGCTGCCTGCCTTCCCCCGCGAGGGAAGAGTGCTCTTGACTCTCAGTGCTTTAAACCCGGCAGTCTCAAGAATTCAGCAAATCTTAAGCTCAGTTGCATCAATAACCCTTCCACCTGCATCCCTTCAGACACCCTGTTTCTTGAGGCTTTTCAAATTCAACTGCCATCTTTATGGACAATTCCAGTCATTATATTTACAAAGGAAGTGCCTTCTAGACCTGAGCTACACCTCTTCAAAATAACCTTTTCAATACTTAGTGGTACTGTAAAGGAAGCTGCCAGAGTCACTGCAGTAATTCAGTGATGGCACTGAACTTTTGTGGCAATATGTAGCATTTCCTTATAGAATCAGGGAATGGTTTGGGTTGGAAGGGGCCTTAAAGACCATCTGGTTCTAGCCCCCTGCAGGGACAACCTTGCATTAGACCAGGCCGCTCAAAACCCCATCCAGCCTGGACTTGGACACTTCCAGGGATGGGCAGCCACAGCTTCTCTGGGCAACCTGTGCCAGTGACTCACCATTCCCACTGTAAAAAAAATTCTTCCCAGTATCTAATATAAACCTGCCCTCTTTCAGTTTAAAGCCACTGCCGTGTAATGTCATGTCCAAACTGCAATTGCTGCACTCAACTGCATCTCCCAGCCCATCTTCTACTGCTATCCTCCCATCTCAGCTTCTATACCAGTACCTCCACCTACAACATGGTTCCTGGCTTAAAATATAGACACACAAACATTTCTTTCCTCATTCTGTCCAAACAAGATTGTGTTAAAACCAAAACCTGGCATAAGTTTGTCCCAAGATCTCCTTGGTTTGGTTTCTTTTTAGACTTATTGAAGTATTGAAGTATCTACTGATTTTGTTTCCCCAAGTCTCAGATTCTATTCTGTCAGACTAATCCACACCTCCAAGGGCCATGCTTCCTTTCTGAGCGACACACTGAGGCTCTTCTTAAGGACAACCCATTTTCCAGGCAGATTTATGTATTCAATATCTACTGTAGCCTCACTCTGTCAGGACTGACATCTGTGTATAAGCACATGTGGTACGTGTGTTTATGTACATATGGCCCGGTCTGATTATAAGCTACCAATGTTGGGTGCAGTTCCCTTCTCAGCCATGTGCACAACTGCTTTCCCAACTGAGCTGACGTATTAAGAACTGACACCATGAGAAGCAGAGAAAAATGGTATTTATCACTTGGAGGATCAGATCAGAGGCAATCCAACAAAACTCATGAAGCATAACGACACAGCAGCAGCTTTCTTTTTCAAGTTTCCTGATGTCATTTAAATTTAGAGGAGAAACTGCCCTTCAGACATTCAGCATGTCATCCATGATTCACTGACGTCCCAGGGTCTGGTACGAAAGACGCAGGCACGCAGCTGCAGCAGGCGGGCGGCTCCAGCGCGGGGCCGGGCTGCGGAGGAGGCTCGGGCGCGACGGCCCCGGCAGGTGACGGCCCCGGCAGGTGACGGCCCCGGCAGGTGACGGCCCCGGCAGGTGACGGTCGCGCCGGCTCCCAGCGGCTCCATTGCCCCTGACGGACGGGGCGTGCGAGGGCCGGGCTGCGAAGCGGTGCCCGGGAACGGCGCCGCACGCCTCCCTCAGGGCCTCTTGTCGGGCGCGGCGTCCGGCGGCGACGCGGCGGGGCCGTGTGGGGCCGCGGGCGGCTGGAAGAGCGGCCCGTAGATGTAGAGCCCGCTGGCCACGCCGAGCGCCACGGCCACGGCCACATGCTGCAGCGGCAGCCGCCCCCTCATGCCGGCAGGCGCTGCTGCCGCGCTCACGGACACGCGTGGGGCGGGAGGGCGCGCACTGCGGCGCGGCCCCGGGTCGGCGTCGGTCCGCAGCCCCGGCGCCCTCACCTGAACGCGGGACACGGCAGAGCGCCGGCTTCCCGCTGGCTGCCGGCACCGGACGGAAGTACCGGCGCTGTCCCGCCTCCCGCGGTCGCGCATGCCCCCGCGGGAAGGCGGCGGGGGAGCTGCGGGCGCGGATGCCGGAGGCGGTGCGGCTCCGCAAGCAGCGGTCGGTGCTGTACGGCTCGGCCGGGGGGGCCGCAGCGCAGCGAGGCGCCGGTAAGCGAGGCCGGGCGGGGAGGGGCAGGGGCAGGGCTGGGGGGCGGCTCCCGAGGGGCCCGTGACGGACCAGCCTCGCCCCCGCAGGTGCGGCCGCGCCCGCGTCGCTGCTGGCGCTCGCCCTGGCGCTGCGGACCCTCAATTGCTTCCTCGTCCAGACCAGCTTCGTCCCGGACGAGTACTGGCAGTCGCTGGAGGTGGCCCATCGCATGGTCTTCAAATATCCTTCCCCTGCCGCGGCCCCCGCGCCCTCTCATCGCTCCCCGCGGTGCCCTGGGCGGGTGGGCGCTCGGGCACGGCTTTGCCGGGAATAAGGTGTTGGCTTGACCAGCAACATACACCCCACCGCTCTGGCTCAAGGGACAGAAGGTCTCGATCCGAATGGCTCGGGTAAAGCTTTTCCTTTCAGTTGGTTATGATCTCTCCTTAATATTCATAATTATGGTTACCTGACTTGGGAATGGACAAGTAACTTAAGGGGCTACTCATACCCACTGATCTTTGCCAGCATGTACAAAGCATTACAGCTGCTGGCTAAGGATAATGTTCAGCTGCTGGTGAGTATAATCAAAAACTGTGCATCTGCTACTAAAATTCAATTTTAAAGTATTGTATTTAAACACAGCATATTTTTATCATTGTCTAAGTAAAATGCAAAGCCTTGAGTCTGGCAATTAGAGATGTGTGAACACAGAGATCTCACTGACTTCCCATGGGGGCAGAACTCAATAGATTTCCAATCACAACACTGATGCCTGCAAGTGCAGAGGTCTCTGTCCATCTCTTGGATTTCAAACTGATTGTGTTTGCCACTACATCATAATTGCACAGTAGTTCAGTTTTCCAAAGTGTTTAGCAATGTATAGAACTAACAACATCCCCTTTTGATTTCTATTGAAGATGTAAAGCAGATAATTCTACTTTCCATCTCTGAACACTTTCAGTTGAACTTCAGACATTCTCTGTTTTGGTAAAAATACTATCCTTACCCAAGGCCCTTACTATTTCATTTTTAAAATCATAAAAAGCTATAGAGAATACTCACCAATTCACTATTTTCATACTTGAACAGTCATTCTCTAATTCAGTCCTCTCTTAAAACTTGGAATTTAACTTGGTTTGTTGCAAGTACAGTTTTCTCTCTGCTTACACAGATCTGGGTCCCTAGGCTTGCACAGGCAGTGCTGGCTGCTTTTGCTGATGTGAAGCTTTACTCATTAGTGCAACACCTTGAAAATTCAGAAACAGCAAAGTTCGTGGTGAGTCATAACCTTTAAAAAATTATGCATGTTAATAAACACTCATTTTACATTGTAAAATAAGTAAGTGCAAAATAATATGTCACACCTTGAAGAATTACCACCTTCATTTAGGTGAACTTGTTTTAATGTGTTCATAATTATTTTCAGTTCTTCTGCCAACTCTGTTCCTGGTTTACATGGTATTCCTGTACCAGAACTCTAACAAACACCATGGAGACTATTCTCACTATTTTTGCTCTTTCCTACTATCCAATAAAAGGCTCCAAGATGGGGAACAGGTGAGAAACTTTCTCCTAACGGTACTGATGATTTTTGGTTTGGGATGACACCAATCTACTGATATTGTTTAAAATGCTAACTTTTTTCTTAATATCTAAGGAGACCAAAGCCCCTTCATTCATGTAGCAAGAGTTCTGTCTTATGGAAGGAACATTCTAGTATTTCCTCTAAGTATTTTTTTAAGATTATGTTATAGCTAGATGTAAAATTATCTGTTCCCCTCTTTCCTTTGCAAAGTGTGACTTTATGGGAAGCTTTTATTTTAAACTTTAAAGCCATGGAATATAGAGTAACTTGGGAAAATATAACAAAAGCTTTTTGGGATCAGATATAGGCGAATTTGTGGTCACAATTTTCTTTATCACTCACTATTTTAAAGTACCTCTAGTTAGCAACTCCACTGTAACACAGCAATTCTAGAGCAGCAGCCTTCTAAGCAAGAGAGAGTATCTGCACTCAGAGAGTCAAAGTTACCCGTAGTATGAAAAACTTTTGGCCAGAGACAGGACAGTTGTTGAAATGTCACTGTCTGCAAAAGAATTGACCAGATCTTTTGATAAGCTGCTGGGTTTTTTATTTTTCTTCCTTCTAGTTGTAAGTATTTAGCTTTGGTTGCACTTGCAATTATTATTCGTCCCACTGCTGTTATCCCGTGGATGCCTTTGGTCTTCAGCCATTTTTTGCAAGAACAGAGGAAAGCAGACCTTATCCTACACCACTGCATTCCAGTTGGGTAAGTTCTTTCTCAGTTTAAACTGGGACTGTGCACAGCTACATCTTAAGATTGGTTTTACCACTGCAAAGGCAGACAAGCCAAAAAACCTGATATCATGTAAATAAAAAATAGAACAAATAGAGTCTTTTTGCAAAAGTTTAAGGAAGGGGCACATTTCCTTCAAACTGTTACATATGCTGCAAAAAGCACCTGGAGAGATTTCATGATGGTGAGACATGAGCAGCATTCCATTTTAATCTGGGATTGTGCCAAGGATAGCAGGTGATGGCAAGTGGCCACTGTAAAATGGCCATGAGTATGGATAACCTCAAAAATACTAGGAATCAGAGTTTTGACAGAGCTGGAGAAGATACAAAAGCAATTCAGGCAATGTCAGTGCAACAAACTTTCCATTTTTGCAGATTGGTCACAGTAGGAACCTCTTTAATAATTGACCGTGTGTTTTTTGGTGAGGTAAGCTGTTTTAAACTTGACTTACAAGAAGAAGGTTGGGGTTTAGTATTTTAGCATTGGTGGATATTTCTGATTTCTCTGACCTCTCTTGTTTCTGTGACAGTGTCTGGCCTATGATCTTTAAATATATCCTAAGCCACAAACCCTTGAACACTGATTCTTAGGTATTTCAAGTGATGGACTGCTACATAAAATCAGTATGCTTAGTCCTCAATAGTTACCAACAAACTACAAACTTACACACTTCTGTGATTAATTGCTCAGTATAGGAAATCCCTGCTTACTAAAACAAAACAACCTGGAATAGGAGTAAAAATGTATTATATAGGCCCAGTGATGACTGTGTAGCTGTTGTGTTTGACTTTGGATTTGTGTTTAACTCCCCCCATCTCCCAGTGGGTACTGGTTCAGCTGAACTTCTTGAAATTCAACGTGCTGCAGAATTTGGGAACATTTTATGGCTCTCACCCCTGGCACTGGTACTTGACTCAGGGGCTGCCAGTTGTGCTGGGTCCCCACCTGCCGTTCTTTGTTCACGGCTGCGCGCTGGCACCAAGGAGGTTCCGCATCCTTCTGCTGGCACTGCTCTGGACACTGCTGGTGTACAGGTAATCTCTGCTGAGGGCAACTGCTGCCTCTCACTGCTTGTGTTCTTGGCAAAGCTCCTGTCCTCTCCAGAACAAAGCAGCGTAGTGTTCAGGTTAAGTGATAGAAAACTTACAGAAACTGTTCAAACACTCCAAGAAATGCCATCAGTTATAAAACTGGTTCTAGAATTTTGTGTAATACTGCTTCTTGTATTGTCACCAATATGTATCTTTAGAATTTATTTAGTCCTTTAAAGAATAAAGTAATTCATCATGAAATTAAATTTAAAAAAAATCCCAAAGCCAACACTCAATCACCCAACAGGTGTTTAAATAAAAACAGAACTAGTTAGAAAACTGAGTTCATTAGATGCTTGTTAATGAAAACACCATTTCATTTGGTTCTTTAATACATCCCCAGTAAGGTGAGAGATTCCAAGTCCTCTAAAACTTACTCCATTCCCAAGTTTATACACAGCCATAAGGCTGTATTTCTCACTGTAAGCTCAGAAGTATAAGAAAAGGTAAGTTTTTTCTAAAGCATCAGAATTAACTGTAAAGAGAAGAGACAGTTTCAGACATGAAAAAATACAGCAAGTAAATAAATACTAAACAATGAATACTTTTATATTATTGTAGTAATAGACTACAGCAAAACAGTAGCAAGACCAGAATTGCAATTTCTTCTTTCCAGCTTAAAACTGGAAGTAGCTTTATTTGCTTTAGGACTTTTTTTACCTCCCTTAGTTTTGTAAGAACCCCTTTGATTCCCAAGACATGAGAGTTGCAGTAATCCCTAAAAAAGCCCAAAAAGTTGTCATGGGAACTTGTTTATTTTTGTATTAGCAGGGGTGACTGTTAATTTGCTAGATACAAATGGGCACTTGAATCTTAGCTTTTCATCCACACTATTTATTGTGTCTTATTACAGAAAACAGATTGGTGAAGTACTGGTTAATTTACATCTAGTTATCAAAGAATCAGACCACTCAATTGTAATAGGCAGGAATTTTTAACAGTGCTTGGTTTAAACTGACCAAATAGTCTTAATTTCAATGTACTCATTATGTTCTTCAAAAGTGACAATTTGGATTTTTACTCTTAACTGCTTCAATACCAAAAGCTTCTTAATACATGCACGTGCTCTTCTTCCCTGTGCTCTAAAACACATTTTGTCAACAGAACTGAAGCATTTAATTTTCTTGCTGTACTACTGTATGTTTTATTACAGCACACTGAACCATAAGGAATTCAGGTTCATCTATCCAGTACTGCCATTCTGCATGATTTTTTGTGGTAAGCATTGGTTTCAAATGTCTTGCAATCTTACCTGGATATAATTTTTATCCCAGGGGAGACTGTTAATGGTCAACGTAGGTATTTGATAAAGGATTCTTAGAATTAACCTAGCCTTTTCTTACAGCTAGTTAAAAAGAGAAAGAAAAAAGATGAGGGAGAGCAAGTGACTGTAGCACAGATAAAGAATTCTTAGCATGGATAAAAGTATTCCTGCAAAAACATGACAATTGTGTGCCTTTTCCCATTATTAGCTCCTTCAAGCAAAATGGGGAAAAGGGGCAGTGATTTGAGATGGGAAAAAATTGGAGTATGCTTTTCCAAGGCCAGAAGCTCAAAATTTAAAAACAATAAAATAATGCTGTAGTTTTCAGCAGTTTGGAGAAAAAGAATGCCACAGCCATGCACATGTAGTTTACCATTTATTCTGGCTCTATGTGGACTTGTATGAATCAGAACACATCAGTTAAGTTGCCATATATCATTCATCCAAACTACTGAATGGACTGATTTTCACTACAAGAAATTAAATTTAAAGAGACAAAGCACTGGTTTTGAAATTGTATTGCCACTGTATTAGGCTACTTTAAAAAAATGTGTGAATTGTTTATCTCCCAAACTTACTCAAATGTTTCTATAGGATATTCTTTGAGATACCTGAAAGCATGGAAGAAAACTGCAGCAAGTTTCCTGCTGTTATCCAATTTAGTCCCAGCCCTGTACACAGGCTTGGTTCACCAGCGAGGCACTCTGGATGTTATGAGTCACATCCAGCAGCTCTGCAATCACTCCCAGCAGTCACAAGCTTTTGTCTTCATCCTGATGCCATGCCACTCTACCCCATTTTACAGGTATTAAGTGTCAACAGTGCCCTACATTAAAACCCAAACTCTTAATCAGAAATCAAGATTTCTTTTTTCCAAGGCTTAATAAATTGAGATACATAAATGTATACAGGAAGAGTTTTGATTTTTCATACTGTTAATATGGAGTGAATAGGGGAAATATGCCAAATGGTTATAACACAGAATAAAATTCAGCATCGAAGCTTTACTCATTTTTTGTGGAATAGCTTTGTATGAGGATATGCAGTAAGTCCAAGGACTTCACTAAGTATGTCACACTTCTTCATTATGATAACATTTTTAGCAAAATTAAACACTAATTGTTACAATCAAAATGTATTAATTTTACTTCTGCTGCTAGGCAGTAAAGAAGTGTCATTACAACTCTGACTTACGTCACTGCAAAAGGTTTTCAGTAGATCCTGGCAAGTAAACAAAATGCTAAAGCAGATATAATAGTGAAGCTGATATGGAAAAGTACCTTTTTAAGAAACTGATGTTGTGCAAATGGTATTTTTATTAAGATAAATGTGTTTTCTGTTAACTGCTAACAGCACAGTCCCAGCAGTTGGAGCTGAATCTGCTTGCTCTACTTTGCTTTCATATGAACTATTGAAGGGAAAAATACACTACTCTGAAGAAAAAAAATTAACTGATATTTGTTTTGACTGAGGTGTCATTTGAAGTGCTGAGTCATTTCAAACCTCTGATTCTGGTCAGTTTATCATGAAATGTGTTTTTGTTTTTCTCCCTAGTCATGTTCACTGTCCTCTAAAAATGAGATTCCTTCAGTGTCCCCCAGACCTAACTGGCAATGTGAGCTACATTGATGAAGCAGATGTGTTTTACTCTAACCCACTTGGCTGGCTGAACAAGGAGTTTTACAATGACACATTATTACCCAGTCACTTGATCCTCTTCAATGTGCTAGAACAGGTATGGTAACATCAAGATGAAACAAAGTGCTTCTGAGGATAAGTTACAAAATAAATTAGAGAAGAGTTATAGTTAAAATATTTGAAAATTGTTGTTCACAACTTTCAAAATATAGCTTATATTAAAATTGACCCCTATAGCCCATAATAAGATTATTGATATAATTCCACTGCTCTATATTTAATGTTCATGTATGCTCTCTCCTCTGTGCAAATTCTACAGGCCACAAAGTAATGTTAAAACAAATCCGCCATCTATTCCCAGAAACTGCACTTTTAAGTAAGCAACAATGAAAACTAAAAACACCTGCAGTCACAGTACCTTTTAACCCCTCAAATCTTTAATGAAGTCCATGAACTCAAACAATGGTGGCTGGTGAATATCTGCTCCAGACAGGATCAAACAGGATAAGTGCTTCTTTTTCTAGCAGGCTTTCCTAAAATAAAGGATAAAGCTTCCCAGGGACAGTTGAACTGATGGTTGTTAGGAGACTTTGAAACACTATTCTTATGCTCACAGCTGTGTTTTCTTACTGTGTAAATTAATGTATGTTCATTTGCAGGAAATATCATCATTTCTAGCTTTAAGGGGCTATGAGAAAACAGCCACTATCTTTCACACTCATGTACCTCAAGGACGAGTTGGAAGCCACATCTCCATCTACAGGAGGAAAACTGAAATGAATTATCCCTGAAGATCAGGCTAGAGCTCAGACCCAATGAGATCAGTTTTGCATAGCAGTAGCTGTGCTTACACCTCGTACTGAGGAAAGGAGAAAGCACTGAGTCTGAAACTGGGGGAGTCCCATGAGGCAGCCAGTGGCTGCCTGCAAACACATCCACCTCCTCCTGAAGGCAGCTTCAGTAGCAGTGGGGTTCCTGACCTACCTTACAACACTAGAAATCATTGGGAAAACCAAAATTACCATATGAATACTTAAGCAATAAAATACAGACAAGGCTGGACTGTTTTTATAGAACTGTACAGCTATGCTGAGTTTCTTTTATAATAAAAGACTTATACCCACAATGTCTCTTTTATTTTTCTTCTACAATATGCAGATATGCAAGACATTTCAAGTGTTTAAATCAGCACGCTGATTAGAATGCAGCACAGCAAATTCTTCACAATTCAACAGGCTCTTGAACCCCCCCAAAGACAGGAAGCAAATATAAGGTTACAGAACACTAACAAATACATTACCACAATGTTGATCTATGTTTTGAAGGATGAGATGAAGTTAGTATATCAAACATTGGAGTTAGTAGTTGGTACATTATGCATGGCTCAAGCTTTAACTACACTAATGGAATGCAATTAAGCATTTTTTTCATACACAGGTCATGGCATGCCTAGTTTCTGCAACAATACTGCTGGCACCCAAACAATCTTTACTTCCAAAGAACAGTTAAAGCAACGGTACAGAATATGCAAATCAGAAAGCCTGACTTCTGCCTGTTAACAAAAATGTGTAAAAATCAAATTATTCAGAAAAAAAATTTGCATTTTGCTGCTTTTTTGAAAAACAATTAGTTTCCAGAGAGCATGTGAATTTTAATCTTAATTTTTACAATAAATTACTCAGTATTTTGGATCGAAGGGTAGTTGCCCCAATTCTATTTCAAGATTTGCCATGTGTCTTCCATTAGTGCGACCATGTTTATGCCATTTACCTTCTCTTTTATTACGGTGTTGGTACTTCTGAGCTTGTTTTTCATGTCTGGAATTTTCAGTTTGTGTAAAAGGTCTTTTAGGTCGACTGCAAGGAGTAAACAAAAGCTTATTACTACTAAAAGCATTTTATAACACAAGTACATTTTCAAGTACAGCTTTTAACATGCTGAGGTTCATTGAAAACAAAATTAGTAGTAAGTAGTCCTTTTAGCTCCTTGTAAGAAAAATGGGGGAGGCATTTCTTTGTTTAAATCATCAATAAGATGGTATATACAAAAGAAATGCTTTCTAAAAATAAAAATGCAGCTGGTATCACAAGCTTCTGTATAACAGTATCAGTAAAAGAATTTGGAATTGATTTTCTGCAAACTGAAATTCTCATTACTGAAATTCTCAATACTGAAATTAGGTATTTAACTTAAAAATGAAGTTCATTTGATATTAAATTAGGAAGATGGACTATAAATAAAATCATAAACTTATGTGTTTGCCAAAACCACATTAACTGGGTAGCTGACAATAGGACTATTACCTTCATGGTTCACCTTTCAGTAGGAGCAAGTGCTACATTACATAATACTTAGTAACCCCAAAGTAGTTAATAGTTCAGACTTGAGCTGCAGTAAAGTACATGAAATGATAAATAATACAAGTGTAAATTTGTAAAGCCCTGAGAACACCTTTAGATCCAGGAAAGGAATGTAGGAAACAATTGACACAAAGGGCCATTGTGAGCAAGTCTGAACAAAGCTTAGTCAGGGGCAGGATCTGAACTAAAGCCTGCTGTGTGATGAGCTCCGCTCTGGACATACAGACTAACCCAGCATTACACTCCTCTGCAGGAGAGGAGTGAAATGTATCTGCCAGAACATGACTCAGACACACCTTAAATACACTCAAAAACCTCATTCAGCAAAGGACAACAAGGAAGCCCCAGTTAATGCTCCAAGACAGTTCCTCATTCCATCAGATGGGCAATCAGAGCTGTTTGGTCTAAAAAAATCCTACTGGCAGCTCCAGGTTTCTAAAGAACCCAGCAGAAACATCAGATTTTGCTATGCACACACACAAAATTTATATAAAGGTTCTACAGATCCACTTCATATACCATAATCTAATATTTCCACTAAGTCCTTCAGAAAGTCTTCTAGCATATGTGTGTGTATATGCATACATACACATACACACACATACCTGCTCAAAGACCATCCATTACAACAAGGACATTGGTTGTCTTTACAAAGAACACTTCTTTGTGTTATCAAGTACAGGAAACATGGAAACAAACCTGGGTCCATACTGGGGTGAATTATCATAATGGAAGTAGTATCTGTAGACGTATTTGTCCAAATCCTCAAAAACCTTCTCATTATTACTTTGGTATTCCTTCATATCTTCCAGGTAATCCTTGACATCATTAACAAAATCAGTGAACAGCATCTGGTCATGTATAAACAATCCATTATGAAAAAACTTATTGATGAAATTTTCTAGCTCTCTCCAGTGATGAAAGTTATGCACAACTTGCTGCAAATACTTTCTCATTAGCCGGTTAAATTCATCCACCCTGATGGGATCCGAAACTCTGTTAAAGAGACTAAGGAATTCTTGATGAGCACATTCAAAAATACCAGAGCAGCCCTTTAGGGTAAACTGATGTTTTCTATTACACAAATGATCATTGAGACATTTCTGGGAATCTGAATCTTTTTCATATGTTGTAAAATGATGTTTCCTTCCACTTCTGGATTCTTTGGGCATGTGAGGTCCCCTGTAATGCATGTGCTTCAGATTCTCGTAGGAGTTATGGTCTCGGTAAAAAGTTCGAGCTTTCTTGTTTGCCTCATATCTTTTGTCACTTGATGACTTCTCTTTTTCATCAAAGATGTTTTTTGTGGTATCTTTGAAGTGTCTGAATGTAGACTTTACAGAATCAGAGAATTTTTTCAAGTTTTCTTTCACTGCTTCTTTAGCCTGCTTAATCTTTTCTTTATGGTGTCTTACAAACTCTTTTGTGGAATTTTTCATAGCATCAAAAGTTTCTTTCACTGAACCAAAAAATGTCTCCTTTGATTTCTTTCTACTCTTGCTTTGCCCTTTAGCACCTTTCTTCTGTCCACTTTCATAAATTTCTTGTTTTTCAGATTGGTCTTTTGCTTCAACATACAGCTTCTCCCATAAGTCAGAGCGTTGTTGCTCAAAGTTCAGCTTCTTTTCCAGTTCTGCCAGTCTTCCTCTCAGAGTTTCTATTTCTTGATTTTCTCTTAAAGTCTCATCATCATCATCATCAGCACTCTCAGGTGTTTGACGAGAACTTAACTGTTCCAGTTCTTTCTTCAGAGCTTCTGTAACATGACGTTCCTTGTCCAGTTCTCGCCTTAGCATCTGTGCCTCTGCAAAGAGTGTTTCCTTTTGCCTGAGAAAATTGCTGTTCCTTTGCTTTTCCTCTTCCAAATGCTCCCTTAGTTTCTGATTTTCTATTACAATAGATTCAGTGCTACTACCTTTATCTTCTAAGTTTCTAATTTGTTGTCTTAGCTTCCTTAATTCTTCCTGAAGTGAGGCCAAAGCTTTTTCTTCTTTCTCTAGAGATTCTCTTAGGTGCTGATTTTCTGCTGCAAGACTTTTTTTTTGAGAATCAAAGGATTTCTTCTCCACCTCAGTAAAGGTCAAACACGTGTCAAGATCTCCCTTGAGTGACTAAAAGAAACAAAAAGAAAACAAGCAGAAATACTACAATGAGAATTGTTACAACTTTAGCTAGAAAGAGGAAAAACCAAGGTAGCCCAAACAGAGCTTACTTGTCATTTTGGATGCAATGAAACATGCACAGCCAAGATGCAAAAATAGAGCTGGTTTGTTTATCTCAGCTGGGTTTGTTTATCACACACTTTCTTGGCAACAAAGACCATGTGAGAAACTCTCCCAGCCAGCCAGAGGTCACCACCCCTCACTTGTATTGGTTTAACTAGACAAAGAATAGTCAGTTGGGTGCATGAACTCTTAACTCATAACATCTTCAAAGGAAATCAAAATGTGCATCTTTGCTGTTGATTTATGTTCAGCAAACTGGATTTACAGATTACCAAAAAAATTAGCAGAAAAAAAAAAGACATTTAGCTGTTGGGGCTAATGATTTTTAATCAAATCTGAAAATATCTGTTTGTGTAACTATATACTAACACAAAAGGAGCTCCCCAGTCTGTTGGCATCATTGACAAGCTCTAGAACATACTGAATTATGTACAAATGCTGCTAACGGACACATAAAAAAAAATCTAAAAAAAATACCCACTCCCTAATCATCTCTCTGGATGATGCAGCAGCAAAAAAAACAGAAGTATGGTTTAAGTATTCAAAAAATTAATAACTATTGATAATTCAGAAAGATAAAGATAATTTAAAAATCACAAAACCTCTATGTTCAACATGTTTTTACAAGCATTTTCTACTTCAGCTGTCTTCATTGATGACAACTTGGCACTGTGTCACAGGGAAACAGTCTCTGTGTCCAGATAACTCCTAGAGCACAGACATAGAACCCAGTATGTTTAACCACATTCTGAGAGCAAATTCAATCAACATAAACATTTGTCAAGAATTCAGGGGAAAGTTCTCTGAAAGAACTTGCTAAAGACAAAAATTAAATGGATTTGTGTGAGAAATTCGTTTCACTTTGTGTAAAACACACACACAATGACAGAATTATGCAATGACTTCCAGCTAAGCTCACACCTACCCCCCCTTTGTGGTGCACTTGATCTCCTTGCTCTTGTTGGCACTGGTAAAGGTCATCTTTCAGATCCTTTAATTCACGTGTCTTTGTCACCAGCTGCTGCCGTTTCTGGATCTGCACTGTACCTACAAAGATAAAAAAGTTTCTTTTGATAGACTGACTCAGAGTAAGGAGTTAGAGGAACAGAGGAACCTAAACATCATCTTCATTCTCTTTGGAAATTGAGAAGGATTCTTACCTTGCCATTTCAGCCCTGTCCTTACCAGTAACTGTTTAGCTGTAGGAAAATTTTTTCTTTCAATGATAAACCATTTCTCAGACCCAAAAATCGGCTTCTACACTGGTTTTTCACTTATAACAAATAAAGGAATTTTGGAACACTACATAGAAATAAATTAGATCCAAACCAACCCAACAAGTTATGCAGGAAAGAATATTTGTGACTTCTCTCTAAGTTTTTTAGAAACATGCAAGTCAACCAGGATAAAAGGGAGACTATTGGTCCATGCATTATCCACTTCAGAACTCCAACCTTGACTGTTAATTGAATTACATGAATGAGAGGGTATTAGCACAGTGTTTAAATTTTCATGCAGAAATACAATTATTACACACTGCTCACAAAGCAGCAAGTATTTCAGGCCCTGTCTTGTCCTTCTTATCCATAAGCAGAGGCTGCAGAGTAAGCATGTGTCCTGTTTTTCAACTGCCAGACAAAGGCTGAGACACCCTGGCTTTCAGAAAAAGTATCTTTGCTGTACTAGCCACCAAATTTTCTTTGTCAAGAACAGCTTCTTGACTGGTACTTCCTCACATAACATATGTTCTCTAAATCCTAACACTGATGTAGTTTTTATATATTTGCTTTTCAGATTCTCTTGAATTGACTCTAGAGAAGAAGGCAACAGCAATTTTGAGGTATTTCTTTCAAAACCATTGCACCATAATCAGAGATCTATTTCTGTATTTAAAGGCAGGGGGAGACATACTGTAAACAGAAGAAATGCTCTAACTACACTTGCACTGATGAATGTTTTGTGCTCTCTTCTTTTTTATCTATTGTGAAGTGTGACCTTAAAAAAAGACTGCTCTATTAAACCAAGCTGAACTATAATAGTTCAATTCAGCAACGGCAACATTTGCCTTCAAGCAAAGGCAACATTTTTACAGCAATGATTTTAAGTCTGCAGAGTCCTAGTAAACACTTCTTGAGAGCACAGATCCTTTCATAAATGAATTCAAGTATACTGACAGTAAATTTGGTTTTAATATTTATCTTTTATAGATGCTTTTGAGGAAGTCCATCAATCCTAACAATCTAAAGCCTGCATCTGAAAAATCATCATTTAGCATAAAGGGTTTATGTTGGGTAGAACCTGAATTACAGAAAACACTTAAAGCTCTCTTTTTCTCCTTATAAAACATCCTAATTTAAGTAAAGTAAGCAAAAATGACATTTAGCAACACTAAAAATGAACATATTGAAGTGCCATTCCTCAGTAATTGGTTTGTGTTTCCAGCTGGTACTCTAAGTCACAGTTTCCTTCAGATTCTTTAAGTAACCAATCCAAATCCCTAGCATTATAGCTATAGTGCCCCTTGCAGTTTCTGGTTAAAGAAAAAAATTAATCTGAATGTCCATAAGGAGACATTTTTCTGGGAAGAACCTTCTACCTAATTTAAGCTTCACCTGTTACCTGAAAAGTTTGCCTTCATTCAGTTCTCCTTCCTAGAGCATCATAAAACCAGTTAACTCAGTTTAATATTGATTAGGATACAGCTGATTAAAATATATAAATTAATCTAATTCATCTAATCTAGTTGCTTTCCGCATCTCTGAAAGTCTTAAGGGGGCCCTAGAGCTCTAGCTAAAAAGAAAATACTATCCTGATATTGACCCAAAAAAAGGAAAGTATTTTTAAAAGAAGTTACACTTGCAATCCTCTTACATGACAATTAGCCTAACAGTAGAAGAGTGCTGTGGGAAACATTCATTCCAAGCTGAACCACAAAATTACAAAGTAGTCCTCTAGGGAGATGGATTCTCCCTGCAAGTTTGTGTTGGAAAAAAAAAAAAAAGCTAAAAACAGGAAGATGGAAGCAGAACTTCACTTCCTTTCTAGTGGTAGAAAGATAAGTTATCACATAACCATGAAGAACTTTCACTTGAAGAAGCAAAAACTGAAGCCACACAGAGCTGTCTTACTTCTGCTGAAAAATGCAGCCATCACTGTCATCAATGATGACAATTTTTATTTAGAAGTACAGATTCAATGAATGAACAAGTGAATTCCTTAAAAAATGCATTACCCTGAGTCCACATTCAAAGTGTATTTTTCATCCACAGATCTCCAAGTTCTTTAAAAAGACAGTATTTATCATTAATACCAAATTAAACACAATGAAGTGATTATCAACTGAGATCTCCTGTTCCCCCACAAGCACTATCACAGACTGCTGTGGTCACTGTGCTCCTCTATGCCTCTAGCATGCCAATGCTCATCAAACAGCTTTCACACCAGTTACTACTACATAAAATGTGTATGATTGGATTAGTTGCTCCTATCCCACATACATTAGCAACTCCTGAGACTTGGTTCATTGTTTTGTTTTCCCAATATAAGTATGCATACATATATGGATGTGTGTGTACACAAACACACACATGGTTTAGAAAGTAAATCTGAGTGCAAGAACAGCATCCACAGTACATCACTCAAGGCTCTTACCTTCAGGTTTACCTAAGAATAAAAAAAATTGGGATCAATGAAAATTAATACAAATCTCAAAGAAGTGCCAAAATTGAAATTCCTAACAATCAGTCACCACCAAATCCAAAGTGAATGATATCCTCATCTCCAACTGAATCACGTGCCTTTTTAGAAAGGCATATTTTCATAAAAAACTAGAGCTACTCAGAAAAAATCACTATTTACCCCATTACTGTACAAAGCAGTGTATATTGCATACAGTTGCACTGCTGAAGAACCTCCCTGTATTACCACTACAGCTGCAGTGGCTTAGGTCGTTAGCAGAGAACAAGACAAAACACGGCAGTCACAATAAAACAGCATCTGCTGCACAAAATGTGCACTGTGTGCTCTGCCCTCCCTGAACTCACCGTAGAAGTGTCCGAAGCCCATGCTGATGGCGATCACCAGCGCCAGGACGATGCACCTGTTGAGGCCGCTGCCGAACTGCCGCTGCGGCTGCTGCTCGTCCCGGGCCGGCTCCGCCTGGGGCTCGGCCGGTGCCGCTGCCGCCCCCTCGGGCTCGGAGCCCGACACCCCCCGGCGCCGCGGGCGCCGCTTGCGCACGGCCGGGCTGCCCTGGCTGCTGCTCTCATCGCTGCTCGACTCCTCGGGGCTGGCCTGCGAGGAGAACACTGAAAAGCAGCACACAGCCGCGGTTAAAATGCATTGAGTTCTGTGGTAAAGAGCAAACTGAATATCAAGATCCGTATTATTTATGCAAAATAGATCTGGTATTTATCTTTGAGAACATTAACAAAACAAAATTAAAATTCTAATGATATCGTTTGTGCTGGAAATTACACGAACAATGTGTGCTCTTCAAAGTTAAAAATTAATTTTTTAAAACTAAATGATAGAGAATCAAGAAATCATCACTAAATAGCTGTATAGCACTTCCCCATACCTTATCATTCACCCATTACAAAGTGTTTCAGTCAACCCTGCCTCCTAAAGCATCTACATGTACTGCCCCTGCAAATTCTTGTGAAGTAAAAAGACAAAGATTTCAGTTTTCTTTCTCTTACAGCTATTAAAACTGAAATACTTAATAATGAAAGAATAATATAAAGGCTTGCTAAAAGAAGGCCTCCCAGAAGACAGACATGGCTTTGTTACATCCCCTCAAAAAATTTCATTCTGTGATCTGCATGCAACTGCAGAAAAAATTCCATTACAGTTCCATTAATGTAACTATTAGAAATAGTCAAAATCAAGATATAAATTTACTTAAATATGCAATTTTGTTTTCTTTTAATATCTACTATATACTATCTGTTGACATCTTTATCCACCTTTCAAAAAAGCCATTTTCAACCACTGTAGCACAGGAAAAAATCCAATTAAGTGCTTTTCTGTTTGTTCTTTCCCAACACTCTTCTATTACCTGACTGAAATTTTGGTAAATTGGACAAGATTTGCAATAAGAACAAATTCTAACCTTAAAAACTACCTTTTATAGAATTTTTTCAAGATTATATTTATTATACCATTTGTATGTTCATGTTCTAATGGCCCAAAAGGGCCATATTCTAACCAGGAAAATAACAACATTTGTACAAATGTTTGCTGCATATACTGTAAATAGATTTCTATAATGCAGTATATAAGTAATTATTATTTAATCTCCTTCCTTTAAAAGTGTAACTTTCAAGTGCAAGGGGAAGCAGTAGTAGGGTGGAAAATAGCTTTCAAGTATCTACATTCTGTACCTAATTCACATGTCTGGAATAAATTCAATGGGATCAGTGAAGTCTCTAGACATGACAGAGTTCTCCTGTTTGGACACTAATTTTGCTGCTCACAGTCACACAATGCTAATGCTCCTCCTAAAATATGGTTGTTCATTCTCTTATCAGACATCATTACTCAGAATGTAAAAATACAAATATAGAAAGTCTGTCCTTGAACAGTTCACAACCGAAAAGTCATTTGTTTGAGCAAAGCCATGCACACATCACTGAACAGACAAGAATGCCAAGCAGTACTAGCTATTATCTATAAAATGCATTTCCACTTAAGATTCTTCACTTAAAATAAATTACAACTCAATAGAGGTGATTGCATCAAGCCCAGAAAAGATTATCAATTAGTATCTGGAACACTTCTAATTTCCAAGTCCATGGACAAGCAACATGACAGATTATGAAAGACAACTTCCTCCCTTAATAAAAAATTCCATTTTAGTAAATCAGTCAACCCAGACTTAGACAGTGACTTGGACATGCAGACACTTAAATGAATTTCTATAGCTTAGGAGAGAAGGACACCATTTTAGACCCAATCATTTAAGCAGATGCATACTTCCCAATCCTGGAAAACAAAGGCAAACATTCCAAATGCATTCCTAGAATGCAGAGGTCAGACATTATAGAGAAATATACAGGACAAACTTAGTAAGAGGTGTTTTTCTTGCTCATCTGTGGGGCTTTGTAGGGTTTTTCAACAACCAAAGAAGGTTACACACATGGAATACAAAAGTGGTTAAGGAACAAGAGCTGCTTTTAGCCAAATGGAAAAATTCTTTGATACACACTGGACAGCAAAGAATAAGAAAAGAGGGAAAAAAAGACAATCAGAAAGAAAAATGCTGTAATATACTTAAAGCCATTCATAAGCACTTACAGCCAAGTTGTCAACAGCAATTACACTTTCAGGCAAGAATGACACTGCCTTACAGCTGCTGCAAGAATTCAGTACAAAGCTGTGCTCTAATAGTACCAGGATAGAAAGGATACAAATAAAACCAAGTGTGATCACAATAGCAGCCCAAAATCCTAGTTTCTACTGTGATTTTGAAGTGTCAGATCTATACCAGCAATCAGATTAAGTCAGTTGACATTTTTGCACAGACACAGCTCAGATACAGTTCACTGTAGCATATGGGTATTTCTGCTGGCTGAACTTCATTCATGAAGCAATATTAAAACATTTCTGCTTGCATGATGAAGATAATCTAAACAGGAACTGGTTTGCAAAAAGAAGTGGCAGAAAATCCTTGTAGAATGCTTTAGTATCTACATTAGGAAGAATCTGAGGCTCATCCTTTTCCAACACAGAACACTCAACAGGAAGTGGATGGCAAAGATTTCTGTTGCCACTTTTTGTCACCTCTAAAACTTCAGCATTTAAAACACTTGCAAAAGTACTCCTGCCATTTTCTGCAATACTTGATCAGTTGAATGCCCAGCACTAAAGGCCATGCTGAAATCAGCTTACGTTAGAAGGAAGAAATTCTTTTTGCCAGTCACAGGTAGGCTTGGAATCCAACAAGAACTATCCATTGGAACAAGCAAGCACACACATTGAAATGTATTACAAACCTTACTGATGCCTGCTCCAAACCTACATGCAAGGTTAACATCTTTTTAAAGAAGCACATAAGACACCGAGAGCTTAGCCAAGTTCTTCAGTGAGGACTGGCTTTCAGCATCTGTCTAGAATATGACTATGACAAGACCAAGTCAGGTTGCTATCAAAAATTGTAAGAACACTCCATGCAAGCCTTAAGCAATCAGCTTTGCACAAGCTGATCAAATGTAATCACACCACCTTGAAAAGGAAGACTGCGAGATACATGCTCTTTCACCTCATTTCCCCATCCCCTTACACAATCAGGAATCTTCCACAGCTTCTCCAGCCAACTGACTTTTGTGTACAAAAACACAGGGGGGGAAAAAAAAAGACATTTTTTAGAACTTATCCCTAAAAGAAAAAAACAAAGTCAACTAAATCTTAATTTAAAAATTAAGCCAGATTCCCCAGATGACTTAAAGAAGGTGACAATTTCATTACAAATCTTCACTGATTATAATTAGACACTAAGCTGTCACTTTCTGTTTCCAGTAGATACTATGCAGATACATGAACATTTAATGATGCTGTATCCTACTCTAAGATAAAACAGTATTTTAGGTAAAATCCTGCTTGTATAATAAACTTAATTTGAAAGATAAAAATCAGCAATACACAGGTGTCATAGAAAACAGAGAACAGAAGAGATTACAAACAAGAAGCCAAAAAGAATTATAGAGGAAGACTAGAGAACTAGAGAACAGCAACAAAACGGGAAGTTTTTGGTTTGGATTTGTTGGGGTTTTGTTTGTGTTCTTTATTGGATAAATATTCATCCTCTTCCTCCTGATTATAATGCACTGCTTATTTCAGTCAAGCACTGGGAATATCTTAAATCTATAAATATACACTACATAGCTATGAGGGTGGTGCAAAGTTTTTGTAGTCATACTGCCTAGTCCTCGTGGCACCAAAAATCCTCTCCCACTTGCTAGTCATTTATGCCAACTCTTATATAAAGCCCAAAATACTGCCAAGAGAAAACCTACAATTATTCTGTGAACTAAAAGTAATTTTCATTCTCCAAGATGTGCTACAAATTAACTTTCCATTTAAAACAGTGAACAAACAATGAAAAAGATTGCTTTCAATTAAAAAATTGCAGACATACATTTAGACAAAATTGAAGAGGGCACCTAGAGTTTAGAAAAACTCTAATACTTGGATATGTACTCAACAAAACCATTATTTTTTTCCTCTCTCCATAAAAAGAAGGCTCACTAACCAAAGACTGGTTGGGGTTTTTTCCCTGGTGACATTTTTGCACACAATTGCTTAAGACTCTATTGCTCTTACCAGTTTCTACATGGGAAAACGCATACTGACTGCTAGAGGAGGAACCCATGTTAAAATCCTCTGAACTCTGAGCTTCTTCACCATCAGCAGGAGCTTCCTCCTGACTCTGAGCTTCTTCTGGTTTTGGAGCTTCAAGTGTAACAATGTCAGAATCATCACTAATAGTTCCAATGCAGGAGCCATCATCAGGAACTTTTTCTTTATTTTCCTAGGGAAAGGGACAGTGTGAGAATTATTCAGACACAAAAAATATGAAGTAATTAAAACAAACAAACAAACAAAAATTGTTGGAACTTCAGGAAAGGAAAAATTTGTGTCTCCATTTTAATGCCTTCCAAACATTTCTTGCCATTGACAGATGGGGCTTAGAGAAGCTTCTAAATAATGTAGTCTGTTAATGTAATTTACCTCTGGAACTGTCTGAGTCTCCTCAAAACCAGACAGAGTATTATCTACTGCTGGGATCTCTTCATCATTGTTGCACTGAGCTATATGAATAAAAAGAGGAAATAAACAAGCAAACAAACATGGGATTAAAAGCAGCAACCACAAATTATGCCCACACCCATATAATATTAATATACAATGTCATAATGTTATTTTTTAGGAGTACAAGCATTGATGGTTCCTTCCAAATTATTCTTATTTGATCTATGACATTACTAGGGAACAATTCTTTTATCAATAACACTTCTATGAACGATCTTACAGCAACACCAGTGCACACTATTCTATAACACATCTAAAGTATGGACAAAATGAAAGACATTCTACTAATTTCACACATTTCAGGAAAAAATACTTTTATAAAGTTGACAACTGATTATTTTCCATAACATTGGTGAAGCAAATACCCTGACAGACATCCACAAAGCACATAAAAATCTATTGAAAAATACCAATTTTGTGCCAATGCTACAACAAATATTGATCTATTTTATGCAACTGCAACTCTTTTAATATCTTGCCTTGCACATCAATTGCCTGCTCCTCTTCTTGCAAGGAAACATATTCTTCTGAAACAAACTCAGGGTTGTCATTTGTGCTTCCATTTTCCGAGGTCACTGTCTCTATGTCAGAACCCTGAAGGTGGAAAGTTTAAATGGACATTACAATTACTGGGGTTTCCAATAGTAAAGTAGGAAGAAAGGGCTACAAAGAAAACAGAATATTAGTAATAAAAACAGAAACAGAAAAACTGAGCCTTTAAAACTGAAGACGACTTTGAGCTAAGAAAAGCAGGTGAAATACCAACTAATTAACTAGAGTGAAACAAGTGTTAGTGTGTAATTCTCATGACCAAGGTTAAAAAAAGTTAGACAAGGACAATTCTAAAGGGGAAAAATGACAGCAATTTAGGCATTAATTAACAACTACACTGAGTATTTTAAAAAACTATTTTTATTGTCTTTATTAGATCTGTTTATTAAATGGAATTTATATAACCAGAGGAGGTTTTGAATATGGGATCTAATTCCCGTTCCTATCTATTGTATGCAAATACACACACCCTCCCAAAAATAGAACTTTCAAGCATATCAACATGAGCTGCAATAAATACTACCATCAGGATAAACTATGTCTAACTTCACTCCATCTCAACTCCTGTGAGAAATTTTGAAAGGCTGCTCATAGAGTACATCTCTGACACCTCAAAAACAAATATTTATACAAACTCTAGATTGGATTTCTGTCTTTAATCCAGAAAGGAGCCCTCGTTACTGGTCAGCAGCCAGGCAGCAACAACACCAGAGCACAACAGGAACTGCAAATAAACAACGCCAAGAGACTGCAGGGTACTAAAGTCAAGCAATATGCTTGACAATTCCAAATGTTTAATCTTTATATTGTAATTTTGGTTTAAAAACACTGATGAGACACCAGTAAGGCTATTAGCAAACTAGAAACATGCAAAACATAACTGAAAAAATCCTAAGTCACTCTGATCCATAAATAAGTTGAGCTGTTTTTGTAAACAGAGATAGTTATTTTTGCAACAGCAGGTGTGAAATTACAGTAGCAGCAATACTTCCAGATCAGTTTCCCTGGATGTCTCATTTCAGGACTCAAGCAAACATGTATGCTTTTGTTTTTACAGAGCCTGTACTTCAGGAAGATTAGATACCTCAAAAAGAAGTGCATAAGATACATTCTATAATCATGTTACAAAGTTATGCTTCTTTTATAAAAGGCTTCAAAAATTAACTCCTTTGGTAAACTGTTAAACACTGTGTATCTTTTTTCTTTTTTAAACACATTGTATCTTTTTTCCTTTCGACTATGTAAATATCACAACTTTGATTTGATGTGTTTTGCAGAAATTCACCTCTCATTTACAAGTAATGTACTGTAATCTAAGTGAAATCTCAGGAAAGAAAATACAAAGTTATTTGGGGTTTTTGGGTTGGTTAGGTTTTATAGATAGATATACAGGTTTATTATGTGACAATTTTCTCTGGTGTGACAGAACCACTTTCATTTCTTAAATTGTGAAGAAGAAGAACATTTCAGTTTGCCAGGCTCCACAAGAAGAAAAACATCGGGAGTATTGCTTAAGACAGATTACAATTTTAGCTAAAAAACCAAGTTAATGGGCTAGCTGAGTACATGGTAAAACACACAGGTGGGAATGCATGAACTCTCTGATCCACTTCATCTGATGCTGGACCTTCCATGTCAGCAATAGCAAAGAGGTCAAAAAAAGATATTGTCACCTCCCTACCCTCCTACACAAAATTAGCAAGTCCTTTCTCAGGAGCAGCCCAGCAATGTAGAGCACTCTGACTCTGTCCAAAGCCCACCCTCAGTGCAGCAGCCACAGCTGCCAGCTCCCTGCAGCCACAGCCTGGACAACAGCCACTCCCTGCCCCTAACTCACTGCAAAACGTGTCCACAAACAGATTCCACTGTGCCATCACCAATACAGGTCACAACAGCATGTGAGAAAATCATAACTCAGTACTCCAAATTTGTCTAACCCACAGTTCTACCCCTGTCCTAAACATCCAGCTCAATTCACTGCAGTGTACAGAAGTCCACATCCCCCTCCATGGGCAGTAGCTGTGTGAAGGGTACCTGGCCATCCCATCCATTCTGCTTCCTTTCTGCTCAGATTCAAAGCTGTCTTACCAGAAGAATGTGAATAATGGCAGCTCTTAAACACCAGTGCTGCCCCATTTTTATTTCACTGAATCAGAGATGAATAACTGGGAACAAAAAATCTCCATGCCACAGAAATCTGTTCTGCTTTGACTAGACAAATCCCAGCCATCCTACAATCTTGTGTTATGTTAACTTATTTAGACAGCATAATTCATTTGCAGTTACAGTGTAAAATAACCATCCCAAGAATGAAAATAAAGTCTGCACTTCACAGCTGAATAACTCAACCTCTAAATCCTTTTACTTTTATCTGAGCTCTGTGAGTCCAGCAGCCTGTTACACTCTTGTAGCCCTCTTGGCCTTGAGGAATGGAGTGCATAAGTTTTCTGTTTCTTTTGGTGACAAGATGCCCAACCTGTCATCCAGCCCAAAATAAGGAAAAGAAGTTTTAACCATCTCTTAAATACCACTTTGCTGCCAACAGAAATGAAAGCATGGCCCAATATTTATAAACTTCAAACTGTATCACTTGTGACAAGGAACTGTCAAAACATGAGTGCAATCACAGGTTTGTAATAGCTTGGTTCCAAATTTCCCATTTTCATTATAATCTGCAAAACAGAGGAGTGTGCAATGAAAAACAGATGAACACTACGCATGATTTTCAGTCATTTTTTCCTGCTTTCCTCCTCTGAATGAAACAGTTCAAGTACTGGTCCTCGAATTCTTTTCTGGAGCAGGCAACAAGTAGATGCAGGCAATACTAAGTGTCATTCCAGGAAAACTGTCAACCCATCTGTCCTGAGGATTCTGGCTCAATGGCCTCCTCAGTTTACAAGACAATGCTAAATACATAAGAATCAAACCAAACAAGGAAACCAACCCACCCATCCTACATTCACACATCAGTCAAGATCTGCAGAGATCCTCAGAAGAAATCCTCAGGACTAAAGGAGGAAAGGATACTGGATACCCACACTACCAGGAAAGGCTTCTCAGAGGTTCTGAGCAACCCAGGCCTGGTTGTCCACTGTGGGAAGGGAAGATAAAACACTTTTCTTATCTACACTCATGTGTCTGCTGTACCTGAGCAGGTGTTGAAGGCACTGTGTCAACCAGCACAGTCAGGGCAGTCATTTGATCAAACCTAAGGGCTGACCCTGCCATAAGACTCCTGCTCTCCACTGACAGCACTGATTTCATCCACACAATGCAAACCTTGAAACCAACAGCAGATCCAGACACCTGTCCCAGGATACTGCTGGAATATACACTTGTCCCCATCCTAATTTTCTGTAAGGAAGACTATGTAAGGACTGAGGGCTGCCCCTGAACAGCCACTGCTGAAATTAGGATCAGATACCTTAGTGGTAGAAAAAGCTTGGGGAAATCATGGAATCGTTCCCTCTGCACAAGATATTTTTCCTGCCTAGTATTCCAAACTTTGTTTGTTTTGGTGAGGGTACAGATTTATCAGGAGGAGAAAAAATACATTAGCAACAACAGACAAGTTACACAGCATGCTAATATTTTCAGGCAGGGTGAAACAGAAGAATGCATGCCACTAAAATTCTACCAGCTCTTCAAAGTAAAACCTTTGCAGAAAAAGAAATTCTTTTAAATATGAAAATTTGTATCAACTATAGTAAAAGTATACATTTTTTTAAATAGTAGTTCCATGATTTACATCCAAATTGCTCTTCTGTATTCTCAGCTGATATGCAATATCCACACAAAACAAAAATTACTAAGCTGAAATAGCATTTTACTGCTTATAGATGACAGAACTGCACCAATGTGAAACTGGGTACCTCGTGATTGATGACAGTCCAGCCGCAAGACGAATCACTGTCACTGGAATTTTCAGACATTTTCAAAGCACACTGCAGGTAAAAGTAGACTCTTTTAATATGCAAGACACACAATTTCACTGCTCTATTGAAAAATAAATAAGCAGAAGAATGGAAATCATGATGTTACAGAAGAATATACTAACACACAAATTGTTATTTTGGAATTGATAGGAAAAAAAAACAGAATAAAAGTTGAGAAAGAAAATATATCCTTTTATACTTATTTCCTACTATCTTCTTTATACTTGGAGCAAATATAGTTTTGCTAGGCACATACTTATTTCAGCCAGCCAAAAAGCCCTTAGACTAGACACACACACAAAGCTAGTCAACTAATTAATAATTAAAGTTAAACAATGATGCTATAGACAAGTTTTAAGACATGAAATAATTTCTGCTTTGTTACATGCACAGAAACTACAGTTTATTCAAGAAAAACAGTGTGAGGTTTTTTTGAGAAGAAACAGATTAAGATCTTTTGGAACTAATTTTCTTCAACTACTGGGCAAAATCAATGTTTCCTGTTTCTTTCACTCCTTCACACTGATTCTGAGGAAAATTGAGAGCATCTGGCAACTACAAAAACAGAATGAAAATAACATAAAGTATTTTTTAAATAATATTATCAGATGACTGGCAGCCACTTTCAAAAGAGAACTGTCCAGCTGCAGCTGCCTATGTATCTTTTCTCCTTTTTAACAGGAATTTACCAGGAATACAGAGTATTCATTAACATCATATTCAATCACTTTTTCAAGTCCTTAATTAGCAAAAAGGTTGTATAAAGAAGTTTAAAACAGTTTTTGTTCCTTGAAAAAAAAATATTGAATTTTTATATAAAATTGACTATGGATTCATCTTGGTGGGAAAAATATTCCCAAAATTGAACAATTTCCAATTGATTGGCTGTTATATGCATCAACATAATAAAACAGCCAATGAAACCATGGTTCAATACAGCTTTTATCACACAATTTCAGACACCTGCTGTATTTCCCACTCTGAGTTAATTCCAGTAAGAACACAGAGGAAAGCATCTATGTGTTTAAATTTATTTGCTCTCTACTTTATTATCAATCCTGTCTTCACTCCTGGTTTCTCAAATCAGAAAATATATATAAAACTTGAATGAGAACATCTAAGTACACTAGTGTGCCTGGAAATGGGCACAACAAAATATAAAACCTCCAATACCATGTAGGTTTCTCTCAAAACACAGTAAACGTGTCTCATATCTCTGCATTATGGTAGTTACTGCATGTTTTTCTAAGATAAAACTATTTTCTCATCAACTTCTACTAATATATTTACAGTTCCTCTGTAAAAAAAAAGGAGATGGTGACAATCACAACAACAGTTTAAGCAAAAATACTCACTAACAATCAACTTAGGTATGAAACCTAGAGAGAAACTGAATTACTGAATTTCTGGTTTTTTATAAAGCCCTACTTTGAATATGGTTGTAATTTTCCTGTAGATATTTTTCTTCCTCCATTAGTGCTTTTCCTGGAATCTCAACCAGGGTATGTCAGGTTGGGATGGGGTGGGAAGAAATCCATTTTGGTTTGAGTTGTTTGGGGTTTTTTACATCACACTGCATAAAAGGATCTCTTTTTTCTTTTTAATTGTGATTTATTTTTAAATCACACTTCCTCAATCATCAAAATAACAAATGCCCAAATGGCAAAGACTAAGTTCTGGAGTTGACATGCGACATGTGACAACGACATCTGCTTGCTGTCATTAATTACTCTAAATGTGACTGGGGCATCCAGCAGCAGCAGCATTCCTTTCACAGGAAGGGAACTCCCAGCACCAGAACTTGTCACCTGGCAGAAATATCACTGGCTGCCTTGCAAAATCTGAATTCTTAAAACACAACCTCAGGGCACCAGTACAGTTTGATACCGGTGCATCTACAGATTTTGAAATCCCAAATTGTCACAGCAGACTCTGTGCTGGGCATTGCAACATCTCTCTTCCTCCAGCTAACTCAGCATTTCACCCTGGGCCTGGTGAACCCAACAGAGACACCATCCTGCTCTCCCTGTCCTGCCAAAAACACACGGACAGGTAACTGCAGAAACACAAAGGCATCTCCTGTTCTGAACGTACAGCCATGGCTTTGGGCTCCACATAAACACCTGTCCTCCCATCCCACACAAAAGTTTCAGGACCTCACTGGGTACCAACATCATCAAAATATATTAAATAAACAGATAAACAAGCAGGCAAACAATCATCATTTCCTATTGCTCACTTGTCTTGATAAATGGCCTTGAGTTAGAAGTTATTTCTTTGCATTCAACCAGAATACTACACTAAAAGTGCATATTTACCTGCACACAGGTGACAAACCACCAAAACAGAAAATATTTTTTTATTAGTATTGTAATTAAGACTTTAAATATTAAATATCTTTAATATTAAGAAAAATAATGGATTTTTTAAAAAAGAATAACCAGAAGAACACTAAAGTTTATGGTTAGAACTGCTAAATTTAGCCAAATTACAACAGATAGGAAGTTTGGCATCAGACTGAAGAGCATCTCTAGGGTAAATGCATTCCTACAGGTATATTCAGCAAACATACACATGTAAAACAGTTACCAAAATTAAAACACTTTATTACTCAGATCTAAAAGATCAAAAAGACCTACAAGCTTTAATTAAAAAATTACCTAGGTACAGTGTTCCTAAACTTCAACCATCAGCTAAACAGTTTATTTCTGCAACAGATTAATAAAATGCACATAATCATAACTCAATCCAAGGTCAAATTCAATCCCCTAAGTACACTGAAAAACAGAAGCCTAATTTGAACCCAATGGCTAAACTGACCCACTCACAAACTCTTCTCCAGTTTGATTCTCCAGCAAATGACAAAGACCCACTAAGAACCAATATGCCTCTCCAACCAGCCTAAAGGGGCTGGAAATGCTGCCACTGTCTTCCTGAATGCAACTTTTTTAAAAAAAATAGCTTTGAGCAGGAGTTAAAAAGACATCAAGCCTTCAAACTTCCTAATGAATCAAGATGACACTAATGGGTTCTAGCCCAGTAACAGCAGGGATAACTGGAGGATACACCAGGGTGTTACAGGTCTCCTGTATGCCAGGCCAAGCCAGAAGGAAAGACTGGGGGAAAAACCCAACCAAAGCCAATCCCGTGGTGCCCTGGTTTTATATGCTCGCTAAGCATCTTCATTGTCACTTCTGGCATCATCTTCTTAATTTCTGTGTGGACAAATTAAATACTCATTATGCTCAGAGTGCAATTTGTATGTATTTGGGGAAGGGGGGCAGGAACTCAGAAGCATTAACTATTTTCCCATCCTTAGTGAGATGTAAACCAGAAGCATAAGGTGCAAAAGTTTACAACCATATGTATTGTTGATAACACAATACGAAGTTATTCCAGATATGTATATAAAAATAAATCTGAGATACCACATCCTATTCATCTACTGTAAAGCAAAATAAATACCAGCCTTCAACAGGACCACTCCAGTCTACATAAACCCTTAAGATCAATCATCTAAAAAAAAAGGATTTCCGAGACTAAAAAATAACCTTCAAAAAGCACTGACAAAGATGAGTAATGGGCACCAAAGAAGAATATGAATGTGTTCTACAGAGCTTGCTGTGCTGTCATTCCAAGTAAAACCTCTCAGCTCTCTTCTACAGTCGATTCTTTGTTGCACAACAGAAATAAAAATAGGTTCAGTGCTATTAAACTTCAGCGTTCTCATGGAAGTTTATTATCTCTAAGTGGTTATTTCTTCCCCTAAGTAACATTCTTCTCTAAGAATATATTTAGCAACCCATATTGAATATAGAATATTTCCTTGTTTTGAAGGAAAGCCAGGCTCCAGCAAGGCTGGGCATTCCCGGCTCAGTCCCTACCCCCAGTACCGCGCAGGTGTTCCTGGAGCGCACCTGAAGCGGAGCGCGGCCCGGCGCCAGCGCAGTTAAAGCGCCAGCGCCGTGTTTATGAAACAGAGCACCTTGCATCAGCCGCCGAGGCAGCGGCTGACGATGGCAGAGAAGGAAGTTGGCAAAGGCCAGCGCCCGGGGCCGGGGCCGGCACGGCGGTGACCGCTGCCCGGAGCCCGCTCGCCCCCCGAGCAGCGCCGCGGCCCCGCGCGGCCCCGCTCACCCACTGCCCGCTCCAGGAACGGCCGCCCGGCCCCGGCGCCCCGGGCTCTGCCCCGCTCCGGGCGGCCCCTCCCCGCGGCAGCCGCCGCGCCCCCCGCAGCTCCCCGCGGCCGGGCCGGGGCAGGGCGGCCGCCCCCGCGGGCCGGTCCCGCCGCCTACCTGAGCGCGGCCCTCGCGGGGCCCGGCACGGACGAGGGGCTGCGGCCGCAGCCGCCGGTGACGCCGTCACAAACAACCCGGCCCGCCCGGGCCGGCGCCTGCGCGCGGGGCGGCGCCCGCAGCACCCTGGCGAGCGTAGTCCGCGCCCCGCCGCGGCCCGGCGGCCGCAGCGCCCAGAGCGGCCCGGGCACCGCAGCGACCGGAGCGGCACCGCAGCGCCCGGCCCGCCCGCCCCGCGGCCCGCCCCGGGCACCGCCATGGCAACGCCGCGCCGCCGAGCGCGGGCCCCGGCGCCGGTTGTGCCGGGCGGGGGCTGCTGGAGGCCCCTTCAGCGCGGGGGGCGTTGTGCCGGTGTGAGCGCGGGAGGGCCGGGCTCAGGGACAGCCAGCTCTGAGGAGACGCGCTCCGGTACATGCCAGGAACGCTTGTACTGAGGGAAAGGATAAACAATCAGCAGCCACTGCCTCGCCCCCCAAAAAAACAACCAAACAAACACCCCAGAACATGCCACTCCTCCCCCCTCAAAAAAAAAAAAAAAAAAAAAAAAACCTCTCAAAAAAAAAAAAAAAAAAAAAACAAAAAAAAACCCTTAAAAAAAAAAAAAAAAACAACTACAAAAAAAAAAAAAAAAAAAAAAAAAAACAAAACAAAAAAAAAAAAAAAAAAAAAACAAAAAAAAAAAAACACCAAAACCCAAAGGTGCTGTATAGGGAAAACAAATCTTTGATTCTTCTAACCTCAGGTAGAAAAACTCTGATTAACTAATTTGGAAAGATTCCTCGAAGCACAGGCCCTGCTGCTTCAAGAGAAACTGTCCCAGGAGCCACTCGGGACTGGGGATAAGGCAGCTCTTAACTCCCACCCACGTTCCTAGAGCACATCTCACCAACAGGCACTGTGCAAACAGAGCGGATCATCCAAAATCCCAGAGGTTTAGACCCCAACAGTGCTCTGATACTGGAACAAAAAATAAATGGGAGATTGACAACAGGCCTCATTAATAAAGGCAATGTCTTAGTCAAGTTCGATCTAAGAAAGCAAATTAAGTGTCAGCTTCATGTCTTACATGACTGAGAGACAAAGAAAAAAGCTTTCACAGCACCTCTGAGGAGCAGCAGGTTGTAACTGGCTTGCTCAGCAGCACTAAGGGAGGGACCTCACTCAGAGAAGTTTTGTGGCAGGCTCATCAATACAGTACTACAGCAGTTCCCACAAACCGATGAAAAACTATTTGTCATATGATAACTCACTCCCTACTGGGGAAAAAAATAAAAATATTAAAAATACTTGCATGTAAACATTAGTGAGGAAGCACAATCACTTGTAAATTTCTCCAGGGCTCTATTTTTCATATTTTTATTATCCATACTATTTCTGCTGCACATATTAAGATACTTTCTATGCTCAAGATTATCACTAATGCAGAAATTTACATCAATCTCAAGTTTTACTATCTTCCATAGTCATTAAGAGTCAAATTAGCACTGTCCACAGTTTACTAAATAAGGTCAAAATGTTAAGTTCCTCACTCTCCACCATGCATGTATTTCAATACACATCTTGAGCAATGTTTGCTCTGACCAAAAACAGTTGACAAATTTGAAATGCTTTGCCCTGTTAGCTGAAGGGCTGACTAAGATGATCTTTCTCCTGTTGTTCTCCTGTCTCTGCACCTTAGCCGTCACCTCCCCTCGGTAATTATAAAAAGAAAACAGCAATATCTGTAAGTATAGCATTACAGCCAATAGAGGCACTCAAACTGCTGCACTGCCCTCCTTCCAGCTGTTATAAAAAGTGTTTTCAGCCCCTTGCAGGGCAATGCAGCAGTTTTCTGTACCAGACATTTCTGACTCACCTCAGCACTCCTCTCAAGGCTCTAAGTAAAACAGCTGGAAACAATGCCTGCCACGTTCTCCCTGATACAACACTGTAACATTTGCACACAATAATATATATCTGCATGATAAATACTTTATTATAAAGACAAAAATCAGTCATAAATGGTATTCAGGAAAGAGACTGATGCAGAAAATTCAGAAGTCTGCTAAAACTGCTACTCAAAGAAGTGTAATTGAAATAGCCCCAGTTCAGAATGAACACTTAACAAAAAGGAGCCACTTCAAGTCCAGGGTTTCAGATTGTCAGAGTAATATAGAATGCTAACAAAAAGCAAAAATACAACAACTTTGTATCAAAATTATAGAAAATATATCTAATCATGCTTAAAATACTGTACTTTCCAATAATATATCCAATCTTTTACCAATTTTATAAGTGTTCCAAGTGAAGCAGAAAAATGCCTAGGTAACACACACTGAAGAGAAATAAGATTCCTTCTGATGTCCTCAAAGGCATCAAAGTTTCTTTTTTATACTTTTTTAATTAAGAACTTTGCATTGTTCCTTGAATTAGTTGTCGAATCTTCTCAGCATCCTTTTCTATAATTTTATTTTTAGGATCAATCTTGAGAGCTGCTTCATAATCCTGGAGGCCTAATATAGACACATTAATAAGAATATCAATCAATAATGCAAGGGCATCCTCTTTAGCAACTAACTGGAAATAACTACTCCCCAGTCATATGCATAAAGTATTGATCTTGAGGTTTGTCCTTAAGTAAGATGGGATCAGAATGACATTAGTTTAGCTTCCATCAGTAAATAAACATATTTTGTTTATCTTATTTTACAAAACATTGTAGTGGAAACACTCTACCACATAAATATTTTCAGGTTTTGAAAAATGAAAATAGAGCCTCTTCATTCATGTACATACACACTTATATATGTGTGTGTGCATGAAGGGACTGTTCTAAAGTGTTCTGCAGAAGAGAGGAAATAATCCAGTATGAAAATATGAACAGAAAAGACATGAACTGTGAAAATCAGAGCTTGTGGGGAAAAAAACAAATCCTGAGTATAGAAAGTAAAATCTTGCCTACATTAGTCTTTTTTATAAGGTTTCAAAGTGCAAATGAAACCTTGTAAGGGAATAACCAAGTGAGGCCTGCAGAAAAAGGTAAAAAATGGCCAAAGCTTAGTACTTCAACACTGACATTTTTAATATTTTTCCATTTCTATTATCAGCTTTCACTTGTAAATTTGCTTTACAAAAATTGATTTGATACTCTTGAGGAACTGAATAGGGAATTCAGTTACTTTCACACAAATCACATGTACTTGATGAATCATTTCATTCATTAATATGGGCTTCCTACCTCATTTTACAAAGATGTTACTAAGCACTTCACAAGTATTTTAGAAATATTTCAGGTTATTTTAATATCTTCAGTGGAAAAACTCCTTAAATTAGGAATGCAATCCATTTACTCAAACTTGGAAAGATTTTTCAAGTATCCAGTCAATTTAAAAAAAATTAAAGAATGTGGTATGAAGGTTCATAACAAATAGACATAGATTATACAGACCTCCTTCAAATCACTTCTCAAAACATGAAGGTGTGAGCTAAACAAAGTTTCTTGCATGTCCCAATAAATTCCTGTGCATGTTTCCATAAAAGCAAGGCCTCACCTTCAGTGTACAATTCCAGCTGACAAAACGCTGTTCCACGTCTCACGTGGGCTTTCACTCGAGCGTTCTCATTATCAGGAACAGGTGGTGTCAACAGTTCCAGAGCCTTCACAAATGACAACATCCACAGTATTTATAAGTAGGTTTTCCATAATTTGGGGGTTTTTTCTAACTTACAAACACTTCTCTCACCTAATTACTATTATTATACAGTAATATAACAACTATTCAAAGAGTAATAGAAAATAACTATTCAAATTTAACTATAAATGGCTTGTGACTCCAGTCATTAAGATTTGTATCCTTCACCCCAGTTTGCCAACTACAGTTACACTGCCATGGCTAAAAACTGACAAACACCATGTTAAATGTTTACTGGGGTCAAATAATGTGTTCTGTTTTCATACATCATATGACCTATCATGCTATCAAAAGAAAAAAAAAGGTAGCACTAAAAAAGCACATGTGTTTTGGTAGCAGTTAGTAGGAAAAAAACAGGAAAAAAACCCCCAAGTTTCAAGACTCAAGTTCTTAGTAGTTCAAAAAATAATAATTCTTGGAAAATTTTCCCACATTATTCAGGTGCCATTTGAGATCATTCCTCTTGTGGCACAAATAACAGCTGCTAAAACATCAGGACAATACAGCCCTTCTTTGAAAATGTTTGGTTTGTTAGAAGTTTAAGGTATCTTGCTCATCACCATCATTTTTTTTTCCTTCCAACCAAATGAAGCACATCACAACATAATAGAAAATGTATGAGTTTACTTTGGTTTTGTTTTTCTCTGCTCCAAGTCGGGGGCTTTTTCAAGTGTACATATTGCTACAATATTTTTATCTGTAATGAAACATACTGGCCAATATATGGCCATTTGTCACAAATGTGTGGAAGCCTGGTTTAGGGTTTATTTTATTGTTGTTTTGTTTTAAATTTCTGAAAGTTCATTCATCAGCATCAAATTTTAATATTTCACCATGGCTTTATGATATCAATTTTTAATTCTAAAACTTTGAATTGCACTAACATGTATTTACAGATCTGCTTAAAACAGAACCACCACAGTAACAAATCACATTAATGCAGAAGAGCCTGAGCTCCTGGATTTTTATACCTTGGAGGAATCTTCGATAGCTTTGTGCAAATTTCTCAGTTTAAGGTGGCAAGCAGCACGGTTCAGGTACAGCAGGGGGAGTTTATTGTTCAGCCTCACTGCAAGGTTATAGGCATTTACAGCCCCAAGGTAGTCTCCCATTGCAAACATTTTGCTAAATATTCAACAAAAAAGTGAAACATGCAGTTTAAAGAAGGGGATAAATAAAAAATAAACACCTACTTATTGTTAACTCAATTTCAAAAATTGGAGGTTTTAGCATCTTCTCCTTTGAAATGTCCCTTTATAGCCTTTTGTGAGAACAACATAGCTGAAGTTCAATGCACCTTGCTGCTGACAATAGAGCTTAGAGGTACACAACAAAAATAGTCACTGCTTGCAAGCAATGAAGGATTGTAAGAGTGGACACATTCATGTAGACACAGATCTAATTTTGAAAGCTTTGTATATCTGATTATGATTTCTTAATCAAAGCTTTCTCTATAACACAGCTATATAAATACACCAGTATTTGTATAAAGTCCCTAGTTTATTTTACATAGATGTTTAAAATCTCCCTAAAAAAGTACAAATGAAATTAAATCCACTTAGGTATAATAGTGCACTGCCTCAACTCTCTTCAAAGAAGAATATACATAATGTGTTAATAATTGTTTTGTTCATAATGAGCTTCAACAATTGCATCTCATTCTATCAGATTCTAACCCCTAAGCTGTCAATAAAATCTCTAGTACAACTACCATGACTACTCTAGACATTCACCAACTCTGTCTAGAATAAATAGAATATACCAAAACTGAACAGTAGACAAACACCATAAAACTAATTCATTTTTAATGCATATTCACGTGGAATGTAACTTACTTTCCTTTGTCCTTTAACCAATCTGGATTCTTCTCCTCTTCCTTTAAATCTTCCAGCTCAGATAAATCAGAATTTATTATTCTTCGAGCTTCTGCTTGTTTATGCAGCCACTGTAAATAAAAAATGTGCTAGTATTATTTCTGAAGCAAAAATTCAAATCCAAAAAAGGATTTTATTTTCATCTCTTCACTCATACCTATCAAAAGAATTCTATTGACCACGTATTTCAGACACAGGAAAATATTTGATAGTGCCCAATATGAAAAACTTCAAAGTTTCCCCAAATATTTTATTACCAGGAGAAGTCAGGTTACCACATCTCTAATACATTTTTTGTTTACTTGTGTGTTTTGATCTTTCAAAATTACTTTGTGTTCATTGAATCGAGCTCAAAAGAGCTGTGAGCTTCTTTTGAGACAAAACTGAAAGAATCCTAAATATAAGAGCTAGAACACTTCAAATTTTCTACTTCAACTAATTAAATTAATATTGCTGCCTTTTCTCCCCGTCCCAAAAAAAGGAACATGTTATTTATTAATCTGCACAACAGGGTGAAAAGAATTTTTGTATAAAATTGGGTTTTTTATCTCTTAATTTAAATAAGACTGCCTTCCTTGGAAGATGAGGATATTGCACAGGTAACATTCCTTGGCACAGACACCATTTTTGTATTGACTGAATACACAATAATTAATTCCCCACCTTACCTCCTCCTCCTCTGCAACACGAGATTCTCGCAGAGCTGTGGGAAAAACTCGTGGTGTAAAGTTGACTTTAATTGTAGCAGCAGCTCGGGGAGCTGGTAACTGTTCTTCCTTTAAATCCTGTGAAAATATACTACAGGAACCACCACCTATGAAAAGAGTTAGAGCACTGGAAATGAAAAATGAAGTAAGAGATTTTTCTGGTTTTCTACCAAAGTCCAAAGTACACCTGCCTTAGAAATGTGGCACACTAGAATTAAACCTCTAATTGCTTGAAAAAAGCTTAGACCTGCTCTTCTGAAGGGAAGGTTCAAACAGTTTTTCTTCTTCCTAATGTAGCAAGTAAAGAAATGGAATTATACAGCATCTATCACAAATGAACCTTAACTCCTCTTACACCTCTCTCTCTGTTGCTTGTATGATGCTGTGACAGGGCAACAATAAGAGCTAAAACTAACCTATCAAATCAAGCAAACAACAATTAAATGTCTTCTGCTGGTTTAGCTCCCTGAATTGGCTCTCCAGGGATCCAAGGCACAGGACAGAGAGCACAAATGAGATTGAATATTCCATGAAATCCAGTAGTTGGGTAACTTTGGGCAACAGAAACCCCAACCCCAGGAAGTCTGCATTACACTGCCAGAAGGGTTCTCTGATTTACTTTTCTAAAGCTTAGAACAAAACTCACCCTTGTATTTCCAAAGACTTCAGCTAGAGCTAAGAACTCATGTGCTTTAGCTCAATAAATTGTCTGAGAACAACAATTTTAAAATAACCGTGAGCTAAAAGAACTGGTTCAGTATGGTGGAGACAAAGATAAGTGAAGAATTAGAAACATCTGGGAATAAAGTTATACCCACACTTTAAAGAATTGCAAAGTACAGTTCAATTATACAACCTCTTGTGGATTTGAGTCTTGTCTTAGAACTTCCTTCATTAGGAATCCGAGTTTTGTTCAGTTTTTCATTTTTTCTCTCTTTTAATGGCTCTTTTTCTTGATGTAATTCCTCTTTTGCTTGTATGCTCTTGTATTTATCACCATCTTTTTGCTGGTTTTTCCATAACTCCAACTCTTTAGTGACCTTCTGCCGCTCCTTTTCTTTTAAATCTTCAATTCTTTTTCTTTCTGCTTCCTCTAGCTATTTGAACAAAAAGACACCTAAGAGATACAGAACATCTCAAAATACTGACTTGACTAAGTTACCATTATTTTCTCAGTTCCATATCCCAAGCATAGTGTAACCAATAATGTGACTATACTAGCAGAATTAAGATGCTTGAAAATGCCTGAGAGTAAAGATTTCTGATCAGCTTTTAGAGGTCTCATCTTCAAACTACTTTACTAATAACCCTAAAGTACAATCCAGAAGCATTCAGAAATAAGTTTTAAACAGTGAAAATCCTAGCCATGTTCCAATGTAGATCTCTGGAAAATACAGAAATGTAAAATATATGTGATGATCTGAACACACTGTTTCTTATTTCTCCTCTTTGAGATTATTACATATCTAGAAGAGGTACAATATTGCTACTAAGTCACTAACTGTAGCTCTTTTTGGTCAATATTGCATATGCACTCTCAAAATTTCATTGCATGCTCCAAAAAAAATCCTTTGAACACAAGTGAAGGGATCAGACTTTTTATATACATAAAAATTTTAAGAACATATCTTAAAATATACATAAAAAGCAGAATGACAAAGACATAAACACACAAAAGACAAAAGAAAAAAGCAAGTCTGATATAAAATACAACAAATAATAAGTGAGAATTTTTAAAATCAGTATTTTTTTACAGTGCTAAAGGACTAAACACCTGCAAAGGCCACAAAAGACTACAGTTTTGCCACAGGACTGTAGTCTCCTTTGAACAGTCATAAATCTGAGCTTGTCACCAAAAGCTTTCATTAGTATTTCTCACAGAAAGTGGCAACTTGTAAGCACTTTGTCAGTAACATTTTCATATTTGGTAATAAATAGGTTTAAATGCAGAGAAATAATAATAAAGTTCACCACCACTACAATAAAAATTGGAACTTTTAATATTCTTCAACATACATTTAACAAAGCATCTGCCAGATTAGTTGGTAGCTGTTCACATGAATGTCTTGCAGAGCTTCTTCTAAACCTACCTTCATTGTGGCCTCCAAAGCATATTTTTTGTTTTCCTGTTTTGTAATTTTTTTTGCTTTTGTCTCCTCTTTTGCCTTTTCTTGGACTTCTAGAATAGCATTCTCTCTCAGATGTTGTAGTTTCTCCTTGTCAGCTTAAAAAAATAAACTATCTTAGTCATTGAGGCCTGATGTTCTATTGGTATATAACATGTTAATGAAAATTATTTCTTCTGCTACTTTGACAAAATACAACATGATTACAATTCAACAAATCAGGGTCTACCAAGCCCATCTCTAAAAGAGAAAAATTAAGATTTACTTAAACACAAAATGTTTTAAACACAAAAAAGTTGCACAAGAAATATTGTTTTATTTCACACACACTAGAACTAGTAGATATTCTTTGTTCTCACATACTTTCTATTTTTAATAATGAACAAGGCTGAATTGAGCAGATATCTACTAGCAGAAGTTTCTCAGTATGGTTTCCTTAGACACAATCTACTTTTCAGAGTAGAAAACTTACCATTTGCTAGAGTTAGGGAATCCCAAATGGCTGGTTCTTTTTTATACAAAGTGAAGAAAATGTTTCCATTTCCAATCTTTGCTGTGCTGTTTGTGTCATCAATAGGCGCATATAAAACGGCTTCAAACAAAAAGGGAGGGATGCTTACCTACAAAAACATAATCTGTGCTAATAGTTACTATTTTCAATTCACTCTCACATATTCAAAGCAGAGCACAAGCATACAGTAAACCTCAAGAAACAGATTCTATTGACAGAAGATAGAAGTCACCTGTGGAGGTTTGTAGAAGCCCACAGAAGGTGCTTCCTTCCCATTAAGGGTGGGTCATTACAAGGTTATATATTTCATTAATATTGAAAAAGTCGGTTCTTTAGCACTGCAATAGATTTCAAATCTAGGATTATTCACAGTATAGGCAAATGTATAAATTCAGTCCACGTATGAGAGTAAAGGCAGCGGCACCTGTTGAATGGGAAGAGCACTAGTAGGGAATGAGCAAGTGCTAAAGCCATGATCTGCTGCAGGACGGGCGTTTAACAGCCCGCAGCAGACCGAGGGAGATGATAAAATATAAAGGGTTCTGCCATAAAGAGACGATAAAAGATAAAGGGCTCTGCATTTGAAGGGTTGCCATGGTGCACGGCACGCTGAGCAGGGTTCCGGAGTCACCCCGCGGCAGGAGGCCCGTGAGGCGAGCGGCTCCCACCTTCAGGTACTGCTCGCTGCAGAAGATGTTGGCGGCGGTGGCCCGGGCGCCGCGCAGGGGCAGCGAGAGGTACACGGCGGTGAGGCTCTGGCGCCAGCTGTGCTCCCGCAGCCACACCGGCATCGCCGCGGCCCGAGCAGCTCCGGGCCGCTCCCGCTCGGCCCCGCGGCGCACGCCGGGAGCTGTAGTCCCCAGGGCCTGAGGGCCGCGGGCACCGCTCCGGCTGCCGGCGCTCGCAGCTCCGCAGGGCAGGCAGGAACGCAGCTCGTGTCATCCACGTACATTTCTAGAAAGAGACAAACTGCTGACAAAAACTATCAAACGTTAGTTTTTACCAAAAAACCATCTGGTCCAGCCTCTCAGTTCAAGTAGGGTCACCCCGGAGCACATAGCACAGGATTGTGTCCAGATAGGTCTGGAATATCTCCAGTCAGGAAGACTCCACACGCTCTCTGGGCAGCCTGTACCCACCGAGAAGTTCTCCCTCAGCTCAGGCAGAACTTCCTGAGCATCAGTTTCTGCCTGTTGCCTCTTGTTGAATTGCTCAGAACCGCTGAGAAGAGCCTGGCTCCATGCCCGGGCACCTCCCTTCAGACATTTACACACATTGCTGAGGTCCCTCCCAGCCACCGCTCCTGGAGGCTACACGGGCCCAGCTCCCTCAGCCTGCTCTTGTGAGAGATTCTCCAGACCCTGGAAAGAACTCGGTAGCTCTGTGCTGGACCTGCTCCAGGATCTCCATGTCCTCAGCACTGAGGAGCCAAGAACTGCAACACTCCAAGAGTGGCCTCCCCACGGCTCAGCAGAGGGCAGGATCACCTTCCCTGACCTACCCTGGCAATGCTGGCACTGAAACTTCCACATGTCCCCTAAAAATAACTGGGTCACATAGCAGCCCCACGCTATTGCGAGCAATATTGTCTGCTGCACTGTCTCTGCCAAAACTCAGGAGGTAATTTGCACATTACCACTCCATGTTTCTCAAACAAACTGTAACACTGTATCTGCCAAAATAAAGTCTAGTATATTGAAAGCAACTGCTTCTGGAAACAACAGCCTGAAAGATGAGCCAAACACAGCTGGATAAAAATTCAGGTATGTTTAAGTTCCTCAAAAGTATACAATTACCTAGAAATATGAGGAAAAATCCATAAACAAAAAATCTAGTTTTCCTTCTTTCTTTTAAAATGAGACCAAGAGTAGTGGAGTTTAACATGGTTCTCATTAGCTAGTATTTGTAATGTGTATCACTTAAGATTTAATTTTTATGTTAAGATTTAATTTTTATGTTCTATTACATATAATACACAACAATATTAAAATAGTAGAGGTTACTTAGAAGTACTGTTTATATATAAAAGTAGGTATTGCAGAGATTTATAACTTTTTTTTGAGCAAGAAATCCATCATAACCCATATGACTTCTGGGTTATTCTGCATCCTCACTCACCCACATCAATATCTGGATCTGGAAGAATCCCTGCATGGACTGGAATCTGATAATTGAATTAAATTCCTCTTTCCAAGAACATTCAAAGTAGATAGCAGCATAGCAGCTAGAATGTGTTGAGATTGCTGGCATCCCCAGGTAAAGGTGAGAGATGAGGAATCTGACTCCATGTTCTCAGAAGGATGATTTATTATTTTATGTATGTATATTATATTATATTAAAAGAATGCTATACTAAAACTATACTAAAGAAAGAGAAAGGATACAGACAGAAGGCTTAAGAAATATGATGAAAACCTCGTGACTGACTCCTCAGAGTCCAACACAGCTGATTGGTCATTAAGTAAAAACAATTCACATGAAACCAATCAAACATGCACCTGTTGGTAAACAATCTCCAGCCACATTCCAAAGCAGTAAAACAGGGAGAAGTAAATGAGATAATATTGTTTTTTCTCTGAGGCTTCTCATCTTCCCAGGAGAAGAAATCCTGGTGAAGGGATTTTTCAGAAAATGTGACAGTGACAATAATGATTATAATGTAGTAACTCAAAATCTCCTACCACTCCAGCTGCAGTCATCCAGCAAGTCAGAGGTTTTGAGTGCAGGTCTTCTGCCTTGGTCACCCAGGTGTCATTTTTAGTTTAATCACAGAGAATATACTGAAATGAAGCAGCTCATGATTTATTCCTGCTAGAAGAACTGTATTATGCATACATGCTTTACAAGACACAGTTATGGTTACCAGTATTTAGTCTTCTCAAATTACACAAAAAAGAGCTCCCATACATCTACCAAAACATCTATTTACTTAAAACTTAGATCTGCAAAGCAAAGCTTGTAGGAGTGACAGTAAATATCACCAACATGTTTTTATGTCAAAGTAGCAGATTTAGCTGCTAAAGAACACAAAAGGGATTCAGCAAGGTCTTGGATCAACCTTAAAGGTTTTGAATTGATGTGTATGTGCAGAACCACCACCTCTGTCCCACCCAGCCCACAGCCTTACCTGGACCAGCTGCTGTGCTCTCACCGTGGCACACTTGAAAAATAAACAAGAGATGCTCAGGCAGTGTGGTTCTTCTGCTGGCACTAACTTTATCAGTCAAAAGTCTGCAGTGAGAAGTTTGCAGTAAAAGAAGATAGATTTTTCCATTGAAAAGCTGAGTCCTCAATTCCCATCTCCTGTGCCATGAAGGATGCAGATTTGTGTTCCAGACAAACCTTAATAATATTATTCATATTCTGCATCTTCCAGCTGCCTATACATACATATATCTTTCCTGGGGTTGTTTCACTTCTAATGGCTTCAGAAATTTTAATATAGGGAAAAAATCATTTAGATAGTTTACATTTTCTTACCTTTAATTATAAACCTTTTTTTCTCACATCCTTTCTTAATTCTCTCTCATTTCTCTCATCTCTCCGTATTTTTAACGAGAAGCAGAAACATTTTATGACGCTGTTTATTCCAACAAACTGTTTTGCATGTAGCTTGGGACCTATATCAGTTACTTTTTAAAATTATTGGTAAAACAGTGAGTTAGTATGTGTTAATTCTGGCATTTTAACTAACAGGAAGAGCCTAGTAGTAATTTTATAAACTGGAATAAATAATTCTTTGAATAATCACTGTCCAAGTGCAGAAAGTTATTTTAAAAAAATCTATTTGGACAAATGGTGCTTAAGCCTTCCTTCCCATCCTGTGAAGAAATAGGGCTGAAGGCACAAGATCTTTTCCCATGTGCTTTAAGTCACTGCAGATGAACACCTTTACAGAGCACTGCAGCTCTCCAAGAGAGGCAGGAGCTGTATTCTGTGATCCATATGACCTCATGCTGCTTCTTGTAGGATTACACTCAATCCAAATGCCTTCTCACAGGCAGAATATGAGAAGCATCCATCTAGGCATTACTTCATCTTAGAAAGTCTACAGGCAACTTCCCCACAAAAATTATCTTTATTTTAAAAGAAATCGAAACTAGACAACAGAAAGCAACAAAGTTACATACAGTGCTGGACAAAGCCTACCATATACATTTTCCAAGAACACTTGAATCAGATTCTGATATATGTTCTTCTAAAAGGTAAAAATATCACATCATTATTAACAAAAAAAAAATTAAATGTCAACAATCTTAATCAGCTTATATTTTGCATTGTTTGGATGGCAGTAGATTGGTAACTTGCCTTTTTCTACTCACTTTTAACTCTAAAAGGAGAAGGTGAACAAAAAATTCGAAGTCAGAAGGCCCTAAAGACCACAGTGCCTGTTCTAAAGGCCACAGAGAGAAGCTTGAAGGAAAGACTAAGTTTTGAATAAAAATCCCTACAACTTTGTATTATTTCACATTTCAGAAAGAAAATAAACTATCAAGAAAGAAAAACAAAAAGAAAAAATAATACATTAAGAGCTTGCCCTCCTTAAGTTATAAGGAAGCTCAGATTTAGACCATTCTGTAGAGAAAAAGATGTCTAGGAACAGACAACTCTCATAACTCCAATCCCAAAACGTCTCCAGTACAGCAATTCCTGAAATACGGTGCACAAATCTCCAAGGAAAAAGGTGGGGTTGAATCAAAAAATTATTTTGAAACAGTTTCTTTGAACATGACAAGGAAAATTATGTATGGTAAACAATGCAGAAATAGTTATTCCCCATGGGGCTGGGATAAGCCATTTCTAAACCAGGAGATAAAGGGTGACACTGAAAACTTTCTGCTAGAGGCAGCTCCTCTGAGGGGCTGAACACCACTCAGAACTAATTACCCCAGAACTGATGACACACAGCACTAGGCCACCAAAGGGACCTTTCTTTTCTTCTATATAAAGCAGAAGTTATCACTTCCACATAAAGAAGTGAATGTGCATAACTCAAGATGTAGTGTAGGATAGTTATATTGCCATGAAGAGTTCTGCTAAGTACACTTAGTTTCCAATTTTAGGGAAGAGTCTATTCTAATATAGAAAGCTTCTGCCAAAACTTAGCAAGTGCAGAATAACTTTAAAATATATCCAGTTCTACATCCTCCTGCATGTATCTAATTACATCCAATAGACAAAAAAAATTGTATGCCTTCTAAACAAACAAAAAATTATATGTTTTGTGAAACAAGTAAAGAGTGTTAGAATAGAATTTTCACACACAAGAGCTGATTACCAAATGTTCACCCATTTATCAGTGGATAATATTAAGAAATTCATATTAAGTAATGGCAACAAGATGATAATGCATATCAGTGCTGTGTGTTCTGAAAGGTACTCAGTTTTAATTATTAACTGCTACCATCTATCATACCTCATTCTATGCAAGACACCTCACCAGCTACCAATCCATAAACAATAATGTTTCACATACTTCATAGAGTAGCTTAAAACACATCATGGTATGAAATAATTTGTATTACATAGTAATTTAATCCCTGGCCACAGGGTTAATGTTGGACAAAGTCTGGAAACTTTTCCAATTTGAATTACATACATGAACTTTGTCACACACCACAGCACTAATGCATGTATTACATCAGACATGCTCTAATTTAAAATCAAAACAAAAAAGTTGTTGCAAAAATACATGTCACCAATGTGGAACACATTCAAGATTGTATAAAAAGTACTGAACTGATATCCCAAAACAGGTATATTTAAGCAGTACATAAGGAAAGATTAGTTTTAATATGAAACAGTCATTTAAGTCACATACAACATGATAAGAAGCATGACTTCCTTTTCTTAAAAATGTTACACCAATACTTTTACTGACAGGCAATGCTTATTTATAAAATGAGAGGGATCTATTTAATGCAGATGTGTTACTGTATTAAGTTGGAATAAAGACAAATGTTAAAAAGGTGCTACATTTTAACACCACTGATTTTGTAAAAATCTCAAACCATATAAGCATTTCACTTGCAAATATCACAGGCCCCAAACTGCAAACACTTTAAAACATTCTTGACTGTGTGCATGCAGTTTCACCTACTTCATTAATTGTCACATGCTTGAAATTAAGCCTGAAAAATGTGATTACAAAACTGGTTCTTAGATTAAAAACTTCAGAGGTCACAAAGTATAATCTTCTTTGAGCAGCCCCCAAAACTATAGTTTTCTTTTAAGTAGAGCAAACTTCATTACTTTTCTCTAGCTTCTTTCATGTGAAGATCTCAAATAAAAACAAGGCCTCTAAACAACCTTTGGAAGTAAGCATCAGTCCCATCTTCTTTCAGAAGAGACAAGCACAAACCTGCTAGTTTCAAGTTGTAGAAGGAATGAGTAAAACAGGAAGAAACAGGATTTTTGCTACCTGCCCTCTAGTCTGTATCCAGCACTGTCACTTACATGTTTTCTCATTTAAAATTGGTCACTAGCAAAAAAGTATTAAGGACAGCACAATCCAATTTATACCTGTCTATTTCAGCCTGAGGGGAAAAAAAAATTTGGGAGCAATATAAGGCTGCATTTCTGATCATGACCAGAAACCATGTAAAAGGACACAGGCATTTCCCACAAAAATGTTAAGGTTTGCAAGATTTACAAAATCTTTGCAATATTTTTGGTGTGCAGCACCAGTACAATCTAAATCACCAGTAATGAAAGAAGCACATGAGAGTTCAATACAAATTGTTTCATGTATTACAAAAACCTCACCTATTCTAGCCAACCCTCCCTCCCTCCCACCCATCATTCTAGAACTAACTTCTACTGCTAATCAGCTGACATTTTCCTAGTACCTCACTAATTAAACATGATTGCTGTTTCTCCTGTGCATACTTGAACTACTACTTAGTCAACACATGCAGAGAAAATCAAAATATAACTGCTCTCTAGATAAAGAGTTCAAGTATGCCTAGAACATATCAGTAGGGCAAGCATATTGGCTGGATGACTTCTGGAGATCCTTGTCAGTCCTATCTCTAAGATCACTGTCCTAACAAGTGTGGAGTTGGTTGTTCATTTGTTTTTATTTCATATCATTGACATTTGCTAATGCCTTGAACTTACAAGTTAATAAATGAGGAAAATTTACTGGATTACAAACCCAATATAATACCAGTTCAGAAAAAAACCTAAAATAAATTGTTAGAATAAGTTTCATAAATACACAATTTAAGGCCATATAAAATGATATTCCGGATGATTTTAAGTATTTAAGAATACTATGTTTAAATACTAATGTCCTGACAGCTAATCTAGAAAGTAGTTGCCTAACTTCATGTTGGGTTGAGGAAAAGAATAAGAAATACATGGCTATTTTAAATGCAATGTCTGCTCCAAATGTCAAAACATGAATTAGACTTCTGAGAAGAAATGAGCCAAAATCTTCTCACAAGAGGCATGGGGTGTGGGAGTGGGAAAGGTAATAATATCATCACTGGAGCTTTGGTTGAATTTTCACTGAGCAAAATTCTGATTTCACTTACATTACTGTAGGTGTGAACCAGCTCCATTATGTTCACAGTGCTAATTGTTGCAGAGATTAAACTGATTCCTAGAGGAACAGATCTATCTAAACAAGGTTTGGTTTAATTGCTACTTCAGGTAGCAAAAGCAAATTCAAACGGTCTGTCAGTCATTAGGAGAACTACTGAAGAATAAATCTCTTTAACAGAGGTTGTTGCTTGTTTGGTTTTTTCTTGTTGGTTTTAAAATCACACCTCTAACAAAACAAGATTAATTCTAGTTAATGTACTAAATTAAAGCAACTACTGATGAAAACAGCAGCTCTGGATCTATCTTTTACTTTACATCTCCATACTGGAAAATCTCAAGATATGAAATATGTCACTTACACTCTAAATATTATTTTCTTTTTCCTGATGAGAGGAACACAAAAAAAAAAAAGACCAAAAACCAAAACAAAAAACCACAACCCAACCAAAACAAGCAAACAAAACAAAACAGCCAAACAAACAAAACCACCCCAACCAAAACACAAACAAACAAACAAAAAACCACAGCGGGGTAATACTGCACTTACACAGCAAAACTTTTCACTTTTAAAATAAAACAGATTGCGTAGATCTGCACAGGATCTTCCCGGAATGTACACAGTAGAGCCCATTTAAAATCAAACACAATGGTGAACTATCAAACAGGCCTTACTTTCGCTCATTAGCATTGCTTACCATGAAAACTATCTCTTTATTAGATGACTGAATTCTCTATAAACTCCTATATCACTCATCATCACAGACCTGAAAAATTTATCACATTAAGGAACATGACTAGTACCTGTAAGCTTGACACATGATTTAACTACTGTTTAAAGACTGTTTCCAGCACAGTGGTACATATTCCAAGCAGAATCTGTTATCACAGTGCCTCCTTTTATTAGTTCCAAACAATATTTCTCTCAAAATAAACTTTTTCAGTTGCACATGCAACTTCATCACACGGCTAAGGCTGAACTGTTCAAGGCTAGATGCTTCCCAACATTCAAAAGAGAAGGGGAGTTATTTTTGAGATCAAGAATAAGATCAAATTACCCTTATTAAAATAGAATTTCTTAGCATCACATATGAAGCTCTAGTGCCATTCAAACTTGTCAGTAGGATATCAGGTTTAGCAAAGGAGCTAAACTTCTGATTACTTAGTTCTGATGTGAGCTGAACTCACCTGATATGACAGCTGCATTTTCTTTCTTCACCTTAGATTTCCTACCCCCTCACTGCAAGACTGGCTGAGGCAGTGGTGGGAATTTAGATTTAAGACTGCTAGCCAAATTATCAAGCAATTCAGAGAGCACACTCCATTGCCTTGCCCCCTCCTTCATGCCAAGTGGGCTGTGTAAGCTCAGGGTGACTGAGCAGGCTGGAGCTGACAGCCATAGGAGCTGGGCAGGATTTTCTGTGCACTACTTCATCCCCAATCCTCAGGCAGCACTGAGGCAGGAGACAGGGACCATCAGTGAGAAAGAATGAGAGAGAGGTGCATGACTGCACAACCGTGACAGGGCAAAGACTGCATCCCAAGGTATGTCCTCAAGATAGATGAATTAAGGTTACATGTGCAACCCTACTTCTGGCATTCTCTAGATTTAAAGCAGTGGACTTCATAAACTCAATGTGTTCTTCTTCCAATTTAATCTTATTTCACAACAATTTCCAAATAATGCAAGGCCTAGCAAGAGCCTTCAGCATATAACTGCTGAGAAGTCAAGAGATTATTGCCTTTTCAAGGAAACAGAAATGTGTAATAGTTAGCGGGTTTCATTGTGTTACTAAGAATGAATTCATGATTTTTGAATAGCACATTAATGCTTTACTTAAAAATAGGAAAAAGCACATACAAAATTCTCTGTATTTACCCTAAAATAACAACTATTAGTACTGCACATTCCTCCATGTCATCTCTACTATATTCAAAGAAAGGCTAGCAAGAACATCAATAACAGACATTCACGCCAAAAGAAAAAAACAAAGTAATGAGTACTTGCAAATATAGTACCATTAAAACCAAGCACTAAATGCTAGTGTTAGTTAACACATTAATATACACTAGCAAATTAGGGCTATTCATACAGGCACATTTTTCCTTCAATAATGTTGTCAATGCTCATCCTACTTCCGATCAATTGTCAGTTACAGTTTATTCAGAAACAAAAAATATTCCATCCTGTAAAACATTAGCACACATAAAACTAAGAGTACAAAAGCTGAGATGGAAGTTTATGAATGAATACAGATTAGGGGGGAAAAAAGATGACAGCAATCAAACACAACTGATTGTCTGCAGAAAGTGAAGTACCCAATTTGTAACCGAATTTTCATAGCAAGTATTTGCTCCACTAGCAGCCATGGAGGCCGTCAGCCCTCTGTGTTCAGTGCAGGTGGCCCTGCAGTGTCTCTGGTGCGCATTAACTGCACATCCTTGTCAGCCATGCAAGTGTCACAGCCCCACACCGCCGAGGCCTCCGCCGTGAGGAGCCCGTAGGCCGACTCTGTCATGCCTGTACAGACCCGGTGGAACCATTTCTGACAAGAGGCTTCACACAGGATGGCATCCTGGTCATCGTTGACTTCATGTGTGCAAATCCCACACGGGTACACGGGCTCAGAGGACGAGTGTCCGTGACGACTGGGATGGAGGGGGGTCTTGCTGCTCTTTTCAGAGTTGCACCCTTCAGCAGTACCTCGAGGCTGGCGGGACTTGCTCTGGGTCCCATTCGAGTGGCCAGCATTGGTGTTCTCAGCACTGTTAGAATGGCTGTTATCCTGATTTACCGCATTGTTTCGAGTAACGCTTTTCAGGTCACTGTTACCTTGACTCACAACGTCCTCTGTCCTGTGATGATGCTGATGAGCAGCAGTGTTCTGGCTGGATGCTTTGCTTGCACCTTGAGTAAAGTCTTGCTTTTGTGCTGATGATTTTGTCTGGTTGTACGTGTTTGGTGGAGGAACAAAAGAATGGTTTGACTCTAGCTGAGAATTTGGAAAATTTGGATTGTTTCCAGGACCAAAGTTAGTTGGCACATCAGGGTGAGGTATCTGACCAGAATGGCCAAAGTTCTCCCCAGGATTTGGTCTGAAATGCTGAGCAGACATATTGACATTTTGATTCATCTGACCACTGCCATAAGGTGGTTGATTCCCAAAGCCTGGGTTATCATGAGGACCAAAGCTGAAAGAGTGGGGTCGACTAAAACCCATGCCAACAGGGTTTTGAGGAAGAGGATGTGGCTGGTTTCTGAGGGAGTAAGAACCACCATATGGTGAGGACACTCTAGGCAGCATGTGAGGTGGCATTCTGAAAGTGTTATAGCCTCCAAAGCCAGGATAACCAGGATTACTAAAATATGGATTTCCTGAAGGAAGTGGTTTATAAGACACAGTATTATAGTTGTCATCAAATGGATTTGCAGCTACAAGGTGGTCAGAGCTTGGGTTCGGTGGTGGAGCATATTCAGATGGAGGAGGAAATGACGACCCCTACAAATATTTTAAATACAACACTTAAATTAGTTTTAGTATTTCCCTGCAAGTTAAACCAACCACAAAGGCTCTGGATTAGCAATACAACTGCTGAAAGAACTGTTCAGCTGTTGTGTAAAATTCACCCGCTGTACCCTGCCAGGCTGTCTGAAATTTCAGAGGCAGGAGAGGAGCTTGAGCTCCAGATAATGTGGTGATTTATAGCAGTTTCAGAGTTTTAAAAAGTTTGCAGTTGAAAATACTACTTGATATGTGACTTCTATTTCATAATCTTTTACAAAAGACAAGGAACAATACAGAAATCCAACTGTCACAAACATACACAAAGTATTTCCAAATGTTGAAGAGCAGATTTGAAGCATTTCCCTAACTTCATTTTTGGGTTCACGTTACTGAATATACATCTCATAAGACAGCCCACTTCCATTAAGATATACAAACCTAATGGTACTATAACCCTAAAAAAGGCATTTAGAGTATAGGAGTCAGCAGGCTGGTATCTTCTATAGTCTGTGGAATATTCTGTGCTGTACATTTCTGTACCAAACAGCATTCAGTGACTGTGGACAGTCTGCAAAACATAGTCAGTAGGTATGAAACACGAGGATTATGCTCTGGTTACAGAGCATAATCAAGTGTTTAATGGAGCCCAGAGTCTGTTTAAATGTCAGCAGTGCAGTCATACAATTGAAATTCATTCTAGACTAGCCTGTAGGGAACACCTGCTGGGTTCACCCTCACACTAACTGTGCTCACAGAAAGCACTTCCTCCTAAGTACTAATGAACTAAGACTGAAAATTTATTTTAAAAAAATGCTGCATTGCAAATTTTAACCTGGTCAGAAGGAACACAAGCTAATCTGCATGTCCTCTAGAGTTATTACCATTACAGAACATAAGGAAACTCCACTAAAAAAGAGGCGTGAAGCCTTGTAAAGTAACAGAATATTTCTCAGAGCAAGTTTCAGCATGACTACTTTAAAACAAAAGAAAAATGAAGAAAAGATCCACATCTCAATGGATTCTGCATAGGCCTAACAGAAAGGGATTGTTTTACCTACATAAATAAAGGTATTCCCACTGGGCAGTACCAAATTAACAGATACTCTCACTCAAAGCTGAATGAATACACAAAGGAAAATTCAGCACTATAGATACCCAATTGCTTAAGATATTTTGTATTGAGGCTTTCTTTTCTGGAAAGAACAACTGCATAGAAATGTCACATTGCAAGGATTCACTGGAAAGGAGCTCTGCCTGACTTGGCTTTTGCTTGGAAATCACCTGGGGAGTATTCCAAGATCTTGGTCAAAGCATTAACAAACTGTACTGATTCATTAGCCCACAAACCTACACATACAGAAATGAAAGTAAGGTAAGAAGTAGTCTCATGGCAACTACTCATGCTGTACCATGATTTCTACCAATGGCTACAAAGTCATTAAAAAAAAGTCTGCCTCAGAATCAGATCCCTATGGGAAAAATCCAAGTTATTGCAGTCTCACTGTGCTCCTCTCTTTATATGTTTTTGGCAACTTACCGGGATTAAAATAACTTCAGCAAAAATACTAGTATTCAGGAAGATTTCAACTTCAAAGTAAAACTGAAATACTTGCTATGTAGCTGCTATTTGTGACAACAAATTGATATTCTGAACAATGAGAGCTCCTCATACCAGCAAACAACATTCGAGTGCACTGTTTATTAAGAACTCAAAAGAAGCAAAGGGAATTTACCTGTGTGTTCGCTTTGCGCTTTTTCTTATCAGGGCTCCCAAGCTGAACTCCTGGTCCTCCTAACCCATCCAATCCACTGTCACCACCTACAAGATACCAATCAGTGCAGTACTACATTAATTTTATTGCAGACTGTATTGTAAGTTTCTCTTTAACTACCATAGCCTCAGATATCTGGTACAAATACTGAATTTGCATTGACTCTGGTGCCTTGTGCTGCAAGTGCTAAAGGAGCACACATCTGGAGGTGAGCTAACATCCCTCCTACTCCTGTCTGCTACCACTTTCATGTCCCATTCATGCTCATTCTTATTGAAATAGACATTTCCATTTATTTTATTTTTATCTGTCCCTTGATTCTCCACACCACTAGTTAGAAGTATTTCTTGTTTGCATAAACCATAAAACTCTCAAAAGAACTGCAAAAAGCCAAGTCTAAGACTTACCTCTTAACTCACACAGACACTGCATCAGTGTAGCAAATATATAACAGATTGTTACAATCCACCATGAAGGAAAAGAAAAGCAAACAGTAGTAGGTCCATGAACAAAAACCACTGAAAACTTGCCATGTTGTTTAGACTAATCTCCAGTTCATCAAATCTAAATTTCAAGACTTGATCAAACAAAAAGACACCTGCCAATAATCAGTGAACAGCCCACCTCTGCAGAAACCTTATAAAATAACTGAGCAAGTCTATCCTGGCACAAAAAAAGAGAAAGGAATGTTCATTTCACTGGTTGCTCAATCAGATTTTACCCTGAGCAATACAAAGAGATATCTGTACTTCCCCTGGGATTCTCCACCTTTCACAACAGTGGGACAAGCTCTCAAATTTGTATAAATCGTGGCTTCCATTTTAAAACCCTAGTTAGACCATGAGTGAGAAATAAATCTGGCAATCTCATTATTATCCCAGTCTGTCTTCACAGGCTCAAGTGAAATTGCCATAATATGGGAACACAAAGAAACTCCTGAGCTGAAGTATGAGAAGTATTTTCAGGTGATACCAGAGCAACACATGTTAAAGTACTAACATCATTATATTAAGAAACTATATTAATTCTTTTTTATCCCAGGCCCATTAGGATAATAGTTTATTTGCTCTTTTATATTAATATATAGTAACAGCACAGAACAGTAAGCAGGCAATCCAACCTAAAAATTTTACTGTTGTTTGTTTAAAATTGATATTCAGAATATGAGTCAAACTTTATCAAGATGCAAGCATCCAGCTGAACACACAGGTCCTCATTACCAAAGACAACCTGGAGATAGCTGTGAATTATCAAGAGTATTATGCAAAGCAGCACAATGTATGACATTACACTGCTCTGTTAGACAAGTGTTCCCAGCAGACAGGTAAACCAGCTTTAGGAATATTCAGCAACATAACACAACATCTCTTCTCACAGGGAAGCAGCAGTCCTACTGTACACAGACCAAAATATCCAAGTTATTTGAAATACTCCTGATCAAGGAGAGCTGACAAATTTTCACTCCCAGCACTTCCTCCAGGCCTCCTTTTTTTTTTTTTTTTTTTTTTTTGAGGTTTCAGGGGATTTACCAGTCCTCCTTCAAGTAAGAATCCAATTCTGCCTCAGCTTTAGTAAGTTCCTTTTGGATCTAGCTGTCACTGTTAAAATTTGATTTTATTTTTCATTACATATAAGGAAGATGCATGGACATCCCAGATATCAACACCTATCAAATTTTAAGTCTGAATTTCAAAGACAAGGGCATGATGTCACAATCAAGGTCTCAAAATAAATTCAAGTTTGCACATAGCATACATATTGTGGTCTAAGGTACAAGCAGAGAAACTAGGGATTACTCTTTAAAAAGAGACCTTTTTGCCTTGATTTAGAAGATAAAATCCTGCACCTACTAAGTGTGCTATGAAGCATTGCCACTACATTACCTGTAGATACTAAATGACTACAGCATAAGGCTTTACATAAAGAATGATGGCAAATTTTCCCTAAATTTCAACTCTATAAATCATCTTTATAATCTATTTTCTCAAAACTGTTCCTATACTTTCTATCAGCTTCTTCTCCAGCATTCCTATAAGTTTATACTAAATTTAGTGTAAGATCGCACTCTGAACACTAATCCTCACAACTGCATAAATTACACTCCTTTTCGTGTCCCTGTACTCTTAAAAAATAATTGACATTAACTACTGATAGCAAAATATTCCAAACATCCAGATTTCTTTTAATAAATTCAACAATAGCAGCACAGACATCAGTAAATTTGTGATCAAGTAGAATACTTAGGGTCATACACAAGTGTTGGTTTACAGTAGCTGAAGCTAAGACTTTACAAAACTACATATAAATTCCCTCTCTGGGACATCATTCTTCAAAAGCATCAGCATATGAACACGAGAATTCCAGTGACAAGTTCCATCAATTTCTACCTGAATTACTCTCATCAGCAAAGCCATTCACATGCCTTGGTTTACAGAAGGGAGTCCTGTGTCTGGAAAGGCACAAAGCTTTTGTATTGTCACTTCTCACTGTGTGAGGCCAATGATTTAATTCAGCCCTAAGAATTTATATTTTCCCTGTGGGTTCTATAATGATTTAATTTATACATGAAGGAAACAGAATGTTAGTCCTAGCATACCTCCAAAAAAAGAGTGAAAAAGGCTCATTTTCATGAAGCCAAAATAAACTTTCCACAAAGTCACTTTTGGTACCTACCACACAGACTTTCATTAAAGGAGTACCAAGCATTTTGGAATGCTGAAATAATGAAAAATTATTCATTGTCCAAGACTAATTTTTTGGGCAAAAATACAGTCCTTTTGATTGGGACATCACCTATCTCATGGATCTAAAGATACAAATACATATCTGATAACTATTCCCCTATTAAACTACAGATAAAATTCATTTCAGCCATTCACACTTGGGCAAAGGAGAAGAGATAAGCCTCATATTTTCTTTTACTTCATACATACCTAAGATAGGCATTTTCAGTGTTAGTTAGGAGAACTGCAAGCTGTAGTTTGGTTTACACATTAAGGGATTTTTACTTTGCATGTAATTTATGCCATACTTAATATACTGCAAATACAGTATGGAATGTTTTCATATCCACTGACAAATCTCAGTCTAGGTTTTTACTGCTTTATCTCAGTAAGAACATTTTCCCAAGAAACATAAATGGCTGAATAAACTTTTCATTAGAGGCAGAAAACTAAAACTAGTCTAATTTCAACCAAATTTGGTGAGCCTGTTCTGTGGCCCTGAGACTGTAAACAGTTTTGATAATAAACTGTAATCAGGTGGAACTCGGTGGGTAACTCCAGCATGTGAAACCATATATGCTTAAATATTTGCAGAATCAGGGCTTGAGAGTGGAGGAGTCTAATGAATCCCAGTCTCCTTTGTAACGCTGCTGTGTGTCTTCATTCTCTCATTTTCAAGCTCGCAATCCAGCTGTTACTATAGCAGTTTTAGAAAAGCAAACTGTAAATCAATGACAATATGCACCGTGGAATCCACACCTTTTCCCACTTATCCAACCAGAAAAAAAGCTTAAAACAGCAAGAACAATAGAATTCCAGGGGCAAAAGAGGAGACAAGAAAACAAGAAGCACTAAATTGCAAATTTTATAATTTTGCCGTGATTTTCACCCAATTCAGTCACCCATCCTGCTGTCTTTGATTATTTCATTCAGAGAGGCATTTCTGTGTCTAAGGACTAAAAGGACACAACAATCACTACGCAGGCTGATGTGCTACTGCCATTAAAGTCAGCTGCACTGCCGAAGTCGGAGGAGACCCTGCATTTCTGCCCTTCTCCCTACTCCTTTGAAAGAAACGCATACCTCAAACCTCACCAGAGCCATTCACCAGTGCTATAAGTAAAGAATAATATTTCGATTTTTTTCTTTTTTCATTTCCCGAAAAGGGAAAGACAAAACCCTCACCAGACTCAAGCACAGGAGCCAGGACTAGGGGCAGAAGAGCGAACACTCAAGTGTAATTTATGGGCTCTGCATCAGCACGAACTCGGACATGTGGCACTGCCGCCGTATTCCCTTGCACCAGCAGTATGCTCGCTGCATACTAATGGGCTGCACATCCCCAGACACACAGAGACAGGACCGCACGCCGCCCTCCCCCGCGGGGCACACCTGCGCGCACGGCGAGCCCCGGGGCTGCTTTTCAGGGCCCGCAGGCTGCGGGAGCCCGCGGGGCCCGGCCGGGCCCCACCGACCAAACTTCGAGCGGCCCCCGCACCGCCGGCCCCGCGGCAGCCGCAGGGAGGGACCGCGGCGGGGGCGGCCCGGCCCGCGCTGCGCGGCGCGGGGAGCCCGGCGGGCAGCGGCGGCGCGGGCGGTGCGCGCATCCCGCGGCTCCGTCAGCGCTCCGCACGGGAGCCAGGCCCCAGCGGCGGCCGCCCCCGGGCCCGGCCCAGCTCTCGCCGTACCTCGGGATCTCTTCAGCGCGATGGGGTCCTTCTCCTGTTCCGCTGACATTACAGACAGCAGCGCATGGCTCCCAGGGCGGCAAGAATCGGGGCTCTTTGATGCTGCTGCCGCCGCCGCCGCCGGCCCGCACCCCGCCCCCTCCGCCCCCGCCTCCTCCGCCGCCGCCCCCGCCCGCCGCTGCCCTCGCCGCCGCCGCCCCAGCAGCGGAGCTACGAGACTTTGCAAAGTTTGGGCGCGGGAGGGCTCCGCTACAGCCCGCGGCGGGGCCCAGGCCAGGCGGGGTCCGGCGAGCGGAGCGCCGCTGCCCGGAGGCCGCCCGGGGGTCCGCGGAGCGCCGAGCCGCGCCGGCCAGGGCCCCCGCAGGCTGCAGGCGCCCGCCTCGCCCGGCCCCCGCCGCCGGGGCTGCCGGGCCCCGCGCAGCGCCCCCGCCGGACACGGCGCCGCTCAGCGCGCCGAGCCCCCGCTGCCCGCCGGCTCCCGGGCGCGCAGGGGCGGCAGCGCCCGCGGGGCGCTCCGCGGGGCTCCCCCTGCTCCCGCCATGAGCGCGGCGGGACTCCCGGCCCCGGCCGCGCCGCCGCTCGGAACAAAGGCGCCGCGCTGGGGCGGCTCCGCCGGCGCCTCCACCCTCCGCTCGGCCACCGCCGGGACTCGGTCCGGCCGCGGGACATCCGCGGGACGGGCAGGGGCCGGCGGTGCCCGTGAGCGCGGGGGCCGCGGCAGGAGCGGGCAGGGGCCGCCTCGGCCGCCGTGCGGGCGGAGTCGCTGGCCGGGACCGCGTCCGGGGCCGTCAGGGGTTCCACGGCGCGGCTCCGGTGCGGCACGTGCCTCACGCCTGCTTCCCGCCCCCGGGCTGCGGCTCCCGTTCTCCTGCCCACGCTGGGAGGGTGTTGAGGCGCTGGAGCACCCCGCTCCGGCGGCTCCCGGGCAGGCGGGGGGCCTTATCCCCGGAGGGGTTCCCCACACCGGGTGTCACCCGCCGGCCGGGTCTCTGGCCCGGGGATACCGCACAAACCACCGGGCCCAGCCCGTGCCCTCACGGCGTCGGTAAACCTTGCCGAACCCTTAAAAACACACGGGACAGATAAATCGCTGCCGGTGTCGGTGTAATCTTGTGCAAACACATTCTGCCTCAGTTTCCCATCTTCTCAAGTGGCTGAGTTTTAGAGGTGTTCAGCGTGCAGTTCTTGATCTAGATCAAAATTGTTAATCAACTGCATTAAAAGTACCATTTGAATAAAGATTTATTCTCCCTATAAGGATAAAAAATGCCCAGCTGTACAGTATTGGGTTTGCTCACGTGCCTGACTTCTAAATACTTGTCAGTGCTACTTCTTTATGTACCTTCTTGTTAGATGGGTAGTTGATACTTTTGGTATGGCTATTACTTAGTTATGCAAAATGCAAAAGTAAAGTGGAGAAAGTAATTCAGTTTATGTTGATTTCTGTCCTTCCCTAGACATCACTTTTATTTGTCCACAGTCTCTTACTTTGCAGCGATCCCAGATGCGCGTACCTCAAAGTACAGCACACCGCCAGTATTCTCATGGGATGTGCTGCTTGATTCTGTGTAATCTTACTGAAGAGAATATTAGCAAGGTGGGTGTGAGCTTGTCTATATTTGGAGGAAGATGTGCCTTATCTGTGAAGAGATTTGCATTTTGTGTGACAGAGCTTGCTGCAGGCCTAGCTGATTCTCCCCGGGCTGCAGGAGCTTTGTGCACGGCTGCCGTGTAATGGCATGTAGACTGTAATTATGGATGCGCAGATTGATGTCACCGAGTCTGTGAAGATTCCTACGGGGACATTGTCTGCATCAGAAATGGGAGCTGGGAATTCAGATTTAACCCAGTGCTCTACTTGCAAAAAATTATGTCTGTTTTGCTGTTCATCCAAATTCAGCTTTTAACTGGCTCCGGTCTTTTGTGTGCAATCTGTGGGAATCCTGTTGGACTCACTTCTAAACTCTCATTGGAAATAGCTGATGTGGTATCTGAAAGGAACTAATTCACTGGCTCAGGTGCCTGCTACACCAGCATCCCAAATATTTCCCAAAAATCTACAGTTCTCATTATGACACACAATTCACCACCTGATAAGCCTCACTGGACATTGGTTGTCCTTAAAATTACCCCAACATTTCTTCCTTTCAAAAGCTGGCATTAATTAAGAAGACTTAGGGGTAGCTAGTTAGCAACCTGCTAGTTAGCAACCTTCCAACATCTAAGTGGAAGTTACCAAGAAAAGAGAGACAAAGCTCTTCACAGAAGAGTGTGGCAGAAAAATTAGACCCATAATTTGAAATGAGCTTCCAGGGGGGCAAACCCCAGAATTACCTGGTCCAAGTTTATCATTAGACTTGCTTTATGCAAGATGCTGGACTCAAAGGTAAGACCTCCAAAGTCCTTTTGAACTGTAAAGATGCTGTCATTCTGAAATAATTTTCTTCTGGAAAAAAAGGGATATGCTTAAGGAAATTTGGATTTTCAATAGTCTTAGCTTGTAACAGTATTCCAGCATCAGTAGATTCTATCCCCCCACTTGCTATGAGGGAAAAAATACAATAATTCATTTTTCTAAAAGGCCTCTTTTCATGTTAAACAAATATAAGTGCTAATTCTACAACCTACAATTCTACAATGTTTCACAGCACCAGTGTGATAAACAGGACTGTTTATCAAGGCTGGAGGGAGTTTCTGTCAGGCCTGAGACAATACCAAAAATCTGGGTTTGCTGTTTTGCTTGAGTTACACCCCTGCTCCAGACTCATTTGTTCTCCTCCTCCACACCTCCCTTTGTTGGTAGTAGAACTGAACACGTGCATGTTTATAAGTTACACTGAGATGTGCTTTTTATGCTTTTCTAGCCTGGCTGGCTATGCAGCTGATACTACTCTGGGAAAATGTGTTAAGCAGGTCCCCTGTGGCTCTGTGAGAAGCAGAGCATCTCTGCCGACCTGACTGGGCTGGAACTGAAACACTTGGAGCATGAGACACTGAAGCCATTTCAGTGCAAACTGCTCTGCCTGCTGGTGAATGCTGCATCTGTTCTGGTGATGCAAACCAGGCCTCACCAGCACACGTCTGCTTTGTTTCTGCTTTTAATCAGCAAAAATTAGGACTGTCTAAACTTCTGCACTAGCCACTTAGCCACATAATATAAAGTACAAAATACAAAACAGAATCTAATTAATTGTTTATTCATGTTTTAACTTCAGTCTGAAATGAATACAAAACTGCTTGTTGGAAAAAAGCGCAAAATGTATTGGCTTATGAATTGATCCATGAAAGAATGTAAGTTTTTATCTGTAGCCCATTACATTAGTTTTCTTCCATATGACACAAGTCTGAGAATGATCATGCCTTTGTATAGTCACATTGCAAATCACTGGCTGATGAAACACATTTTTCTAAGCTTTGCAAGACAAGTTATTAGTGAACTGATCAAAAAATGTCTCAGCTGTACAAAGGCCACTCTAGTGTCATATCTATATTCAAACAAAATTTTTAAAGTTCAAAGCAAGCTCTTAGTTATGAAACCGAGTGAGACTAATTGATTTTTTTGGGGTGCATATTTATTTTTTCAGCTTACATCTGAAACATGTATATGCTGAAGTATCTCAGAAAAAGCAGCTTTCATGCACTCAGATACTCTTGCCAACACAAGACTTATAAAGTTAAAACCTACAATTTTCCATTACTTTGAAACTATAAAGTTTTATATCCAATATATCAAAATTAATTAGTATCTAAAGAATTAAAATATAAAGATGATATTGATTGTGTAGGAACTTAAGTTTAATTATTGTATTTACAGCTATATATACACCAAAGAACAAAAGTTTTGACAAGTGTGTGTGTATATGCATTAAAAAACCTCATTTGATCTTCAAGTCACTAAGACAGATAAAACCTCTTTGCTAAGTAAAAGGAAACTTTCAGTTTGCCATGTTAACTGCAATACAATACCTTTTGGAAAGGGAAAAATACATGCTTGAGTAACCTTTGTAGGCTTCTCTGCAAAATGGACTTCTGCCTACTCAGAGGTGGTCGGTCGCCTGTTGAGCAATGAACAGTGAAATGGGGACACTCTGTGGGGAAAGGAAAGAAATGCAATTTCTCACTCTTTCTGGATCATCATCTCGAGTCCTTTGCATATTCCTGTTCATTGTGGTCTGATAAAAAGAAGGGAAGCATTTAATTCCCGCACTTCACTGCTTACAAAATGGAAAATGAAAAAAAAAAAAAAAAGAAAAACCACAAACATTGTTGGCAAATGTAGCAAAAACCTCCACAATGAAATCTCTTCTGCCATCCTAGGAGAGGAGATAACAAATCCATCTTCATTCCCTCTTTTGTTTATTGTGCCACTAAAGTAGGGAAGAACACAAGAACAGATAACTAAATATGCCTAAGTACACTGTGACCTAGTTACATAGATGCTGCACTCACCCATTGCATCTGAGAGGAGCCTCCCTAATCCCCAGGCTAAAATTCACATGAAATCCAGGATTTCAAGAAAAGAATGTAGAATTATTTAAAAGATATGCACTATCTGTCTGCAAACACCAAACTGGATTAAATTACTTGGCATGTATTATGTTTAGTGGGGACAATTCCAAATCAGAAATGTAGAGGCAGAGGTTTTAGGATGCTGTACAGCTGTTCCTCTGGGGATCCTGTCATTTTCTTATCTGCAACTGCAGGGCTGGGCTCCACGTTTTGGCCCAGTTGAGCTACAGAAAAGAAACAACACCATAAACTCTTAAAACCTTGTTGAATGCTAAACCAAGTTGCAGAGTGCTCCTATTAAGAGTCTGTTTCCAGCCATCCCCACTTGGGCTGAGACCTCTGAAGCCCAGGCTGTGGCACAGCCAGCACTGCTGGGTGCCAGGGTCCCACCCCTGGCCTGTGCCCAACAGCCCAGCATGGAGGTGACCTCTGGGCCTTTCCCAGCTCAGGTGAACTCCAGGGACTGTCAGCTGTGCTACCATGGCTTCTGACACACTGACCTCCCCCACTGATTTTTTCCTATCCTGCCTGCACCACAGAGATGGAGAGGGAGCTTATAAAAAAATGAGAGTGCTTTCCATTTTAATATAGCCATTTTTCTGTAAAGTGTTTTAAAAGCCAGAATTCTTCCTATTATGAACTAGGGGTTGTCTTGCTTTTGATTTATCAGAAGAATTTTAATTGAAATACTTAGAAACTCAAGCCTGGGGTTTACTTATCCTTTGAAGCTGGGAAATCTCAGTCTCAAGGGATTCATTCTGCCTTGACTGTGGGTTTTGTGTAAAGCAAAGCCAGATTGTTTTATTTGGTAGAGCCCAAGCAAGCTGTTACTGACTTTTAAATATTCAGGACCTATTCCAAAGCAGGATGGTTGCTAACATGAATAATTTTAATGGAATTTTTTATTGTTATTATTTTACAGTCTGTGCTGTAAACTATCTTATTTCCAACTTCAGTTGTATAACCTATCACAAGGAAGGCTATGAGCAAGTAGTTCAGTGGGATTGCTTTATGCTATTGTGTCTGTAAACTGCAAAAAGTGTGGAGGCAGCATAGACTGTCTGTCACCCACCTCCTGGTGATAGTTTTCAGCAAACCAGGGGGGTTAATCTCCTAGACCAGCACACCAAACTGCAAATTGTAAAGAGGCTCTAGTGAGCTGCAGCGTATGCAGCACTTTTCCTGCTTTCATGTGGTGCAATAGCCTGGCAGCCCAGCCAGAAATCTGAGGCTTTACTCATGAAAATCTTTTTTTCCCAGTGTATTGCTATGCAGATAAAAGGAAATTCAAAACCATTCTATTAACAGGAGCTCTGGGGAGTCCCCATTTTATTTCCAGCTAAAGTAGAATCCAGTGTTTTAGGCAGTGATTTAAAATGTCCCACAGAGTATAATAGGAAACATTATCTTCCATTGCCCATAAAAATTTACTTTCACCCATCAAAACCATGGATAATTATAATATCCAGCACCCCCTGAACCCACCTGGAGTTTTGGTCAGCTTCCAGTGATGCTGGAGTCATCTCTCCAGAGAAACCCTGAGGAACTTTGGCCATTTGGCAGCACTGCCAGAAAACCATCTCAGCTGCTTCTTGCAGGGGCCCCAGAGCCACCAGGATGGGCAGGAGTCTCTCAGAGGTCAGAGCCCAGGCCTCTGTTGGCAGCCAGGGGGATCCTATGGACCAGGGATATCCATGAACAACATCTCTGTCACTGAGCACAGCTAGATCCTGAGTTTTTTCTATTTTCTGTATGTTTTAAGGTGCTTTCCTGTGTGAATGGGATTTAAATAAAGCTTATACTCCTATTTCAGCCAGAAACAACTTGATCTCTCCTTGTCAAATCTGAATGCGTTTACCTGGGGCTCTAACATGCAAGTTTGTGAATAGAGAGGGGCTCAAATCCCATCTTCTTTGCTGTGTGGGGAGGAAAAGGTGAAGCCTCAATATATCAGTTATAGAAAGCGTAGGACCCTGCAACATGGACAGCAGCAGCTTCTCTCTTACTGACAGAGGATATGCTTTACTGCCCAGCAAGCAATGCTGAGCCATGACTGCAGAGGAAGGAAGAAGGGATGCACAGTGCCAACATGTATCAGAAATAAAATAAGGCACAGTTTAATCCTACAGGTAACAAATCTTTATGCATCCCCAAACAGAAAACCCAACTGGATTTACTTGTATATATTCAGAGAAGTAACTTGAATAAATGAAAGGAAAGTAGAGGTATTTTTCATATATAACAAGATGTGAAGTCTGGCTTCAGGTGCAAAGGAGATTCTTAGCCCAGGCCTTCGTACCCCAAGCTATTGATCCCTTTATTCAAAAACCAGACAAGCTCAGACTGTAGCTTGCTGTCCCTGATAAACTAAACAAAGCAGTGGCAATGCTGTCACCTGAAGGAATGTGGCCATTCAGTACAGGTGGCCCACAGCACTCATCTGTCTGTAGCTCAGACATTCAGGTTGGGGGCAGACTGCAGGCAGGGAGCACAGCATCAGATCCCAAAGCAGGGCTGCTTCTAAGCTTTTCTTTGCAACAGGAACTCCTTGGAAGATGGAGCTCTACTGTTTAGTTATTGCTAATGAGAACAAGGATTCTGGACTGTAAAATGAACCTGGAACATAACTGGAAACTGCAGTTGGTTCCTGTTCTTACCTGGAGAAAGAGCAACATCTCAGGTGGATTGCACTAGTAGAGCACTGGTATCACTGTACAGTCCAAGACTGACTGTTCCCTAGTTATTTGAAATTGTTATCTTTTAAAATGTAATTTGTTTACTCTATTTAGGATTTATTCATTTTTTACAAATACTCTCTTAAAATACTTTATCATATTTTCAGCATTGGTCTGATTTTCTCAATTATCTCTCAATAACTATATTTCAGTGCTCCTATATTTGAACATAAGGAGTAAAGACTTTTGGATTATACTTGGTTTTATAAATAATCTCCACAGCTGGTGCTCTAAAACTCCCAGGGATAAATGTCATATAAGCTAGGAAGAAGTGGTCTAAAAGCAGACTCTGCAGGTGGGAACAGCTGTGATTCATAAAGAAGCATGATGAGGCTTTTGGGATTTCCTTTGTCTTCTGAGAATTCAAAAGGAAAGAGACTTCATGGTTCTGCTGCAGAATTCAGGCATCCCAAGTGATCAGCAGGAGACTGACAAAGCAGAGAAGCTCTCACTGCCAGGGGTGTTCAGTGTGCTCTCTCTTGGGGGCACCCAGAGTGACAGGGCCCATGCTCTTACGGGTCAGAATAACAAGTAAATGTATTCAAAATGTATTTTCTGGACATGGGAAAAAAGTTAGCAGACATTTATTTCAAATCTTCAGTTCCCAATACTGTGATTTCAAAGCTTCAAAATACCTGTGGATATTTTCCCTCCTCCATTAAGTATCCAGTGCAAGCAAAGAATTCACATCTTTTAGGGAACAACACAGACAAAAACTGAAGTCAAACCTACCAAGTATTGCAAGATTCCACTTCCACTGATGTTTTGATTTTAGTCTCCCTAGAGACCCTGTAAATGACAGCAGTAATTTCTGTGGTTTCATTTCCAGTAGTTTGCATGGGCACCATTATTCTAAATCCAGCTCTGAACTGCCCAGCCAAGTTCTCGTTGCTCTCAGGTGCCAATCAGTGACCAGGCTGCCAGAACAGACAGCACTGAATCCCTCCAGAACACAACTTCCTCACTAACTGAACTTGACTGACTTCCATCTGGCATGCAGTCCTTTGTCAGAGCAGCACTTTGCCTCCTGACCAACAGCAGCTGCATTTTCAGTCTTGTCATACACTGGACATGGGGTTCCACAGGTGTAAATGTGCTGGGGAAACTCAGCAGTGCAGCTTTGTCAGCAGCTGGAGAACAACTGCACTGAGAACCACCTGTTTCACACCCCATCAAAATAAAGCAGAACAGAGACCTTGCATGGGTGTTCAGCAGTGGGACAGAGATTTAGGTGGGAAACGATTCCAGGTACATAAGTGATACATGAATACATGGTTGGGCAAGTACTTTGAAATTCAATTATAAGTTCAGTTTAATGTCTACCTCTTTTATGACTTCAAGTGCCAACAATACCCTATCTGCTCAGCCTGAAATGAGGTGCTGCAGTTTTTATCTTCCTTGTTTTGAGCCACTTCTCAGAGACACTGAAAATAAAATATCAAGTAACACCTTTACTAAGGAAAACTTTTATTTCAACTGTGCAATCAATCAGTATTTAGACAGCAGTTTCATAAACATTTGGCATTTAAACTTCTATTATTTTTTGGCATGACCTTGGGGTAGTATATAAACAACCCTGGAGGGGAAAAATGAACCAACACACTAGGTAACATTTACTAGAATGCTAGGAAAAGAAAAACAAATCCACATTATTAAACAAAATAGTTTTTAAAAGACATTAAAAAGTTACATTCAAATCAGGGCAAACATTAGCTTCCCTCATGCAATGGAATTCATGGAGCTGATCCCCTGAGACAAATATAAAATTAATACAATTCAGCTCCATCCTCCATTAGCCAGTCAGCCATTGCTGCCCTTGGAAGAAAATGGCACACAGAGTGAAAGGATCCAGACCACCACAATGTCAGATACACACCTGGCTCCTACACTGGCAAGTCATTCACAACTTAAAAAAAAAAAAAAAATCAAAAAGCAACATTTGTATAAATCAGTTTTTCATATACAGTTAGTCTTCACTGAAAACACACCAGGCAGATGCAATGTGAGTATATGCAACCATCAAAAGCTGAAAACTTCTTTTATTGAAGGAGCCCTATGGAACCAGAGGGCCCAACACAGCAAAGCCTTAAGCATGTTTTTATATCCCTTTCGAGTCAGTCTGGAGTGGGCTCAGCATAACTCTAGAGGAATTTCAAAGAAATGAACTTACATTTGAGCCAAGCTGAATTTGTGTTCTTTTCTCTCTTAACAGAAAGTGATCTGGACTGGTACAAGAACTGTGGTTTCTGAAACACATGTTCCAAAATGCTACACAGAGTTATTGTAGGAAGGTGCTCAGTATTTCCTGCAGACAGGAATCCCTCTGCTCTAAGGCTGCCTGCCATTAGCACAGCTGCAGCAACTGGCAAGGTGAGACAATTGCTCAAGCTAAGAACTACCACTTCAGCCAATTACTAAGTGTAATTCTGCTTTCAATTTTATGGGAATAATGTCAGTTAATTGATTTCTGTGAAATACCACCAGCACTACACCTGGGCAGCTCTCTCTGGTTGCCATGAATGGGATTTTGGGCTCAACATGGAGTGCCCTGCAAAACCTATCAATGTTCCCCATGTCAGGAGATGGAATTTTCCCTGCATGAACTTCACTAAATGAGCAAAAATTCATAAAATGAACAAAAGCTCAGAAATTGCTCAGAGGAACATTTACTGAGGGCCAGCAGTAGCTCTGCTTGTGTACACCCAGGCTGCAGCAAATGAGAAGTCATTCAAGTTGACCTGATTTGCAATGAAAAAGAGGTAAACTGACTTGAAATATTCAGTGTTTACTACAGGCTAATACTGGATTCATGGAGAGCTCTAACACTTCTGTCCTTTTAAAATAATAGTACTGTGAAAATTTAAAAAACAAACAGAAGCTTATTTTGTTTGTCCAGACTATGCAAACTGAAATACAAATTAATTCTCCCATTGGCTTAAAAAGAAACAGGATGAGGACCCTGATTTGAATAAGACAAACAAGATGAAGCTCATATCAAAAGTTTGGGATTAAACCCAGAGAAGGAATGAACTATAAGAATAATGAAAAACAGGCAAAGCAATCTTTTGACACTATTTTCTGTTAAAAATATCATCAGTTATGCAAGTGTAGCTGTGGGCAGACTGAGCATTTAGTTTTGACTCCAGGCACTGAAGGGCAGATCCTCTCTGACAAACACTGTCACCATGGTAAGTCAGTTTTGAGGTTCTCTCTGTAAGTTTTGATGCTTTTCAAGTCACATCAACAGTAACATTTTTGCCTTTTTTTTTAAACACAAGGGTTGCACATATACTCATTGCACCTGCCATGGCCCCTTAGTTCTTACAACACTTAAACAAAATCAATTCACATAGTGTAACACTAAATTCCACATTTATGTTCATCTTCCAGAACATATTTAGCAAAATTCATAATTAAGAAATTATATTTTTTTCTCCAGGACCCAGTTTCTACAGACATAACCTAGAAGAAAAACCTGGAAAACCTGAAACCAGACTGCCTGCTGTGTTCTGCCAGCTCTTTCTAGGCAAATGGAATGAACAAAGGGAAAAACTCATTCCCTTAGACAGCCATGAGTATAGACTTTGAAAAAAATTATCATCTGTAAGATCATATTTATAATTACATGCATTGCCTTCAAGGCTATGAAGCATTCAAAGTTTTTAATTTTGCACTGTTACAATTATAATTCTGCTATTAAATTCAATAGAGACATTATCAATTTCTACAGTTTTTCTGGATATTCCTTACCTTACCTTATTGGTGTTTTCAATCATAAGACAAATTTTCTCTCACAAAATCTTGTGATACATTAGTACTAGCCATGAATTTTGAGGAGAGGATTTTTGTTCTGTAGAAATCATGACTGTGCCAAAGGGAAGCACATGAATGTAGACTGGGTTCTGGAGAAATGTTTTATATTTGGTTAACATAAAAATAAAGAAAAAGACAGAATAATTAATGCCTAACTAAGCTTTCCTATATGCTGAGGTAACATTAAATATCTTTGGTTTTCTTTATTTGCTGATAAGAAGTACCTTGATAAAGCATTAAGTGATGAATCCAGCTCTGGACGTGCTGCTCTCTAATACACTGAGTATTTTCAACTCTTTGGCTATTGAACTTCAAGCATCTGTATCAGATTGGCAGATTTTATTTGAAGCCTGTTTCTCTCAGATCATCCATAGATTAAACTACAGAATGAGTCTTTGGAAGGAAGAGTTTAGGATTTATATATTTACCTGTAACTAGGATCATTAAATTATACCCCACTGCCAGTACTTACAGCAAACAAGTCTTTGGAGAAGCAGTTACCATCTGCATATCAGCTCTTTCTGAATGCAACTAACACAAGAGGCTACTCTGAAAGATGAAGTGTGAAACTTCATGCTACAGTTACACATTCTTACTCTAGTTTTGATTAATTCACACTCTACCTAACTAAAAACAGTACTCTGCTGTACACTACACGTTCTGCCTGACAAGACCGAAAATAAATCTTTGGTGAAAAGTTTTCTTTTTCTTCAGCAAGTAGTAAAAAAACGGTTTAAAAATATTTTTCTTAATACTGTACTGTTCATCAACTACAAGCTGGAGAAAAAAATTACACTTGGAATTCTTTGGAGATATCTGCTGGCATTTTAATTTTCTTTAAAGGCTCTTGTAACAACAAGGTAGTTAAAATTGTTGAATACAACTCACCTATGCAATCGGCTACTACAATCAAGAAGTCCTATTGGGTTTTGTTAGTAACTACTTATACAATAAAATGTATTCAGCTCTTCAAACCTATAGCATTTTAACTATTCAATTCATTTTGGATAATATGTGGCTTCCTTCTCCTCCACAGAAAAGTCTTTGGTACAAGATCATTCTTCATTGGTGAGTGTGTACTGTGTGCTGCAGGACTGGCAACAGCTCCAGGGGAAAGAACTCCAGGAACCAGAGCCCAATCCCTCTGCACAATCCAACCATGAGAGTAGGGCTTAGCCACAACTTCTGACCACCTACTGAGACTGAGGAGCAACACAGGAGCCAGCCTGGCACACCTGGAGGTGATATCTCAGCCCCAGTACCGTCAGTGGGAGTTCTGACAGACTTAAATAGAGCCAGGAGTCCCTATGGTTGATTTCTCACAACATTATATTTTAAACAATTTTTTAAAGTAAAAACATATGCCTAATTTTTTTTTTCTTTTCCTTTCTTACTTTTTTTTTAAAGTAGAATAGGGAAAGAGGAGGAGTGAGAAGAGGACTGGATATAGATACAGGTAAGTTTATAACATTGGATGATTCCAGCCTCCTCCCTGTCTCTTGCTCTCTCCTATTAAAACACAAAATGATACCCTGTCAGTTTGCTCCACGTTTCCGTGAGGCAGCTTAAAAGTAACAAACTGTTCCCTGAGTACAGGAAAAAACAACAACAAAATCCAAAAAAACACTAGAATCATTTTTAAAGGAGGTAGTATAAAACAGGAATTGCATGGGTTCAAGGCAGTAGCAGTACTCACCTCTTTCAACAGACTCTTCAACTAAAGCTCTGGCTTTTTTATTTCTCATGGTAGCCTAATCAGAGTTTTAGATTGGCATATAGGTAAAGTCACTCCCTGAGCTAAAATTCCTGGCTAATAGCACACTAGGTGAAGGCAAGGAGCAGGTTTGCATCCTAACAGTTCTGAGACGTACTACAATGCTAGCACTGCTTATCAGCACTCAAGATGGGTAAAAATGAACTATAAACTCATGTTACAGCTTATTTAAAATATCTAAGAAGCATTTAAGGCATCTTTCTGTACTCCAAAGGAATTTTATGAATGCTAAAAAGGAATAAGGCAAATCAGTAATTTCATAATATATAATGCAAGGCACTACTGCTAAGAAGTACTGTGATACTGGAATACTCACTGTTTTTATCTATTCCGTAACTCTCAGGCAAAGCCAAGCTGTTTGAAAATGCTGAGTACTTCTTCATTTTGCTATGATTTTTAGCCTTTACTGTGAATACAGGGGCAATATCTGTCACCCTGGGGAATCCAGCATGTCCCAGAGCCCCAGGGATACAGCACATATGCTGTCAGCAGCTGCTGGCACAGGGTTCTGAGGAAAGGCACTGTCCTAGGCTTACTGAGGGTCTAAGAAATCAAGAGGTACAAAAGATTTCATGTGGCTGTATATGTGGAAGTCCCAGTTCTCCCAGTTTTTAACATACTCTGTGTCAACCACATGAAATCATAACATTTTATACTCTGAGGTTTCCTTCTTTTTAAAGACAGAGCTTCAGCTAAACAATCTTGTCCACCAACCTATACAACTCCCTGATCACTGAGTACACACACACACACACACACACACACTCTACACACCACTTGGGGCAGGGAAATGAAAACAAAAACCCCCAAAATAAAACAACACCACTAGGAAGTATCATCAGTTCCATAGCTGAGACCAACTAGAACACAAATGAGGTAAAGCAGTCGTCATTCAGAGTTCACCTCTCGGCAAACTGAGGTAGATAGTCAGCAAAAGGGCCAACAGCCTTCCCTTTGCTCCAGTGACACATTTTTAACCTTCGGCAGAAATCTTCACTCCTTTCACATTTTTTGACCGCCGAACATTCAAAATGAGTGAGCTTTAAAAAAAACAAACCAAAACATAGAAAAAAACCCCAAACCCAACATTCAACAGAGCCATGGATCACCTGCTAGGTCAGCCAGGCTTTCCACAGCGCACCTTTGGCTCCCTGTTCATTGTCCTTCGAACAGACCCAGCTGCGGGGCTCAGTCGGGCCCGGCGGGGAGGCCCTGCCCAGGCCGGGGGGCTCTGCCGCCCTGAGGGCTGCCCGCGGCCGAGTCCCGGCTGGCCAGAGGGCTGCTGCCCGGGGGGGTGCCACCGCCCACGGGGGACAGGTGAATCTCATCGTTGGATTCGTGAGAAAACCTGCCGGAGTCGCCGGTCTCGTGGCTGCCCTCGCTGTTGGCCGAGTGCTCCGTGTCGGCTGCAGCGCCGAAAGGCCCCGGGAAGCTCGGCTGAGGGCCCGGGGAGCCGGGGGAGCCGGCCCGGCCCAGCAGCACGGCGGGGCACGGCTGGTACAGACACACGAACCTCCGCTGCGGCTGCACAAGAGCACAGAGAACACAGCCTCAGAAAAACTCAGCCATAACTGGGATTTTTTACTGCATTTCCTGGCTTCTATTCCACCAGAATGCTTCTCTCAGGGCTTTCCTAGAGCAGTTTAAAAATAATCAATCTCAAGTCTTGCTCATACTTTTCTCTTCCACAGTAGATGAAATAATCCTTCTAGATAAGCATGGCTAATAAAAAATTATTTCACTGGAGAGTATTTTAAAAACACACATCGTAGAGCTCCCTCCCATCCCCTCATGCATATTGTTTAAGCATTACTCCTTAGGCAATAGCAAATATTTTTCATATAGAAGCATCAGAAATAAACAGCTGTTTGTAGAAATATTTTTCAATATGATTTTACAAAATGGATATCAAGACTTTCTAATTCTTAAACACACAGGAGCACAATACAAGTTAAAATGCAATGAAGAATGGTTATATGCTCCATAGGTATGAATTTGCATAGTAATGTTCCAGATTTGGTTTAACACTTCAGTTTTAAACTGCTCCTTTTTCTCAGCCAAATAACAAATATGTCCAGACCAACAATATCAGACGCCAGACAGTTCTATTCAGGTTCTCAGTTTTCTCAGCACTTTCCCTTCTTTGTTTCTCTTCGGCCAAAAACAAAATTTAGCTGCCAGAGTAGGAAAGGATTCTTTCTATTTTAATATCATTTTGTTGTGTAAATACATATTTAATTTTGTGTTTATATTTATACAGAGTCTCTGCAGAAGTACTTCATGCAATGCAAAGTACACAGAAATCTTTCTGCTCACAGATACAAAGGGAGAGGCAAGTAAGCCATCAGTGAACAGTAGAGTTACAGTGTCTGCCTACTGTAGAGAGTCACAGTGTCCTGACAACAATATCTGTCAGAAAATGGAATTTTCTGTACAGACTGTACTATGGTGAGATAAAACATCATCAACCTCACCCAACTGAAACTGTCCAATTAATACTAAAACCACTAAATATGTTTTCCCATAACCAGAAAACTATGTATCTTCCTTTGCAAAGAGGGTATTACAGTAAAGATTGTGCCTCTCTGCCCATTAGAGCAATTACCTCTTCAGTCTTTGCCTTCTTAGCATCTTGGAAGAACAACCACCTTTTCTTGCCATTAGTCTTTGTGACAGGCCCATAGCTGTTAATAATCAGATCAGATCCTCCCTACAACAGAGGAAAATGCAGACATTTATTTTAATAAAATAAATTTCTAAGACTTGAAAATATTTTTCTATTCCTACCAACTGGTTCCATAGTGAAAATGAAGACAAATGAAACCTCAGTAGTGAGTCACATTTTTGTGGTCTGGTACACCTCTGCTCAAGACAAGTCAAGAAGGGATCCACTAAATCAGGCAAGCTTTCTGTCCAGACCCAAAGCTGCAGGACTGCAGGCACACAGCAAAATATTCCAGCTCCTGCTCTAGTTCTTAGAATGAGGCCATTCCTAGGCAGTGTCTGTGCCTCTGCTGGCTCCATTTCCATGTCTCAGCTCTCACACACCTCCTCAGGGAGCAGCTGTACTCCAGTTTGCAGTGTGAACAGAACAGAGCACAGTACATGTGGAAGGAAGGCCACTGTGGTGGTACCACACTGCCCTCCTGGACTGAAGGTTCTGCACATCCATGGGTACATTCTGCCATCCAGGCCAATTGATAATGTGACTGAGCATGAGTTTATAAACTGCAACATTGTCTCACCAGTAAATATAGGGAAAAGTAATACTTTTCTGAACACCTGTTTAGTGCCATAGTTGACTCCTGTGCACAGGCACTGACTGAGCCAGGTGCTGACAGGAACTCTCACTTTTCTCCTGGGACCAGCAGAGGCCACAGAGCAGTCTGTGGAGCCTTTATCCTTTGAAGCTGTGCCAGGGCCAAACTCTGCTACCTGCAGAGTACAGCTGAAGACAAGTGTACTCAACCACATCTTCAGCTAACCTTGCAGACAAGTCTTGAAAATTTGAGCCTGGATTGCCAACTTTGTGCTTGTCCCATTAATAAAACAGCCTCCTGGAGGTTCATAGGATATATATTTTACTTTTGATAAGGACTCTGATATTATAAAAATGAATTCTAAAGAAAGATTTCTGACCTGGGAATTAGCAAAACTCACAGTACCTTAGCATCAATGAAGCTGTTTCCCACTATCATTGGCAATAAGGATTGTTCATTCTCTGCAATTCCTTCAATATTCTTCTCCAGCTCATTAGGGCTGGGTAATGAGATGCTGGTATGCGACAGCTGGTCAGTGCTCTGCTGCACAGCCTTAGGAGCAGATGCTTTCCTACACAATGTTAAGGAGGAAGAAAATTGACCCACAGGAATACAATACAAAAAAAAATCAAGGATAAACTTCAAAGCTCTTATTAATCAAGTAATCCTGGTATATTCTTGGCATTTACGTTTTGTTATACGATACTCCTAACTCACATGGAATTTAAATGTTATTGCTTGTGATAAAAATAACATCTGCTTCCAGTTAATCATACACAGTAGGCTACAAGCTTGTGTGCAGACAGGAATTGTCATGATTAGTAATATTACTTGGAGGAAGTAACCACTAATGACATTAAGACCTTTCTACCATACTACACAGAGCTGTCTCCCAATCCATATTTTTTCCTGCATGTAAGCTAAAAAGCCCTTGTTACTGGAAAACACTCTCAGTGAGTTTTTTAATTTATTATTTCAAGTGACTTATATTTGTCCTGATCCCAAATTTTTGGGCAGTCATTGGCCAGTTTATACCCTTTAGCAGCTGATGACAGACATAGATGGTGACTTGCACCACTGCAAAGAAACTGCATCATGGATCTGCTTTAAAATCTGCATCTCCTTTATGTGAGAGTTCCTCTTGTCCAGCAGCACCAGGGGGGTTAAAGCCTTGCCAGCCAGGTGTGGGCAGGCTGCAGGGCTCAGCAGGAGGAGCAGATGATGAACAAACAGCAGCATGCTCCTCTGACCCAAACTGGGGGTTCAGCTGCAAACATGCCTCATACTGAGCTGTCAAAGCACCAGCACTCTGTGGGCTCTTCCTCCTTTTCAATGGAGAAGGGGCTCAGGCAGAGCAGGAAGAGCCAACAAAATGCTTTGTTTCCAACACTGGTAGAAACAGGTGAAGAGACAGAGTACTTCAGAGAACTCTTGGAGAAGAAGGCATGTCCAAGAGTGAGTGCAATGAAAAAGAGCTCAGTCTTTGAGAACAAGAACATACCTGGCTTTACTGCGGTAAATTAAGATCAGGATGCAGATAAGGATGCAGGTCAAGGCTATGCAAACCCCAACAACAATGCCAGTCATTGATTTCTGGTCCAGATGGTAATAGTCAGAATAAGCTGTATCAAAAAGGAACACAGAAAGGCTCAGTAAATAAGAAGAGTTAACCCCTGCTCCCTGTCAGGAAATTAATATGGTTACAGTTACAACCACAGTGACAAATGCTTCCTTCTAATGAGATTTCCAGGCCCTCTCTGTCATACATTTTTATATTTTTGAAAATAAAGCTTGTAGACCAGAGGAGTGCCTGGTCAATGCAGTCCTGGGAGGAGAGGAAGAGGACAGACCCAGAGCTACTGGTACAGATAAAAGACTTAAAGGAAATGCCTTAGAAGACTGGCTGTAAAGTTACTGATGTAATATTCAAACCAGTTATGTATTCTCACTTGAAAGGCAAACTTTCCATTTCTAAGCAAGAGAATTAGACTAGTTCTGAGTTGAACTGAGAGAAAAATTCCAAAATTGTTTCATTTAGAAGAAGAAAATGCTACACTGTTAGGACTGTCTCACATAGAACAGTTTACCCAGAAAGAGGTCCCAGCTAAAACAAACAGGGATCTTTTCTCCCCAGTACTTGTGACAGAGCAATCAAAGCATTGCTCCTGACCTGTGGAATCTCCAGAATCCAAACGTTTGGGTCTCTGGTTAGACTCTGGTGTCTCCTTTGGCAGGACAGCAAATTCCACTGCATTAGAGAAGGGTCCCTCTCCCACTTCATTGGAGGCTGCTATTTTAACCAAGTAGATGTTTCCTGCTACAAGGTTTTCCAGTAAAGCCATGGTCATTGCACCTGGGAAAAGATACAAGAAACAGTTCCAGTTTGACAAAATTTTAGGGAAAGACTCAGATTTAGACATTGGGACCTACACTTTTTTCCCAACAGCACCTCTAAATCTTGCTTGAGGATTGTGATCAGTTTGATATGTTATACCCTGCATACACAAGATACAGAATGAACACTGGATTTGCCTTCTCCTCCCTGGCTTCCTTTCTCTCCATTCTATTTGAACACAGGATACTGTGAAGTGCCAGTATAGTTCAAAACCAAGATTCAAGTACTGACTGTGGCACACACCACACCAACTCTAAATCTAGCACAGCCTTTATATTGTGATCCCATCTGCAAGGAGATGCACCCAGCATTAACCAGACTCAGGGAGAGAAACCAGAACCTCTCTCATACAGAGCACATGTGCCTCTCCTCCACCTACTGTACCATGAATGTGAATGAAAATTGACATAACAAAAGAATCCAGGTTCAGTTTATCAAATTTCAGGTCTAGTTAAATGAACAGGAAGCTCTGCAAGAGCACCTTATACTATGATTTTAAAATAAAATTAAACCCTATTTAGACCTGTGTAGGCTTCCTTGATTACTGTGCATCTAAGCTGTGCTACTAAGAATATTACAGAAAATGTCTTTTTCGTATGCTAGGGATTCATTTCTTAAAGTCCCTGAAGGCAGGAAAAAAGATTAAGAAACATAAATAGGATTCACTAGCATTGTCCTTAGACAGGCAAAACTTCCAACAAAGTCAGTGAGAGCTTTGCCTGCCCAGGGACTGCAACTACTGCTTAGAATTCCAATTCATTTCTAAAATGCCTGTGTTTCTTGCTACCACAGAAATATGCTGCTTTTATTTCCCTGCAGTGGCAGTTACAGCACTAAATCTATCTCTTTGCTTTCACATATTCCATTTACTTTCTCAGACTGAAGTCAAAATTTTAACTTTTTTAATCAGTTTGAGAAGTCAAAATTTATAGTATCATGGGAGCCTATAAAATGCAAGGTTGTTTTGTTGACAGAAAAGATTATACATTTGGCAAAAAGGAAGCTACTTCAAAAGCTGTTTCAGTTCTTCCATAAAAAAAACCCATTAGCTGAAAGCATTTGAAGTAAAATGTGAGGTATCTGTAACCAAAGGAGCTGTAATATTTAGCACCAGCAAGGGTGAGAGGTCACATTTCAATATCACAGGCTCCTTGCCACCAGCTCCTTTCCAATCTGCTGCATTGCTAAAGCAAGGGAGCACTTGGTACTGATTTACTGCACACCAAGTGTGCAAGGGCTGTAACTTCTGATCCACTTGGAGAGAGCTAGGGAAGAAGGGGGAGGTGGCTGGAACATAACTCACATCATCAATCAGCACCAAAATGCAGTTATATTTTCTGTTTTGCCAGGCCTAACACAAGCTCAGTCAAATTAGGGGGTGGAGTGGGAGAAAATTTCCTGCATAAACTAAAGCCCATGCTAGGAATTTCATAAGTGGCAGGGTTGGTTTGGTGGGTTTTTTTAATATTTTTTTTATTTGAGGGGATTTCTCTGGAGGAGTGAGAATGGAATGGAGTCAAGATTTCACAAATCTGCTGCAGAACAAGTCTAGCATCAGACAAAAGATTTTTATTGCATAGGGTTAACTGATCTAATCAGAATAAATGCATTAAAAAACCCAAACCCTGCTTCTACCTCAAAGTACCTATGGAAGGACTGTCACAGGACTGATCAGGGTATGTGCCCAATTTTATCTCTACATACTAATTTCCTTTCACAGACCTTTTCATCTAAATTTTAACTAAGACCATAACAGATTGTCCTAGTGTGACAAGATGCCTGAATTCCACACCATGCCTCAAACCCCAATATATCTGTCAAAATGTAAAATTTGTGGCTCCAACATTGATGGACACTGAGATTTATAGCTCTCCATTTGCTCATTCCCTCCAACACTCTCAGTATGGGAACACATGAAAATGTTTACTGTTATTGCCATGCTGCCATCGAAATCTCTGGTGAAATACTATCAGAGATGCTGTTCAGTTTCACAGGCATGACTGGGCTGAACAATGCATCTGAAACCAATTCAGCCACTTTGCTGCATGCAGCAAATACAGTGTATCATCAACAGAATGACAAGATTTAGTCTTCAAATATGAGCCCTCTCTGAATTTAAATCTGCTGGGGTTTTTATTGAGTAAAAAATAACAGTAAATTTGTCCTTTAATATAACAATATCACTGTTTCTTCCAACAATTTAGCTGGACAACTTTATTTAAATTACTGTTTCAATAGTGAAAACCCATGAGCTCAATCTTCCCCTGTAGTTAGACCTGATTGATATTTCAGACTAGTTATTTCTCACAAATTTAGTTTCATAGTCCTTTTCCTGATACTCCTCACAGCTGCCCATTCTCTGTGAGGCCAGCCTGACAAACTCCATTGTGCTGCAGCACACAAAGTGGCACTGCCACCTTTCAGAGGGGCTGTTGGTCCTTTGCCCTCTCTTCAGCAGCAGCATGAAGAACAACAGCTCTGAACTAGAACAGCTCACTCTCCATGATGGTGGAATGAATTATCCTCTGTGAGAGCATACTCATTAAGTTTTTAGAATTATCTCCATAGAAAATTTACAGCCTCACTCTCTCCTGACAGCTAAGTTTCCAGCCAGGTAACACAACAGAACAACAAAACAGTAACTCTTCCAGGGCAATCCTCTTAAATAGGCTACCCAAGCACATGACTTTTTTACTCTGTAACACTGAGCTTTCCTCTCTGCTTTAAGACATTATTAAAACATTATCTATTCTGAACTACCTCTGTCTATTTTGACTATCAACAGAACAATAAAAGCCTTTTACTTTTTTTCTGGCTACAGTAGAAATCTGTTCTTGATTCAGCTCTTCAAATCCCAGTATTACTCAGAAAAGTGCCTACAAAAATTTATACTATGTCTACATTTAATCACAGAGATGTGACTGCAGTTCACGTCAGCATACCCAAGGTACTGTGAGATTAGCTGGGGCTCAGCAGTAGAATAGAGCCAGAGAGTTAAATTGAATTTGCAGAGTGATTTACTGGGAGTAGGAGAAAGTTCATTAAGCAAACTGAGCTAACTGGATTGGCAGTGATCGACAGAAACTATAAACCCACACAGCCACAGTGAAACATCTCAGAGACTTCAGATTTGAAAGAGTGCATTTACAAAATGAAACCATCACAATCCTGGTTACAACAAAACTAAGATGGATGTAATTGGATTTACAAGACATTTTGGTTTACATGCACACACTGAGCTCCAAAGCAACACAGAGAGACCCTTCTCCCCTCACCTTCTGAATATGAACTTGTTTTTTAATACGTCTTCCCATGGCAATAATTCTAAACTATTTGGAACTTTTATGTGAACATTTATATGAATTTATTTCATAATTCATAGCAGTAGTGGAGTCCAAGGTTGCTGAAAGTAACAAAGCATCTTACAAATAGCATCAATGTTCATGCAGTTGATAGGCTGATGATTTTATTTTACCTTCTCTGTGCAACACTTGCCATTCCCCAGCAATCCAGGCCTTCCTGGATGCATAGAGGATAGTGTACCGTGTGACAACTGTTTCAGGACCATCAGGTGGCTTCCAGGAAACCAAAGCAGTATTATCCTCTATCAAAGTCACCTTCACTCCTACTGGAGGGCCAGATGGTGCTGTGAGAACAGTAACACAATGCTATTAGGCTAACCCAATTTACATGCAATTAAATTGCTCAGAAAGGAACTGATGTGCAGTCCTAATGGCTACTGCTACATCCCAGACACCACATTGAAATCACCACACACAGCTCCTCACAGACACTCTCCTGTTACCTCTGAGCCACACAATAGCTTAGATTCTGTAAAAGCAAGCTTTGTATTTTTCCCTCATCTCCAGAACTAAACAGTTACTGACAACCTCCCACTTCATTATCCTGTGAGCAAGTACCTCCCAAACACTGCTTTGGAACTGCAGGTGTGGATTTTCCCCTACCAGGCTGACAGTAAATCAAACCAGCAGCTAAGGCAGTAGATTTCATAAATGAATCAGCCACACCTCTTTAATATATACATATTTTAAGGTTTTTATTCAAGTTGTTCTAGTTAGTTGCTGCTAGTAGTGAAAGCATCACACTTTATACAAAAATCAATGCTAGTTTAGGATGGATTTTGAAAAATAATTTTACAGTTCCAAAGCAGGGATTGCCCTGCTAGCATTTTTCTATGTCTCACCAAGAAGAGCACTATCTGTGTCTCAGAGGAAAGGATTTCCCTCTCTTACACACAGCCTAAAATTAATAAGCACTTTTTCAGGCTATTTGGTTTACAAAATGTTCTTAGAACTACAGGGGCCCTCTCCTGGCTCCTTACCTTCAGGGAGGGTAGTGTGATAGATTACAGGACTCCAAGGACTGGAGAGCTGGTCCACGTGCAGTCGAACTGCAAACTCATACATGGTTTTTGGCTCAAGACCTTGAACTAACATGTGAGTCTCTGACCTGGACAGATGAAGGAATAAAATGTATTAAACAGCAGCAGTTGACTTGAAGATCCCCTAATCAGATGTCTCAGCCACATGAGTAGATTCCCACTGTCAGTTCCACACAGGGCAAACACATGGCACATCCAAGTCCAGACACATGGCACATCCTACCTGGAAGGGCAATTGGAGCAGCCCTGGAGCTCTCAGGAGGATGCTGTATCTGCTGTCAATCGATGAGAGCTCAACTTTTTATAAATGTTGTTTGAACAGCTGATGCACAAAGAGTATTATTGGCTGGATCACCAGCAGGTATCCCAAACTCAGCTCTTTCTACCCTCGTCCATAGGACACTGTGCTTCAAGCTGGAGTTACAAGCTGCAACCAGCATCACAACTGACAAGGCACGTGGATCTGCTTCCCAGTTCACACACAGAGGCTATACAGGCAACATCCCTTCCACTTGTGCCTCCGCACGTCATGTTTAGGGGATGAGTATGAATGCTCCTTACTGATCTGGTAGCAATATTTAGTAATATATTAATTGCAGAATTGATTCTATTAATTATAATATTGCAGTTTACAATTTGATCATAAAGTCAGTTGTAGACATTTCATTTTACTTTGATTCTGGGGCAGAGGGAAATCCTTCATATATTGCAGGGTTAATTCTGGATGATAATACCCCATCAAGATTAAATCTCAATTTTAAATGGTCTTACTCTACAGATATTGCTTTATTAAATCTCATTTAGTATTTTCATCTTCTGTACTGCAGGGGCAGTAACCAGTACTTGCAATAGCCTCATCCAATCACAAAAAGCAGCACTCATTGCTATGCTCCACATGGCACACTAAGAACTTTACATGGTGATTATACTGTGTCTAATCATTAAGCCAGGAGTTATACAGCAGCAGATGTGTTCTTGGAAAAGAAAACCATGAATATAAGGATGGAAACTATTTATCCTTTAAGACAGCATTTTTCTTATTTAGAGGCTTGAGTAAACTGAAGTTTTGAGAGAGCTACACACATGGATTCATTCCCTCAGCAGCCAGCACGGAGCAGCGTTCTGCTCCCACACCAGCTGGGCAGAGGCTGAACAGCAGCCCAAGGCAGGCTCCATTCCCTGTTCAGCCATTCTGTGCCTCACACATTGCTCCTCTGCAGAGCAAGGATTCCTACTCAGTTTTCCCCTGGCAGGGTGCCACACACTCAGGAACATTCACTGTGGCATTCCCACAGTGAAACACTCAACCCCTCAAAAATTCTCATTTTCTCTTAAAATCAGACACTGGACTAATACCCATCTTTGTCCTGACAAGTTACCTATAAAATAGGTATGGTATAGATGAAAAAAAGCCTAGAATTAAATTCAACCTAGACAGCTAAAAACACATTAAACAAAGAGCTAGCCCAATGAGCCAACATAAGGATGGCCAGTAGAGAATGAAGCTGTTCTATGAGTATATCTTAATCCAAGAAACTTAACTAAAAGCCAATGGGCAAAGCACAGAGTCCTCTGAGGGAAATAAAAATTGTTGCTAGTGAAAGAAAATGAAAAGAGAGCGGGAAGGATGTGGAGCTGGCAATGCAGGAGTCCAGGCTGCACTCACGTCTGCAGGTAGAGGACCAGGGAGGCGTTCTGCAGCCCCACGGGGTTGCAGCGCACGGTGTAGTTGATGAGCTGGGCAGAGGTGAAGGCAGGCTTGCCCCAGTGCAGGAAGATGGAGGAGGAGGTGTTGGCTTTGGCATACAGGTGGTGAGGGGGCGGCGGCGGCGGCACCATGCGGTCACGGACAGCTGGAAAACAAAAGAGGAGCAGGAGTGAACAACTGCCCTGGGTACAGATGCTGGTCACAGGAGAGGTCTGAACCCACAGTTTAGATACAAATCTTCCTAACCCTGGTATTCAAACCCAGGAATCTGGTTAAAGCTATTAGAGATCCCTCCTCACCCAATACATGTCCAGTATTATTTCTGCAATCCCACTAGTTTGCTCAAAAATGAAGTCAAAACTATCAGCAGAGACAAGAGAAAGAGATAAATCTCTCATAAGAAACAGATACATCATGTTAGATGATGCAGATAGTTCAGCAAGGGAAGGAAATGTGCTTGGGCCGTCTTCTTTCTTCAACTGTGCTTCATGAACACAGGACTCTGTCTCAGCTGCAGTATTTGTCACTGGTATGATCTTTCTTGTTCTCTGTTTTACACAGAATGAATTGATTGTTTAAAAGTTAAAAACCAAGAGCTGCTGGGACCCTGAAACACCTCAACCCTCAATAAATTCTTCATGCATCTACAACACTTACAGACACATCCTGGAGTGCTGACTGTTTGGTCAGCCTGATAACCTTCTTCCATACTGTTGTATGCCAGCAGCCTTACATGATACTTTCTTCTAGGATCTGCAGAAAGAGCAAAGGAATAATTAAACTTCAGGGAAAAAAAAAAACAAACCAGAAAAAAAGAGGATATTTGGACTTGTACAGATAGTGAGACAAACTGATGCTCCGGAAAGTTTGTTTCAAAACTTTTTTGCTACCAGCAGTGGACTGATGGACAGGTTGGATGCCTGTAAGGCTGTCTTTTTCTCCAGCCCTGCAAATTCCCCCAATTCTTTGCTCAGAAACAGTCAGTTATCTCCCAATGTCTCTTGCAATAGCCTAAAGCAAAGGTTTGTAGCAGAATCAATGGGAGTAGAACAAATACCACATTTCCATCTGTAACAAAGCCACACCTTCACAGCTACAGAGCTAGATTTAATAGTATGATTCAGCATACTGTTTTCAGACCTTTAATAAAGATTTGTTAAAACAAACAGCAGGAGGTCCACAGAGACCAACATTTGTTTCTGGATACACAAACTGCAAGGAAGCAGGGCAGTCAAAGTAATGGCAGGACAGCACCCAGCAAAGAAATGGAAAATGTTTTGGTTCCAGGCTGCGAAGGAGATAAACTGTGAAACAACAGAGATTGTTAATAGCTTTGACTAAGAAATTCTGCCTCCATATGTTTTCTTGCAAGCTGGTTCTGGCAGTCCTAGAGGGCCATCATTCCAAGCTGGAAGGATCTCCCCATTCCCTTTCTTTGCCCGCACTTTTGGGTGGCCACATTTCAGTTTGCTGCTTCTCTGTTCTGTTGATGATATACTGGCCTTGATCCAAGTGAAAAATTGCTGCAGAGGAATGAGTTGGGAAGGGCCCTGGAGCTCTCTAAGGGGTGATGGCAAGGGGCACCCACAGGAGGAGCAGTGCAGGCTCCAGGGTGGCTGCTCTGCTTCCTGCAGCTGCTCCCTTGCAACTGCATTTGCAACCAACCCCTTGCACACAGCAGTGAGTTGCAGGGTGGCAGTGTTTGCTTCCAACCCATATGAGCTAAACTTCACCCCAGGACTAATGCAGGTATTGAGATATTCTCCCCTTCTGATGACATGAACCTATTGCTTTTAATTAAGATTTGTGGAAGGTTCAGATGTTATATAACTGCACTGATCTTGCTCATGTCTTTTTTCTTTGCCCTAAGATACCATAATATAGTTCCTTGTCAAAATAAGCTCTCCCCTTTCTCCTTTTAGCTGAGATTTGATGTGACCTCTCATGAAATAAACAGGAACACAAAGTCCTGACATTCCTTGACCAGGAATAGGACTGTTGTTTCCATCAGATCGTTGGCTCCCTCTGCAGTCACTGCAGCAGCAACACCATCTGAACAAAATGATTGGATGCTTGTGGAAAGGTGGCAGAGTAAATTCCTAATAGTGCCCTTTATAAAATCTTTTAGTATTTATTTTGAAATAGACACTTTTTGTGCTGTTGTAATCCATACCAGCTGTAAATGAGATATCACTAAATAGAGTTAACATCTCCATGTATTTTATGTTTTTTTTGAAAGGTTATTTTACCAAAATCCAAATATAGGTGCAAAAGCAGAAAGGCCCCTGTATTTGGATTATTAGATTTGAAGTATTTCTTTGATGTGTTTGACCTTAATGGTAGAATAGGCAAGAGGAGACCATTCTCATTTTTTGAACACTTTAACATCACTAGCAGGAATGTAAATAACAAAATGTAGAAGAAAAAAAAAAAGGAAAAAAAAAGGTTTTTAAAACTAGAGTAAAATTCTCATTTGCTTTGAAGGTTTTTTCACTTTACAACAGCACTTTTACAACAGATGACATCAGCTGTTCCTCGGCAACAGATTACAAATCAGAAAAAAAGGAGATGGATACAAATACACAGAATAATCTTAAGCATGTGATAAAAGAAAATATGGAATTCTAACATTGAAAATTCAGAAAAATAGTAAGATGCTGCATGTAAAGAAATGTAATCTTTTTTTAAAAATTGTAAAAATGTAAGGTTAATTTAAGAACACTTGGCCCAACCAAAAGGATAAATGACAAAAATCTTTCAAAGTTCCAAGTGATTTGAATACACCAAAATCTAGGGTGCCTAGTTGAGGAATATTACAGCTTGCATTTCAGAAAAGCAGAAACACCTTCCCAGGCTCTCAGCTTGTGGTAGGAACACACACATTAGTGTGCAACCAAGGATTCAAAAACAAATTAAATTTAAATCAGAGCTCATCAGGACACCTTTAATGCCTCGCTGGGACTACGCTCCGGAGGCTGCTATTGACAAATGCCCTGTGCCAGCCGAGCTCGGCAGAGCCGGGGCCGGGGCAGGGCCGGGGCTGGGCAGAGCTGGAGATGGGGCAGAGCCGGGGCTGGGCAGAGCTGGAGATGGGGCAGAGCCGGGGCAGAGCCGGGGCTGGGCAGAGCTGGGGCTGGGGCAGAGCCGGGGCAGGGCCGGGGCTGGGCAGAGCTGGGGCTGGGGCAGAGCCGGGGCTGGGCAGAGCTGGGGATGGGGCAGAGCCGGGGCTGGGGCAGAGCCGGGGCTGGGGCAGAGCCGGGGCTGGGGCAGAGCCGGGGCTGGGCAGAGCTGGGGATGGGGCAGAGCCGGGGCTGGGCAGAGCTGGGGCTGGGGCAGAGCCGGGGCTGGGGCAGAGCCGGGGCTGGGCAGAGCTGGAGATGGGGCAGAGCCGGGGCAGAGCCGGGGCTGGGGCAGAGCCGGGGCAGAGCCGGGGCTGGGGCAGAGCCGGGGCTGGGCAGAGCTGGAGATGGGGCAGAGCCGGGGCTGGGCAGAGCTGGGGATGGGGCAGAGCCGGGGCTGGGCAGAGCTGGGGATGGGGCAGAGCCGGGGCTGGGCAGAGCTGGGGATGGGGCAGAGCCGGGGCAGAGCCCGGGGCTGGGGCAGGGCTGGGGATGGGGCAGAGCCGGGGCTGGGGCAGAGCCGGGGCTGGGGCAGAGCCGGAGATGGGGCAGAGCTGGGGATGGGGCAGAGCCGGGGCTGGGGCAGAGCTGGGGATGGGGCAGAGCCGGGGCTGGGGCAGAGCTGGGGATGGGGCAGAGCCGGAGCAGAGCCCGGGGCTGGGGCAGGGCTGAGCGCCCCGGAGCCCCCCGGTGCCCCTCCGGCCGCTGCCCCCGCCGCATTTCCGCAGGACACAGCGTGACAGGCGCGGCCATCCATCCATCATCCTGCCGAGCACCTTCAAAAACTCCCTGCCCTTTGAAAGTGCTCACCCAGAACTGATCATCTTCACTGTGAAATGAGGGATGGCCGAGCTCTAGTGCCCTGCTGAGCTGAATGAAGAGCCTGTGAGGTCTGTTTATCCTCACCGCATTTTTTTAAACTGAATTCTTCATTAACACTTGATTGAAGAGAAAAGGAAGAATAATAGGATGTGGAAGAAAGGCAAAAAAATCTAACTCCCACAAAAAAATTCAAATGTCTTTGAGAAAAACATGTTTTTAAAATCTGACTTTAAGTATCCTTAACACTTTACAAGTAGAAGAAGCACAATGTTGAGTACTATTCTTCTTCCTCCTGTATAACACAAAAAGTTTCAAGCAGAATTATCTTTATATAGGAAAAACTTTTTAAAAGAAAAGTCTCCCAACTAGTCTTCATGACTATGATATCAACTTCATGATATGATGGTTTAATTGGTAGCAGAACCAGTTCAAGACAAAAACAATGCCAGAATTTTTTAGCTGTCACAAACTAGGGCATCTATGGTTAAACCCTTCTGCTGGTTTCTAGAACTGAAATAGCAACTGAGGAGGGAGAAGTACCTTATGTACTGGCCTAGGAAAGCCTAAATGCTACAGTCACCTAAAAAGGAGAATAGAAAAGAATCAAAGGCAGTGTACTGAGCAGCAATAGAAACTGATGTGAAACTTTCTTCAAAGAGTACACACATGAGGTAAGGAAAGACCAGACCAAAACACCATCAAGATGCAGATCCACGTTGGTAGTTCTTTTCCCCATGTGCCAAACAGAGTAACCAAAGCTCTGCCAAAGCCCTGTCTCAATTCCAACACTTATTTGCTCACTATTTGTTTTATGAGGTGTGGGAAATATTTTTTGTCTGAAGTAGTCATTGTCTAGAACATTTTTTACAATTTTACATTTCATTTTCAGGCTGATGATATGATTTACTGCTCAGTGGCAATCCCAACACACACCTGGCACAAACACTTTGATCTCACAGTTCACCAGCTGGATCAAACACTCCAAGCCAGACACATCCGTAGAGAGAAAACAAACTTGAGGAGCTTTATCTTTAACCAGCACAGGTATCTTGAGTAGTTTACACATAAATCACTGATAAAAGACTGGGGATAGCATGGCCACCTGGGGACTGACAGTCTGAAATCCAGTGTGCACCATCCATGCACAGGAGGCTTGGAGGGAACAGTCCTGCTCATAGCAGACCCAGAGGAACACATCCCTCCACAGAAAATCACAGCTCTTCAGGAACAAAGCAGGTGCAGGGATTTACTCAGCCTGCTCAACATAAAGTCAGATTGAGTAAAAAAAAAAAAACACAACAAGATTTCATCCCTGCATTTTCAAAACTTCTCCAAATAACTGATAACACTGAATTGTTTCAATTAATTCTCTTACAATTGCCAGCATTTGTGTAGAGGTTGAAGGCTTGTTCCCAGTCCCAAGGTGAACAGGAACAATTTTGCAGCCTATCTACCAACTGGCAAAATTTTTTAAAGTTAATTTGTTTCTGTTTAATATAATTTGGGGGTTTTGTGCTGTTGGTATTAGATTGTGTGAAAATTATCACAGCACCTAGAGGTCTTTAATAGGTATTTTTATTGTTATTACTTAAATCAGCTGGTAGAAAGGACAAAAAATCTACACTGTACAACTCAGGGGGTTGGCAGTGATGCTGATAGTAACACACTAAAGCTAATTCATATATTTTATTGCAGGAGTGCCTCTGGAACACACAGAGATTGACTTAAAAGACATCACAGAATGGATGTGATAAGTTGGAGTAGCTTTACACAAGCGATCTGCTGCACACACCTTTTTTGTGTAACCTAAACCTATCAGCATAAAGAACACACAACTAACACTTCCATCGGGGGCACAAATTTTGCTTCTGGCAACAATATTCCTGTAAAATAAGAGTAGGAAAAAGTATGTTATGTCTACTGTTTATGCCTTATTTTCATTAACTTCAAATATCAAAATAGATAGTGTCCCAAAAATCACTGGTTTGCAATTTATGTTGGCTCTCATCTTCCTATAGCAGTTCTCGTAGGTAGGTCACTGGTCCCTGGTGATATTCCTCTGGAATATCACCTTTAAACCCCAAATTCTGTCATTCATTCCCCCATAAACATTTGCAGTGAGTGCTGCAGATCCAACCTGGAAGGTTTTTCAGCACAGGGACACATGGGGGAGCCTTGCCCTCATTTTGTGAGTCTGTGAATGGGCTCTACACCTCAGAGTCAAACCAGAGAAAAGTTAAGTACTGCAAGTATGAGCAAAAAAATTAAGTTGAACTATATTTAAAGCATGGATTGCAACTTGGAAAAACTTAAAACATTGCAATAGCTGAATTTCAATAAGAATTCAGATGACAATGATTTATTGGTGTGTTTCACTGTCTTACTCCATCCCTGATATATAATCTTAGAGATTATATTTAGCTTGTCAGAAAGCAGACAGGAAGGTCACAGCAGACACAGATTCTTCAATAAAAATTCTACAGTGCACTCAGATGTTCCAACATGGTTTGGTGACAACTCATTTTATTTCCCAGCATGGAGGGAGAACCACAGCTGTTTATCTGTCTGGATGTGAGAAACAGAGTAACTGCAAAAATATCACCAAGAATTGAGACTTATTAGCAGTTCTGTTGCTCTACACTTCATTGGAACATCTACATTTTATTGCACCAGCTTGAATTATTCAGTAGTTTTTACTCCTGCCATCAGCTTTGCTTCTATGTAAATCTTCTATTTCTCTTTCAGGAAGGGGAAAACTTGCAACTACAAAAACAGCTGCCAGTCAGAAATATTCATATTCAGATACTCCCATTTTCTTTTCCAACACTTAAATTTTAGTACAGATTCAACATTCAGAGGCTAGTTTTGAAAGCCTGGGACAGTATAAATGCTCTAGTAAATATAGTCACAGTGGCAGGCAGAAGCACCTCGAGGTTCTCTGCTTTGAAGCCATCCCCAGAAGACAAAGGTGGCGTGGGGAGGAGGAGGCTCGCTCCATCTGGCAGAGTTATAGCTCACAGCAGCCAGGTGGGGTCCTCATGCACCTCCGATGGACACAGCTGGAAAAACGGGAGGCACCAAAGATTAAATGCCTGTATTTGCACTTAAAGCACTAAAAACAGAAACGTGCTTCTAATCACTTTGCAGCTGGTGAAGCACTTTATAATGCAGCTACCTCATTCTTCAATTACCAAGATTGCACAGATCAAAGTTTTAGAAAAAGTTACTAAGAAAAATAAAGTCACTTCCACATTCACAAGAACAAAAATTCCATTTTCAATATTGTAATACATTCTTAAAACTCTCTAAGACTAAAGCAGCATGAAACTAACAACACAACCAATGAAAAATCCTAATCAATGTATAGTTCCATCCTCCCTTCTCAAAAGAATACAGAGAAATACAAATGTCCTGATTACATACTAACATTATCTTCAGTTTATCCCATTCAGATTTTGACAATTTGTTTTCATACAATTCTCCTGTCCTGGGTAAATTTACAGCATTAAAGATAAGTATAAAACCTGTAACAGCAGGTTTTATATATTGTACACACAGGCACACTCTGGGTAACTGCTCATTCAGCTGAAGCTTAGATTGAATATAAAATCAGGAGTCCCAAACCAAAAGTGTTAAAAAGTGTTTGCTGATATCAACACAGCCAAAATTTTGGCTTTTTGGCAAAAGCTTCAGAGAAAGCATCTGTTTACAGGCTACTTAGCCAAGGTTACAAGAGAGTGTAATATTGCAGCCCCTAAAAGCCCTGTCATTGTTTCTTTCAGCTGCTGCATGTTTGTGAAGCTCCGAAGGCCTTGAAAGGAGCCAGAGCAGAGCCAACAGGTCAGGGCTAGATAAAATTAAGAAAGAATCTGAGGTCAGACCATGAAAGAACTTCTTTTTTTTTTCCACCCCTCCAGAACAGTGAGTCCACCTCAGCAGCCTTTCATTCAGTCCTGATAAGAAGAGACAGCACCCCACAATCTGGATTTCAGACATTTTAAGTCCTCTTTGCAAGGAGGAAAAGATAGGGAAGATGAAAGAAAATGGACATTTTACTATCATTCACTGTTGAAACACACTTTCATGCCTGTTTTGGACATCCTTGTTCTCAACAATTTAAAAGGAAAATATGGATAGAAATTAAACTACTGGGTGCTCTTGTTTATAAAATAATTGGTACAGCACTACATTTCTAGGGGAAGAAAAAAGGTTTGGTGTCTTGATGTTTTAAGCAGAGTTCAGTGACTAACAACCTAGAAACAACTTCTTAAGCTACAGCCAGTATGGCAATTCTAACAGTTAAGGAAGGAGATAAGAAAATATTTCAACTCCATTCTAGCTTGCATACAAAATTTAAAATAATACTTTTTTCCTTCCAGTTAAAAGTATCAAACCCACAGTGGACTGAAAAAATAGTTGTTCTAAGGACAAAACTTCCATGTCCAAATGTCCATTTTTAATTTAATCTTTTGTGCTGCTGGATTTTTTTTGTGTAACCCACAGATCCATTGTTGGGTAGTGGTCTGGCTGGAGAGCTCATTGGTCTGGTTTGCCAGGGTGACTGTGCAGCCCCCAAGCCCATCCCTTCAACACAATAAACTCCAGATAATTATTCAAAGAAGAGGCCAGCAGCATGGGCTGCTCTGACACGGGGTCACGGCCTCTGACACCGAATCTGGGGCTCGCCAAAGTCTGCTCCAAGCAACAGAGGTCCAGGGGAATTATTAAGGGGGAAGGGTGGGAAAGGAAGAGCACTGAGAAATACTATCCTTAAAAATGTACTTTTGAAGCAAAGTAATGTAAATACAGCAGAAACTTATTAGGAAAATAAGCAAATACATTTCAAATGTAGCAGAGGAAAAGGACAGAGAGAAGCGCATCAAGCCAAACACAGACACAGAGCTGGGAGGCAGGAGGGTGATACAGACTCAGTCTGTTCTTCTCCAAAGCAGGTATTCCCCCTCAGATTTCCAGTGCTGGATTTTATTGCACTTTTCTAAAAAAATGCCCTTTTACCTTATTTATACATATCATTAAACAATTAAACACAGTTAAGCAACCATATTCTATCACACTTTTCAAAAACTTGTTGAAGCTCTGCAAATGCAATTTCTAAGCATTATTACTGGCTTCAAACAATATTTAATTTCTTTTATTTTAAATGAGTTGGAATTGCAATTGGTTGCACAACTGAATTGATCAAATTTTAAATAACAACCTTTTAATATCACAGGTAAATGACATAAAATATTGGTAATTTGTAAGTATCAAATAGGTAATTTAATAGTTACAAATTGCCAACATTTTATGCCATGACTTCTTTTTCAATTTAAAGGTAACTTTAAACATTCACATAGAACAAGGACTGTCTGTGATACTCTTGTTTTCCTTTGCAAACCAAATAACTGAAGCAGAAACGAAGCAATTTGTTCTTTGTACAAAATTGTAAAAGTTTATTTTGGTAGAAACTGGAACATATGACACATGTGAATTGATACAGCTAAACAGTCTGGCTTTCCAGGGCTTTGGATGGCTCTGGCTTATTTGTCTAAATGTGAAAAGGGTCTGTATCCCTTTTGTAGCTTTGTGCTATCCCCTCCGAGGGCCCCAGGACAAACAACACCTCACACCCCCTTGCAGTAAAAACATCACCTCTCCTCCTGCCCACCAGCAGCAACAGCAGCTTCATCACAAACTGCTGGGGGAGGGCTGGCAGGGCAGGATGAGCTCCCAGCACACAGAATTTCAGCCTCTGGGGCCCACAGAAATAAGAACCATCTAAAGTTGTTTAATCTTTTTAAAATAAGTGAAGCAAACCTCAAGGATTTTAAGTTTTCTCGATTTCCTCACAGATGTAGGACATTCCCACCATGCCTGCAAGGTCTGCTATCAGTCCCTGTGTTCCTCCTGCATTTCAGAGAACTGTTCAATTGCAAAAAGCTCTCTTCCAATATTATTCTAACAATGCTCTCTAAACCAGCAGACACCCTTATGTTAACTAGCCTGGCTCACCGTTTTCAAAGTGAGCCCTCAAAAGCTAACTTGAAAGCAATACCAGAGGCCTGGACAAACACCTAATTTTGATCTTTTGTGCTCTTCTTTTCTTCTAAGAGACCTTTTCTTTTGTTGCTGCCCAGTGGAAAGCACATAGCTCATTGGTCCTGCTTTGAAAGATGAGAGCACTGCCCCTGAGTCCACCCCTCGGAGCACAATCACTTTAATGGAATTATGTAGAGAGGCCATCTCTGCAAGAAGAAAGGAGGGAGAGGGGGGAGGGAGAGTGTCCGAAGGAGCCAGCAGAGCTGTAATTACCCAGTTACTAACACACACATGTCCACTGAGAATTCATGCAGTGATCCAAACAGGATGTGCCACCCCACACAACAGGTTCCCTTACACACGCAGTGAGCCCTGCACTAGTGACAGAACATTGAATCAAACATTACTACAGTGGCTCAGGAAAAGGGGAAAGGAACAACCTACACAGAAATGCTGCTACAAAACAGGAGCACGCTATAAAAGGTCTTTTCTGTAAGATGCAAGAGGCTGAAAAGATGATCTCCCCAGTAGAGACCCACATTTCTGGGTTGCAGATAAAAAGAATGTTTAGACAATTTGCCTGGCCCTCATGCTAAGAGGAATGCTTCCAGAATATACACCTAAACACAATTCAATAAGCACTTTACCAAATTTGGTTTAACATTTGTTTAGGTACCAAGATCTATCATACATATGCACTGACTGCCTGACATCCAGCATCACCTTACAAACAACACGTTTGTACACAATGACAAAGGCAATCTGTTCACAGCGCCCAAACTTCCCCCTGGAGCTATGATATAAATTTCCTTTCAGAACCAACATTTTCTGCTGGTCTGTCATGGACTCCCCGTGCCATTTTGACCCTTTTGTGCAGCAAAATGAAAACACTATCTATCATTACTTGCACCACAGTGACTTTGTAGGAGGTGCACGGTTTCATTGCAAAAACATCTGTGGTCTGGTGACTCAGATCTCAGGCTTTGAGGTCTGTGCTGTTGCAAGCATGACTGCAAGATGCAAAAGTTTCAGGCAGGGCAGCAACTAAAAATCAGTCTGGCTCTTTCCTCCTTCAGAGGGTAACAAGGAACTGCACTAAAACACTAGTTAGGTGCCAAACAAGTCCATCCTGACAGCAAAACAAACAAGATACATGCGAGGGGAAGCCACCACTGTATTTTTCTTAAGGCAAATTTTGGCTGCATGGGCTCTATCCAGCTGCATCTACAATCAGGGCCCAGCCTTCAGCAGGATGTTCTGTTATTGCAGGTGTCACTGCTCTGCTCACACAGGGCTCCCTCCCACTGCAGGGACACCAGGCAGCCAAGGGGCACTGCAGGACAGACAGACACCCACCTGCCTGTGCCCATGGGCCTGGGGGCAGGCACAGTTCTGTGGGCACGAACTATTATCACACAGACTGTCTGCACATGTAAATATAGCAGCCTCCTAAGGAAGACCAAAATTTGGCACTCATGGGTTGAATACAGGAGAAGGGGAGCAAACTAACCCAGACAGCTGACAAATTTTATAGTGAAATTGTTAAACTGGCCCATTTGTCATGAGCTGCCAGCTAAACTGATAAATTTACTGCTAATATTACAACCCTCATACTTAATTTGCTGAAGTTAAATTAGAGGCATTAAAAAAACCCCACAACTACAAAAGGGGTGGCATTGAGCTTTCTCTATTACACTACTTTTAATATAAATTATTCATTGAAAATCCATCATATAATGCTAAATATTTTCCAATTACACATTAGTAAACCAGGAAGCAGGGAAGACAGCTAACAGTACTTGTAAAGAGTTCATCTCAAATGCCTTAGCTCAGCATGCAGTTCCACCTGAAGTGTGATGGCCTGAGGACACAGGACTGTTTCCTCAGCTGTGAAATGCATTGCAGATCTCTCCCATAAATGAACATGTCTGTTACTTTTCCCTCTCTATCTTCTTAGAGGCCTCATTCCCTTCAGTGTCTCTGACTGGTTGCATATCTTTGACATTTAGGAAGGGTATTCATTTTAATTACATTTAGATTATGCTGAACCACCTCTCTAATGGTCTGGCACAGCAGTGTTATTTTTACCCTTTACATTTTCATACAGCACATCCCAAACTTCTAAAACATGACCTAAAGAAAATTTCCAGTTGTAATGACAATAGAAATATCCAGGACCCTATTACATCCTTGGCTCTAATATTCACCACTGTTAATCCAATGGCACACTGGCAGAAGTTATTGATAATGAGTTTTGTGCCATGAATTTGCACTGAAACATTAATTAAAAGAACACAGTAAGTGACAGCTTGTCACCAGGCAATGAAGCCTGATATAATACATATTTACACTCATTTTTGAGTGCTTTCAGCATGCTGAAAATACCCATCTAGAAGGCCAGGACAACCTGCTTCTCTGTAAAAATTATAATAACTTTTCATCTCCACACTGATTCCTCCCAAAACAGTATTTCAATGACATCTTGTGTTCATCTCTTTCCAGGCCAAGACTCTGCTTTCTAAGATAATTTATCAGGAGGATTACTGAGTCTATATTTGTGGCAGCAGCTGTGCAAGTTAATGATGTTGTTGCCTTTAGTTAAATAGATGTTAATGGTTTATTTGAAGACTATTTAATTAACACCAAGTTTCTGAAACACCAACTCTTGAAAGCACCAAAGACAAATCTTGCAGGTGGTGTAAAAGAGGTCAACATGTGCAATCTGAATTTGGACCTAATACTCTCAGGTGCTCAAATCCTTTAGTCAGTGAACTGTGGCCTGAGTACCCTTTTACTAAGATGTTTAATGTCCACACAAAGAAGAATCTAAACAAGAAGAGTAGCCTGAAAGATTTCAGGCTTCCTCAAACTTTTGAAAATCTTTTGCTCTTCTGACTGACAACACAGTTTCTACTATTTATTTTACACTTTGTGGTATTTCATAAAGACAAAAGTGGATCTTTCCCCACATGGAAATGGGTTACAACATTACATGTTTTTAATATAGATAGTATTTACTACAGGTAAAAACTATTGTACTTTAAAGGACAACAATTATAACATAGGAAAGAAAGTATACTCTGCAGAAACTGTAGCAGAATTTTAATAATTGTGTCCTTTTCTTCTAGAAAGTTTCTTATATCTGTATTTTCCATAATTATATACATGGGAACTTGTTCTGGTTTAAATTTTTCCTTCAAAATGTTTAACTTTTCTTTTTAATACGCAAAATTGGTTTTTGTCAGAAGCAATGCTACTGTTGTCCAGATGTTTGACCACAGACAAGTTAGAATGTAAATCTTCTGCCTTACCTACTGTATTATTTAATAGCTTTGCGAAGAACAAGCATTTAATATCTGTCAAACCTTGTATTAACAAACTGAAAGGTACAGAGGAAACGAGTAGGATACAATTAATAATGAAAGTTATTTTTGTTAACTTTTCTAATGCATTCAAGATTTAAATTCAACCCATATCAATATCTTGATTGAAAAAAAGGAGAAGAAAATTATCTTGATGTAATCCCTCTGCATATGAAGTTTATACAACACTTAGGAAGTGGAAAGCAGTCTCACTGATTGATTGCTTAAGTAAAATAAACACACAGCTACTTAACTCTTAGCTAGCTATCTCCCCCTGCACAACTGTAAGGCTTTCCCATCATCAACTCAGCTTTACAAATGCTCTGTTGAGCCTGCAGTTTGATGAGCATTTTAAAGCAGCATTAGCTGTGCTGCTGCTGAAAGAAGCCAGCCTGCTCCCCTCAGCCTCCAGCACTCCCTGCTCCTTCCTCTGCCACTTCCCACCCATCCTGTGCCCCAACACAAGAGTCACCAGTGTGCAAGCACAGAGAGCAGCAGCACCAATTCAGAGTACACAAGAAATGTGGGGTGATTTCTTCCAAAAATGCCACCTTTTGCTACTTTATTGTGCTCTGAGCTGCACTTGGATGAATTCTGAGAGCTGAACAAGGTCCCAAGGCAGCAGAGGGAGCCCTGGCAGCTGCTCAGGACTCAGCACAGCCACCACGAGTCTGCTTTGTTTTATCCAGCCTGGTGAAACTGTGACCCTCAAACCTACCCAAAAAACTCCACTGATCCCAGAGCTATGAGTTTATTAACAAAAGACGTTTCCCTCAAGGGGGAGCTGTTATCTAATAGGCTGAATGCAAAGCTGGACACTCACAGCTCAGTTCAGACTGCAGGGATGTCATTGTCACACTCAGCTTAAAACATCAGTACCAGAGCAGTCCATGAAAAGGGCCCTTCTCTCCCTTGTGTTCCAGGTACCCCATGTGTACCATGGGACAGTGAACACTCACCCACCTGTGAAACTCATGGGAATGCTGCCAAACTGCTGGAAGGGCACAGCATGTGCTCTCAGCACAGATAATATATGCTATTAGCAAAGTGGAAATAAGAATAACTGCCTAAGGTGGATGCTGCAGGCAGAGCTGCCCTGCACAGGGGCACAGGAGACAGCACAGGCTCTCGGGTGCCACTGCAGGCTCCTCCAGCAAGGGGGAACATGACCCCTGAGAGCCAGATCTTCCAGCAGGGAGGCTCAAGGGAAGAGGGACGTGCAGGCACTGCAGGGTCAGCTGGAGAGCCCTGCTCTCATGCCTGCACTCAATCTGCACTCTGAGCACCTCACTTTGCTGTCCTGCAACTGGACTGTGCTTGGTGCTCTCCTGCAGGTGTTTGATTGGCTTGGAAGCAACATCTGGCTGTCAGTTGTGAAGGAGAGGGATGAAGGTCCCTGCCTATCTGACAATGATGTCAAACACAGCCCATGTGTGCCTGCCCACTCTGCCTGGATAGCACACAGACTATATACATCCCAGCCACCTCTGAGTTCTCCAGCACAAACAACTGGTAGGGAGTGCTACAGATGGAGATTTCTAAGGCAAGTGATTGTCACCAAGGCAACAAGGGCTGATGGGAAACTGTGAGAGATTAAATAAAGGCAGGTGAGAAGCTGTAAGAAGGCAGCCAAGACATGAAGAGAGAAAAAAGGCCAAATTAGGCCATTAGAAATTATCATGGAAATAACAATGAACACAAGGTGAGAGGTATGCTTGTGATGGAGAAGTCTTGGGCTAGACTAAGACAAAGAAGATCAAAGATATCCTATTTTTCTCCCAACAGCATCTATATACACATGCAAATATAGACATGGACATACTGAGCTGGGCAGCAGGCAGCCCTCCCTGCACCTTGAATATACAAAGGAGAAAGTTGGTAAATGGACTTAAGGCACAGTAGGGTAACATCGACCCATCTATGTCTCTCTGCTCCCACATACACCATCCTACCTACCACCCCAAACCATCTCCAGCTCAACTACCTTTTAAAAAATCCACATTTTTAGGGTGTGTTTGCATACAGGATTCTGTGAACTCCTCCTTTGTCTGAGTACACAAAAGTGTCAGCTGTACAAAAACCCCCAGCATGCACAACTGGATGCCATCAGAGACAGGAAACTCAAATCTTTCACAGATCTACCAAAGAGGATCAGAATGACTTCCCTGTCCTGGTTTCTACAAGCACATGCAGCAACAAGTGGTTTTGTTCTGAATGATAACCAGTTTGAACAGGGGTACAACATTCGGCTATGATAAAGGTAAAAAAACACCATGAAAGTGAGTATCAATGCTGAAATACACTCTTTATGCAAATCTTACTTATACTAAACATTTTTTCCTAGATTAGAAACAAAAACCAAAAAATCCAAAACAAAAAACCCCTGAAAAACAAACACAAAAACCCCACTAACCAACCCCCAAAAAAAACCTCCACCAAAAAACTCAAAAACAAAGAAATAAAAAAAAAATCTTAAAGTCCCAGGTTTGGAAGAGATGTTTTACAGCAAGAGGGGCTTCTTCCAACACAAGATTCTTTTTTTCCCTGCTTCCTGCATCCCCCTCTTCATTTGCCACAGAAGTGTGACTGCAGAAAGCCTGAAAAAACAAACATGCACTTTTTCACAATTGCATCTTTTCCCAAAATTGAAAAAATGTTTCTGTTAGGAATAATGCCTTCATGACAAATATATAACCAAGGTGTTACTCAAGACAGGGAAGCTACCAGAAGACATTTTAGCTCAGCTTTAGAAGTGTGTTTACTTATCACTAACACAGAAATTACAAAGATCCCCTATTCTTACCTTTCCCATACAACTACAACTAGTAACATGACCCAAAAAAAAAGTTAATGAAAAAAAGCTTCAGGATGAATTAAATTAACATTTGGATCACAACATCTGGATTGTTGTTTAACAACGGAAGAAAATAATAAATAAAAAAGGAAAAAAAATTAAGAAATGTAACTAGCCCTGTACAGCAAATGTTTTCTTCTGTCCACTCTGAAGTCTCTTTCATGTGCTAATGGTGGCATTTTTTTAAACTCTTCCCCTTTGACTTACTCAGACCTTTAAGGACCTCACACATCTAATGGTTCCTCACATTCACCAAGAACAATCAAGAGAGGTCTGGGGGTTGACATGCAGTATGATTAATGGACAACGTTGATTTAATTTCCTATAACAGGAGTTTTCTCTAAGCTTTCTCCAAGGAGCAGTTTCTTTGCAATCCAGGACTTAAGTATTTTACTAATGAAGTCCAATAAATAGCAAATTAAATAATGCTGTCTCCCAGAGACAAATCCTCTCATTCCAGGAAAAAAAAGGAGGGGAAAAAAAACCACCCACCATATTTAAAGTTCTGTTTAAATCTAAAAGGGATTGTACAGCAGGAATGTACATAGCAGTTCAGATTTCTGCGGTTCTTTTATTTGGTTTATTTTGTTGCTTTGTTTAAGACACTTTATCACTTATCTGGCCATTCCTGCCATCATTATCTGCTTGCAAATTTTTAGCTTTAAACGGGGGTTATACATTTAACTTAATTTCCAGTTTCAAGAAATTAAGTCTTTATTTAGTGGTCACTTTTACTTTACAGCTATCAAAATGTATTCATTACATCTTCATTGTAATACCTAAAAACATTTTGGTCGTTCTTAATTTAAAGTTATTTACTATTTTCTTATTGTAAGGAGTGATCAATATGTCCTTTCATTAAGCAAATTTTAACCTTCAGCTCCAGCAAATGAACAATGCAACACTATTTGCATGCATCCTAACTGTTACTCAATCAACATGACACAATCTCCCAGCTGAATTCCCACACAGGTTTAGCTCTAAACGCTGGAATTCCTACCCCAGGACCACAGAGCAGCAGAGAGCATTTCCTGCAAGATTCTAATCACTTTCCCACCGTGGAAAAGTTTACCTTTAAATACCCTGAGGACAACACATTTTGTTTCACTGCAGGCTGGCAAGTTATTTTGCCAGAGTGCAAAAAATCTTCTCCTCCTACTTTGAAGCACCCTTGATTCCAGTTCTTTGAGTTGTTACACAATTAATCTGATCCCCTGGGAAAAATGTGTCCAATTCAGTTATGGGTTGATAAAGAGGCAAAAGTCTCAAAAACAGGCAAAAGCCCTCCATGCTGCTGGAGTGGGCCCGTGGAACAGGATTGCTCCTGTTGCCTCAGCAAAGCACTTATCTTTACATTATTACCTTTAACATTGCTACAAGGCATTGTCCCAGGCAGTGACACTTTCCACTCCCGACAGCTCACAGGATCTCTCTAGTGCAGGGCTTAACTTGTCTTAGCACTCCTCATTTTGATTTTTAAGTACAGTACACTCAATGTTTATTCTGCACTGAGGATCTACTCCCTTGCCATGTGCTTCCCCTTCAAAGAGCCACTAACTTGGGAAGTTGCCAAGGCATGTTCAGATGAGGGTATCATGACTATTTTCCCAGATAACAGAGTTCAAACTGGACCACAGCATGTTCCAGAAGGTTTCATAAAAATATGTTAGACATAAAAATCCTTCCAAAACACAAACTACCTGTTCATGAAAGCTTTTAAATAAGAGAGAAAGAATGCATCTTTCTGACCCAAGATTAAGTGCTTATCATTCTGACAAATTAATACATTTCCACGAGTTTTAGAGTTTTTACTCAACATTCCATGAGTCTGTTGTTGAGTAAAAGAAAGCCCAGGGATTCCTCTTCATAAGGGTCTGTCATAAATAGCATTTTAATCAACACCAAAACAAGCTATGCTGCTAATGCAGATGTTACAAATGTCAGTATTCCAGTGCAGTTGATTACTGACTAAATTCGTAACCTACATGTTGATGATGTAATTTAAAATTGGCAAAGATATTAAAAATTAATTAAAGCTTTCCACTAGAAATTAACTGTATGAAAATAATATTTACTTTCAAAAAACAAAAATATGGGCAGAAGTAACTGTGATGTGGTTTAGAAAAACACATAAATCCAATTTCTTTAATAGAGGTAAATTTAAATTTTGACAGAAAACATAGAGGAAAAAGCAATCTTTTTAAGAACAGAAATTAAAGTGAAAATATGCAATAATGATACAAATCTGCAATATTGCACAACGCAAAACAAATAATGGCAGAACTGCCCAGGAAGGAAGGCATTACAGTTTTTTACAGATGTGTCACTTGAACTGCACAGAAGGTAAGCAGCATTAGCAGCTGACAGTTAACTGGCTACTCCCCAGCAAAGCTGCTCAGAACAAGCTGATATTTATCTGGGATTCCCACTCAGTGCTTAAATAAAGCTTTGCCCAAGACACAGTGGATGCAATGGAAGCCAGGCTGACAAGCTCCAACAAAGGGCCACAGACTCCAACATCAGCTTCAGTTTTGCCCAGTAAGAATTCAATTTACAACCCTGATGAATCAATTTTTCACCTAAGCAGAGCAGTGCAGTATTTTCCCTCCGTAAGGAAGGCATGAAGCCAGTGGGTGAGTCTGGACCAGTGTCTGCTCACCCTGTGTCAGTGTGTCTGCCCTGTGCAGCCTCCTGCTACTCCCCCAGTACAGCACAGCTGCCCAACAATACATGAGCAGAAATGCCACACAGGACAGAGATTTGATGCCTTCCCTGCCTCTGCCACTCAGCCTGGTATTCCACAAGCATGGATGGTAAATCTGAGCCTAAAGGGAGCTCTCAGCTACAAACAGGCCTGGAGAAATTACTAGCACTGCCATACGCTGGAAACAAAACATGATGCAGCAGTTTGTAAATCACAACAAAACACAAAACCCAGTTTGATCTCTGTGTGCATTTACAGCCTGTAAAATGCAATATGGTTCTTATATAAAAGAGGTAAAAGCTTATCAAAGAAGCATTTGCTTTGATATCTTACAGGTAAAAAAGTCACAGGGTAATAAAGCTCCCTCCGTTCTCTCTTCTAATCTATAATCTAACTTTCAAATTTTGAAAGGAAAAAAGAACAGGAAAAAATGATATGCAGATATGTCATGTCTGCATTTGGAAGACAGACTCATTTAGAGTGGTGACAGGTCTGTCTTTCATGACTGGAGCCAGGAATGTGTGTCTCTTGTTTATTGAGGTGCCACAGAAGCACTCTCATAGCAGGACTAGGCAAGAGCTTGGCTTTGTTACTACAAATATGCATTATCTGCCATGGCTGGGGAAGAGAAAGGGGTCACAGTTAGCTGATTTTAAACATGCCCAGTTTACTTCCAGGGCTTTTGGTTTTATTCCTGTGCCATTTGACCAATTCCTCCTCCCCTCTCAGCAAATCCCTTATGTTTTAGCTGATAAGTAGTAGTAGCAAGGCTGTTACACACAATCAGGAGAATTGACAGATAAGAGGTTTAGTTTAAGGATGTAATCAGCAGGAGTAAACACTAGACTGACCCAGCTGTAAACAGTGGAAATAAATGATAATATTTGTCCTGCTCACCTACTGAGCTATTACACACTTTCCACTATGAAAATATCATGACCACAGTATATACAGCAGGCAGTGCAATCATCTGGCTCTCCAAGCAGGAAAACTGAGCTTTTAGTTGATATTTTTTAAGAACTAAAGCAATTTCGGATTCTTTTTTTAACAGAGCTGTCTTTTTGTTCAAGTCAGCATTCCACTAACTGTGGATGTCTGATCTGATGTAAAATACCTCAAGCAGAAAAAAGTACATCTGTTATACTAAGTTATATTTTCTTTAATGCCATTTGAGAACAGTTAACAATGAAAAAAAAATATTTCTCAAGAAAAACCCGTGTTTCTTTCACATCACTTCATGAAACTGTAGGAATGCCTGGCTCCTTGAATTTGTATGGGAATTCCAAACTAAATTTCCACAGTAACTTATAAACAAAAAGCAATATCAACTCCCATATACACAATTTTCAGTATTCCAGAGCTGTTAAATACAAGCATGTGAGGCTACATTTTGACACCAACAAAACATGAGATAAAACTGAAATTACAGCCCCAGCTTTCAGAAATTACTCCATTGACACATGAAATGCACTTAGTGTTCCTTCTCAGTACTTCAGCATTTGCTGTTCTTAAGAAAGATAGCATCAACACTGTCAGAGATGCCATTAAGTTTTTAAAACTTACATTTTTCCAGCACATTCATTTGGAATATGGTGCAAATGAAACTGCTGTGTGTGCTATCTCACCACTCTATCAGCTGCTTTATGAAACTTTAAAGCACTTTAACAGGATCATTACAAGAGAAGCTTGGGCGATGTGCAGCAGGCAGCTTAACTGGAGGAATTCTTTGCACTGACTCTTCTTACACATCCTTATTCAATTTCTATGGACTGTTGAATGACCTTGTCATCTTTGCTGCCCTGGACTAAAGCTTAGCTGCAGTCATGGCTGTAACACAATATAAATAGATCCCAGGGAAATTAAACAACTGAAGGCCGAGTCTCTGGGGGAATCCTGAGTGTAGTAGGTAGCTGGCTAATTCTTCAGCAGAAGCTCCCTTTCCAAAGGGGAATGCCATGCAGGCTCACAAAATGTGCCTTTGTGTCATTCAGGCTTTGGCAAATTCTTCACTTGGAAATATTGTCCAGGTCAAGGAACACTGGGAAATGCACTTTGCTTTATTTCTCCTCTCTGTAACTGGGAAGAGGCAGAACATAGAAGAGCTTTCTGACAGGAAAGCTTTACTGATTAAGACCAAACTTTTTGGAGTACATCACACACATGACTCTGACAGGATCTAATTTTTTTCCCAAAAGTACTCAATACGGGCACAAAAAAATGCCAGTGGGTAATGTAAAACCAGAAGGTTCCCTAACAAACTCTTCCACCAGCAAAACTCACTTCAACTTCTGAACACACATCCTGAACCATTACCTGGTACCAGCAGACTTATCAAGCCTCACAATGAAAGACTTTCTGTGAAGGAAAAATCTCTAAACCAGGAGGAAGAAATGGAGGAATTAAAAATAGAGGCAAAAATGCATGGTATGCAGTCAAGGGTCTGCTCCTGTGGCACATTCAAGTAATAATGGAATTTTACACTGGACTAGGAAATGGCCTGCTATTGAAAAACAAATGCAAAGACCTTTAACACAAACAAATGTCTATGTGAAACTGTGGATATTTATTTTGAGAATAAATGATCAGATCATTTAATTCTATTTACATGGTGACTATCATGTAAATAATCCAGTTTAAAAACACACAGAAGTAACTGGGTGGACCTACACTGGAGAAAGAGAGGTCATGTCTCAGCCAACCAACAAGAGACTAAAAATATGCAGCATAATATTCATATTGCTACATTCCATGTTTAAACATTGTCATCTATTTCACACGAATGTGCTGATTCTGCTTTATCTATCATAATTATACTTCCATCAAGAGTCCTCCTGTAGACATTTGCAATCATTTGTAATAGTTATATCAAAGCCACCCACAACCAAGCAATCAGCAGTGCTTGTAATAACAATGCTAATGTTCTCTCTAGTTAGAGACAATCATGAACTCTCATTTTGTGATGCACTCTAATTGCCACAGGGTAAGTGAAATGTCCTCTTTAATACACATATCTTGCACAACTGGCATTTGTACCAACATCTGCAGAAAGTTCCATGGACAGATGTACTGACATGCTCTAAATGGCACTACAAGTATATCTGCAGTTTATTAACTATGCAGAAGAACAGGGAATGTAGGGCAGCTGCAATCATGACAAAGACATGAAGAGGGAGTGTTTGGAAGCCATATAAATTCAGTGGCAACAGATAATGCATGAGAAACTGCTCCTTCTTTACCACTGGGAAGCCCCTAGGACTGTGAGCATATTCTTTCAAATTAGGAATAACCCTTCCTTTTGACCATGTTATCCAACATATAGTACATCAAAAGTCTTAACACACACCTTTCCCCTTCGAGCTTCACACTTGCAGTATTCTAATTCCTGTAGCTCATAATGAAGACATTTATTTTAAAGACTCTGTCAATAAATCAGGAGTTGAGTGTCCTCAGGAGAGGCAAATGGGCGACAGAACATCAGTGCTCAAAGCCTCTGTCCAGTTCATGAAAAATCAGTTTACCATAGTCACAAACCCCAGTGGCTTGCCTTGTTACACCTCAAATTATACCAGGTAGGACCACTTCCTAATAACTAATAGTTTTAATATTTAAATGCATAAATAAAGAAATGTACTGGTCCAAATCACTTAGATTATTCACAAGAAATAAAAAGATGAACAAATCACCTTCTTAATGTGTGGATGTGGCTACAGTCTTTGTGGATTTATGTACTGCACATAATTCTATCTGCTATAATCACCAGGTGTGCAGCTGCCAGGGGCAGAAGATTGGCTGTGTACTGCTTTCTAAGAAATAATTTGGCATGCACAAGTATTTCAAGAAGGCAGTTTGGCAAAGGGCAATCAGACAGGCACTATCACTACGAGAAGTCTCTGTGAGCTTTCCAAGCTACAGTGTAAGTAATCATCTTAGCAGTGGAAAATCATGACCTAATCAATTTTCCTGAGCTGAGTCTTTTGTAGCTGTAGTGATGAATACCTTTTACTATAAATGCTATTAAAAAAAAAAAAAAAAAGAAAGAAGCCAGCAAAGAAACTTAGGAAAGTTCATATCCGATATATACTTCAAGTAACCCAATACATCCCATTAAAAAAACCCCCAAAAACTACTCTTCAGTGAAACCAGCCTGCACCAGCACAAATTATGTAGATAGGACAAATATAAATTACAGCAATCAGAGTATATGGAATGTATCATGTTTTGGTCACCATATTTAGATACTGAGAATTATGATAAAGAATAAACACTCAACACATCACATGCATCATGACTGAATGGTTAACTCAAGCACATGAATTCTTCCTTCTTGCAACTCAGTCAACTGTGACCATGTAAAAGTTATAATTTCCAAACTCACTTTTCTTCCATTTTCTCATCTGTCTACATGCTTAATATAAAGAAAATCTAACAAAAACAACACAGATAATATACATTTTAATATAATTCTGTAAAATAGTATTTTCATCTAAAGACTATTAGTGGGCTGAGAAAATCCATATAATGTAGATCACATTGTTAATAAATTTGCACATGTTTGAAATTACAGCTTTTTATTGTATAATAAGAAAAAGATTTATGCACTTCTGTCCCAGGACACACAGACACCACATCCTTTCTGTGCTCTCAGAGGTGCTCTTTTGTCTCTCAGTTCTGTTAAACAGTCGGCCACTGCCAGATGCTCTGGCTGGAAATGGTCACAGATGGTCAGCTGTCCAGTTAACAGACCAGAATACTCCTCTGAAATCTCCCCTAAAATTGTATCTCAACTGTGTGCAGCAGATGAGAATATTTGAGCATGGTCAGGAAGGCATTTGACCTAGTTAAGACTGCAGGTCAACTCTGATAACTGAGTCAAGATTAATTCTCCACAATACCACCAAGTAAACTATCTCAACACATTTCAAACAGCAAGTGTCAAGTCCTATTTTACTTTTGCTGATTATGTGATAGATTTCATCTTTTGATGAAAGAAACTCTCAGTTCTGCATGTAAACAAAGTACCTTCTACCTTGGGATGATCCCAACACATCTGTGATAATACACATTGCAAGAGCTACAGGAGGAAAGGGAGTCAGGTGATCAGTGGAAGGACTCCAGTGGTACTCAGCAAGGTCTGTGCTCAGTCCTGCAAATATTTACCAATACTCCTAAAAAATATTAACAGGATTATAACAAGCACAAGAGCTGCTTGCTTCTATGTTGAACAAGCAGTGCTTGTCATGCAGTACACCTGTGACAAAGGCTGCAAGTAAGACAGAAATAGGCTAAAAATAGCAGAAAAAAAGCTTTAGTGTTTTGTATTAATCGTTCACTGTTCCTAGATCAGGCATAAACACCAAAAATATTAAAAACCTGCATATTAAAGTGCATATTAAAAAGACATATCATTTACTTGCAGTATTTACTAACTAAGTTCTGTATCTTGTGATAAGTAGTTGGGTGTCCTTCCAGCTTACACATGATTTACAAGATCTGGTTACCTAAGTGCTGTGCAACACATACTTTGTGAGAGGATTATTCCCTCAGCAGCCTAACTCAAGATTGCAAAGCTTATTGCTGGGCAAACAGGTGGCCAAACCTAACTCTGCTGCCTTACAGGTCTACTGATTTAAGCTCTCTAAGGTGTCACTATCTTCCAAAAGAGTTGGGAAGAATTTTGTACACTCACCCAAACCACTGACAGTATATTCCAGGTCACTGGCATCCAGCAGAATGGGTCCATTCTCCTGCTGCCCCTCCTCCTTGTAGTAGAGTTTGTAGCCCTGCACAGCAGCGGGGTCCTCGGCATCCTGCTGCCACTGCACAGCGATGGTCGTGCAGTTCATGGGCTCCAAACGCAGCTCGGGAGACTTCGGGGCTGGGGTTACAGAAATACAGACAGAAAATAGTCTTGTGGTCTAGAAAAAGCATTTTTCATGCAAAAATCTGGATGTCTATCAGTCCAAACTTCACTTCAGACTTTGATTCTATCTCATCTGTGTAGTCATGTAATTATTTCTTTCTTATGATATCTGACTCCCTATAACCTAAATCTAACCACTTAATTTAGAATACAACAGAATAGAAAAAGTTTTTAATTCTGCATCTTAATAAATAAGTAAACAAATTTATGAGGTAGTTCGTTTTAAGCAAAAATGAAAACATTCCAAAGATAATTACAAAGTTCCTTCCTGCTTTAAAGCGAGCCAAAGCAAATATGATTAACAACACCATCACACTTCATCAAGTGTTAATAATTCACTATAGCAGTCAAAACTCAATTAAATCCAAAGCAGAAGGATGTGAACTATAGCTAAGGAATAAAGTTAAAAATTCAAATCTGCATAGTTTTCAAGCTTAAGGAATAAAGTTAAAAACTCAAGTCTGCATAGTTTTCAAGCTATTTTGTGAAGACGAATGTTCTTCTGCATGACATTACTAAATGATAATAAAATTCAAAGCTCAGTTATAACAAATTAGACTTCATGTATCAAGTCAATTTGCATATTCAAAAGATGCATGCAGTACAAACACACATGAAACAACTGAGATCCTTTACTAGAACATTACAACGCTAATGTGCAGCGTTCCAGTTTGTAGAAATGTATTTTACACTGAACAAAATGGCACAGGAAACTCTAGTTCATGTTTGTGAGCTGCTCAGATGCTTTAGTTTCTAGCCTCGTTCTGTACAATTTGAATTAAGAAAATTTAGAAATCCAACAAGCCCAAAGCCCGTGCCGCTGAGTGCCCAGCCTGCCGAGCCTCACCTCTGACGCTGGTGGCCTTGGGGGTGCGGTGCGAGGTCCACAGGGACGCCTCTCCCCAGCCCACCCTGGTGGCCGCAGTGATGCGCACCAGGTAGAGGCTGTCGGGCCTCAGCCCCTCCAGCAGGTGCTCGTCAGCGGTGCCCGGCAGCTCCAGCACCTGCACCTTGCTCTCGGTGCTCAGCCTGAAGGACACGCGGTACAGCACCACCTGCCCCCGCCGGTACTTGGCAGGGATTGGCAGCCAGGAGATGAGAATGTCTGTAGGGCTCCTGCTCGTCAAACTGATCTCAGGAGCTCTCAAGGGAACTAAAACGGCAAAGACAAAGCTTTTGAGCTCAGGGAATACCTTAGACTACAATGAGATGCCAGGAATGTAAAACTAAATAATCCAGCAAGTTCTGTAGATTCTTAATGATAACTGGACACTTCTCACCTGCTGCGTGCAGAACAGCTTAAGCTAACTTTTTTCTGTAAGGCCATTTCTTCTCTTATTGCTGCCAGCAGTAATCAAAGGCAATCAGCACCTGACTGGTGTGACACACTGCCTGTCAGGGTTTGATGCAGCAGCTCCAACCCAGGGCCCAGACAACAACCTGCAGCCAAATACTTGGTGCATGTTTTCTTCCCCTTACCATGTAATGAGGGTCCTGATAAAGTGACCTGCAGACAGCTAGAAATGGCGGTGTTCCATGCTGCCAAAGCTTAACCCTGTCAGAACTTATTAATCAGATCTAATGATCTACGCTAAGAAGTGTGTTGTTGCCATGATGTTCAGATTAATTAAATCATTGCACAGAAATAGTCAGGGGGGTCTTTTACAAAATTCTGATTCTACTACAAAAGGCACACAGACACAAAAAAACCAAAACAACAGGTTAATTTTTTTAAAAAAAAATCTTTAAAAAATTTGACAGTAGCCTAAATCCTAGGCTAATGTCAAATTCTCATCATGAAAGGAGTTCTCAAAGATCTAGAATAGTTATTGACATGATTTAATGAAATGTCTTTCAGCACAGAAAGAGACTGTGTAACACACAGTGCTGCTCTGCCAGAATGTTATTTTATTCTCATTCCTTTTGTGAGCTGCTGCCTTGCACTCTGGTATCCAGAAGTCTCACTGGTACCAAGAGAAATTCAAGACCCTCAAGAAACTGCTACCACTGGACTGCGCAGTTTGACTCAGTGCAGATAAGAACATTCACCAAAATAACTTCTTACCATCTTCAAGGGTGTGCTGAGTGACATGATCTGACATCTGACTGGCTCCCAAAGGCATGTAAGCCACAATATAGAAGGTGTAGTTGCTGGCTGGCTCCAAGTCATCAATGATGTAATGGGTTGTATCATTTCCAATCACCACTTGGTACTCTTCATTATTTAAGCCTGGTATAAAACAAGGGTTAGACAAACAAAAATTGCTGAAAATCCTCAAACATCACAGTATCTTGGCTTTAAGATCTCATGAAGTTAATTTCATGTTCTTCCCCAGCCTGCCTCTATTTTTAAAACCCTGTTCAGCAAAAGCTCTTTTATGCACAGGAGTAACTGTGTCTTGCTGCAGTATAGGTTGTGGTGTTTCAGGATTTTCCTCAATAAGGGATGCTGAATGCAACTCTAAACCCTATTTAGCATTAGTCACAACAAACTGTGCTCACTGTACAGTAACACAACAGACAAGCTCTAATAGCCTCATCATTCATACCCAGCTTCTAAATCTATTTGTTTAGAGTCAGGGTTTTTTTTTTCAAAACCTATTTACAGAGCCTTTCTATAGCAGACTGTGAGGAATGTGAGGGCTCCACTCCATCAAAAACAAAACAAACACCCTCCTGCCCCCCAAAAGAAACAAACAAAAAGAATTTATTCAGCAAAAGGATCTCATTTTAGCCCTGCAAGTACTATTACATTTGATTGACACGTTTTTTATTTTAATTTGGAGAAAGGCCAATAAGAACAGACAAGAATAATCTTCAAAAATGTTTGGCTCCTTAGCAAGTTGTTAAAAACTAAAAAAAAAAAAAAAAAGAAAAAAATTGTCAGCAATTCACACTAAAATATGCATAGCAATGCATGCAGCAGTCCTTGTCTTTGTTGGGCTTTATTCCTATAGAGGAAGGCTATAAAGTGGAGCAAGTGTGGTGAAAGCTGCTGTGTTAAGGAACAATTCACACCAAGTGCATGTCAACTTAATCAAAACTCTTAAGAGCCAGCTCCTCCTCTTCACAACTGAATTTATAAACAAAACCAAAGGCAAATTCCACCATTAAGTTTTCCCACATTTATGAATTAACTTGATAGCATTTTAATTAGACAAGATTACGAGCATCTCACAACAGACTAGTTAATGACTTGTTAATTAGGAATTGCAAGGCACGATTTCTGACCTGCTAAACAAGATCCTTGAGCTCAAATTAAAAGGACTTGTTCTCTCATTGAATGGATTGCTGGGCCTCATGCAGAGGCCCTAATGAAACAGCCATAATAGAGAACAAGGCTGGCCTTCCACCACAATCAGTGTCCCCTTTGTGCCTTTTCTAAATCACTAACAAGGAATTAACACACTCCAACATGCACGCTCATCAGACCCTTATTCTTCTTGCTACTATGACCCCAATTTGAATGTAAAATATTCTGCTAAAAGAAACAAAAAACAAACACACAAAACCCACACCTGTTAGTTTTTTAAACTAGCTTGATTAAAACACTAACTTTTTTTATATAGGGAAGAGAACCTGAAGTTGTTTCTACAGTGAAACATCAGAATATGTGAGTTGTGAAATGTAACAATAAGTGATGGCATCTTTTGTATTCAAAGCACCTACCACACTGTGATGTCTACAAAAAACCTCTTTAAAACTGCATACAATTCATGCATTATCCAGTTTTGCCTTCCATAAAGTTTATGGAATCATAAACATCAGTACAACTCAGGAGACTTGGCAAACATTGCTTTCCTTTGGCAATGCTATGTTCTTTCCTCACGCTTGCAAAGGAGGTTCCTAACTAAAGGAAGAGAGCAATACATCCATAACTTTTTTGTTTATACATTTATGTTCATAAGAAGCTTCAAGCAATGATAAAACCTAGTCAGGTCAGATGTATCTGAGATAATTTTTAACCTTCATTATGATCAGAAACAGGTTTGAGGGTGGAATGGGGAAAGACAAGCTGAAAGGAATAACGAAAGCAATACATTAATACATAATATTTACATTAATACATAATTATCTAGAATTCTTAGAGAGTAAATAAGATGTTGACAATGTCAACAGTCTATGTTAGAACCAACTTGGTACAGTGTGAATCTCATAAAAATATTTTCCTTAATATTTAATTTTCATTTCTTTGAATGCAGTTGTTTCTAAATTTACATTAGAGAGATGGTTGATGTGATAATTTTTCACAAAGGCATTTTCTGGACTTTCAATAATGGCTCTGATATGAGAGCAAGATCCTCAGAAAGGTTAATAGGCTACCACGCTATCACTTAGAAAGTTATTATTTTTACAGAATTGCAGTCCACTAGCCTGTCAAGTTCAACATTTTTCTATAAAATAAGACAAAAGCAACTATTAAGTTCTGATGCAAATTTCTGATACTGTGAAATCATGTTACAAAATTACATGTAGATCACCTACATTTTGAATCCCACCACTGTAATTACTCCTCTTTACACAGCCTTCTCCACTCTCCTTGTGTGGATTTTTTCACTAATGTGAAAGGATGCACAACAACGTTATATTAAATAAAATAAATACCACAAGTCAGTCAGGAAAGATGAAAAAAATGGGTATTTGAGAAAGTATGTTCAAATAATTCAGAAGTTTCTGTTTGACTGCTTGCTTTTATTTGAAGTTTGTTTTGTTTTTTACACCAAGACAAGCTATAACCTCATTTCACAAAATATAACCTTTGGATAAGCAAGCAAATAAGGCAGGGGCTACAAAATCATTTTGCAAAAAACTTATTCCAGAAGATACCTCCTTTCCCTACTCTGCAAGATTATTTCCTGCACAAACTTCCCTAAGGACACTTTCCCAGTTTCTTTGAAGTTATCTGGTCTCTGGTCTCCACAATTACCCAGATAAATTATCCAGTGTGACTTTATTCATATTAGCTCTAAGAGGGGATTGTGAGCACAATACCTCAGTGACTGAAAGAGTAGGGGGTAATTTCCCACCCCTCTTGTTCTCATTATCTTTCAAAACTCTTTCCTTCCTTCCTTCCTCCAGACAAAATTCTCCTGTGTCCTGAAATATCCCACTTGCAAAAGCAAATGTGGCTATTCCTGCATCAGCATTAGAGTAATTAAGCTGTCCTTCCTGTCCTCTGCTTAGCAGATGGCAGGCTGGTATTCCACACAGGGCTGAGCATCTGTAGTCCTGTCCTTGAATAAACCACTTACTGAATAGCAGTGGAAACAGAAATCACTCCAAGAAAACAGGGTTGCAATGCACCTCACTGGAAGCCATGCACTAACAATTTTTCAAGTCATTAAGCCATCACCTTCTGCTCTTGAAAAATGGCTGTTTCCTACCACCTTAAATTACCTAAACTCAAAGCAATTACATAATACTAAGGGATTTTAAATTGTCTAGTTACTCATTTTTATTCCAACTACCCATTCCATTCTATACAGGAACTTGTATATCATTTCAGACACTGGGATAAGCCACTCATGGCTATCCAGCATTTGAACAGACTTTTCTCATTGCAGGAGACCAAGGGATGAGAGAAGAGTAGATTTTACCATTTGGCCGATATTCCTTTTAAGAGAAGGTAGTGAAGACAAAATATCAACTATTCCACTCCAAAATATATGAAAGCCAGTAAAGTCACAAGAATTTGGGGATCTAGACAGAAGAGCATTCTTTGGTGAGAAGTTCAGCTCTGTAAGCCTCCAGGACTCTGCTGTATGCTCTGTTCTTTCCTGCCAGGCACACACTGAGAGGAAAGGCAGAAATTCCTGCTGAGGACAGAGGGAAATCCAGAGAGCACTACAGAGGGCCCAGCTTCCAAGGTTCTGTCCTAACTTCAGAATCTGCTCACTGGAGCCATCAGACACAGGTAAGTCAGAAGAACACAGTCCCAAAATGAGATTATGTGGGAAAAGCACTTTTCCCCCTGTTGACTGCAGTATGCATTGATACCCTGGAATGCTCTGATGCAGCCCTGAATATGAGCCATTCACATCTGACAGTCTTTGCAAGGACATTCAAGCTCTTGTCACATTCAAATCATGAGATGGCATTGAAATCAAACTGCTTACCTTCAGCTTTCATATAATGCACAGAGTATGCAATCACTTTGTCTGAGTTGTAGAGTGGCCTCTCCCAGGCCAGCAGGATTGCTGAGCTGGACATGGTTTCAGCGTGGACGTTGTAAGGAGCACTGGGCCTGTCCTCTGACATCACCACTGTCAGCCTGGCCCTGGACAGAATGGAGCCCTGGCTGTTCTCAGCCATGCACTGGTAAATGGCATCATCTTCAGGAATGATCTGGTTAATCACCAATTTACTGCATCCAAAAGGAGGAAAAAGAGGTGGAAAAGAAGCTCACATCTTGGATAAACTTAGCTACACATAAGTGAAACAGTTATGTTTGCCTCTGTTTCCTAAGTTTAGTATAATTGACTTACATGCCACAAATTCCTCTATTACAAATGGATGCTCAGCAGTGAAATTTAGCACCTTGAAGCATTCTGCAAAACCTGCCATGTTTCTGTTTGTGCCTGCAAAGCCAGGCACAGTGAAAACAAAACTTCACTGCAAAAAGCTGACCCTTAAGCTTGTCATGGCAGGTATAATAACAATAACAATAATAATAATGTCAACAATAACAATAATAATAATATTGCCTGGTATAATAAGCCTTACTGATTTTCGGTGTTGATTAATGTGCATCCATCACTACATTTAATGCCCCATTGCAGGTTGACTGAGTTCTATCTTGATTGTCTACTGCAATGTCATCTTTTGGTAGCATATCACTAGCACAGCTCACCTACAGCAATTGCAGTCTTACCTGTTGTACATTTTTATTCTACCATTGGAGTGTATTCTCCTTCCATTTTTCAACCATGAAATTTTGGGGGCAGGATTTCCTTCTGCTTGACAAGCAAAACGAGCAGTACCAGCTCTAGGCCTTGTTAAGCTTTCTGGCCATTCCACAAATGAAGGTGGAGCTACAGATAAGTCACAAGAGGAAAAAATAGTTTAAAAAAATCAAGCCTCTACAAATGCAAAGACAGTCAACAATAATAATAATAATTAGTTTCCCAAATAAAAACCTCTCTCCTCAAGCCACTCAAACACATATATCCACAAGCAGAAAGCACATTCCTTGTGAACAAAGCACATTTGTTTAAAGATACCCTATCTGCACAGATAATATTTTTGTTCATGCATTTATGGATACAAACAAATCAAACTCCAGAATATGACATACTGTTCTCTCATAAACACATGTTACATATTTCTGCTTGGTTACAGGGGTTTTTTCTGTGTTGAAAGCCTGTCTTCCCAGAGCAAACATTGCACCTGGCTATCTCCAAGTGCCAGTTCACAACTCAAATCTGGAGTATCTGACACTTCCCATCTAAGTCAACAACCAGAAGAACGCAGCCACAGTTGTGTGATCCGCTCAATCTCTGCAGCCTCCCTGCAGTCCCTGGCACACGATGTTTGAGATAAACCATGAGCCCAGCACCCAGCAGGGCTCAGGAGGACAGCCACAGGGTGTTCACACTGCAAGGGAAGGGGCTCACCCAGCACGGTGAGGGTGGCCATGGCCACGGTGAAGTTGCGCGTGCCGGGGATGGTGGCGCGGCAGACGTAGACCCCAGAGTGCTGCACCCGCACGTCCGAGATCTGCAGGTTCCCGTTGCCCAGGACCCGCGTGTGGAACACATCAATGGACTTGTGGTCTATGGGAGAGAGCAGATCAAGGGGGTTACAAGGCTGTTCATCTAAATAACTGAACTAAATTGGGCTGTCTATGCAGTGATGGTTTAGATTAGAGTATATAAAAGTCAAAAAATGCAAAGGAAATCACAACTGAACTTTCAGAGGTTTCCATTTTGCATTTACTTTGCTCTTCACTAGCTACCTGACCATTCAGATGGCTGGGCCTCACCACTTCTTATGTGGTTTATGTCTGGAATTCACCTCAGTTGAAGTTAGCCTCCCATCTGCCTAGCACTATGATTCAGTTCATCCCTACCAACTACCACATCATCTTTACAAACAGTGATCAACCATCTCCTGAATTACGCTGCAGATAAAACTAACACATTTGAGCACCATGCACTTTCTCCTATTTTCACACCAAATGTTCTATGATTATAATGTGAACTTTTTTCCTACTTGTTTGTCTGTAAAAGCCACTGAATTAACCAGGAAAGATACATTTATTTCTTACACTTTGAGAAATAAAAATGAAGGGAAAATTTTCATGGTTTGCTTCTACACATACAGTCCTGACTTCCACATTTAGGTACATGTTGGAATGAAAACAGAAAGCAGTTTTCATGAAAAAAATGTGATGCACTGCTCAATGTTATTATTCTTGCTGCATTCCCTCTTCTCCCCTTCCAAGCTGACTCTCCTGGGTTTATCTATTCATAGTCCAAATGGCCCATTAGCACCAAACCACATTCTCACAAGGCTTCTAAGAAGAAGAGTGAAAGGAACACTTAACAGGTCTGTTTCATGGACGCAGCCATCCCAACCTGCCCCCACCCCCAGTTCTACTCCAGTCACCACCCTGCCTGTCCCTGTGCCCTTCAGAAAACCTTGGGGCTTTTTGACAGCAGCACTGAAGCACAGAACTGAAAGTGCTTCACTCATCCTACCTTAACCTGCTAATGGTTACCTACTGCACAAAGCCTCAGAACAGAAACCTAATTGCACAAATCCTTTCTTTCCAGTTTTACTTCCTCTCCACAGACTGAAGGTGGCATGCTGTAATTTTAAGACCTACCTAACCGGCTCCAGGAGATGATTGGCTTTGGATTCCCTGTGGCTACACACTCCAGTATGACAGTTTGATGAAGAGATGCTGTAATGTTTTGAGGACCAGCTATTATAGATGGCTTGTGAAAAGGCTTCAAGTCTGAGGCTTTGGAGAGATTAAAAAAAAAAGATAAAAAGTGAGCACAGTTGAACAAAAACTCAAATATTAAATAAAACAGGGGTTTTTTTGGGATGTTGATTGGGGAAACTTACACTGAACAATATTTTAGCACAAGATAAAAGCAAGCAAAATTATTTGGACAAGTGGTTCAACTACAGCTTTTTAAGGCTTTTAAGTGCTTTTGCTATACTGTAAGAAAAGGAAGATAGTGCCACTGAAAGGAAATCTCACGTGGTAAATAAATACCTGGAATAACACTCAGCACTGCCTCGGTACTCTTACGTCTATTGGCTGCAGTTGTGGCAACACATCGGTAATTCCCAGCATCCTTCTGCTCAACACCATAGATCTGAAGAACTCCTGTGGGCAGAGCAGTTATCCTGCCACAGAAACCAAAAATAAAAAATGTAGATAAACATTCAGCCAGTGAACAGGGTCGGGGAATTAACTCCTTGATTTACAAACAGTCATTGCTACACTGACCCGGGAACAGCAGGCTGGAGACTCAAAAACATTCCCAATACATGACTCACCTTCCTGCCTTTCTGAACTACAGGCAAAATTCCCCTCAGCACCACAATGAGAGCAGAGGAATTTACTTTCAACAAGCAGGTCTTTCTCACCCCCAGAATCAACCATCCCAGCCTTCTTTAGCCTGCTACTACATCCATACTGTTCAGGTTGGCTGACTTTTTACAGCAGTTTCTGATATATGGGCATAACTGGTGTACAGTTCCCAGAAACCCACCTAGGGTTTCAGTTTTTAGTTTCTCTTTTTTTCTTCTTTTACATGAAGGGTATCTTAGACACCTTCAAATGGAGTTACAAGTCAAAAAGCACAGGAGTCAGTTCAATGAACACAAACTGGACATGAAAAAGAATCTAGCAGAGAGCAAACTACATTCTTCAAGTTCATCAGTTCATGAGAAGACCCCCTTACATAGAATTTCCCTGGTTTCATGTGTTTTATCTCAATTTTCTGTATATATAATTCTTTATTGTCCGTCTAAAGAAAACAAGTTCAGCATCAATTCTTCAGTGAAAGCAATCCCACTAGTTCAAGCAACCCCCAGAGCCAAAGCTCACCCATTCCATTCCCCACTGCAATGCCTGCTCCTGAGGATGACTTCATACAAAATTCACCAATAAGAACTCAAAGACCAGTGATTGCTGTGCAGAGAACAGAGGGTGACTCTGGCCTGCACTCATAACACCTATTTAAAATTCATTAGCAACATATCTATGACCAGCTATTTCAATAGTTGACATGGAACCTTTTTAATGTATTGGCAATGGAAGTATCCAGATTTTCTTCTTGCAGCAGGACCAAAACGATAGCAAACAATAAAATACATTCTAAAATGTATAACTCTACATACCTGTCCATGACTAAGGGTAAGGTTGTTCTATTCACTTCCCATGTCACAGTGGCAGGAGGGTTTGCTGTTATTTTACAGGCAAATCGAGCTACACCACCTTCTTGGACTTCAGTTGAAAGTGGCTGGATCTCAAATGCAGAAATGGCTAAAAACAAGAGAACATCAATTTTAAGCGACTGAAGTGAGAAAAAAATCCTGGTTAAATCAAATTCTAGTTCATAGATCAACTTCTAAAAATACCCAGAAATACTTCACATAGCCCTTTTATTTCTGTATGCAAAGAAAGATGGATCTAACTGCCTTGTCAACTTAGGTCAATAGCCTGTTTTCACTGGTTGAAGTTTTACTTAAAATAACTTTGCTTTAACCTAATTCAGAAAAAAAATGTTTCAATGAAAATAAATATGACACGCTCAAATAGAATTAAGCATACAAATTGACTGGCATGCAGCTGGAAACCATATAAATTATTGGACTAACAAAGTTCAAGTCAATACAATTAATTTGGGACAGCCTTAAAAAATTTGACTGCAATAGCAAATTTCCAAAACAACTTTTGCTTCCTGACTCACTTTAATAGAACAAAGCATTTGCAAAGTTGTACAAGTTCATGTGTGGTAAGAAAAAGAAATCAAAATAAAAAAAAAATCACAAAATAAGTTTAAGCAGGTGAGAACACTTTTATCCCAACAGTCTGAGCAGTCACAAGCTAATGTCTGATGCACAGAGCACCAATGTTATTTTGAGCATCTACAACTTGAGAAGTTCACAATATTGAGCCAACTGAAGTGGAAGATCAATAGATACTCAGCAGCTAATAGCTAAGAAATTGATCAGTTGTTGGATTTTCTTGCTCAAAAACACGGGAAAGTAATACAAAACCTGCTAATTAATTGCTTATTTACTGCTATTTACAGAACAACTAACAGAACAATTCTTCAGAAGCAACTCCTTTTGGCTAAGTCAACACAAATAATGTCACACATTTCCACCCCCTATAACTGCAGAGGGAACAATCTCTGTAAACCTAATGGCACTTCTTCTGTTTTTTAAAAAATCAGGTTCCAATTAAATTTCTACTCCTGTATAAATGATACAGAAATATGGTTGCAATAGATATTAATATTCAAGGTCTTAATATTCAAGTTTTGTGTTTAAATAATTTCTCTATTTTACTTGGTTATTAATGGAAAAGAAATCCAAGCTTGTGTTACTTTCTTCTCGTCTTCTTGGTTCTAATTTCTCCCTACACAAATGCGTGTTCATCTGGATTCAGAATAACATTTCCCTAGTGCCATTCTCAACAGATTTTCTTTCTTAACAGAAAATAAAATGCTTTGCGTTCTTCATTTATTTACTGAAACTATGATGCAGCAAATTAGCCAAGTCTGCTCATATTTCAAAACAGACTCTCTAGGAATGTAATAAAAGCATAAATGATAGGAATAATCCAAACCAATGCAATGTGAGTTTCAAAACCATTCTGTAGCACAGCTGCACCACAGCCAGTGGCATTAAAAAGGATCACTGCAACAAAGCAGAAAGGTAATCATAGAGGCTTACTGAAGCAAAGCTCTTTCACAGCTTTAAAAGTTTCATCTCCATTGGAACTATAAATTACCTAGAATTTTCTTATATTGGTACAATTACTTAAAGAGATACAGTGAGACAAATGAAAGACAATATGTGTTTCATTTGTGTATATACACAATTTCATTTATGTATATAAAAATAATTATTTACTTCCATGCACTCAGTACATTACAGCTATAGATTAAAGACAGAAGTGACACCCTGCAGAATTACAAAGCAAACTGAGGGCAATTAGTGTTTCACAGACCACAAAATGCCATCACAAGAGCAGGAAAGAGCAGGTTCTACACTGTACAGATAAAGTCCAGTGAAAGTTGCTAATTGAAGCTGATATGCAAAGAACATTTTTCCACCTGAGCAGGAACAATGTCTTTCCCCTGAAAATTCATCTTTAAAGACAGCAAAAGTCACAACTGTGAAGAACTGCTCAAAATCTTTAAAAAAACCTTATTAATGCTACTAAATTGAGATTTTAGAAACAAAATTCTCGCTTACCTCTTATCTAAGTTCATACATTGTTTATCAGTTTAGCTCAATACTTGCTCCCTCTGTATCTTTCTTTACGTACATCTCGGGTTTCTTCTCGATTCTGACTTTATTTGTTCCAGTAAAATCTGTTTTTACAAGTCTATTGCTGTCTCGTGAAATCTGACCTCTTTGTAACAGGCTTGTTTTCCTGGCAAACACTGATTCCAGCTCAGAACCCAAGAACAAGTCATTAAAACAGCACTGTTAAGAGGCCAGAGCTCTATAAAATGGATAAGAAACAAAGTCTCAAGAGACATACCCTGCTCCCAAAAACAACCCTGCAATGCAATAAATGTAAGTGCCTTTTTATTTGAGTTTTCCCCCACTTCTCCAGTCTATTTAATCATTTTGTTCCCAGATTTATAGCCAAAAGAAAATGATTAATGCTGCTCTGGGAAGCTGATGCTCTCACCCTTATTAACTTGCAAGATATCAAACAGAAGCAGAAGACAATAACTAAAAACTGTATTGACTTGTATAAATTCCTGAAATTTATGTGATAGGTGCATGTATTTGCACAGTGACTTCTGAGAATGAAGACCTTTACTGGGCAGAACTGTGTGATTTATGTCCCCAATGTTATCTATGCAGAGAGAAATCAGACTTCAGTTCAGGTATGAGTTCCTTCATTTACCATTGGGTTCAAACCCAAATGATGCTCTCTGTGACGCGGTGATGAAGTATTGGAGAACTGCTCCTGATGCACATGGATTGAGGATCCTGGATGGATGCAGGATGGACTATCCTGCATCATGTAAAAACTCTTATGTACCTAGGCAGGTTTACAGATTTAACCATTAAGGTATGAAGAAGTCAAACTTAAGGAACTCATGCCTCACACCTTTTGTTTGTTTGTTTGTATGCAGCAGCAGACCTTCACTGACTTTAATTATGGAAAGAAAAAGACCAAGCAAACCAGCAAAAAAAGAAGCATAACACACATCCACTTCATTCCCTCCTGAAATGAAGTCCTGAAGCTTGCTGCAACACCAATCCAGTGACCTGCTCCCTTACACACTGCACTTTCTGCTTGCACACTTCATGCCATTATGAACTCTTTTTCTGAATGAGCTTTCCTAAGACACAAAAGAAATTCCAACAACCAACATGTTGATTACTGTTTCACCACAGCTGACTCTAGCCCAAGACTGGACTGCAACTGTGAAATAAAAAACCTGAAAGAATGAAAGATAAACCCAGAACTGAAACAGTAGCACAGTTTTCAAGTAACCAGAATGCACTAAATATTGAGAAACTGTACCTGATGGTGAGGCTTTAGTGTTTCTCAAGAGATAATGGCCACTCACAGAGATGAACTGCTCAGGTGGAAAGGACAAAAGTGCATAATGCCATTTATACAAGGCATCTGTTAATGCTATTGAGAATTTCACAGTAGCCCTAACCCTTAAAGTGAAACCAAGAATCTTCCCATTTTTTTTAACTCTCTGGTGAAGAGATTTCATTTGAGAAAAATAAACTTGTATGTTAAAAAGAAGCTATGGCTTTTCCCAAAGAAATAGATTTCAGGGAAACACATGATAAACCTTGTCTTCTTGATCCAGATTTTGTGATGTACTCTCTCTGATACTGTTGAAAAATCCAACAAATACACATGTGTATTATAATGTAACACCAAAGCCAATTTGCACATATTTTCTTGAAGTTTTGCAGTTTCTCTGGATTTAGAAATGATTGATTCTCTAGGAATGAGGCTTAGAAGAGATTATGAAAGGCATTCTGCCATGCCTCTTGGCTATATAGACACACATTTCCAATTATTTGCTGCTCAAATGGCACACTTTGGTCTGGATCTAGATTTGGAATAAACTTAATTTGAGTATATACTGACAGATGCAGACACTTGGCAAGACTGCAGACACACAGCCCTCCTCCTCATTTCTGAACAAGCATGTGGAGTACACAGAGCTGGGGCTGTCATCAAGTGATACAATGGGTGAATCTTCCCTGAGTTTCCCAAGAAATGCTAGCAAAAATAAAGTTTTTTTGTAGTCAGTTCTACGTATTACATACAGTTCAGAGGTCAATGTCACACAAACACAGCAATATGGTTAAAGATTTTCATAAGTGTAAGTGAAAAGAGATTACTGTGAAAGGGCATCCTGCATGTGCTACCACAAGCAGAGTGATTTCTTACACTCACCCTCTGAAACTTTAATCAAGTGTTCTTTGACCTAGAATTACTATTTTTAAAATGTGAGGCATAAAAATAAGAGATTTCAGGAGAAAAAGAACCTGCCTGTAAGGAAAGATTAAAAGATCTGGGATCTGATTAGGTCTGGGAAAGGCATCTCAGGAGAGAAATGATAAGTCTTACTGATTAATGAGAGTCATTGCTCCCTGTTTTCCCTAATACTTCTTTGTATATTTGCAAGACCAGAAAAAGCAAGAAGAGGTTTTAGCTCCAGCATGGGAAGTTCAGGTGAGGCTGCTGAATGGAAATGTATTGGCATGGAACGGGCAAACAAGGGAGGCAACTGCATCTGCAAAGACTTTATCTCACTCATTGTCTGCACATCTCCCTCCTCTAATGGCCATTGTTTAAGGCAAACAACTGAGCTGAGATGGAACTGAGCTCCATCTGTAAGGGGAAGTGATACCATCCAGAACACATTTGGCCCTTTCAGGCACAAAGGGAAAGTGTCAGTTCATTCTGACTGTTATAAAACACTGTAATTCAAACAACATACTGGTAATGGCATTCTTATAAATTACCAGAGATTTAACTCTTCTGATAAAATGCAAAGTGTGGCTTTTTCACTAAAGCTGTTATTTTTGATTTCTGCCAGGATGGTTGGAAAAATAAGCTTAACTAAAACATACTTTTTCTACAAACTTGCATTGCAGAGAGATATTCTGAAATTGCATGGTTTTGTGCTACTATTGGCTAAAACTTTGGTTTAATACACTTAGTTTTATTAATAACCAAATCATGCTGAAAGCCTAATACTTAAACTTAATTAGAACAAAATTAGTTGCTTTAAAAAAAAATAATCAGAGGTGGCATTAAAAAAATAAATAATTAGATAAATCATACAGGCTGCTGACATCACTGCCCACATGTTAAGAACTCCATGAAATTTCTGAAGAATGCTATATCAGGCACTTAACTTATTACACGAGAATTTTCAAACTGTACTTTTCTTTCTCTGCATTAATAATCCCTGGCAGTAAATGCTATCACACATTGGTATGTTAATGAGTTGTGCTAGCTTAACAAAAAGCAACTGATAGTAATAAAACAACTACACAACTGTTTTCTCCTTCTCCCAAAAATCTAAAACCAGGGAGGGGACCACAGTGTTCACAGGCCTCTTCTCAGCTATAACTTAAGGCTCTCAGGATGGTTTTCTCTCACTTGCATGCTGAGAAACATCTGTAGGAGGGAAAAGAGGAGGAGAATAATGACCCATCCTGTTCCAAGCCCTGTGTAGCTGCAGGAGAGGACAGCAGAATCCTGCACCTTATCCTTCTCTAAAGCGCAGGGAAGTCTTGATTACAGAGCAATCTCCAACACCAGGACCCACAGATTTTAATGTCCTTGAAGTAACCCAGGCCCCACTACACCTTCAGTGCCTTTCCAACTCCAACTGCCTTTCCTTACACTTCAAACAAGCTTTTCCAGACAATTTCACTTCCAAAGGTAGCATACATTTTAAAGGATTAGCGAACCAGTTCACCACAGTTTTAAAATCCATACGTGTGTGTGTGCAGCATAACTGCAATAGTTAGAAAAACCAGAGTCTTTAAGCTATCTCACTTCATCTCACTGATACCTTGGGAAAAGCTTTGCTAGAATGGCACCTTGTACCCTCTAATCCCAAATTAAACTAAATCCTTTTAATGTGCAACAAGGAGATTGCTGCTATTAATCCCTGGGTTTTAATGAGGTACTAACACTAAACGGTTAGACATGACTTCAAATCAGTATGCACACAAACTGCACACATCCTGCTAAAGGGCATTCATTTTACCTTGCTGGTTTGTTTCCCAGCTTCCTATTTTAGTTTTAATTCCTGCCTTTCCTTTGTTCTTTGAAGCTGATTACTACAAACCCACTCTTAGAAAGAAGGCAGGACAGACAGACCTAAGGCAACGTGACAGAAACACATTGGTTTGCCACAATTGTGACATGTAATTTCTCAATACGAAAAAGAAAATAACTTTCCTGTGAAATCTAGAGGTTACACATAAAAGTGTGGGGGAAATGACACCCAAATCAGATATTATGTAACAGAAGAGAAATATTTGAAGGAAGAAAGAAAAATAGGAGAGAGACCAAATCAAGAAACAGATTGATTACCGATACCAAATCTGAGGAAGAAAATCCTTCCCTTTAGTAGGAACAATGTAGCAGCAATTTTAAGGATGATGGTTCAGAATTGCATTGAAAAAGGAGTCCAGACTCAAACTATTACCTCACAATTAAATAACAGGGAGGTTAAATGAGACTGAAACTGCCACATTGATTTGACACTATCAATAATTGATATGGGAAACCTAATAATCACTCTATCCCACAATTGCTTTAACCATTTGCCATTTAGAATCTCCTAGCAGGCATTTTAACATTTTAGAGAAGTTGGATCAGAATACAGCTTTTACAGAACACAATGATATCCTACAGCAATGATTCTGATGCTCTGGAAAACACTGTAGAGTGGGAAATTACAGAACTGCATTTTTATGAGCTGCTAGCTTAGCACTACAACTTGGGTTCCTGAAAATACAAACCTAAAAAATAATAATTTTAATTTTTTAAAATTTTTTTTCCAAATATTGCAAAAAGCTAACAAGATTAGAAACCTCATTTCTACAGCACGAAAGACACAAGCACAGAATATGAGCCAGGTTTGGCCATGAAAACTGACATTCTGAAAACTGACATTCCAAAAATTGACATTCCCTTTAGACAAAACTGATCCTTCACACCATGTGCTCCTCACGTTTCAGTTCACAGAACAGTACTCTTGTATCTAAGAAGCAAATTTTTCTGAGGCATTAGCCTGAAAAACCCTTTCAAAATCACATTCTGAGTTTTGGAGGGACCAGAAAATGCTCTGCACATAGGGGTAATTAAAGAAAGCTTTCACTGATAAATACCAAGAAGATCCCAGGATGAGGTGATGAGTGAGGATTTGGGCCATCTGCCCTTTCTGCTTTTCTCCATTCATTACTTCAGCTCTGGACAAATCTTCTCCAAGGCTCTGACTGCTCAGCTGAAGCCTGAACTCCTTTGCACAGCTTATTGCACTTTGCCTCCAACATAGTGCCAGACAAATTGGGAAACTGCTCTGCTAAAACTTATGGTCACTTTCTTGTAAAAACTATCACTCCAAGCCTAACACATACTTACTTCCACACTAAACTAAACAATGAGAGAGAAATGCAACAAAGAAAGCAATGGAAAAGGTAATAAACAAAGGTATGTTCTCATTTTTCCATTCCTCTCTCATATTCTTGCCAACTTGCACAGATATATCTAAGTGCAGTGTTTAGAGTCAATGAATTCCAAACTGAGATGCAGATCACCAGGAATTACTCTCCAATCTCTGACAAGGGAGAAAAGAAATCATTAGCCCCATACTTATATAATACAAAGCAAAACTGTTTCTTTGTGCATTAAAGTCTCTATACAGCAATGTCCAGTGTCTCTGGTTAAAAAACCAAAAATTTTAAAACTGCCCATTCACAAACTACCCACTACTCTTCTGGTACTGAAGAATGCTATAATCTAAAGGCAATGAAATGGAGAAGCAAAGAGGTCAACAGCCTGAGCACCCTCGAACAAAAGTTCCCTTGGAGATGTCAGCTGCAATCTCATTTGTTTCCTCTAACACTTTCAGGTCCCCCTGCTCCTTTCTTTAAAGCTCCTAATTCAGTGGCTGACAAATGATCATTTTAAAAATCCCTGTACAGGAATAACCAAGTCTGAATTTGTCCACTGAAGATCATTCAGCTCTCCATCATTTGGGCTGGGACTAGATTCTATAAAAGTGCTTATGGCCACACACAGGCAGTTTTCACCAGCAGCTTCTCAAAGCTAGGACCAGTCTGAAGTTTCATATGAAGTATTTTCTGTTCTTGAAATCCTGGAAGTCGATTAGGCCATTCTGGGCCAGTTTTTAGGGAAATGTACTCATTTATCCTTTCTTTGCTCCACTATATCCTTATTCCTTCATCCTTACAGTATCCTCAGAAAGTAGGAAAATATATTGTCTTCTCCACTATCCTGGTTTCATGATATCCACACACAGAACAGAAGTTTCGTGAGCAAGTTTCTGATCAACTCCAGCGCAGAAACTCAAGAGGTCTCAAGGATGCATTTTGAAGACAGTTCACAGGAATGTGAAAAGTTAAGAACAAATTGAAAAGTTAAGAACAAATACCTCAACAGCATCACAATACATCAGGAATCTCTCTGATACTGATCAATTTTTTCAAGGATAAACACAGTAATTTCTATTCAGGATATATTGTACTTTAAGAAAGATACTCTTTTCTCTTGCTAAACAGGCAGCACTAAATTTTGGAAAGTGTTAACCTTAGCAACAGAAAGAGTTCATAATTAGCCTGTCCACTCTGTATGTTATGGAAAAAAAATCTCAAAACAGTTGAAGAAAACTGGCTCCTCAGAAGTGGATAATCACTCATCAAAAAGGTCTCTGCAATGCAGAAACACACATGTTGGAACAGAAAGGCACAATTTGACAAGGTGACTATTAGAATGTATTGTTCACTCCTCACGTCTTCAAACCACTAGAACAGCCACAGAGCTTGTTATCCATGTCATATTAACATAATTGTGCCAATAAATGGGATCCTGGGCAGCAGCAATGTGCCAGAGGAAATAACAGGAGGCTCCTCACTGACACAGTACCAGCCAGTGAATCCCTTATTTTACAGTTTGCTCTCCTGCCCACCAGCTGATCTAAGAGCCACACTGAGATGAGAATTCAATATTGCAATGCAAGGGCACGCATCAGAATTCTCAGCCTGTGAGGGAAGAAAGTGCAGGGTAACACACCCAGGTCTTGCTATTTTACCTTGTTAGAAGCAGCTGCCAATATTGCAAAAATGCCACCACTCTTGCAGCTACATGCAAGTGTTCACATGAGTACACACATTGCCTTACTACACCTGAATCACTTAATAGGAAGCAAAAAATGTACCACTACCACCCCTCCCAACAAAAGCAGACAAACATATCACCTCAGGAGTTATCACTAGCACTGTTTTAAAGGAATTAAAAGCTTGAGGCTTTGAAAAATGTGGCTCTATATATTAAACAGTTTATTGATGGTGTGACTGACATTCCTTACCAAACCATGTAAACAAGCATGAGAGATTTGATCTTTTCACTTCTGAAGGCATCCCAGCTGGGGTTTTCCCTTCTCAGTCTATCTATCATCCAGGCAACAGTGTGTGGCCCCAGAAGGCACAATAAATGCTAATGCACTTATCAAGGAATTCCCTTCTGCTCTTCTGCAGACAAGAAGCATAGGAAATAGGAGAGAAAAGGCACACAGTAAGCCACATTAACCAGCTTCAAAGCTGTTCTACTTGTGTGGCTGCATGCATTCAGGAGAAAGAACACACCACTTTCTCCCTTGCAAGGACTGATTTCCTTCAGCAGTTTGCCCAGTGATTGCCTTCTAGTATCTATGCTTAATCCCACAGATGCCTTTCTTTGGAGTTGCTGCCATTCTGTGAAGAATTAGTTCTGCTTAATAGCCCAACTGTTGCATGGGGAACATCCAGCACAGTTTTGCACTTTACAACAAGAAGACAAGGATCAGAACACAAGCAGGATTTTGCAACAAAAGACATGTCCCTTCACAACTAACCTAATCTGACATCCAAAAAGAAAAACCAAAAAAACTCCACAAAATCAAGCAAAACCAACAAAACCAAAATAAACTCACACAAATCAGAATAGAACATGAAAGATTTAAAGATTGACTGCTATGATTCTAAAGTTCCTCAAACTAAAATTTAATAATCACTCAGTGCAACACAGAAAAGATAATTTCAGCACTTTGCACCAAAAGTCTGCAGCACTGGAAGCATAAATCTGCCCCATTCTGACCAATGAATTTCACTGCAGACGCCAGCAGAAGGGTAAGACCTCTATTGATTTGTTTTGTATCTCTATAAATAAATAAATGCTATTCCTGGCTAAAATAAAACTAGACCCTAAGCAGAATGCAAAGGCCACTCTTCACCTCAGCCTGCCTAGCTCATCAATCAGAGGAAGCACCAGAGAGCACATCCCAGGCCAGGAGAGGGGCCCCACACATTCCTGGGCTGCACCACCCACCCTGCGCCTTCGCTCACATCTGGGGAAGGCAGAGGAAGGGGCTCCATTTCATACAGTGGCAAACTGACACCATCCCCATATGAATGAGTGTAAGTTGATCTGGTGGTGCTGTTAAGTCTCCAGACTGTCAGAAATGCTATTCCTGAGAGATAGGAGCACTCTCCATTTTTTGCTTGCAGTGTTTCAGAATCAGCATCCCAGGATGAAAGACCATTTCAATGCAAAATGCTGAGCAGGGGTGTTGGGAATTCAAGCCCTTCAGCCCCCTCTCCAAATGTCAACAATTCCTCATTCCCATGGGGAAAGGAAAGAAGAAATGCCTCCACTCTCAAGGGCCAAATGCCTGCAGCTCATTTCCCTGCCACCAAATGCCCACTACTGCATTACAAACCCCAGAGATCTCACCCAGGAACAGTCTTTCAGCAGAGAGTAGTAACTAACAGTTAAAATCTGAATATCTTAAACTTTGAGAGCAGCAGGGAGAAAATCAGAAACAAAGGTCACACACACAAAAAAAAAAAAAGGCAACAAAAGACACTGTCATTACTACCTATTTATTGAAGCTAGTTAAATCTTCAGATTAGATGTTTACCTGAAAAATTCTAGAGGTACGGGAGGGGGAAGTGTTTACAACTCTTGCAATTTTCACATGGAACAAACCAGAAGTGCAGCTTCCAGAAAAAAATTATTTTGCCTTCAAAGTCTTTAGAGGAAGTCACCTTGCTATGGCTATTGACTGCTTGGGTGGCACACAATTGTTGGACTCTTGGATTTCCAGTTTGCCCAGTCATAGCACAACCAAACAGCCATGTTCTACTAGGTAGGTGATACAACTAGTTATTATATTACTTATATTTTCCAATACACAGTGATGACCCATTTTTCCTTTCCATGATTTTTAAAAGCTCATTGTTTGTCTCCAACCCAAGGCTGTGAATCAAAGCCACCAGGACAGCACTAAGTGTTATCAGGAGCCCAGAGAAGCTGGTATCCCCATCTCGGACATCCTACTCCAGTCTGGAACAAGCAGTCCCACGCAAGGGGCTGCTCCCTGGGAAATGCAGCTGTGGGCAGGAGAGGAATAGCACTAGGCTTCCATGAAAAAAGGCTGCCTATTCAACAGGTGTTTTACTCACCCCAGATTTCTGGCACATATGTAGAGGTGTATAACAGAGAAATTAGGTTAGATTATCTCAGACTTCCACCTTCTCCTGTGCTTTTAAGGTAGTTAAGCTGTTCATTTATCTCGACAAGTACAAAATTCTTCCTTTTCCCCCAAAAAAGAGGGAGAGAAAAGGAAACAACAGATCAAGCTTCACTATATTTTCTTCTAAATTATGCACTTGTACTTCCATCAGCAGAAGTAAAATACCTTGGCCTGGAGCCAATCAGAAATCCCTCATAATACGTTCAATAAGCCAAATCAAAACAATACATAGCTTATGAGAGTGGGGAAAAGAAACTTGAAGGTCGTATTTCATCTGCTGCAGCTCATGGTGCTCATTCAAAGGGAGGCAGGAGGTTAACTGGCAGGATCTGCTCTCTAATGCCTGTTATTTCCAGTGGAAGGAGCCAAGCAACAACGTGCTTTGCTCAGTACTTCATAAAGAGGAGCAGCAAGGAAATCCTAATGCTAAGGAAACACAGCCCAGCTGGAGGGGACATGGAAAGAGGAGCTGGCAACACACTGAAGCTGAAACACACCTCCCTAGCACAACTCAAAGTTGGTTTTTTGGATGCATTAGTTGTAGAACTGAAAACACAATCCATGTCTCATAATGCATGGAAACACCTTCCTAGTTTTACAAAAAAAAAGGCATTCTAAACCAGCAGAGGGAAACAGCTCTCCTGAAAATTTAGAAAATGCTGAGTTTTTACAACAAATTATTATTTCAGGTGAAAACAGGTACTAGATAGAAAATACAAGGTTCTACCCTCAGCTTTACCGTCATCTGTGTTGTCTTGAGGAAAGTAATTTATTAATTTGATCCTGTTGAATTTATTTTGTTCTCATTTTTCTCTTCATCCAAAACAGAGGTAACACACTGACCTTTTACTTACTTGACACTTTTCTGGATTGCTCAAAACCATATATGAGGGACAGTTAGGAACATTAATACTCATATAACACATACATTAAATCTAAGAGTGAGATTATTAGTAATTAATATTCTTAACTCTGTCCTATCAACCAATCACAAAAATCTATGGATTCTTTTGGTAGAAAGGCAGTGGTGTGGACAAATCACAAAAAGGATGGAGGGAAACAACAACAAACAAACAAAACAAAACAACCATATTGCACTGATGGAATTGAAATTATCTGTCCCTCTACATGAGCTCCACACTGCACTGATAAACTAAATCTCTCTTAGATTGAAGGCCGAATTAAAACAGAGCAATGCAGGAACTCTTCTGACCCAAAAGTAATCCACTCAATCATATAATGCATCCCCCTCCTTTTAGTAAAATGAATAGCCCTCCATAGAACCTTTTTCTTCCTTGACAAGTCCTTGACAGAAGAATGTGAATCTGGACAGTTAAATGAATCAATCACCAGCTGCTAGGCTAGGGCCAAGATGGTGAGCCGAGGGGCCTGCCAGAGTTCACTGACCACTGGTCAAAGCAGGACAAAGGCTTTGCCTCTATGAATAGTCTACTCCTGGGATCCAAAGGTCATTTAGCTGCCTTGGAAACGGTCCCCTTTGGTTATTTAAAGTTCTCAGGCTATTCTGCCACAGATATTATTGTTTCAGGTGGTCACCATCTTTCCCCATCACAAGTTTGTGAAAGGCCAGGCAACCATTATTTAGATAAACAGAAGACAATGGTGAACACAGCAGCAACTAAAGAGTGAGGAAAGGAACAATTAAAATAAATAAAAATAATGCTTTAAACTTCCCCATAACTCCAGCTTCTGAACAGGCCTGTAAAAAACATCCTCAGAGAAACAAGATCCCAGCACCCAAAGAGGATCTAGATGTACAAGTCACATCAAAGGCAAGAGGTCTGGAATATTCTGCTGCCTTGGAGATTCTTTACATAAATGTATCAGGAGAAGCAACAAAATAAGGGAAAAAAACCCAAATAAGTATTAGAGCTTTACTCTAGTTATGACTGCAGGGCTGTATTTCCAAAAAACTGCCCTATGGCTCAACATAGGACCTGTAGCCTAGCAAGCGGGTGGTGGTCTAGGCTATGTGGGGGAGTAAATATTTGAGAGAAGAGACAGAGCAGATGAAAGAGGAGGTGAAACCCACAGAGGCCAACTCCTCCACAGCATTGGAACCCACAGTCCTGCCTGGCACCTCATAAAAGCTCCTCTCCTCTGCACCAGCAATATACCTGATTTCATCTCAGTCAAAAGACAAAAAGTAAATTTTGTACTGACAAACACCAGAGAGTGCATAGAGGAGCATACATATGTATACATATAAAAATATTACCTGAGGACTAATATTATCAGGTTAAAGTTATTGCTGAATACATTGTCAGATACCAGCCCATGTTTTGGTTGGATCAGAAAGTTCTGACAAACTTACTTGTTTAAAAAGTTGTCACAAGACACTCTGTTACAAACCTTTTTTCACTACATCCTGCCCATATAAAGCTCCAATACTTTCAAGCATATTTATTTCTTTTTTTAAAATTACATACATCATTAGATAAATTAAGCTAATCCCTCAATTTTCCCACTCACACATTCAATATATCTCTTACATGTGTGTATACACACATGACGAAAATTTCCCAAATGCTCAGAAGTCGAGAAACTGAAGAAAATACTCTGTTTATGTAAGTGATTTGCTCTGTTTATATACGTGCTTTAGGAAACAATACAAGTGCACAATCACACTTCCCCACTATTCACAGCACCAAATGAATGGTGCTCACATACTGAGCATCTATTCAATATTTTGTTTTCTCCTCTCTGTTCAGTGTGTGGCCTCATTCCTTGTTTATTACACTGTGCTAAACACTGCCCTCATCAGAGTTACCAGCTTCCTTCTGGCCTTCCCTGCAGGGCTCTGCACTATGGTTCTTCACAAATGTTACTGCATCCACTTTCACAACACCTTGAGATTATGCTCTATTATTATTCGAATTTTACTGTTGGCTATGGACAAACATTTGGATGTGGGATTGAAATATTCACTAAATTTAAACATCCAAGACACAACACTGATCCTTCACAGCACTCCATGTGTGGCAGTCATGGACAGCTCCCCCAACTTGTTCCAGGTCCGGCTGACCAGACCTCAGAACCTGGTATCAAATATTGAGGCCATAAGAAATATGCAATCAAAAATTTCCCATGGAAAGCTGGGACAAGTGGACTTGTGTGTGTCACATATTGCAGAAGCTTCTGGCTGGAGCAGAAATGCATTTCTAATACTCTAAAGATCCCCAGAGCAGTGATGCCTCAGGCATCACAAGGCATCACTGGGAGATTATTCTTTGTCCTTCTGAGGCTCCCAAGGGAAGTCCAGGCCTCCTGGGGCCACATTCGATGTCCTGAAAGATCAGTTGCTCTGATGGGCACACACTCCTGTGTCTGTCTTTGCCAGATCCCTCTTCCACTCTGAGCTTGTACCCGTGGCAACCTGCAAAGGAGCCAAGCCCAGGTCCCCTCACTCCACCAGATTCTCCTCAGCACTCTCTCTTCCCACCAATCCCCTGCCTGACCTCCAGACACATGAGAGCACTCACACCTCCACCTCACCCCCTTCCCCTCCCAAACTTCCTCTCCAGGTAATTAGAGCATTGTTTCCAGCTCTCCATGCCAGCTGGTTTCTCCAGGCAGTGTTAGATCACACTTAGCTCCTCATTAATGCAGAACAGGGAAAAAAAGCAGGTCCACATCTGTCCAGGACTACTGAGAGGAAAAGCCCAGCTCGGTGTTCACGAGCAACAGGCTCAGCACAAACATCACCTCCTGTCCTGAGCTAGTCAGGCTGAGTGAAGATGTGCGAACATACGCCAAAATAAAAAAAAAAGTTTGAGATTTTTCCTCAGAAAATTGCTTGTCAGGACAAGCAATTCTAGTCATAGCAACACCAAAAGCTACTTCCAGACACAAAGACCCCAATAAGTTCCATGTCTCTGTTCCCTAAGTAGACATTTCCATGCTGTCCTAGTGAAAAAAAAAAATACAGAGAAAAGAGTTTCATCTTTTATTTGCTCTAGGGAACAAGATAAACAGTCCTGATGAAATATACTGTATTAGAAAAATTAAAAACCAGAGATTAATACTGACATGACAAATTTCTACTGAAAAAGTTATTATGTCAGAAAATTAACAACTGCAGTTCTACAATATAAATATTTGGTAAATTTAAGATCAGAGTGCCAATAGCCCACTTAGAACAAGATCACCATTTGTACACACACACATTAGAGCAGAAGAAAAGTCTACTACTGATTTTTCTTTTTTTTTTAAGAAACATCATTAAAAGCATCAATAGGTTTCATCTCTACTATGCAAAAATAAAGTTTGGCAAACGATTCTTTCTGAGGGCAGGCAGTGGGGTGACTTTTTATGCCTTCTTAGAAAACCATGGGGTACTTTTCCCATCGATAGAACTCTAGGCTCTGCTGTTCCTTCAGAAAACATCCTTGCTAAGAGGACCACAGCCAGACCATGCTAACAATTCAAACCTATGTCACCTTACCTAGCACAAATATTTCAATTATTTTAAATCAACACCTTGGTGAGGTTACCTTCACATTGCTATTTCTTGAGATGGTGAGGGCTCATCTATCAGTCATTAGCTGCCAAAAAGAGAAGACAAGTTCTTCCCAGATAGACCCAAAATCCCACCCACCACTCCTGCCTCCTCACCTCTAACAAACTAGTGGAGTGATTAAACTTCACTTCATGTTTCACTGCAGTTTCTTTTCTTCAATAACTTCAACTGGACTTTCATATCTAGTGCACACCAAAAACCCCACAGGCTACTCACTACTGATGAAGGTCATTAAAGAAAATGTCAACATTATAAACATTCACCTAAACACAAAGCACAGATTTTGAACGTGCTCATTTTCTCAGCAGGATCTACTTCCAGGATCCCTTCTGGTGCACAAAGTATACACAACTCTAAAAGGAAAGAAATACTGTTTCTAAACCATAGCTAATAAAATTCTTCATGAGAAATATTTATTCTGTTCTAAAAAGTGATCATTTTCAATAAAATCTCTGATCATAAAGGAGTCTAATCTACTACCATGTGCTCCATAAAGATACCTATTTGCAGATTAGATATGTTGCCTTTCATGTATAGAGTTTCCTGCAGCAATTTTATGATAGATAATATAGGTGTTCCTTCAGTATGTACAGGTTTGTTTATTATTATGGTGCATTTATCTCAAATAAATCCAAGCTAAACCAGTAATTATATTGAGGGGGGAAGGGAGGATGAAGCCCTGTTTAGATTTCAGGGATTCACCATCTGAAAGCTTTTATTCTTCCACAGTGAAGGAAAGTTATGACCTTTGACATGTGGCCATGGTGCCAAAGAAACTGCTCATAAATGTGTGTCAGTAAAGAAGCAGAAATCAATAAATTCATTTAATCCAGTGAACTATTATGTTGTGAGACACAATATATTTTCAAGAGCCAACTGCTCTACTCTTTTGCTCAAAAGGCAAAAATTTTATGTAATGGACTTTTTGGATATTCAATTTTTTGATGGTATCTTAGACTCTTTAATAAATGTTTTGGTCAGTTATGGCACAATTTATTAGCCCACTCATCTCTGTTTGAACGATCCCTGATACAGCTGGATTCAGGTAGCACAACAGGAGCACGAGAAGGGGAGCAGATATCCTGTTAAGTACCTCTGCCACTACCAGAGATAGCTATCCCACAGGAATCAAACACTGGCAGGTACTAAAAGTGTGCATTTTTTTCCACACTGGGTGCTCAAGAGCAAAAAAAAAAAAAGAAAAAAAGAAATATTGTTCATCATCCCAAACAAAGGAATTTCAAAAAACCACACAAAGCACTATTAGAAAGGCTTTCAGCAATGCATTTAGTCAGCAGTAAGCACCACTGAGTAAAGATTATGACCATTAAAAACAAGTACTAACTGCCACGTGCTGGTAATGTCACAAAACTCCCACCAATGCTACCAAGAATTCCAGTTAATTTCTTGTATGCTGTGGGATAAAACTGAGCTGCCTTCCTGGCCCAGACTGGCTGAACTAATAAAAGCAGGATCTGCTTTCAACCTCTATTGAAGATCAATGATAAATCTGCTTACAAACTGTGGGCTGCAGGGGTGTTTGCATAAATAAGCATTAAAAGCAAGAGGGGAAAAAAGAGCTGGTCATATGCTCACTTAGGCTTAGGAGAGGAGGAGGGGGAAGGAAGTTTCACCCTTGTAATTTGGGACATGCTAGGTACAAAGTTTCTCCTCAGGCAAAATGACAGAGTCGTGCCAGAACTGCCAGAGAATATTTCCAGTTAACATCAATTCACCGGATGTCACAGACAAGTTTAATGAACAAAATGATAAATGGCTGTCAATGGCTTCATAAAGTCAACGAATTCTCATTACAAAGAACATACATAATGCACAGCTCTGCCTGAGGCACATGGTACAGTTATTAGAGGTTTACTAGAGATCTTGATGTGGATGGTGAAATGGTAATTTAATAATTTACCCTAGTTAATTTGCTGATAAGTCATCTAAGCAATTTATTAATATGTTCAAGATTGTACAAGCAGGAGTAAGCATTTAAAATTCTTCTGCATGTTCAAAGACTTGAATTTGAAAGTTTCTTTGAAAAGATAACGGATTATTTGAAAACTTCTAGTTGTAACAAGTTGTAAAGCAAAAAACAATACTGTGTAACACTGACCTGGCTTTACTGTACATTATTGCAAGGGCTATTAAAACAGCTTTTTCTTAATCAAAATTATTGTCTGATTTTAAGTGACAGGCAGACCACCTGAGACAAGATATTATACTTCTGCAGAATCATTTTTACCTCATCTAAATTTGGGGTCAAAACTGACCTCAAAGTATCTTATGACACTTCCCTCCTCTGGCACAGCTGTGAAAATAACCTCCACTGGAAAACAGCACCTCCTTCCAGGCATCAGACAGGGGTAAGGAAGGAGGGTCAGCAGAAGCAGTTTTGCAGATCCAAAGCAATGATGTAGCACATACCTGACAATCCGTAAGAGAAAAGGAAAAAATAAAAACTAACTAAATGCAGAAAAATCAGCCTGCACGTGACATGAGAAAGAAAAAAGAGTGGGAACATGGGAGAGAACACAAATGATGAGAAAATTTTCAGTGGTAAAATCTGATCTGAAAAGCTTTGCTATTTGATATGTTTTCCTCCCCATTTCAAAACACTTTCAAGACTGAGAAACTGTCTTGATACAGCTTAAAAGAGCCAACAAATCCACTCTGTAAAATATGGTGATGTGGACATCCTGTAACTGTTATGATTTTAGAGGGAGAAGACAGCATTGCTGCTTCACTCACATGCTGCAAAGGCTGAGATGTAACCTGGTTTTCTAAACTTCTTTTAACTTGTTTGGACTTCACCCTGAAATGGCTCAAAGTAGAGCCAAGAAAACCCCAGGAATGATGAAGGTTTTACAAGAAATTCTGGTTTACGGGAATGAGGACAAATAATGTAATCAATCAATGTGATCAGGATTATTACCTGAAGACACTAAAAATCAAATACGAAAATATAAAGATGCTTCTGTTCACAGAATTCTCTCCAGTTTCCAACATTCATTCATCACTATTTACAAGATGCACACCACAAGCTGTAAAGACTTACTTTGACTTTTCCCCCAGCTATGTATTAAAAGAACACCTGATGACATGTTTAATGCTTGTAATAACTTACCTCTTATTGCCACTTGTAATAAAGTACCTCTTATGCCTGGTCATTCAGTAATTATTTCTTTTAAAACTCTCTCTCATCAGCAAATCATTTCAAAATTCAAGTACTGCACCTCAGAACTAAAGAGCATATTTCTAACACACTTCTAAGCCAAGGTAAATTATTGCCATTGTTAAAATCTAAATCAGAATTTTAGCATGTTCTGAGGCTAGAGGACTAGGACAAGGGAAGTTTTGCTGTTTTGTCATCAATCCACCATTCAGAGCAGCTTGCAGCTAAGACAAACTTTTCCTCTTTCTAAAACACTCTGTTTGCTCCACCTAAAACTGCAATTCCAAAAGAATCACACATAAGTCTTATTGTCCATGCTACTATCTTCTCCTCAAATGTTTAAATCCTGATAAAAGCTTTGGATTATAAAGCTTGCTGTCAGTATTCCTATGTCTTTTCCAACAAGTTCATTTTCAATATTTCATTTCTCTCATTGCATTCTACTGCTCTGACATCGAGTAAACAAGCAGCTGCTTACTGAATGCTATTGCTACAATGCTCAGGCTAGAACCAAACTTGCTCAAGCTTAGCTACCAAATAATTTACAGTTTTCTCATCAGTCAAAATCAGAAGAGACCCTGACCACCCTGGGAGTTTTAGAAGTTGTTTAGTGCAATACTGGCACAGAAAGACTCAGGAACTCTGAAATTTTTACCCCATAAAATACAAAGATTACACATTCTGTCATTGTTGGGTTTTGATAATAAGAATCTAACTTCAGGATCAGACCTGTCTGCCTCTTGGAAAATGATACCAAGACTCTATTTCCCTATGTTGCAGATGCTCTGATATGTCAGAAACCTTTACGAGAACTACAAGAGATGAGCACTTGAGAAACAAGCACTTTGAACAGGGCCTTGAGATGTTAACTGTATTATCCAGATGCAACTTAGTTTATTTTGTCTTTTATGGTGTTTATGTTGTTAAAAACAAACAAAAAAAAAACTTCCACTCACATAAGACCAAATTTGATTTTGTCAAAAAAACCAACAAAACCAATAGAATTATTATTGAGTTATGAAACAAAGTAAAAGCAGCAGAAAAAAAAACCTGTCTAGCAATGATAATTTATATTTTCCCCTAATAAATTAGGAAGGCCATTTCCCTCCAAAGTTTTTACATACAGAAAAAACAGAGGAGTTTGCAATAATTCCATACACTAAGACAAAAGCAAACTGTCCATACTCAGGTGATTTCACAGACATTTCTTCCCTAATTCTGCTGTTTATGTCTTTAAAAAGTAACCATTTAATCCATACAACCAAAAATTGTTTCCACTACAGATGCAGGTTTTGGAAGGCTGCCAGATGGATTTCTAACTCCTAACACAAATGATCTAGAGCGATTTCTTTTCTACCTCTAACTCAATTACTGAGACAATCAACTTTAAAATGTAGACACTGCTCAAAATGCTGCTGCTTAAAAGCTACCTAAAGGATGACCTTAGTAACTAATGTCGACCATACAACCCACACTTACTCAACAAAATGTGGAGTCTTGACATTGTTGATTACTTTTTCACTTAGGTGGTGATTACCAGTTATAAAGACTGGAAGTAATCAATCCCAATTTAACAGCTGGGCCTATTGATGAAACAAAAACAAAAAAAAATGCAAAACTAAATAAAGATTATGTTCACAATTTTGGAGATAAAGTGTGGAAAAAATACAAAATGCTGAGAAAAACAAACAAATACTAAGCACAAGTTTGTCAAACAATGGGCATGACCATATTTCTGTAGGAAAACGCTTAGTAACTTTTAAATTCTTCCTCCAAGATTCTCTTTTGTCATTGTCTTAAATTGTTCTGCACACCATCAATAGCCACAGCTGTTAAATTGTGAAGACGTGACAACAAGTCTCTAGGCAAACAACTGCTCAGAGTGAGATCCCTTTCTTTAGGATAATCAGAGCTGGCTGACAAAAGGGGGCCTTACTGAATGCCCTTTCAACAATTTCTACACCAAGAAATGCAGAGAAAAAGGGAGGGGGAAGAAAGGGAGCAGTGGGGGGGGAGCAGCACACTGCAGGAACAGAACAGCATCTTTTGCTGCCGTGCATTGCTTTGCAAGCAGGAAAGGAATCTCCCCAGGTTTGTGCACGCAGCACACACAGACTCACACCAGGTGAGGAGTGAGTGCTTTGGGCCACAGCTCTGAACAACATCTAGCACAGCACCGTGTTTTCCTTCAACCTTTCTCATCTAGGTGAAGGTTTTATTAGCTACAGAGTGCACTGCCAAAAAGACTGAGCATTCTTTTAAAAAAGAAGCTAGTAAAAAGTTTATGCATTGTAAAGTTACTCTGATAAAAACTAGTAAATAAACCCTAACCTTTGGTCTGACTAGCTAGGAATAAAAGCAAGGGCATAGAAGGCCTCAGTCTGGCATTAGGCTTGACACAAATTTGAAATTGAGGTGTTGAGGAAACCCATAAAAAGCCCACCTCTCAAGTGAAATGGTAGTGGAAACAAACACTGTTCGTGTGCACTAAGCAAAGTTTTATACAATTTTTTTATCTTGGTAACAATATAAAAGCCCATTCCTCATCCTGTGGAAGAGCTCTTACAAGTGGAGCCAATCATTGCTGAAAAAGGAGGGAGTGCCCTGGTACCAACAACAAAAAGTAACTAATGGTTATGTCTTAAAAGGATGCTGATAATTGTCTTCTGTCAAGGTGCTGCAGGACCTCAGGTCAAAAGATACCTGGGGAGTTGCAGAGGAAAATACTCCAATAAAAAGGGTTAACATAATAGTACTTCCCATTTTTCTTATTTCCTCAGGATATCTCAGTTAAAGAACAAAAAATCTTACTGTTCTTAATTGTTATCAATTGACATTGCTGGCTAAGACATTGGAACCTCATCCTCCTGCCTAAAAACACTGGAATTTAAATGCGCTGATAATCAGCCATGTGCACTCTCAGATTAGAAACATATTTTCCTCTCAGGATAGTCAATCAACTAATCAAAGCAAGAGCAGTAGGGCAGCACTTGCCAAAACCCAGATCACCAGGTTCCCTGAGCTGTCTGTAACCACACCAGTTCTGCAGCACTAAGACTTTGCTCTCTTTCAATACAATTCTATTGCCTACAGCTGCCATCTGCCATTTCACTTCCACCTCAGCCCAAAACCACTTCTGCCCCCTAACATCACCTTTCTTTCTCACAATTTGTACCTCTCTCCATTGCTATTTAAAATAATTAAACATAACTTTGAGTGCTGTATGCACTTGGAAGACACCTGAAATTACAGATTCCATGGAAAGCAAAAACTATATTGATAGACCACAGCTATTAATCCTGTTATTTTAAGGCAAGATGAAGATTATTTTTAAAAATTCAATGGCAGAGGGGCAAAAGTTTTGCCTACACATTTCACAAAGTCCACAGTTTGATGAGTGTAAGTTTCATTAACCTTCCCCTGTCCCCACTAACCCTTTCCACCTGCACTTCAGTCCTCTCAGTTACACCACTGCAATCACTGAGTGGCTCCAAGAGAAACCATACCAGGGAACTCAGCTGGGTTAAACAGCATCTTTTGTTTTAATTCTATTATTTTAACCCAGAGCAGTTCCCTGTTCAGTTAGCTACACGTGCAGCTGCGCCTACACAAGGAACAGCACAATGCCAAAGTGGGAACAAACTGCTGGAACTGCTAAGGAAACGTGATTGCCACAGCACAGCAAGAGGCTCAGCTGGATGCACTCTTCAGTGCAAATATTTAAAAGCAGAGCAAAAGATGCTATTAGGCTATAAAAACATAAATATGGCAAATTATTGGCAGGACAGTGGGATCTGATGTCACATCACTGCCTCAGCAGGTAAGCAAAGTTAAGAACTTCCCACCAAGTGCAGGCTGCTGTGTGCAAAGGGCCCAGCACTCCTCAAGCTGCAGTGCAGTGGGCTCACACACCCTCCCTCCAGGAGCATCTTCCCAGAAACCTCCTGCTCCCATCACCTCTCACTCTTGTGAAATGCAGAAACCTGTACAAGAAGGATTAGGCTTACACTTCTTCTAATTCACAAACATTGAAATCAATTCAGCCAAGTTACAAGAGGAGAAAAGGTTATCCAGGAATGCTGTTTATATACCATCCAACCATCTCAAGACTTTAATTTCTACTTTTTGTGAAAACGACATAAACAGTGAGTGACCTATCCAATCACTGCACAATGCCCATGTTACCAGCTTCAGAACACGATCCACCTTCTCCATTTCTCCTGAATAATATTTTATTGGAAATCTAGCTTTATTTTGAGACAGAATCTTAGCTAACTGTGGTTGAAAAATCAAAATTTTAAAATGCAGGAAAACAAAAATCTCAGCTTGTTTACTTTTGACTGATTCAAAGTTATACCAAAAGGACTTTCTCTGAAGCCTACACTCTCTTTATATTCTGTTTAAAGAGATCTGTCTCAGTAGCAGTGGCAAAAGTCGAATTTTGAGTAAGTCATGCTCTTAAGCAGTACCATTTTCCCCTCACAAAGAAGCAGACAGGGCCTCCTCCTCTGCCCCCACATCAATCAGCCAGCTTTGGAAGTAACTACAAGCATGTACTGAAACTAATATTTAGTTTTACCTAAGCACTACCTCAGCACCAGAGTTTCCTTTTTAAAAAGTAGGGGGATCTCACCAAAAAAAAGCCCTAAATTAGTCAAATTCTTTTGTGCATGGATGAACAACAGGAAAGCAAAGCCTTGGGGCCTCTGGGGAGGAACCCTGTCCCTGCAGACCTACTCTGATGTGCTCGGGAGATAAGGCTCCATAGTGACACTTAAGGAAAGGCCTGCTCACATTTGAATTTCTGCATTCCTCAAGAACAATTCATGGCAATCACTAACTTTGCAGAGGAGCTACATGAAAGCTTTGGCCAATGAATGAGGGTCATCTGCTCTTTATCACAAGGGTAAACCTCATCCTGGCCAGTTTCTAACCTTTTAACCCTGTGAATTCTTAATTTGCACATGAATAATGGAATTCTTGCCAAGAGTGCAACCTTCAGCTTCCAGTTTCTAACTTTAGAAACCAAGACCTGATCTCCTTGTGTGTTCAGATCTTAAACTCTTGGACAGATTAAAGTTTTTGATTTCCAAATGCAACACTAAACATTACAATTCTGAAGCAAAAGATAAGCTTATTGGCAAAACCTCTGACCAGGCAAAGTAAAAGAACATCCTCACACCCTGCTGCTACCAGTAACTGAAGAGAGCATTTGCTTTTTTCCTCCAAAGAAAGAATGCCCATTTAATGCCTATTCTCCACCTGTTTAATATGTATAGTTCCTTCTGTACCCTGACCACAAGGTAATTTGCCTTTGCAGCAACCCGACAACTTCTTCTAAAAAGAAAAATTGTAAGGCTACAAAATCCCCCACAAGACTTTCATTTATTTCATTTAAAATGTGTGCAAAGCTCAATCAGTTCATGAGAGCAAGCAGAAACACTGTGAAAATAAGAGAGAAAACTAATTCTGCAGGTGTTTTATGGGCTCCAAATTATCACAATACAAATTATTGCCCAATTTCACAGCTTTACAGTAAAGATGACATTCTGAAACGGGTCAGATTGGTGCATGACTAAAGAGAAGAGACTGCTACAGAGGATAACTCCATGTTTGGCCACTAGTTAACCACTTAATCACTAAGTCAACAACACCTACTGTGATCATTATGGATCCGCTATCTCTTCCAGTTTTCTCCAACAGCCATAGAAAGCCTTTCAAGTATTCAAACAAGAAAAAGAAACCTTTTGTCACAGTCTTACAGAGCAGGGGAGGGAGGACAAAAAGGGCTGCAAAACAAGAATCTCACTCCACAGCACACATTCTATTGGTTCACAAGACTTTCTTGGTGAAAATCAGCATAATTAAACCATCTTTCTGATGAAATAATATGTATGTGAGAAACAAATATTTACAGAAGTCAGTATTGTCTGAATAAAATCAAATACTACAATTGCATTACCAAGCTATTCCACTCTAGTACTCTGTACTATTCCAGAAGTTCTCTGATATTAAGCATGGAGCTCATTCTGCAATGTCTCCAATTTAAAGTAGCCCTGATATCCTCTTTAGGAGGGTTTTCTTGTCTAATTTTTATTCATGCTGACACACTGAAACTTAGTGAGGTTAAATGTTAAAAACTGTAATACTTGATTTTTCACCAAACACTTAATTTTTATCAAAAGTATCCACAAATTACTTCGTCTCTCAGTCCTGTACATGAGCAAGATAAAAAGTAATATGTAGGCAGGTTTTTGAAATTGAGACTCCAGAGTTTCACATTCTTACAGCATGTGAAAACTCAGCACTCACGTGGAGCCACCTGCTTCCAGGATGGTTTTGAACCACCCAGTGCTCTGGCTCACTGAACAAGGCTGTTCACACCTTCCTGGGGCATCTCGTGGACAGTATTTAGAATGAGGTCAGTAGCACACAGAAAGAAACTAACAAATGTTAACATTCACACATTTTTTAATGTAATGTAATATATTAATTTCATTAATTAGTTTCAGTTTGAATTCAGTAAAAGCTGCAACTTACAATCAATGTCAGGTTTTCAGTGAGGTACCAGCACTAGTTTTATTCAACTTGCTACTAAGAACAGGGTCGAAGAGGTCATAGGAAGTCTTTTCCTATTAGATTAAGTTCATCAGTTAAGTCCCATTATAGAGGGAACATGAGAAGACTACATAAACTGTGTACTCTCTGTGTTATACTTTCTTTGAAATGAAAGTTTTCTTTACTTTGCCAAAATTTACTTTTCTTTGAAAAGTGCATTCCCATGTACTTTTGGGAAGCAAAGGGAGATCATGTTGTACAAGTAGTCTAGTGGCAAAGCTCTGCTCTGTCATGGAAAAAGGCACAGCATTCCGTGCCTCACACACATCTCTTGCTCAATGTTTAAAGATGATAGGAAAATAGAGGGCAACAAACACCCGGGGTCAGTCTGTTAAAGCCATAAAGGCACTTAGACACAACTATTTCCTTCACCATTCACCCAGCAGTAGGGAGTCACTCCAGAAATGCAACTCTCCCTTCCCACTGGAACCACGTACCAGGCCCTTATGGAGGTTCCAGAGGAACCAGGTGGGACAGCACCCACATCTGCTGGGCTGAACACAAGTCAGAAAAGCAAGGCCTTACAGTTGCCCAGAAAACTTTCCCCCTCTTTCCTCTCCCAGAGATAAACATCTACATTAATCATTCCACCCTGCCCCAAGATGGCACAACACAACAGTCAAGCTACTGAACAAGGATTTTTTTTTTTTTTTTAATCAGATCTGTAGATAACCCTTGTAAGGCTGCTAGAACAGCACTTGGGAAACCAGACCCAGGACTGGGTCAGCATGACTCTGCATCACCACCTGCTCCAGGCTAATGACACACATAAGCCACCCACACAAGGCACCACTGCCCAGGAGGTCTCACAGGTTCCTGTGCCTCTTCTGCCACATCAGGGACTGAAAAAGGGACCACCATAAGTTTTTTCCATAATCTTTATACATTTAAAAAGAAATAAAGGTTCTCTAGAATTACTCTATAATTTTGCATTTTAACTTTTCAGGTATGCAATCAAAATGATAGGCTGTTGTGTGCTGTTCAGAGAATTCCTGCCACAAACTCAGGAACAGGTTAAAAAACAAGAGCTGGGACTTACTTGCTAGTGTGAGGTGACTTTTTTGACTGAGAATGGCCCCGTGCTTGTTGAGAGCTAAGCACTGGTAAAATCCTTCATCAGACAGTTCTCCCTTTTTTCCTTCTACCTCACTGATATACAACGAGCCATTGGATAGAGTGTAGATCCGTTCGTTTTCAGACACTTTGCCTCCATTTTTCAGCCATGTAATAGTTATAGGAGCTTCACCACGGGCTTGGCAGTCTAAAACCACCGGATCCTTCCTTGACACAGTAACGTCCTGAGGCTCTTTCACAAAAAACAGTTCACTAAAGCACCACACTCCTAAGAGAGAAGAAAAAAGAAAAAAAAGGAAAAAATGTTTTTGTCTGTAAGGACAGACATGTAAGCAGAGAGATGCAAGTTACCCAGCGCACTGTGAGCTGCGAGTCACCCCCACAGCACGAGGTGAAGCCATCGCTATCACACACGCTCCGAGCGCTCCCAACTCGGACAACTCTGGGCAAACTTGGTACTGACTCCACGCGGCGCGGAGCCCCCGGGCTGTAAAAAGCCCAGGAGCCGGAGAACCAGCGCCTTCCACAGGGACCGAACCGGGCACGGCCACGGCACGGGCGGGGGGCTCGGTGAGCCCGGGGGCCGCGGGCAGCGCAGCGCCGGGGCGGCCACACAGGTGCGACCGCTCCGCCCGGCCCGCTCGCTAATTTTACAAGCCTGCCAAAGCAGCCGGAGCAGGGCGCGTCGTAAAAAGGCTGATTTTACAAGGAATCGTTAGCGAAAACCTCTCACCAGAGCGCGGAGGGGCCGCGCACCGCCCGCGCCCCTCACGCCCCCCCGCCCCGTCGCGGCGCGAACAAAGCGCGGAGCCGCCGCCGGTTCCCGCTCCCTCCCCGCCGGTCCCGCCGATGCCGGATAAATAAAGCCACGTGCGGCGGCCGCAGCGGGGCCGGACAATGGGGCTCGGGCGGGCCGGACTCACCTGGCAGCGGGAGCAGCAGCAGCAGCAGCGCCCGCGGCAGCGGCCGGCGGCGGAGCGGCGCCATTCAGCGGGACGCGGCTGGCATGCCCCGCCGGCCGCTCCACACACCGGTCAGCGGGCGAGGGGAGGAGACTGGGGACGGACGGAGCGGCCCCGGCGCGCCCGTCCCGGCCCTACTCTCTGCATCTCGTCTCCATTGGCCTTTGGGGAGAAGAGGGGCGAGGGGCAGGGCCGGCCGGAGGAGGGAGGGAGGGACGGCGCTGGACGGGGCGGGCCGCAGGGCGGGGGTCGCGGCGGACAATGCGGCGGGGCCGGCCGGCAGCGCGTACGAGGGGCCGCGGGCTCCGGCGCCATCTGGGCCGAGCACGGCCCCGCAAACGCGGCCCCTCCGGGCGGCACCGGGACCCGACGGCAGCTCCGCCGACCCCCGAGCCGGGCGGGCGCTGCCGGCTGTGGGACTTGGCGGGCGGGCTGAGCCTTCCAGCCGCGGCTGGAGCTGCCGGCCATGCCTTGCCCCGGCACGCCGGGCTCCCCCGAACACCGCACGGCTCACCGGCGTGGCCAGCATCGGCAACATGTGCGCTGGACCTGGCGCGGCGTTACCCAGGGACTGTGTGCCAGAGCTCCTCGCCCAGAGCGCCGAACCAGTGCTGAGCACTGGACCCTCACTGCCCGGCGCAGGTGCTGAACTGTCCAGGCGTGCCAGAGCATCCTCACACCCAGACAAAACCGGCCTCTCACACATACAGACAAATTACTTGAGGATGGGCACTGATCAGAAATAAAAAGCCAATTTTGTTAGGAGTTCTCACTGAGCCCATCCTACAGCACCAATAAAACCACTTCCAGCAGGCCACATGGGACAGCACTGTGCTGTTGAGGATGAGCTGCCCTTTACTTACATCCTCAGAAAACAGCCTTTAGTTTGAGGCAGATGTAAACTTACTTGCAAAAATGCAACCTAAACAGAACACATGGCTTCAGAATTTATGCTATCAGCACCCTCTGGATAATGTGTAGGGGAGATACCATCAGATGCTGCCACTATCATTTAAGCTTTCAGTTCCACCCCTGAATTTACTCCATGCTTGCAGCCAGCAATTTCTAGTCTCTTTTTTTGTCTGTTCAGATTTCTAGTTTCTAAAGTTACCGCGTAGGAAGGCATCTTCTTACTCAGCAGATTTGCCCTATGTTTGCATTCATTGTGAGAGCTGCTGACTTCAGTGACAGGCAAGTTTTTACTGCTTTTTGTTCCTGCCAGTGCTGCAAAGCTCACAGAGCTGAGAGCTGGCAGCCAAACCAGCCCCTTCTGCTGCATCATCACCAGGACTGGCTGCAGCTTGAGTCACTGACTCCTCTGAAAGTCTTTGGGAGAAAGTCGGAACTACTAAAATGTGATGTAAGCCATAGGTTGATCTACATCACCTTCCTCACTTATCAAAAATACATAAGCAGACTTTTCAGGGAAGATAATTAGGGAATATTTGCTTTACATGCTAAACATTTACCCCAAAAGCATCCAGACAGCTTCACTTTGCAGAGCAGAACTGTACATGCACTGCTTTGGTGTCCAAATAGGACCAAATACAGCAACAGGATCCACTTGGCCAAATAGTTTTCAATTTTGCTCAGTGTATTAATTTATCTAATCAGAAAACTGTGAAAAAGAATCACAATCAGTTTTGTTTATATTATTTTTTGAGCATTAAGGACTAAACATTCATTCTTTCTCATGGTAAACACACAACTTTCTTTTGCTGCTCATGCTAAACTCTGGTTCATCAGTGTGACCAGTAAATCTGAGATTTACTAGAGGAGCTCAGCCCACCTACATGAGAACCACAGTAGAGAACGCAATATCCAGTAACATTTCTATGCCAGATGCCTCAGTCAGTTGGTGGAGTGGCTGGAGCTGTCCCTGGGAGATGTAAGGTCATTTCCCTGCAGACCTTGGCACTGCCTCCTGCAGGCATGAATAGGTGGCTGAGCTGTACTGCCCAGCACTGGACACCATCCCACCTGTCCCTGGGGAACACCTCCTTGTTCACTAGCCCTTTATGAAGGAAGAGTTGGTCTGAGCTGACCAGGGGACAAAATAAAAGCCAACAAAGAGACAGCGAGTTGTAGTCCTGTCCTTATCTGTGTCATCTGTGCTCACTGCTGTGTTCTGCCGTGATGAGCAAAGTGCTTTACCATCTCCCCAGACTACACTGTGCCAGCAGGAGATTTTGACTCATGAGATCAAATGCAATATTTGTCGTAAATGGCTTAACAAAGCAAGTGCTTCCCTCTGGAATGCTTCTTGTGCCTGTGTCTAGGCAGCTACAAACACCAATATTTTAATTTTCACATTTCTATTTAACAAAATAAGTAATGCAATTCTTACTAGAACTAAGCAGTTCAATAGCTAGATGAGTATAAACTCTCCCTCTTTAATTTGCCAGGATTCATGATTTTAACACATTTCCCAGTAATTAATTGGGAAAGAGATAGTGCAGACTTGTGATAACATATCTAAATTCATACTGATAAACTCACTGAACCATAGTTTAAAGGCACTGCCAGTTGTAACTTTGTCAAATACACTGTATTTGTAAATATGCAGCCAATGAACACAATTATCTACTTGGCCAACCATTTCAGAAGCATTATCTTGAGGAAGACAGAAAGGCAGTCCTGGAGCACAAGATCTTGCAGCCAACATAAACAAAGCCATGCCTACTTTGCTGCAAGTTAGCAATTTTTCTTCTGTCACCAACACAGATTTTTTTGCTTGACTCAAGCTGTACTTTTGGTTATCCAAACTTCTCCAGTTTTTGAAACTCTTTTTAAAGTAAGAACTCTCTTTGAAGTGCTATCAACTGCTGGAACAACAACATGCTGTCAAGGTTGCTGTCTGTAAATAATCTGATTTACCTTATGCTGCATTTCAGCCTCAGCCCTGGCCAGACTGATCTATATGCTTCCTGGAAAGTAAGATTTTTAAAATCAGATTAACTTGAACAGAACTGACTTAATGTTTTGCTCCATGGGCAGCTGGCAATACATCCAGGACTGCTAAACTGAGCTAGGGCTACAAAATCCAGAATTTTGGTACTATTATGGACCAAAGAGTGGGATTTTCCAAACATGAATGAAATCTCATGATTGTGCTGCTTATATGCTTGGTCTAAAGTGCTCCCAACATGTCTAGAAAGCAAACTGATAGCCAGGAGTCTTCCCAGGGATGGAATGTAGCAGCCTCAGGAAAAGGAAAGAAGCTGGAAATTCACTAACGGGACCTTCCCAGTGTGAACTCTGTATTTATGAGCTCACTGCAGCCCCAAACCCAGGATGGAGAATGCAGATATTTCCACATCAGAATATAATTTTTCTGATGTTAGAACATTTACAACTCCTTCCACTTAAACCAGAAGCAGTCCTGTTTAGTCTGTGGTCAGTTTTGCACTGAACATTTCACCCCTATCTGAGAAAATGAATAGCATCATGTTAGCTCTTTCATCTCTGTGGTCTGGAAAAAGCTGTCACAGCAGCATGGATGGAGCTGGGTTCCCACACGCTGCTGCATCCCACCTGATCTAACAAGCTCAGAAATGGAAAAGTGGCTTTGCCCACATGATCTTTTCTCTTGTTCTGCCTTCATATGACTGTGCTCTAACACCACAATGTCATGGAATAAAAAAGGAGAGGAATGAGCACATCTGGGTGGCAAACTAGAGGTGGGGAGAGTTATTTACAGCAGTTACAAGTGTCCCCACTGGAATATGTCCAATCACTATCCTCAATTAGCTGGAGCCCATAAGATGTGGGAGTGGGGTCCCAGAGCCCAAATCCATTTTTAAACAGACATATAATCATTATCCTGGTCCCCCACAGGCTCAGCCCTTCCCAGCTGCCAGTGCCAGGTCCCAGCTCATCCTCCAGCTCTGGTGGTGGGAGCTGCTGGTGTCACTGCTGGTGTGGAGGGAGCTGGAGCTGCAGGCATCACAGGGTACCTGCAGCACAGGCAGCTGATGTGGCTGTAGCAGCACAGGAGCTGCAGCCCAGGGCAGGCTGGGAGCAGTGGTAATTGCCAGAAACCCATTAATTGCAGGGGAATTACTGCAATTTGCAGCAGCCAGCTCTGCCTTCAGACAGAGTCCCCACAGCCCAGCTAAGGGGCTGCCACGACGCTGCACTCCTGGCAGGGTGTCATTAACTCTTCTTCTCAGGGTAGCCCCTTTTGTCCTTACAGTTCTTGCTCTGAATGTTTTTGATCTGGTGTAATTGTAAGCATGTTTAGACACTTTCTTGTTTCTCATGCCAAACCCCTGACCCAATTACAACTGTATTCCCAGATTTTAAGTATGTTACACTAACTCTATCAAAACCCACCATAAAAATGTTTACTTTTGGCACATATGGTCACTTAATAGATTCTTGTTTCATTCTCAACCTGTGTACAGTTACCATCTCCATTGCCTTCTCAGCAGAGATTCACTCCTTCCATGAGCAGATGGGCAAGGACACTTTGGGCTGAGCCTTTGGGATGCTAATGAACTTTCTCTCCAGGCAGCCTTCATGTACAGGAAAAGCCCACCTTGACAAAGGGATTTTAACACAGTTCTCATCTCATCATAAAACAACTACGAAGAGAAAGCAATAAAATTATTTGCTATATTAGCATTTTTCCCCTTCCAGCAACCTTCCAGTGTTTCACTGGGCCAAATCAGTGGTCTACCTTTGCCAGATTGTTTCACAGTGCCCCAGAGGCAGCCTCCAGATGTTTACCCCCACCCTTGAAGGCTCATCACACCAGAATAAAGAGGAACCCTGCCATGAATTTCAGCAGGAGATGGATGACATCCCATCATCATCTCCCCTGCTGCCAGAGGTAACCACAGGCAGTTTGGAAGAGCAACCTCACAGGGATCTGGCAAAGTGCATTCCCTTGTTCTCCCATGCCCATTTGCTGCTACTGGAAGGTGTGAAAAATACCAAAAATAGTAATTTTTGTTCAGTCAGCCTGCTGTTTCCTAGATGCAAGCCACCAGATCTTGTTGGTACTTTTAACAAACCGTACAGCTTCAGAGAAAGGGACATACCTGATCCCAGATGCACTCTTGCCCTCACATACAGTGTAAAGACTTTATGGTGTGGAGTTTGGATTTATTGCAGCTCCAAGCTCTCTCTTCTGGCCTTCATGCCACAGCTGATGCTCCTCTGCTTCAGTGAATTTCTCTGAAGACATAACCTGCCAGAAAAGCCTTTCTGTTCTTCAGCAGAGCTTGTTTTTTCCTGGGTAATCTCCCTTACCTGGCTCTTAGGTGTAGAAACACCAAGGGTTGCAGCATGGAGCAGAAGGTATGGCAATAGTATGGGACAGTGGCTCAGATCAGACAAACCACCATGAACATTTCCTAGGCCAGGGAGCCTGCACACTTCTGCCATGCCACCTTGGGCTTCCAAACTAGGAGTTAAGCACCATTTATTTCCTCTCAGCTCAGGGGTGTTCAGCACTCCTGGGAGGAAAGTCCTCACCACTTGGCTGGCATGGGACCAAAGTGACAGCAGACTGGCAGCAGCAGCAGATGGAATTTGCACACTGAAACACAGAATATTTTCATAAAGGGCTTATGCATATGTAGAAATTGTGAGGCATAGGAATGGCCAGCAAGTGGAGACTCCCATTTTATGGGAGCTGTCCCATAAAATGCATTTGCAATGTATATATTTTTAATTGGCTCAGTACAGTCCCCTCTCTCAACCCTTTCCCCAATATGGAAACAAACAAAATCTTAGAAATGCTGCAGTACTGTACTCTGATGTTATCTTCCATAAATCAGTGTTTAGGCACTGGGTTGATACAATAAGTATCAGACCAAGAATAACTCAACAGAAAGAAAGTATCTCCTAGGTTACCCTTTTCTATGTTTCAATCTACAAAGGAATCTCTCAGAGGCAGCTTTTTGTTAGTCTGTCATGCTTATCATGATAACCCACTGTTCTGCAGCTATTTGTTTAGCAACAGGCATGAAATATGGTCTCCTTTCATCCCTATATGTTACCTTCATTTTGCTGTTACAACAGGAAACAGGCAAATAATTTCTTCCTCTTTCCCTCTATATGTTTACAACGATAAAACAAATATTAGAAATAAAATAAATGAAAAGGCAAGTCAGAAGCTAGCTAGCACTTGGACATACTGCTGAATATACTGTGCTACAGATACCTATTTATTTTTGCTGTGAAAGATTGTCTTTCCTTTGTCTGTGCATTCTCAGCATGTTAACAACGCGGTCTCTCCTCTTATCTACAATTTATCCCAAGGAACTATTAAAAAGAAGGATTGGGGGAGGCTTCCTGCTGCTCTTGTCCCATTTCATCTCCCAGAGACATAAGGAATTGCTGGTCAGGGAGAGGCCACTTGGCCAAAGCAGGCTGTGCCCCACGGGTTTATCTCGGCGCTGCCAGCGCTGCTCCCTCCAGCGCGCGGCCCTGTCACGGGAGAGCGATCGCCTCTCAGGAGTGTGAAGATAAACAGATTTGAAGCCTTCAAGGCATGTTCCCACCACCTCCTCCCCCTCACATGCACACAGAGGCTCGGCCTGCAAATGCCCCTGTGCACAAGGCGGCTTTGGGGATGCAGACCGAGATGTTTTTGAAGGGCCACACGAAGCTGTGACTTGCACCAAAACGGCTCTGCTGAAATTCGGGCTGACCCGCTAAAGGCAACACCCAGGTGCAAGGAGCGAGCTGAGGGGGGTGAGCCCAGGGGAGCCAAAAGCTGGGCATTGCAGGGGTGATTTCTTTTGATGCCCAAATTGCTGCCTCCATCAGCTGCAGTTGCTGGGGTTTTATCTCAGCTGGGCTGCAGGAGTCACTTGGGGGCCTGTGGGGATCTCTCCTGTTTAAAGACTCTGGAAGAACTGTCTGCCCATTGCTGCACGGGATATGAAGGCAGGAGACACAGCTGGATCTCAGTACCCTGCGTGGCCCAAGGGACTGGGGGGAAACAAAGCAGCCCACCCCAATTTCTCCTTCCCCTGCATTGTTACTAACCTGCCTTAGGTCTCCAGCTGGTCTCTGCCCAGGCACAGCAGAACAGGAGGGGATCAGAAGCTCTGCTGGAAGCACATCCCCGGGTGCCCTCAGTTTAATGCAATTCCGCACTTGCCATCTCAGCATAGGCACTGCCAGCTGCAAAGAGGTTGTGTGGCCAAGTGAGGAATCAAGAGAACTAATCCTGATAGAAATAACTTGGGGGCAAATTACAACTATTTTTGTTTTGTTTTGCTGGAATTAATTCCCTGATTCAATTTAGGTATGGCTGCATAATGTATCAGGAGAGCAACCTGAAAGCAGTTAAAGGTGCTCATAGTGTAACTGTGCTGCTATCCAGCTATCTGTGCTGCTAATCATTAGTCCAGGATTATGCTTGCTAAATGCTAAATAACATTTTGCTGTTACTTGCATTCCGATACCTCTGTAAGACCACAAAGGCCAGATGGTGGCACATTATGGAACTTGTATTGTTTAAATAATACGCATATGGAATATATACCAAAATGTTCATGCTAAGTAACTAGGGGAAAAAAAGTATCTGTGCCATGTGTGTGGGGTGATTACAAGTTAGGGAGTTAAATTGGCCTAATGTGCTCACTGAGGACCAGGCCACTGCAAGTCACTAAGAGGAAGCTTCATCTGGAGCAGCTGGGGCTGTCCCACCCAGCCTCAGCAAGCTGCAGCACCCAAAACACGATGCCTAACCAGAGCAAACCTTCAGCGCACACACAGCAGCCTCCAAATCGTGCTGGCTTCAGTTGGAGCCTGCCCCGTTAACACCCCCAGTCACATCCTGCAGCCCTCTCCCACCACGGCCCAGCTGCAGCCCCACAACTGATTGAGCTGGTTCAATTCCATACAGCCTGATCAAGATTAATTTCTTTCTCCAGTGAGAGATCAACTGATCCAGCTTGTTTGCACCTTCAGAGTCAATAAAATAGCTGGACCTTTTCCAGTACAGAAAAGCATTTATGTGACCGAAATGTTGTTCATTGTTCAAATTCAGGTCTACATAAGCATGCAAAATTTCAATTTCACCTCTTATCTTGACAAAATTGTAGACATCTATATAAATGAAAATCTGTTCTTAGAAAGGCTTACAGTCAGATGCCAAATTCTCAGTGCAGAGAATAACAAAATTAATTAATTTTCAAAATAATAATTTTTAGCTACATATTACTGGAGCTCAATTATATTATATTGAATGAAGCAGCACCTCACATTTTGATAGCTAACCTTTAATTATACTAAGAAAAGCACTTATAACGATTTGATAAAGCACAAAGGATTATTTTTTACTAACCTGTGAAATAATTATTCTGTGAGTCTTCAGCACAGGATGTCTCTAACTACTGGACTGAGACCCATAATAGAAATGAACAACCTCTCAGTCTCCTGATTTTGGGCCCATTTCTGTAGGTCTACATAGAAAGGCAGGCATTTATTTAAAACGCTGCATTACAGCAAGCAATAATGCATGAACAACTAATTAGACATAAATCTATTAAGGATGGACAACTAATTGCTGGGCAGCAATACATAGAATGGAGGGGCTCATAACTCCATTGAACACTTTCTGAAACTGAATTTATTATATAGTTATCATAACTAGAAAATAATGTGTTGTAGCTGTTCATCATAAATAAAATATATTCTCATTAACTACAGCTAGAGAGTAATTTCTAATACCTTCAATAGAGAAATTCCTTTACTTGGGCAAAGGCAGAAAGCAGATTTTCCAGACAAAGGGATGGCATGGCATGGTCTGGCCTGGGTAACTTCTATTAAAGTGGCATAGTTTGTCATATCTGACAACCCACTGAAGAAAGTTATCACTAGTTAAGGGCCTGACCCTGCATTCCTTAAGTAGACAAAAATCCCTTTGAAGTCAATGAAGCATCCTGCTCAGATAACTATATCAGGATTTGGCAATTAATGAAAACTTCTAATTTCTTAAGCAGATTATAAAAGGTTTTCCCTGAAAAATAACTATTACATGTTACTCACAGCAACTCCTTCACAGTGTGCTGCTTCCAGCAGCTCTTGCAGCACAGGAACTGTTTTTCACTGACTAGGAATTACCAAAAGTCAAAACCACATTGTTTTCTATTTGCATTGATCTGCCTTAAATGTTCTTCTCTAGCTGATGTCTAGTTGAAGGTTTTGACAGCTTTGCATTCAAAAGGTCAGTAAGCAGTCCTCGGGGCAATTTGATTTAAACCTTTAGCATTTTGCATACTCCCAAGCTGCAGTGCATAGAAGGAGGTGTATTCACAGCCTCTGAAAGGTCATACTTCCCAGCCCTCAAAGCAAAACCCCAATCAGAAAAATTTCAGAAAATATTTGTAGAAAATATCAGAAAAGTTAACAATTACAAAAACATTTGCCATTGAATTAAACTCAAAATAGGTTAGGAAAAACAAATTGTAATGGATGTTTTTAGACTTTGGTATATTGCAACAGGAAGTTTTACATTCTGTCACAATTGGGAAAGCTGCCTTATCTGTCTTTCCTCAGGAGGCAGGCTCACTTACTTAATATCTGTTTAGGTTTTCCAAGCCACTTGGCCTCCCCCTCCCCAAAATCCCAAGCCTCTCTCTGGGATGAGAACCTGAAACCTACAATGCAAAATTTGTTTGAAGTCTCATTAAGCAAGAAACCTCAAATTAAGGGCAGCTCAGCAAAACAAAACATTTTTCTACAGAATCACGTGGACAATAAACCAAGCATTACATGGAAGTTCTCCCTCATTATCCCCTTTGTGAGTTGTTTGTATTCTGATTAGCGTGCTAGTGATATATGTTCCACAGAGAAAAAGCAATTAAGTCTCCACTTCAAAGAAAAATTATTTAGTATAAGAGCACCAAAGCTTGTGCTTGCATCTCCTACTGATTCTGTGATGCTACAGAGCAAAATGGCAGCTGTTAAATGCTTAATTCCCATTTATAACCATGGAAGATGGTACATGTGGGTTGTCTTTTAAATGAATAGACATTTCAAAAACATGCTTCTAGGCCACCAGAGGTATGGCTCCTTGGTGGTGCTCAGACTGCAGATAAATGAGCTCCTCTCAGTTCACATCATAACTACAGAGTGAATCTTCTAATGGTTCATAAAAAGGGGAGATATTAAAATAAACTGCCTGATAAAAAGCAAAATCTCATAGAAAAATAATATCATAAGATCCTATGTGAAGAAATCAAGCACCACAACAAACTAATTAATGAGAAACAGAAACCACATGTGAACAGACAGCATGAAAAATAACAGAAGAATCTTGTCTCCTAACAAACTGACATTATTTTTGACCCCACAAGAAACTAGTAAAATGAAGACAATATTTAAAAGTACACAAATTCAGTTTTAGGTATTTAATGTTTTAGCAATTGCCACTCTAGGGAATTGATGAGGATCATGTATTTGGTAAGTAATGCTGAAATTGCACTGAAAAAAGTACACAAGGAAAAAAAAAAAAGGAAATGTGTGCCAATCCAGGACATGTTCCATGTTGACAGTATGCCAGAGGCAGCCGTGTCAAGGATATGTGTGCAGATTTTTGTAAAGATGTCATCAATTAGTGAAAGAGCACCAAACTGTGCTATGGATCTACAGAACAAATCAAATGTCAAGGCACTAGATAGCTTACAATCCAAGTGTATGCATGAAATAGTGAGGTTAGAGAAACAGGACAAAGAAGGAAAATTAGTAGTTTACACTCATGTATTTTGCCCAGGTTTTATGCATTGGTCCTAGTCTCTAACAAAAAAATAAACAAAACAAAACAACTTGTTTGATATGCTACAGATGTGATATTTTAATAGCAATTTAAAATAATTTCAGTCATGTGTTCTTCAAACTGCATAAGTGAAGACTCAATGGCACTTTCTATAGAAATTACTGTTTTTCACTTTGAAGGGAAAAACCAACAACACCCCTTGCCCCAAACATTCACGTGAGTGTTGAATGTGTCTTGTTCATGCCTAAAGTCTCATTTCCCTACCACCAGACTGCAGAGCAGTTACACAGACATTACCTTCAGAGTAAAGGAGAAATTTTCAAGTTTCTGTTTCAAGTCTTTTTTGAGGTTAATCTATACACTTACCTTTTTTAGGCTACATAAATTCCCTTCAAAAGCATCATAACCATTTATTCACAAACACCCTTTACTATATAATGGTAATATTTAACACACAAAAAACACCACCAGCAGCCTTATTAAACATGCAATAGGAATAGTTTACCTTCCTAGGGAAGTTCAGCCCCTAAAAAATTTCCCAGAGGTTTTACACCATTCTAACACATCTAACCCTGTGCCAGCAGCTCACATCCCTGCTGTGCCCCATCACCCACTGTCCCAGGGGGCCTGGCCCAGGCATCTCCAGCGCCCAGGGAGGTCCTGTGGCCACTCCCAGCCCAGCCAAGAGTCCAAATCCCAGGCAGAGCCTCCACTGGAGTCTCCAGGATCTATAAAAGATTGCTGGAATCAGCACTGAGCTGCAGAAGGCACAACCAACAGGAGGGAACTGTTGTGCTTACAGTTCTGTAGCTTCAAGCAGCCCAGAAAACTGCAATCACAAACTCCCCTGAATTTTCAATGTGGCGTTTTTAAAGCTGAGAAAAGCAAAACGATTCCTGTTGCAGTCATCCTCTGCCTCCTGTTGTGATCTATTCCCTGCCCTAGAATGTACATTTTTCCTGATGATCTTTTTCATCTCTGTTTCTTCATAGATCAATATTTCTTAACCAGATCCACAGTCTCTTACCAAACATCAACCCTCTATCCATTTTTTTCCCCAGCAGATTAGCTCTTACCTCCCTGAGAAAATCTTCTTCCTTACCCCTCACCTGGCACCTCAGCTGGGCATTAAGAGCAATGAAATCAGTGGGGCTGAGCTGGTTGCTGGCAGCTGTTAACCTCTCCTCTGCAATGGCACATAAGAAATCTGCAGCTGGCATGCAGAACTGTGTTTCTGGTGAAAAAAATGGGTGTTCATAGGAGCATCTCTGGAGTTCTACCCTCTCTCTGTATATGAGCTTCAGGGAATACAGAGGTTTATGTGCAGAAAATACAAGTGCAAAGGGACATGTAGCAGATCCCAAGAGCATCTCCCTGATTGCCCAAGACTTAACCCTTGTTTGGCTGCCCATGACCCCCTACAGAAGCCTCCCAGGTTGCTCCCCCTTGCACTGCCCTGCCCACAGACCTGAGGGAATTTAGTCTCCCCTAAGAGCCAGGGTTTACAATTCCAGAATTCCTTGACAAGCTACAAAACCCACCCTGCTCCTTCCTCACGACAAACAGCAGCCTAGGTCAAGGCCTGACCAGGATATTCCCACCAGCCTGTTGGCCCTTCTGCAGCCCCCACTCCATCCAGCAATTCAAGCCATGTCTTTTACTCCTCCCTGGCTTTTCCCTGGCTGCCTCTGTGTGCAGGCACACAAGGCAGGTCCCCTCCAGTCTGTGCCATCCTCCACAAAGGCTGTCCCACTCCCATCACCCTGTCCCATCTGACCAGAGGGTTGGAGCACCTCTCTAAGGAAAGGTAGAGAGAATTGAGATTGTTCTGGAAAAGAGCAGGCTTCAAGGTGACCTAACTGTGGCCTTCCAATACCAAAAGGGAACTTACAGGATAGATGGGGCAGCACATGTAGTGACAGAGTTCAAATTGAAAGAAAGTAGGTTTTGATTAGATATTAGGACAAACTTCTTTACTGTGAGGAGGGTGAGTCACTGGCAGAGGTTGCCAGTGAAGCTGTGGTTGCCCCATCCCTGGAAGTGCTCAGGGCCAGGTTGGATGGAGCTCTGAGCAGCCTGGCCTGGTGGGAGGTGTCCCTGCCAATGGCAGGGGATTGGAACTGGATGATCCTCAAGATCCCCTCCCCACCTAGGCCATTCTATGATACTCAGCACCACCAAGCCCTCCTTTACTTCAGCACAAGCTGCCATCACCACTCCCCCACAAAGTTAGTTTAAAGCCCAGAGAAAGGAGCAGCTGCTGGGCACTCCCTGCTGCTGGGGCAGGGTTTCAGGGCCCCTCTCCCACTCCCCACCCAGCTGTGCACCAGAGCAGGGAGGAGCCTGGCCCTGCCTCACCTGCTCACTGGCCTCAGCATCTCTAGGCTGGCCATGCACTGAAGGCTGACAGTGACCCAGAGCTTCTAGAAAAACACAATGTGTGTTTTTGCAGGGCTGCACATCTCAGGAGCAGAACACCAGGAAACAGCACTGCTGCATCTTCACTGCTCTGCAAAAGCAGCAGCATGTTGTGGTGGAACTACTGCCGTGGCCTACCTAGGAGTACAAAAATGACTCAATTCTTGCTATTTCAAGATTACTGATTTGCACTTCAAAGAACTCAATCACAACTTATTAGAATAAACTTTTATTTACTGCTTTCAGGATCCTTATTTTATACTTTAAAGTATGCAACAAAACCTGCTACATTCAAATCTATACAGATTTACTGATATATCATTCACGTTTTACAAAACTGCATATAGATTTGGGAAATTTGTATAAGTTACCTTTATTTACATGTAATACTCTCAGTTCTAATGACCTAGTCAAAGGATAAAACAAAGTGGGATTTTAAATATCCCTTAAGACCCATTAACATTTGTTACATAATTTACATATCTTCAGAGAGAGATGCGCTACACTTCCTTCTTGCATATTTATAAAGACTGTGACTAAACAGAAATTTGGTGGTCAAAGCTAGGTACTGTCATTTCCTCAGATCATATTGGTAATAAAATGATAAAATTTGAGCAAGTCAGGTATACAAACCAATTTGTTTTCTTTCAGAACCAACTTTGCTAATAATTTTAACCAGCACTTGCTCAAAAAAAGTTAATATTAATACAAAAAAGACCCACATTTACAAAAGAAATCAAACTAATATTTATATATGACAAGTTGATCTACAATAAATTGCACATTGTTGGTTATGACTTTGGTTATACTGTATTAACAAATTTGGTTTCTAGACTAACACTGGAGAAAAAAATATAAAAATGCAGCTGTAGAAACTAGCAACCTGTAAACATATCTCAGAACCAAATTCTGCACCTGATCAATGTGCATAACCTCCATGCAGTTTAGGAGTTTGCACATAACAGACTGCTGAATTTGGCCCAGAAAACCCTGTAAACATGTTCTTTATTGTTATGTAGTGCAATACTGCAAGACTGGATAATAAAGGCCTCTAACTATCAGTAACTAAATACTGAGTGATATCCATACAAATTTCATTTTAAGATTGATTTGTTGCAAAAGGCTGAATTGAAAATATTATCGTTCAACTACAAATTTATCCAAAATAGTGATGAACACTCAATAAACCAACATCAGTATATAAACAAAAAATGGATATAATTTCTCATTAAAAGTCAGAATTATGCTGCTTATCTGTTTTGTATAAAAATCTTGGGTTTGTTACACTGTTTTAGCAAAAGCAAGTTAGAAACAGAAGTCTAACAACGGTATCAAGTCAGTGTTCTGCAAACAAATGTTTTCCAATGTGGTATCTAATTTGCTGAATTATAAGGTGCTTTGGGCAGATCCGTTGCAAAAAGCCTGAAGCAGCACAAATTATGATATTGTAATACATGACGTTTGTTGGGGTTTTTTTGTTTGGGTGGGGTTTTTTTTAAACAGTTTAACAATTTCATTTGCTTCTCTTAAATCAGCAAATCAAATTTAAATCATCTGCAAAGATTTCTTCACAGCTTTACTTCAGTAGTTTACTGCAGGACAGTCTCAAATACTGTACAAGAGGCAACTGCTAAAAACACTTTAGTTTTTTACTTACTTGGCACTGGCTTATCCAATGTGTATATTGCATGTATAGCAAATACACAAAACTATGGAAATGACAAAATACATTTTCAAAAGTTAGTGATTTTTAATACTTAGTTATTTTACACCCTATGAAGAGTCAATAGCCATGTGACTAAATACAATGGTAGTCCCTGGAAAATTCAGATTTGTTTGTAAACCCTTAAAATGAAATTGCAGCACTGGACCAACATAATTTATGTCTGTATCTTAATCAACCCCATCAAAACCCTGAGTGTTTTCAATGGCTAGAAGAAGTTTATCCCATAAATCTTCAAACGAGTCATACGGAGGCAAATCCAAGCGATTAAAGCTGAAAAACAGATGAAAACTCTTAAGTATTTTATCACTTATACTAGAGGTCATAATTTATCTGAATTAAATACTCACCAGGTATGAGCTCTTGGCAGTTTTTCAGGGGTACCCCACTGTTCAACTGTGAACAACTGTGGTCCATTTGAACCTGAAGAAAAGAACACATGAATTTTCACCCTATTATGAAATCCTTTTATAATCAGAGATACAAATGATGACCTATTTGGGGGTTTTGGAATCCAGGGCTGACATCTGAAGGAGCTATCTATATGAATAAAATACAGACTATAGAAAGTAATAGTCAATAATCCCAATTCCCTTGTATTTTAATTATCTCTTGCTATACCTCAGTTTCAAGAGAGTTTTATATCTTCAGCTCAGAAACCTAAGACCTAAAGGTATATGCATAGTAGCTGGTATTGAAGTTTTTATACTTTTATAAGTATTATAAGTTTTTATTATTATAAGTTTTTATACTTTTTTATACTTTTATAAATTGTCCATGTAAAAACTTAGACATGTTTATCACCATGTGCCAAGTTTTATAAGCTGTTAGGAAGTAGTCAATGCACCTATACAGCAACAAACATAGAGTAACTGAGAACTTTTGATATGGCAATCATATGTGTACTCCCAGGATGTTTTTATGCACATGAGAGAACATTTTCTGGCTAGCAAAAAAGGCTGCAGCTCCCTGTATCCTTCAAGAACTGTCTTACAGCATCCTCAATTCTCACCAAGCAGATGCAAGGAGTATTTTATAACCATTTCCTTAAGCTGGGAGAAGTCTGCAGTTAAAAAACGAGGAAGACAAAAGCTGCACTATGTCAGAGCACGTCTGTTCAGGGTGCCGGAGCTCCAGCACGTTTGGGTTCGCTCCCGAGCTGGGAGCCCTCGAGGAGAGGAGCCACGAGAGGGAGATCTCGGCCAGGGAGCGGCTCCAGCGCTGCCGGCGGGCGGGGAAGGGAACGGCCCGGCAGCGGCACAACACTGAGAAACCACGTACAGCTCTTGCGACACAAGGTACAGGAAATGTCATTGTTACTGCGGTTTGGTAAGGACGGCATGCTGGCCACAGCAAAGCAGAAATAACTGTAGGAGAAACAAACAAAGCACTGTGCAATACAGTGCTGAATTTTTCATTACTGAGTGAGTGATTACAACTACAGAAAACTGCTCGAGTATATTCTAATCCCTGGGCAGAAGGAAGCCAAGAACTTCAGCAGTTTCTTCCCCTGTATCAATTCTTAGTTCTATCTCTAGTAGTGTTCATACACAAATAAGCAGAGCTCCTGGGGCAGCACAATTCTGACTGGGTTCCCCTGTGATGAGCAGGTGCTGTAACCCCAGCAATGCCAAGGCTCAGGTGCAGCAGCAGACACATGGCTGAGCCTGCTGAGCACACTGCTCTTCCCACTGCAACTCACAACTCATTTACTGATGGAACAGAAAAAATAAACCAAGTATCTCAAGCTACATCAGGGAAGGTATAGGTTGGATATTAGGAAAAAAAAATCATTGAAAGAATAATAAAGTACAGGAATGCTCTTCCTAGGGAGGTGGGAGAATCACCATCTCTGGATGTGTTTAAAAAAAGACTGGACATGGCACTTGGTGCTATAGTCTAGTTGAGGTGTTAGGGCATAGGCTGGATCAATGATCTTAGAGATCTCTTCCAACCTCATTATTCTGTGATTCTGTGATTTATAATGAAAATGAAGACATGGAGAAATGGTAACACAAGACGGGTGGTTTTGTTCACAATCCTTTTGTTTTATAAACAAATTAATGTCCTGTTTATAAAAAGGAAATGTTTAATCAAAGAGGCAAGTTAGACTATTCAGTCATTTGCACAGCATCTCAAGCACTTTTGGCCTTAATAAAGTAGTCTAGCAGAAAACATAATAGCTGATGGCAGCTGAGAACAGACCTCCCCTAAGCCAAGCATCCCCACCCTTTGTGGGCTGCTCTATCTGCCTGCCCACAGTGGCTTTTCTGGCTTTGCTATTGAAATTTGCTCCCTGCTGTCCTCTGCTTGTCTCAGTCTCAGCATTGTAGGTTCAGTACTTTTCTTCTGACTTTATGCTTAACTCGTGACATTTCAGTGGTCCCTTTTGGAGTATATCCTTACAAACAACTGCATCTGTACAACCATGGCTTGTGAGCAGATAAAAGCAGTTGTGGAACTGAAGTTAACTGCTGATGCCAGCATGTCTTTGTAATCAGATCTTGGATAACTGAGAATTTTCTTCAAGCTCAATCATGTGTTAAACAGGGATTTTTGCAGCTCTTGAGAACTTTAAAAATCCACATTCATTTGAGAACTCCTATACATTTAAAAACTTCAAAACCAGAATTAGACCAATATGCTCCCATATAGTACATGGGAAACGTGATGTAAGTGACTCTTCTCTAACTTTGTTTCTTATAACTGCCAGTACATACTAAATTTTAAAGCAAAATTTGAAAAAAAATTGACAATGTCTGAAGTCAAGCATCAGGACAATGTTGGAACCGGGTTCTTTGTTACTTAATTGTGAAGATAATCTTAAGTACTCACCATAGAGCTCAGCAAACCCATTCATGGGAACACGTGATGTGCCAGTAACAAACTGAAGTAATCTTATTCTCTTTTCAGAGTCCATCATTAAGACTGCCTATGTATGACAATGAATACAATTAAATATTTCTTTTTAAATTAAGGCTTTAAGCTAATAGATTTATGCAAAATAGTATCTACCTCTAAATCATTATCTATGAAACACATATGCATTTTTCTTAGAGACACACACAGTCTAATTCATTGCCTATTGCTTAAAGCTATGAAGTCAACAATTTTTTAATGGCACTGTAACAAGAGTATGGTTACTGGCTTAGCAGGCTGTTAAAATGCTTCCCTTGAAGATTTGGCCCCCTACTTTCTTTGAAGTTTCTTATGTTATGAACTAGAAGCCAAATTCCTGTAATTTATTAAACAGAACAGTTTAACACCTCTTTAGTGTAACCATGCCAGGAAAACCTACACAAATATATTTTTAACCCCAGCCAGACAGGGATATTTTTGAAAAAGCAATCATCAGTATTGCATTTACATTCTTACCATGCATCTCACCTTTAGTTTTCTTACTTTCTCAGGAATTTTAATGGTCAGATAATATTTACCTAACCTTTTAATGAATCAAACTATAAACTAGCAGAAAAGCAGCAGCTTTTGAACACATTTTCGAGAAGAAAATATTAGAACTTCACGTACCTTCCAGAACCACTGTATTACTTGATGGTTTATGTTGTAGCCATTTTTGTATTTTGTGTGTAGTTTCCAATCAGCCACGTCCACATCTCCCAATCCACACATTAATAACTACACAGATAAAAAACCAAACAAACAACACCAAAGTTTAAGTCAGTAAACTAAAGTTTCAACATAATTTGTTCTCTTTTCCATGATACACCTACCTCTAGCTCATTTTCATCAAAAATTTTAATCAGATCCTGTGGTATTAGTTCAAAAAAGCCCTAAAAAAGATGAGGGAAGTTTGTAAAAATCAAGGCAACATTATTATAGTTTTTAGTTAAGAAGAAGGATATTGAGAGGCTTTGGTAAACACAGCCAAAGCAATATATCAAAGACAGATGTTTGGACACCAGTAGTCCTCAGTTTCATTACAGTACTTTTAATTGATTTCTCACATCTTTATTGTGCAACACTGAGTGATGAGTATGAAGTCTGAATATCATCTATGTAATACAATTGGTACAGAAAAGGGTAAATTGCCTAGTTTAAAATCAAACTAATATAATTAAATTAAGTTTAATTTCTGCAGAGGTCATTAAATGGTTTGCTCTGCAGCTAAAGCTGTCAGTCAGGATTGAGAAATAAGCAATTTTTCAAGATGAATTAAAGACTTCAGTAAGAACATACCAAAATATTTTTAACTCTGAAATAATTCAAAGCTGACACTACAAACAGTATCACTGTCTTTTCTAATACTTTAAACAAAATGATTAGTGAGTCTTCAGGGTGTCCAAAAAATATCAGACGCAACAAACCCTTAGAAGAATGCATTTTGTAATTAGAACTGTACCTCTTTAAAGGCTGTCATTTGTTTCTGTACTCGGCTCACAAATCTCCACTGAATTACAAGACTGCAAAAAAATAAAAACCCAAACAAAATGACATTTAAAATAAAAGTGATTTACATACAAAGCAACAACTTCCTTTTGTAAATAAAGCTAACACAGAGCCCCTGTGCTAGAGGGCAATCCAGTGAGGTACATTGCACACAGCAGCCACTACTCACTGAATGTAGTCTCTCTTGTTCTTGTTGGTGACAACTATTTCTGATCCACCACTTTTCAGTTCATGTTGATGGGTCTAAATGCAATGCACAGAACAGGTCTTAAACAAGGTGAATATATAACAGAATTCCTATGTTAATATTAGATAATTCATACAACTCTTGAAGACTGCAGAATTTGAGAACTATGAGAAACAGATCCAGCCATACAGGTCACCTAATAAATAGAATGTGGTACATTAAAAAAAAAAAAAAGATGTATTATTGAGGGGTGCAATGGGAAACCTCCATTTTGTCTGATCTGCTACAGCACACCACCCAAGACTGCACACAGGTTCACAGTAAGGCACACTTCTCTAAATGCATATTCCATGACCCAGCCCTCACTCCAAAGCTCAAGGAAAAAGAATTACAGAAACCACTTCAGCAATCATCCCAGTAAGTGAATCAATACACATCTCTGTTACAAAGTGACTTATACTGCTAGAACCTCAGAACACAAATATCTCACTTTCAGTTATCACTGATGTACATTCTCATTGCTTCTTCTCAGGCTCACTGCTGTTGCACAAGACCATAAAGGTTATTATCCTTAGATCTAGCTGGCAACTGCAGTTTGGAAATTTTATTCAAGATCTGTAGTATTTCTATATGACTTATCTTAAACAGCTTTGTATGCACTAACAAACTTGTTTATTCTATAGGTTTCTAGTACATCTTAAGAGAAAGGAAACATGTTACATCTCAGCAATTCCTGCATTTTCCAGAGAAACTCATCCTTTCCAGCCAATCACATAAACCCAACCTCTACTGCAGATCAAATCATGGACTATGGATATCTTAGTTTTGGTTGCCTTCACAGCAACAGCTACATTTCAATGCAAGTAGTATTCAGCAAAAAAGCAAAAGCAATTTTTTAAAGCTCTGCTTATTTCCAAGTCCTTTATCACAGCAGGCTGAAATGCACTCACCACATGAGTGGAAAGAGCTGAGTGAGTGAAGGAGTTTTCTTAACACCATACACATAAAATCCCCTAAATCCACAGGACAAGTATTTTCTTCCATGTTTTTTCTATTCCACATTACATAAACATACTAACCTGACCAAAAAGTTCTTCATCAACTATGAATCTGAGGTCCAGTTCTGTTGGATCATTTTCAAGAATCCATCTCAGAGAATTGTAATATTCACTATCCTGAGAGAAAATTACAAAAGAGTAAGTGCTAAATAAAGTAGCCACCCTATAAACTGCAAGAGGTTCCATGACAGCCCAGTGAACCCTTCTGCCTAGGGTAATCCTATACTGGACACAGAGACACTGCAGTGGTACAAAGCTCTGAAGACCTTTAAAACCTGATTGCTCAGCAATCTATGTAAATGTCCTTCTATCAGGGAGTGAAGTGAAGGATGAGGAGGGCAGATCTAGCTTAGATATTAAGAAATTCTTCCCTGTGAGTATGGTGAGCCACTGGCACAGGGTGCCCAGAGAAGCTGGGGCTGCCCCATCCCTGGAAGCGTCCAAGGACAGGTTGGACAGGGCTTGGTGCTACACCCTTCTAGTGGAAGGTGTCCCTGCCTTGAACCCAAACCATTCCAATCATTCTAGAGCACCAAACAAAACCAAATCAAAACAAAAAAAATCTGGACACATCTATAAATCTATTACTCAGACAGCAATTACACGCAGTAATCTTAAAGGGCAGCAAAACCAGTAACAGATTAAAAAGACAAAATAAAAATCACTTTGCCCATGAGCATTCTAGATAAGAGCCATTATCAGGGAACCAACCAAACAAGAAAATGGACGTGTTTTTCCTCTAAAAATGTTACATTGTATCACTCAATTTTCAGTCCCTGAAAATTATTAATTTTTATAATCAAAGAAAAAAAATAAAAAACAGCTTAAGATAGGAATCCTGAAAGTATTTATATTCCATTTTAACAATCTCACTGTCTAAAACACTTTAAGGAAACATCACAGAAAGTTTAGGTTCCAGTTTCCAATACAGCTTAACTGACTTGAACCTGAGTCTAGGTCTTGGATTTTCATTAGAAGTTTTAATTCTTACACAACTTACAGACTTATAAAAGATGTAGCCTAAAACATCTTTGAATTGTGCATTTTCAACCTTCAAAATGTAGATTATAGATATGTAGATATTATAAACAGATATATCCATAAAAATTATAAATTAACATTAGATTTGTCAACATGATAAAGCAAATTACATACCACAGACTCCATATCATGTAGTGTTATTGGTTTTTGGAGCATCATCTTGTAAAAAGGGCGAATAAAAAAGGCTTTAAAGAAGAAGAAATAAATTTAACAGATATAACTTAGGACTCAAAACACATGCAAAATTAATCTGAATATCCCATTACATAAGATAAATACTAACCATCCAAAAGTTTGCCATGGTAAACAGCCATTCCAGCCACACGACCTATAAACTTGAAATAAGAGAGATGATCTTCATTGCAAAGGCCAGAGTTCGGATTGATCTGCAGAGTATAGTTATCTCTGAAGAGTTGAAGGAGGGAACAGGGAAGAGAAAGAAAAACAAAAATGTACTATTGGATCAATCTCACATTTGAAGATCTGAAAGACATCACTTATGAAATCAGTTATTGCTTTTCATCATGATATCTAATATTAAACAATACACAATAGAAGACTATTAGTGTGTCAGAAACAACCACCAGGAACTACCTCAGTAAACTGGAGATAAACCAAAGAGAAGGGATTAACTCCCATTCATTTTAAAGCAGAGTAACATTCTCTGCATTATAGTTATATAGTGTCTCTTCTGCATGCAGGAGATGGTTGCAAGCACATGCTTGTCCATGCAAAAATGCCATGGCTTATGTTCGGATTGCTGTACAAAAACCCCACAATATTGTCTCCACATTACTCTTCTGGCAAGCAACTGGGTGCAGATTATTGCAGTTATTATCAACTAAACCCTCTGGTACATTTGCAAGGACAGCAGGAACCCCATTTTTAAAGAAGGTACAAGAAATACAATTTCTTCTCATAAGTTTTCACATCATCCAGAGCAGTATTACTTACGTAGCTGAATATTCAAACAATCCATAATAAGGATTAAACATTTCTTTAGAGAGAAGGAAGAACCATTCCCTGGCAACTCCTCCATAGTCTAAACCTTTTTCACCATCAAATTCAATCCAAAGTCTTGCTTTAAGGAAGTCTGCTCTCTTTACAGCTATGATTCTTCTGTAAGAATCTTCAAGGATTGTTGTGCGATGAATTTTCATTTCAAACCTATTTGGAATATCACTCTAAAAAAGAGAAATATGAAAACAAAGAATAATGAAACAAACCCCAGCATCTTAAGAGTTTTGCAGTACATGCAAATTCTGAAAATAGACCAAGAGAGCACAGAAATTGTTTCCTTACTTCACTTGGAAACAAAACAGAGTATGATAGAAAACAGGCTCCATTTATCTACAATTCAACTAGCAAAGAGTTTTAGATGCTAACTTCTATTTCATGCTAAGAAAATACAGTTAAAATTCTCACTAGTAACAGCATATGGGCAGTTGCTCTGCATGCAGCGAGGCATGGAGTCTCTTCTGACACTGGACATTTATCATATTACACACTTGATTAAAAACAGCTCACAGTTGACACATAAAATTATCTGGAACCATTTTACCTGACTTATTTCACCTTGTAGTTCTATATCCTATGAGCCTAGGTATCCTGTTCTCTCACTTGAGACAAAATCTACAGTTGTATTTAATTCTTACACTACCACAATTGTTTTGTGTGGCTGAGCTCTCTATCTCAGATTAAGATACTGACATTTGAATGAATGTCAATCTTGTTTTACTAGGAACACAAAAATCGAGGTGCATGTATAATTGTGTGCAACTTACATGCAGCTCAAAGTGCACAGGCAGACTTGGCAGGTAGAAAGCAAAGCATGGATCTAAACCCAAAGGTTATTATATATGTAAAATACCTCCCAAGGATGTAAATTTGATTGAACTTGTGCAGACTCATTGTTAACTGGCTGTCCAGATGCTATTTACAGTCTTTTATGCTACATGTTATAAATATACCTGGCACTGCCACTTCAAACTAGAGTTTGGAAACAAGACCCATAAACTTCAGATTTTAAGGCTGTAACAATTTATTGCAGTCATCCAGAATGATCATGATGACAGTAGAGATTTCTACATAGACAGACTAAAATCTATTCTGAGAACTTTCCATATTCTGACTTTCAAAAACTATTCCATGCATGATTAGTGATTTCCAAACTTTTCTGTTGGCAGTCTTACTTTTAGGGTCATGACATTTTAATCTTTGAGAATTTCTGCTTTTTAAATTAGATTGCTTACAGTCTTCATCAGTGCATAAAATCACAAACCCTGCTGCTAGAGCAAATGCTAATTGTTATGAAGTTGGTGCTTCACAAATGTATTTGTGATCAGACAGTAAATTTATCTTCCCTGTAAATTTGTTTAGGGGCCTAAGTTTCATAACCTTCTGCTGGATTCCTACTGATTACTGACCTGTTTCTTCAATTTCTTTCTGAAGAATTCATACTTCCGCTTATAGTCCCTGGAGTAAGGCACAGCCTTTGGGGGGGGGAAAAAGAAAAAAAGTCTTGTGTGTCTTGTGAAACACAGACAAGCCGTTTAAACTCTGAGATAACAGGAATACATGTTTTACTGAGTGCCAGGGGAAACTTCCAGTTTATAAACACCAGGAATGAAAAGCACCTCTCTGTTCAGATCAGATCCACAGAATTCCTGCTGTACTTCCCCATTAGCTGATGGAACCACTGAGATCCCTGAGTGGCCCAGATCAAAGTGACCAAAATGCCTTTGGTGACGTCCATTTCCCTGCTGGATCATGAGAGACCTGGCTACAAACACCTCTATTTTCCATGGACAGGGAAGGTTGTTTACAAATGCAGGCTATTAATAAACACAGATATCAGCTGAACACTAAAACCCATCTATAATTAAAATGTAAACCATCTTTGCAATTAGTTCTGGTAATTTCACACTACAGATTAAGTATTGAGGCTGGATAATTATTTTCCAGTTGAAAATCAATTTAATTCCTTTTGAAGCCCTTTTTTTTTCCCTTTTTCTTCTTTCTCAAATTTACATCATGAATTGAGCTAGTGTGGACAAGAAATAAATAAGACTTCCTTACAGACTTCAAAGCCCTCCCCCCAGTCTATAAGGAAACTTTCTTACTACCATGGGAACTGCTTTTTCTTTCTGGCATTTAAAGACCATTTCCCTAGAAAGCTCTCTAAACAGTTTTTAAAAAGAAATAAAATAAAAATGCTTTGTTCAGACACCCTGAAAGTTTCACTTTCTAGACTAACTGATAAATGACAAGAGTTTATTTGGATTCTATTAACATTATTTCTGCAAAATATGAAAATGTGCATTAGGAAATCTTACTGGTCCAGTTATTGCCACATTCTGCAGTCGAGGATCCTCCCACTGGGTTCTCTTTGTATCTGCAAGAGATGTTTTAATTAGTTCCATTAATTCAAATAATGGTCACAAATAAAATAAGTAGGGAAGAACACTACATTGTACATACTGTGGTTTATGAAGAATATTCTTCCATCTGTGTGAGTTCTCTCTTCCCACCCTGGCTGTAAAAAGACAACATTTTTGTTACGCTTTTTTATTACATTTTTATTATAAATTTCTGGTCATATAGTTTGCATAGAACTAAACATGATGAGCAGTTGAGGGTATTCCTCTCCCATCTACTGTCAGCACTGAAATTCAAAACAGTATCTTTTGTAGGAAAAAAGCAGGCTGCATTTTCTCATGTGCAAATTTCAATAATGCTAACTTTAATAGTTAAACTGTTTCATCTGCAAAACAAGTACAAAATGGTTTACTTACTGGTAATGGGCCCAGGTCAACTGGATCTAGGGAAGTCTTTCTCCTTGGATGAGCAGAAATTTTCAGTCTTGGATCTTCCTTTGAAAAGAAAACAAGCAGCATGTTAAAATCTTTTTGCTGTTTTGTTTTGCTTTTAATTTTTGTTTTGTTTTTATTAATAATTTTGTCAAGAATATGTCTAGTACTAATTAGGTAATGGTTATCTATTTTGCAGCCAGAGGAATCCTTGTGGATTCTCAATCCTCCAGTAATTTACAATCATCTTCTAGTAACCTCTCACTTTATTTTATTTACATACATATAAATCCTTCATTCAACTCAATTTTTGTGTAATTGAGTTGAATTACTCTTTCCACACCATTTCTGACACACCTTACACTTTTTGGGTTTGGTGAGGTTTTTTGTTGTTTGGTTGATAGGTTGGGGTTTTTTGTGGGAGCCAGGGTGAAGGTGGTTGTGTTATATGAGTTCTTTTTGTCTGCCTGGAGAAAAGAATACCCATTTTGAATCAATTTCATGCATTTCTCTTTCCCTTTCCCCTGCCAGTAACACTGACTGATTCTGGAGATGCTTAAGCCCATGTAGCAGCACTGCCAGTGGTGTGCAGTGCCCCTCTGTGGAAGTGCAGCTGTACAGCTGCCTCATCCATATGGCACTTGCACCTGCTCTGCTCTCTTAAGCATTCACAGAAATTTCTGTTGTGCCCTGTGATAAATTCAAGGTAATGGATTTCCTGTTGAAGGTATATTTACTGAACTCATTTCTGTGACCACCTATAAGCTACCATAGTTCTGCAATGACATTTAGGAGGGGCTTAGATCTGCAAAGCAGATTCCTGTTTTCCTCCTTCCAAGCTAAACTTTCAAGTACCAATACAATTAGTAAAATTGATAATCTTCTATCCATGACAAGTATTATAACTTGGCATTTTTATTATAGATCACTCAGACTCACACAGAATATTTTGGGTTGGAAGGGACCCTCAAGGAACATGGAGTCCATCTCCATGGCCTGTACAGGGACTGTTTATTAGCACCATGATCTGACCATGCTCCTGAACAGACAGACACAGCTATCTTGGCACTAAAGAAACATGTGGAAGCTTGCTGAAAGCAGCCAAGTTTGCTTCAAGAGGAACTAGAATTCCAGTTCATGAGAATAGTTTTGCATTACCCATGTTGTAGTTTTGGTATTGTGGTCAATAAAGAATGGTCTCCCATTGGGTGCATGTCGAACTTCCCAGCCTTTAGGGAGAAATCCTTGCTCCATTTCAGGCTGCTGCTGAGAAGACTGTTGTGATGAATCACTTGCTGTTGCTTGTGGCTGTCTTGCTACAGAAATACTTTGTGCAGCTGATGCCTGACTTGTTTCCGCAGCGATCTAAGGTAAATGATCAAAAGCATCCTATCAAATCAAAGCCCTGTAAAGCAATATCTTTTTTCCATTAGCCTGTATTTTGACTGATGAAAGCAGGTTCATAAAGCAAGTCCCTGAGAGATTCCATGATATCAACCACACTGACTAACAATCACTGATTGTGGTGAAGGTTTACAGAAGCTTTCCAGCCTCCTCAGTCAGCTACCTCTCTCCAGAAGGGAGAATGACTGCCATGAACATTACTGTTGCTAACTCTGCGCAGTCTCTCAGCTATTTTATGTGGTACTTTACAGTCTATGCCTTTTGCACGTTCTATTTCAAAGCCATCCCCACTTCTATTACACAAGATGTTTAAAAGGCTCAATGAATAAAAACATCAGCAAATTGAAGACAGGCAGTACCTGTACAACTGGTTTTATCCAGGTAGTGGTTCTAGAATTGTGATCTATATAATATGACCTTCCTTTTTCATCTTGTCGTTCTTCCCAGCCTGGGGGTAATCCAGATGAAGTAGGCAGTAACTAAATATTAGTGATAACAAGACAAAAAACAATTAAGCAAACTATGAACCTTACTGTGAAAAGGTTTTCCTCTGTTAATTTAAAACAACAAAACTATATTTCAGAAGGTTCATGACTTTTATGAGCTGGATAAAATAGATAAGAAGTATTTAAGTCCTTTCTAAATAGTATGAAGTAACAGATTTTTATTTTTTTGTTTATACAAAATTCAAACTCCTCATGTTAAAGGATTCATTTATATACCTGGTTTAGGCTGATCCAGCCTGGTACTTCTGGCTATGAGATCAGTTTGCAGTGTCACCATAAAAGCAAAATGGAATGTGGTATAGCTTTTAATTAGAAGTAAACAATTAGAAGGCAAGCCATTTGAAAAATGAAACTCATATCATCAGGGCAAGGCTACTTCCTTCTGCAGGCTATGCATCAAGATAATGCTAAACAAAGCTGAAGCGTGGAAGCTTTACAGCTGAACCAGACCCATAATGGCCATTTTGTCAGGACAGCTGCTGGGCAAGGAAGGCCAAACCTCATTTGAGATGTCAGCAGCTAACACAGCTAAAAGCCCGTGTTTTTTGAAAAATGACTTACCACTGGATGTGCAGGCTGCTCTTCAAGTCTGTATGTCTGCAGACTACCTCTTCTGCTGGAATGGTTCTTGAAGGAGTGGAGAGGAATGACACATTAGCTATTACTGCAGTTTTAAGGATGGCAGCAAACAGCCAGCAATGGTTATCACACTTGAAGCTAGTACAGCTTCCATCCTGAGCAAAGTGTTGTATTTATTTCAAAACACTATTTAATATCGTATTTTTCAACCTCTTGTTTTAACAGCTAGAAACATCAAGTTCACAGAGTCTATTATAATCTTAGAATGACAGAGGCTTGTGAAAGTTCAGACTACTCTTGCAATAGATGTTTTGGCATGTAAAACATTAATTACAAATAGTTACAGAACAATTGAATTTACAGTATAGAACTTTTTGTGTAGTCAGTAAAGTCTATCATAGAGCAGAGCTACCACAACTTTCCAGAGAGCTAACACAACTTTCCAGAGAGTAAATTAAGTCAATAATGAAAAAGCATGAGAGTCTGAGATAATCAGTTTGACAAGAGCAATTAAATCCCTAGACTTTGCCTAAGTGCCCATCTTCCTGCCCACAGCTGAATTTAGATCTCATTTGCTACTTCATTAGACACCTGTATTTCATTTTGCTCCAGAATTTCCACAGCTACTTGAAGGATTTCTCCCTATCCACATACTACTGAAGTACTTCAAAGAAAAAACATTATTAACTTTTAAAGGGTTTTTGGTGGTGGAGTGGTGTAATGCAGGTGAAAAAAGGCAACACTACCATTCTAGCTGACTCTTGCAAATAATTTGAACATCTGCTTCTTTCTTTGCTCAGGCCACCCAAGCAAGCTGAAATAACAGTTTCTTTGCTACCCATTGAATGCTGAACAGCAGAGGTGAAGTAAAGTGTTGTTACTTTCACTTGACTGTTTCCAGCAACACTAGTGATACATTTGTACAAACTCAGATAAACATTGTCAATTCCAAATTTACACCTGGAAGGGCATTCTTAACATCACACAAGCTAATGATTATTTCAATACCAAAATCTAACAGACTAGATGGCCTGGGTCACCTCTAAAGGCTTTCCTCAATGGACAGTGGATTTCTCACGTCACATATCAGGTTACAAGGCTGTTTGTGGAGCTCGGGTTTCACAGGACAGCTGAGCTTATTTAATTGCTTGCTACCACACCACCAAAAAGTCGAGTTTTCACCCTGGCTACATGCTCCTGCTGTTTTCCCTCTGCTACTGTAGCATTTGTCAGACAATCTAGCATGCTGTTTCACTTGTTCAAACTGCAAAAAAGCAGCGCTGGGGAAAAGAGAGCAGTTTCCTGCTGGGTTAGCAAGCTGAACAGTCTCATGCAGAGGTCTGGCAAGTTCCACAGCTGGCACAAGGGCTGTGGAACTGTATGAGCAAGCTCCCTGTTTTGCTGCTAAGGAAGCAGCAGATTTACACAACCCAATCATAAAACCTTATCCCAATATTCAGAATGAAAAATGGTCAATCTTTGAACTTTTTCTAATTGGAAAAGTAACTCACATAGTACAACTCCCTTAGAAATAAGCTTTCAAGAAACAGATTTTTCATTCGTAGTTTTCAGCACTCTACAACACTAGACCAAGAGGTAGATTTACAGACTGAAAAATAGTTCACACACATCTGTTTTAACCTCAGACAGAATTCCATATAAGCAAAGCAGAGACGAAGAAAATGCTTGCTTAGACGGGATTCTACAGCAAAGAGACTATTCTTAAAGTGTGTGCATTTGAGATGAAATTAAAAATATAATTCCTAAATAAAGTATTTATGGATCTAATTCTATCAGAACAAGTAGAAAAATAATTTACAGTGTAGGCTGTTGACTGGCCAGTAGCTGGACTTCCAGAGGTAGTAAGTCTGTTACTCAATTCTTCTGCAAGATGACTCTGTATATCACAGCTACTCTGTGAGAGAGGTATTGGAACATTCTGATTGCTGTACATTGTTGCCTCATCTTCAGTTATAATTTCCCAGCTCTTTAAAAGGAAAACAAAGGGAAAACATTTTTAACAAGTAGTTGCAAGTTACAATTATTTAAGACAAGCTTTCTGAGTAGGCTAGATGAAAGCAGCAGCTGCATTTCAGAAGCACATCAGCTGAGCTGTACTGCTGTACCTCAGGGGAATCCCTGTTGTCGGTGCTCTCGGTATCCTCGGATATCTGTCGCCGGTGAGTGAACACGTGCTGCGCCTCCAGCTGCACGCTGCCAAGGTCTGCAACAGCCACGCTGTCCCTGCAGGGCAGCGTGGGACAAGTCAGCTCACAGCAGCCTGAGTCTGTCTTTCAACAGTAAGCCAGGCTAACAGCAAAAGCATACATCACAGTCATTCTGGCAGAAGAAAAAGAAACAGTCTGGACGATATAAATTAATGTAAACTGTTTAAGATGAATAAGCATTTATGTCAATGTGAAGTGTAAGCTGAAGAAACAGGTAGCATTCTGGGGTGGGGGGGGAACAAAAAAAAAAAAAAAAAAGGCAAACAATTTTAAAAAGCCCTGATGGAAGGAAGAAAACAGGCTGAAAACTGAAAAATTATTTAGCTTCCATTCCTATAGTTGTTATCTCTCCAGCTACAACCAGTTCCTATTTGAACACATACTTCCAGAGCACAGTACAGTCACAGTGATCACTAGCCAGTGACCACTGCATGAGGGCTTCCAAGTGAAGTGAGAGAAAGCTCTCTACTTAATTTTCAATCTGTTCACATTTTATTTCTCCTTGCTTTCAATGTAACTAGGGTGTATTACACTAGCTAATAAAAGACTTGAATTAGCAGGCTAAAAGACTTACTGTGCAGTTGGTCTTTTCCACTGTGTTCTTCTGAATTCATGATTGACATAGTAGGTCCTGCCAAGGATGTCTTGTCTCTCTTCCCAGCCTGAAGGCAGTGGAGGAGATTCTTGCTGCTGCTGCTGTGGCTGGCTAGCAGCCTCTGGTTGGTCCAATATAATCCACCCAGGCTGAAAGATATAATAGAACTGTTGAAAAAACATATCTTAATTTTTCAAGCCACTCCCCCTTTTAAGGTGTAGTTCATCTTAAGCCAGTAAATTTGACTCTGGTCTTAGTGTATTTATTTCTAAAAAATGACAGGGCATATTACGCATGCAGAAATCTTATTTTTAACTCAAGATCTTTAAATACATTAGTACCAGAGGTTGTTAATTCCAGGAAAATAAACAGCAGTCACAGAATACATTAAAAGCTTAAATGTTGTCATTTCATAACATGCTGCAAATGTATGAGGCAGGTGAACACATTCTTCTGGAACAAAGTGCAATTACAGCAAAGCCGGCAATGCTAAATAGAGTTAACTCTGGAAAGGAAATCCATTAATCTACAGTGGATGTGCTTAAAAAGATCATATATACATGGTGGGTAAGATCAAAATGTCCCTCTGGATTGGAGAGAGTTGAAATTCTAAAACCAGAGAGAAGTTAGTGTCTGCCTGGAGTCAAAAAAAATTCAACAGTACCTACAACAGAAACTTCAACACCTTCAATTATATGCACAATACAAGCAATCACTTTTAACTGTTTGTTTCTAAAACACTATTTATAGCTTAGTGATTCCTAACATGCGTTTTTCAGCAATAAACACATTTTTTCCCACCTCTAATTCTTCAGCTTGTTCTGTGGTTTCTTCTTCAGACCCATTGTTTTTAGGTAAGTAAGTCATTTTTAATCTAAGGTGGCCTTTGACTCTTGATTTATGACTGCAGAAGAGAAAACATAATGATCTTATTGTGCACTTGTAGAACAAAATAGCTGAAAAAGCACAGCAAGAGGATTATTCTTAAGTGCTCCAACACAAACTTGACTTTCTATAATTTACATTCATAAAGTTCTATAATAGCATTAAGGCTTCAGACTTCTGAATAGAGTAAGTATAAAGTAATGCTGACTTTTTAGTAGAACATCAATATCTTAGAAATGGCTACTCAAATTTCTTTGATGGAAACAGAAAAACTTAGAAAATGCATATGTAGTTACAACTAATTACCTAAGAGCATTGTTTAGATATAAAAATTAGAATTTCCATGTTGTATTTACTGACCTTCTTGGATGAAGAACAAAATCCTTAAATGTATATGGTCTCTCCATACTTGGATTTTCTGTCTGGAATAAGAGTTTTTTTTCAAGAAAAATCTTTATCAAGCAGTTGAAATCAAACTATCAGAAATTTCCAGTTGATTTCTTTAAAGGCCTTACAACATCTTAAAACTTAAATTACAGGTTCAGGTACAGTAACAGCAATAACAGCTTTAATCTTAGCAGTAAGACTGGTTCAAGAAAACAACAATTACCTTTCAGTGTCTATGCACATTACAGAAGGAAACACCTGCTCTTGGAAAGGGTTTGCCATGGTTGCTACCCTGTTTTTAAGACAGTTTCTGATAAATCTGTTAGTATCTGCTTATGTTTTGAAACTTCAGAAGAAAATGGACAAGCTTATTTATTTCAATGTTCTTAGTGATATTTCTTAAAAACTGATTATCTGCCTTGCAAAAGGATTACAAGAAACAGACAAAAATTGACCAAAGCAACAGTTGCTCTATTTCCCACTTACCCTCCTTTTTGTATCTGTTTATGTGAATAAGGAACAGTAAAAATAAATTTACAGACTTTAAAGAAATATTTTAAGACATGACAATAATTACAATCTCTTCTTATCTTTAAGACTGTAGAACTATGGAAAAGCTAAAAGCACTGCAGTATTGAAAAACAAAGTAACCTACACAGTTTTATAAATATCAGCACTGAAAAACTCCAAACAGATCTACAAAATAAAACAAGGAACCCACAGAGCAGGAGAATTTATTTACTTTATTAACAGTATTGTTAACTTCCTTAGATGACTAGTAGAGTGCATATAGAAATATTTTTTCCCTTTCATAGTTTTAAAAACAAACAAAAAATACAAACCGGTAACTGATAAAGAGGAATATCCACTTGTCCAAGAAAATCATCTCGAGTCTACAGAAAACAAAAACAAACACCACAGAAAGTTGGAAGCTGCAAAGTGTTTTAACACCATTGTCCCCCACACCCTGATAGCACACCAATGCTTTCTTAGAACCTGAAGGCACTTTTGAATTATAGGCAATAACTTGTTCTGTACAGAGCAAGTGTGGCATTCACATTCTCTGAACAGAGAGATAATTCTCTCTCACAGTTTTTTTTCCTGGAGAAGCAGAAAGAGAAGAACAGAAAACAATTCTTATCTCTACTTGCTGCTCCTGTTGTTTTTGCATGTGTGGAATGTGTTAGGAGGATTGTTTACCTGAAGTGATTTGTCAATTAGTTTCTGCTGAAGATTGTTTTGTTTCCTCAGCCACTCTCAAAGCTGTGTCCTGGCTGTCTGAAGACAGTCACAAGTTTTTCTTTAGTATTCTTTGTAGTATAGTCCCTCTTTAATGTAGTATAGTATAATGTAATATAATATAGTTTAATAAAGCAATTGCTCAGGGTTGTGAATCAATGGAGTCAGATGCCAATCATTCCCTGCTCAAGGGTCACCTTGTTTACTATAAGCAAGTTCTGATTGACCCAACACTCTGAGCCTTGGACAGTTCTGCCTTCCTCAAAACAAAATTTGAGGGATCTGGAAGGGGAGATCTAGGCTGTTTAATAAATTATACAGGCTAATGTTACCAAAACAGGAGAATTGGTCAGCATCAAGACTGAGACTGTCAGTATCTCCAGTAGAAACATTGTCCTAAAGGACCCTCCTCCTAGGAGAGCCCAACAATTTCCATAAACCTAGGCAGCTGTTTCAAACAGGCATGTATAAACATTTTCTTCTTTTCCAAATCATACAGCTACTGTCTAAGCTAACAAGAAGCAAAAGTAAGTGCAATCTGTGGTAAGTGCTTTGGAAGTCCCAGCAATTCCAGTGATCCCAAGCTTGGCATGAAAATCTGTCAGAACTATGAAAAAATGCCTTCTGTCTACACATTTTGCAGAGTTTAGTTTTAACAGTGACCATCCACAAGATTTTACCTGACATGGATGTCTGGACTGTCCAGCTGGGACCAGACTATGAACACAGCAGCTGTCAGGCCAGGGCAGGGACTGACAACACACAGTATCACTGCACACTTGACTTTTCATCAAGGATTTTTGCTTGCCAAAGAAATTACAATTTCAGAAATCTACACAGGCAATTTCAGTATTCACTGTATTCACCAATAATCACCACCAGCAGTACTTGACTTCTTGCTGGATTACTGGAGCACGTGCTAAGTTGCTTCAAATTAATTCGTGATTTGAAAACCTTTGTGAACCTCCACAAAAGCAGGAAAAATATAAGGGTCATTTAACATGAAGACATATCAGTGCCTGTGGAATAAAGTCAGGTCAGCATGGAATTTTTTGAAGGTATATATAAGCTTATGGCTTAAAAAAAAAAAAAAAAAAAGCCCTACACTACAATAAGACTACATTTTTTTGTACAGACTGAGTAAGGAGCTGTAAAAGTCTTCAACTCTGTGCCTCGTGCAACCTCTGAAATTCCAGGCTTCCTGGTTTTTCTAGCTAACAAAAAATTTGGTGCCCATTCTTTCCTAAATCTGTTGTTGCATTTATTCAAACCAATCACTCCAGAATTTTAATGTTTGTCCATAAAACTTTTCACCACAAGGCTCTGCAGCTTGCTGACATCTATTTCCTTCACCTCAGGGCAAAACCATGTGTTCCAATTTTCTTCTGGAAAACTTACTTTAATTTTCAATTCAAATGTTTTACAGCCTTAAAACTCCAGCCCAATCCTATCAGTTTTTTGTTCCCTCTGACATCAAAGTACAGGTATTTCTTGAAGCAGTTCTTTTTGCTTTAGTAATTCTGGTACCTTTTTTCCTTATCTCTGTTGTCCTAAGCTCATCCATTTAACCTTTTGAGTTATACATGTATTTGGAGAATCAGTGTCTCTCTCACCTGCAAAAAGCACAACTAGATTGTCATAGGTGATAAAATGTAGAAATTTGGAGCTATGTCATTTCAAATTCAGTTTGCAGTGTGGATGCCATGTTCAGATCTGAAGGGGACAAAAATGAAAATATATACAAAACATCCACTGTTTTAGTCCACAAACTTATTTGAGACAGAAAGCTACAACAGGTTTCATACCTGTGGAGGCTTCCCTGAACTACTGAAGGAACACTTTCTGTGCTTTATAGACCACAGGACTCTGGAAAAAATTAGTTATCATTTTTGCCTATGAGGTTCTTTTTTAAATGGCACAGCACATACCTTAGACATGTTAAAAGGCTTAGTATTTGTAAAGTTCTTGGCAATCCTCAAGTGGAACATGCCTTCCAAATAAATTATTGGAATGTGGGACAAAAGTTTGCTCTATTTTAGAAACCCTCAGAACATTGTGTTTGTTACCAGCATAATTTGAGTGTGGGCTCCTGCTATTCACTTTATTATTCTGCTGTCTCTCCTATTTTTAGCAGAGTTAGCCTCGATAACCAACTCTTTAACAGTACTTTCTCCTCCAGCCAGAAAGCACAACCCTTAGTGGAGATTTTTGTTGACCTCCAAACAACTAAGACATAAATCAGATAGCAGGAATGATCTCCAGCAATGTGTCCCCCATGACAAGCTGACTAACTGCCTGCCAAGAGGTGCCAGAGCAGCAACAGACACTGCACACAGGAACAACTAAATGCCAGCCGAGCTGAAACTGTTTGGATCTCTGTTTCATCAGAGCAGGCAACACACACAAGTGGGTCAGTTGTTCTTGTCAACTTCTAATTTCTTAACAGCCAGAGAACTCAAACTTTCTGCTTGGCATAAACCTCAATTAATGATATACTGCACTAACAGAGAGGCCTTGTATTTTACTGATTCACTGGTTTAGTCTATAGAAAGTTATTAAAAACAGGTGAGGACAGACAGCTGCTGTACACAATTCATCTGAAGAACTCCAGTGCAATGCCAAAGCATTCAAGGAAAAGCACCAAAAGACAGTAATTCTGTTCAAAACTGATTTTCATCTATTTTATGAATATACGCTTACTGAGTTTTAGGTTTTGGACTTTTTTTTCTGCAACTCCCATCAGAAACTGACGTAGATTTTAAACAGACATGCTTATCTGAGTCACACATTTAACAGCAGTACTGAGAACATATCCCAAAATTTAGTGTGTTTGAAAATGGGTCACTGAATGTAATGCCTTTCTTAATTACTGGATTCACCACACAGCCTTTTGAAACAGCTCTTGTATAAGACCAGGGTGTTGAAATAACAAGTATTTTCTCTACCAGTTTTTGTACCAAATGTCTGGAGGTATTAGTGCATTAATTAGAATCCAAGCATATTCCCAGTCTTTTTCTGAATAAACAGGCAGCTAGTTGTGCACAGGTTGGTCTCTGCACAGAAATCCACAGCTGTATGGCAAAACAAGAAAGCATACAGCTTTTATTGGAGGGAACATAAGTATCAATTCAAATTGAAAAAACAAACAGTGATCTGGACTATCGCTGCTTAAGAAAACATGAGCTCAATAGATGCCTTATAAAACCAACATTCTTCTTGCTTAAACACCCAAACATCAACATTAGTTACAAGCTTGATGAGAATGAAAAAAACTCTCCTGAGCTACACTAACAAATTCAAGTATTTTTCTTTTCATGCTGCACTGAGTGTATTATTTGGTTCTCTTAAACTCTAAATTGAAAAAATGAGAGCATTTTTTTCTTCCATAAAATACTGCCAGCATATGCTATTCATCATGAAAAAGTTACTGTTTCAAAAAAACAAGATTCAATTATGACATGAAGATTGTACCAAATTCACAGATTCCACGAGTAATGTTTTCTCTATCTTGCAATGCAATAAATACTTGGTTGCATGGAATTCATTACAGTCCCAGTCTCTTGTATTTTTAAGGGGGACCTGAGGATTGTGAGGAGATTTTTTTTTTTTTTTGTGACACGTAGGCATTTCTTTAGAGCTGGCATCTATGACAGAGAGATATAAGACCCTATCAGCATTTTCAAAATAGGGAGAATACATACTGTTAGGTCAAGGGTTATTACACAACATGTGCTTGTGCAGGCCCTTCAGCCTGCTGGCTGTTTCAACAGCAAGGTGTCAGCACAACATGCTTCAGCAGTTTTACCATCTGCTTAACAGACAGCATTTAGAAATGACACTGAGGTTATTTTCATTAATTCTCTCTCTCACTTCCAAAGATACTTTCAGACAACTGCTTATCTAAAGACCAGAGTAAAAGCATCATCTGTTTCTTCTTTTAAAGCTTACACATTTTATATGGCACCAAAATCTTACCACTTCCTTAAAAGTTCATATTTAGTTTACAGTACTTTTACAACAACATTCATATATCAGTCCACTCAATGTGGGCTGCCTTGTCGTTAAAAGTTTATTAACAATGAAATTTAAGATAGTTTTTTTTTTCCCACACAGTTCACAGGAAGGCAAATTGTCTAATATAACCAAAGCATACTTCAGAACAACATAAACAGAGAATATATCAAAAGTTATTAATGTATTGATTTTATTCATCAGAACTTTGAGTTCCTTTGGTTTGATGTATGCATGTGTCAAACAAGCTACCATATAAAAAACAGATACATTACATTTTATGAAAAGTCAAAAGCCAATCCAGACTTGCTCTCCTGTGTTAAATCTGCCAATATTCACCACAAAAAAATTAGAAAACAGTACCAAATATTTAATTAGGTACTATTTCAACAAGTCATTTCTGACATCAAATCAGTTATCTTCATAATAGTATTAAAGCATAAAACTCCTGCATTTGTTTGTGAAAGCTCTTTTGCCATATCTTAAGACTTCAAAGAAAGTTTGAAAAACACTCTCGTAGTAACAATTCCAGCTGCACTTTCACCTTCTCCATTTAAGACTATAAAGCTTAAAACACAGAAATGTCAAACTCTATCAAATGTTAAAACTGCATCTGTAATTTGCTCCCAGAAGTAACAACATATAAACCAGATATAGCAGATGTTTACTGCAGTGGCTTATTAACACAGTCAGCTGAAGGACTTCATACAGTCAATCAACTTTTTGCTTTTCAGAGCAAGAGGGAAGAAGTAGAATTAAAAATAAGATAAACTACTTTTCTCCAAAATGGAGACAATTGGAGCATGTCTGCATCCTGGTCTCACTCCTATGAAGTTCGCTGACCCAGTTCAGGATCACACAGAGCCACAAAGTCAGGCTGAACCTGGAAGCTGCTTTTCAGCCCTAAATTAAATCACTTTATCAGGGATCTACAGGTACCTGGCCACTTCTTAGTGCATGAGCCCAGAGCAGGCCTGGATGCAGCCTCCATGGCCTCACCCTGCTCCAAAGTCAGTCCAGCAGTTTTTAAAAGCATTCCTAAGTCTACTGTGGATGCAAATGCAGCATCAACACCAACTCAGGCCTCAGACCTTGCCTCTTGCTGCCAGGTGTAAGGGCAGACACAGCACCTGGCCAGAGCAGAACTCAGTGGTTGGGTTTGTTTTAAAGCCTGCTGTGCTCAGGCTATAAATCCCACCCATCCAAAATCAGTCTGCATGAACTGACCTTGGATGCCTCAACCTCTAACAAAAAAAGGTGACCACAACACAAATAATCCAACTACAATCACTTTTCCAACAAAACAGTATTACAGTTTATTTCAGACAAGTTCAACAACACTACCAAAGTTATATTACACTTCCCACCTCAGACATTGTTTTATTAGCCTATAATTTGCCAGATGCTAGCCACTTTAGATTTCTCATTAATAAGCTAAATATTTGCCCCAAAACAAACTTAGCAACAATGAATAGTAGAATAACTGGCTAATGCAGAAACTCTTTTGAAAAAATAAGTAATGGTCATAATAAATGCTGTTATTCCTTTTCCTTAAAAAGCCCTTGCACTTTGACATTACCAAAGAGGCCATCTCCCTTATGCTAGGAAAATCCCTGATTGCCAGAGAAATCATCCAGGCCTGAAAGAATCTAGTTCTATGTTTCTTACCACATTCCTCTCACTGAGTAGCTGGAGTGTCTCATTTGCATTTTAATACGCCCTAACTTCAATGACTCCAATTCAAGTTTGTATGTAATTTCAGCCAGGAACTTGCTGATGTCCTTCTTAAATCCTGTTTGCTTATGTTACAGTTGATACAGCTGAAAGCAGCCCAAGGTCTCAAACAATAATTGCAGCTATCTGTAGAGTTTTCAGTTTATTGTAAACTATCATGACAGAAAAAAAGAATTATGCACTCTGTTGAAACAGAGATGATTATAGATCCATAAACTAACACTGCAATGAGCTACAAACATTTTGCTGGCTGCATTCCCAAATCAGCATGTTCTGTTTGTCACAGGGAGTAAGGAAAAAAGTACACTTGAAACAGAGACACTTCACAGAAATGCAGGGCAGTCCCCTTCAGACAAGGGTGAAAGTCAGTCATAAGCAAATGACTGAAAAGGCCACTCAGTTTTGCTTACTTGCTTAATCTGTGAAATTCATCCACTTCTGGAAGATGAGAAAACATGTGTTGGAAGAGCAGAAGAGCACTCTGCCAAGGGTGAGGGGAGAGCACTTCTACAACTTGATCCTCTGTGGCTGCAAGGGCTGAGCAGGCACCAGAGAGCCTGGGGGTCAGATTAACACTCTGCCTAGCCTTGTATCCTTTCCACAGAATGGCCAAGAGCAGATGCTTAAGGAATAATAATTACAGTGGCAATTAAGAACAGTACTTCCTTTGATACAACCCCCAGTTTCCAATAAATAAGTGGTCATGGACCTCTTGATCCTGACATTAAAATACATATTGGAAATACCCTTTGATGGACCTTTCTTCAACTTACCTAACTTCTTAAAATCCATTTCTACTTTGATATGCAGATCTTGAGACAATTTGCTCAGTAATATATAGAAGAATATCTTCCTAAAAAAGTGGAATGGAAAAATTCACCTCCTCTAAAGTATAGTTTTATAAATTCCCTCTATACCACCTTATTTTTCCAAAGCTGAAAAACCCCTGGCCTACTTAGTGTTTCCCCTCACATAAAGCTCACCCCAATCTTGCACACCTTTTTTTAGTTCTGTTATCCATGCTTCCTGAAAAAGGACCACTAGAAAAATACATGCCATGCCCTTATGATTTGTACAATTCCATAATGGTGGTTTTAATTTTTTTAGTTTATTTCTTCCCTATTAAATCCTAAGCTTTTATTTGCCTGTCAATAAGATCTGAGCTGGCATTTTCAGCAAGTCTTTCCCCATGACACAAACCATTTCCTGACCAGTATTGCAGGCCATCACCAAGGGTACATCATTAGCTGCTTTTCATGTGTGCAATACTTGGCATTTTTTGACACTGATTTCCAAATTGCCTATTTGGAAAAAAAAAATTAAATTAAAGCAATGATCCTGTCTCATATCTAAAAGCCTGCAAGTTCTTCAGGTAATGAGGAGTAAAGGAAAAATGTCTCTAGCTTGCCCTGTGAACATGTTTTACTTTAACGGATTCTTGAAGGGATACCACATTTCAAAAAAACAGAGTAACTATAGCTTGTGGCAACATTAAAGAAGCCACAGCATCAACACTACCCACTCTCTCATGGAAGATTAAAAGGACATGAATCACCCTGAAGGCTGGATAATTACATATTTACATAAGCTGTTTCAGGAGGCCTGCTCTGCATGGTTTTGCAGTTTTAGTTTCCCCATTTTTTTCTGGCAAGAGAAACCTGCCCAAATTCAGTTCAGCTGCAGACTATAAACAGAATTAGGCTAATCATAATCTCCACAGAGCACAATCAAATAAAACTTCTTAATATGTACATGTAACGTTTGCTGAGGACTGCAAATTGCTAGAGCTTTAATATACTGGTATATTCAAATATCTGCTTCCCTAGAGTATGATGATATTCTGAAAGTTACATATGGCTCAGAGTTGACAAATGCAACCTGTGAAACCTGAAAAACTTCAGGGATCAAGTTATTACCTAATAATGTTATTTGATCACTTCCTTTCCATCACTTTCCTAATGCATCCACATAGCAGGCTCTAATATCTATCCCATCCTTTGTGTGCCATCTTTTTGTGCCCCTGAAGGAGGACTGCTAATCAAAAGCTGAAGCATAAAGAAAGGTAGAGAAGAAGTAACTAACTCTGCATTTGAGGAAGACAAAAACCAGAAGAAATTAGTACCAGCTATTAAAGCACCACAGGTGATTAAAGCACAGAAGCAGGAAATTACCTACAACTAATTATAAATTGTTCGTTATTGTGATTAATACAGTTTGTACTGTCTTCCCTTCAATGTATTGATGTATATTTCAGCTTCCAAAATTTGTCTGAGACACAGCACATACACTCCTATGTGACTGAAGTCTAACTTAATCACCCCCACAATTCCTCAGAAAGACACAACCTTCCCTTCAAGCCCAACTCTCCCTGACTGAACTGACAGACCATGACACAGCAATGCACCACATGCTCCTGTAATGTGATCCTCCCAGATATGCAATACTGAACAATATGAAAGTGTTAGGTTATGAGGTTACCATAGCACAGTAGCATAAAGTGTTGCCAATTTGTGCTTTGCTTTGTATTGGCTCCATAATCTTCTGCTTTTGCTGCTCCTTTTCCACCTCACCTCCTTGCACAGATTTGGGACACTGATACACATGCACCCTTTGCTCCATGTGCAAAGCTGGAGCTGAGCCACAGCTGTCCTTCTCTTCTCCTGGCACTTCTCCCTGCCTGGATAAATGTTTTCTGGGAGGGAGTTATGCCATGACAGAAGCTCTACACCTAAGCAGAATGCAAGAGACAAAACAACCTCAGACTACCCAGCACTAACTTGTGGTGCAGCATTTATCAAGGGAATCACAATCTTCCAGACACAGGTTCTGGTCTCCTCAGCATGTTCAGATCAGCTGGGAAGTTGCTCCAGAGAGAAATCCTCACACACAGCCCCCTCAAATTACTGTTTTACTAAATTTAAATTTAGTACAGCAAGATTCAAATAGCATCTTTTATGAAGGCAAGAGTTCAGTGAAAAAAGCTCAAGAGTTCCAACTAAAAGGTTTCTCTTACGTGAATCTGACAGTAGAAAAACAATTTGGTTATTTTACACCATCTCTGAAGTTTGGGGGATTTTTCTGCTTCAAAACATGTAATTTCAATAACTAGAGACAAAACTCAAGCAAAATTACTTGTAAGGACTATAACACAATTTATTCCCTCAATTGTATAAGAAATTATTTTAATGGTATACAGCTGCTGAAATAGATTTGCAAGTACATTTACAATATTCACATATCCAATAGAGAGTGATACTAATGGGGAAGGAATAACTAATGTCAACAGGGATGTCAACATGATCTTATACTTGTAGAAGAGATTAACAGAACTTGTAATTTTTTAGAAGCTAATGTTCTACAAGGACTGGAACTGTATCCACTATTTCTGCCTTCCTCTGTACCTCCTGGACTTTATGTATGTATGATGACAAATAACCTGTTCCCTTTCTCACTCCTACCCTCCCAATCCACATCTCTGATGTGAAAATGCTTTAGTTGCAGATTTATTTCTACCCCAAGCAGAGACAGATGCACTAAAAAAATCCCCAAAACAATAATGAAAAACCTCAAAACATTAAAGTAGAAATACATAGTCAAGGACAACCTTCAATGCTGTAACCATGGACTTCTTTCTTTCTCCTGCTTCACATAAATGAAATTCCAGTATCTGTAAGAGAACCTCTTCAATAAGTTCCCAGTAAAGATCAGCAGTCACACACTGGCCACCACCATTCCCCATTTTGTAACTTAATTAAAATGAATCCAAAGCCAGTTGTCATAGAAATGGTGTTGATTTTTTTTAAGCCAGCCTTTAACAAGCTGTTGATTATGGAAAGCAGCAAATGTGATCTGAGGTGGCTGAAGGCTGGTAGCAAGGCATGGAAGAAAAGAATGCATAGACCTTTTGCTGCTTCAGCCTCTGGAGTCTCTGACCACAGCACTGATTTGATTTCATGGCTGCCCTGTACAGATAGCTGACATTACTAAATGCTACTCCAGTATCAACTTGTTAAATTTGAACCCAGACTCAGCATATCAATATACTAGGCCAGACTAACTGGAGTCAAGAGAAATATTTTTGGAGTTGTTTATTTTTAAATGAGTCACAATACACCATGATAATTAAGTGGACTACGTAAATAAATGATTGCCATAGAATCTGTTGTATTGGTCACAAAGACTAATAACAAATACAATGGTATTTATCTATTTTATTCCAGTCAATTACTGAACTGCTGTGAAGTCAGCTATGGTTTTTGCTTGGTTTGGTGGAGGAAGCTTTTACATTTTTTGATAACATGTTTTATAGAATATTTACCTATTTACTGGTTTTACATAAAAACTGAAACTAGCCATTTGAGAACTGAAAATTTTCTGTACCCGATGTTTGTGTCAATCCATTGTAAACACTGCTCCTGGGAACTGAAACAAACTACTGCCTGCCCAGTGTCCTAGGAGGTTTGCTGGAAATGTTAGCTAACAATCCAATCCTGAACTTGGATTAAAATACAGATTATCTTTCATATCAGCTGCCATTAAACACAGAGACCAGCAGTGCAAGTTGATGAGAAATATAATTGAAGTGCATGACTCAACTCCGTTTTCACAATATACTTTCAAAATAACTGACACAATTCAATTAGTCTGGATCTAATGTGTTTGTGCTTATTGTGGATTTTACCCCTCACTTTACAGTGAGATTTTGGGAAAAAGAATCACCAAACAGTATATATAATGATTATCTATTCCACTCTGAGTTTTATAAAGAATTTTAAGCATAAATCACAGTTTCCCAAGAAGGAAAGTCAAAGTGTAAAATCATCAAGCACTGCTCTAAGGGCAAAAAAAGACTGAAAATTCCAGGCTAACACCTCCAAGGTAAATTACTAGTTTAGATAGGGAGTGTCATAACTGTAAGGTCTTTGGCAAAAAGCCCTTTGCCTAAATAAACACATTAGTTACATGGTAGTAGTGTCAAATCAATGAGAATGAGTTCTTAAAACAATTTTACTAACCATCAATTGTTGCACTTTTATCAGCATTCATAACTAAAAATATTCAGATAATTTAAATCCTCACAATGTTATTTAAACTACCTTAAAGGCTTAAAATCTACCTTCCATGTGGCCTATGCTTTACTAACTGCCTCAAGAGCTAATAAGAGTAGACACCTCTACCAGCAGTTTAGCTGGACATGAATTTCATTACAAAAAAAAAAAATATTTAATATAAGCCTTCTAGACCCAAGTACTGTAATTTGAACAGCAATGTTGTTGGAAGAGGTATTAAGTTACTCAGTACTGCTCAGGCTGAAATAGTAGTTGGAAGGAGGAAAAAAAGAGTGAGAGGAAACTGAAAATTCCTGTGGTTCAGGGTGTATACAGAAACAAATGGTATTTACAGTTTCTCTGCTCAAATACGACTTATCTTTAATTCTACATACAACAAACTGTTCTGTAAAACAAAGCCTACCTGAAATAAAACTAAAAGATCACTCATTTTTACCCATTTTATATGCAAACTTCAGTAACTGCTATTAATTTACTGAAAATTTAGGTGTTTATAACTACAAAATTTCATCTGAAGTTCAAATGACTCCCATGTCTCCATAAGTAGACAAGAAAATCCCTCTGAGCTCATGTAAACAGCAAACTATTGTTTTAAAATCTATTAAAGGCATTTATTTCACAGCAACACCTATTTACCTATGCCCCATATTCTAAGAAACTAATCTAAAACCCAAATGTTACAGATAATTAAAAAATTAACTTCCTAATGGTGACAATTTGACACCATTAGGAAACTCTGAAATCACTGCACTTAAGCCTTGGTTGCACACTTTTACTACTTTCCAGCTAAATTTCAACTCTAAGATAGCATCACATTTTTCTATAAACCACATCACTCACCTTCTGGGGCCTCCACAAAGCGCTAGACATTTCCCTTTTAGAGGTTCCATATCTTTTCCTAACACCAGTTGTTTTTCCTTCATTCCCAGCTTTGAACTGTATGTGCAACTGAGACGTCCTTGCACTATGACACTTGTATTTAAGGCTGGATAAGCAGCAAGAAACTTTTTGACGTGATCCTTCCAAGGAAACACTTCTTTGCAAAATATGGGGAGTTTTGCTCATCTGTGCATTGGGTCCTCCTAGTTCATTTATATTAATCTGATATTCTGAATCTGTTTTTGAGGGCAGACAAGCAGATGTGCTACGCTCCAGTCTTAAATGAGGGTATTTTGTACCAGAGTTCAGATTTAACTCTGGACTGCAAGAGCCATTAACCATTTCACTGCTTGATGCAAATGCTCTTTGATTAAGATGAACTGAAACACATGGGAAGCCATCAGGTACTTCTTCACAAGTTGCCTGCTGAGGACCACTCAAAATTTGACTTTTGTCCTGTAATGATGCATTCAAATAAAGTGGGCGGATATCTCTGACCTCGCCAGAAGAGCAAACTGTTTTAGACAGCCTAAGTCCATTGACTGCTGTTGAAAGGAATCCCTTGGAAATGGTCTGATCATCTTTTTGTGCCAGCTCACTAGGAGAAATTATTAATTTATGAGATGTTTGATAGGTGCCTCTGTGTGGTAGCTGACCTGAGCTTACTGGAGAAGCTGGAGGAGTACTGGAAGGACTCCTAGGAAAAATAACCAGTGATGAACAACGTCGCAATGGAATTTTAGTTTTCTTCCTCACTGACAAAGCATCTTGGTCAAAAGTAGTATTACTTCTGTACAGTGTTTCCTGAGATGAGTTGCTCCTGGAGGGATTACATTTGTTTCCAGTGCTTCTATATGAAGAGTCACCATGTGCAGCACTACCACAGAAAGTACTGTCACTTGTCCAAAGAGTGCCACTGCCACTGTCACTGATGACACTGTTAGCATATGAACCTCCATCACTTGTGGTACTTGCACATGATCCGTAGTCACTGCCAGCACTGCTGAACGAGCCACTGTCACTTGCTGCAATGCTGCTGAGGCTGCCTCTGCCCAGAGCAGCACTGCTCAGAAGGCTGTCATTGCATCGATGGTCAGACACGGCTCCAGCACCGCAGCTCCCTTCGCTACCAACACCAATGAATGAAGTGTCTTCACCAGCAGCCACGGCATCACCAAACCTAGAACATCCACTCTGCTTCCTAGACTGCAAGGAAATGTGCAGTGAACTGCTCTTTTTGATTTGCAGTGAAGAAATAGTCGTGCTTTTCTCTGGATTAATTACTTGTTGCACTACAGGTGCATAAGCAGCTTGTCTAGGAATTAGTTTCACTTGTGTAAAGCTAGGTGCAGAACTCTGCGATTTTTTGAAGTACATACAATTATTCCTATCCAAAAAATCTTCAGAGGTTTCTGATAATGGGTCTGTGTTGCTTCTTTGGGTAGCAAAATGCAATCTTAACCGTCGTGCCATTTGTTCTCATTTCCACGCATGTTAGCAAATGAAAACCACAAAGATCCTTCAGCAGAAAGGCCACAGGCAGCTGCACAGAACCCAGAGCTGGTACATTGCAACAGTAAAAGCCCATAAAAGTTGCAGTCTTTGTCCTAATTTCTACAAGATACTAGCATTTTAAAAGAAAGTACCTCTTGAAATAAGCCAGCCATTCCTTGAACTGTAGTTTCTGGACCGTCGTTGATTGCTTGCAGTCAGAAAGGCTTCATTTAAAAAGCTCTTATGTTCCAAGGATCTCAGCTGCGACACACTGACAAACACTACTGACCTTGTTGCAATTACACCTCCTGGAATTTGCATAAATGAATGCTAGAATAGGCTTCCAGAACTTGCAGGCTGCAAGCAGCAACGCCTGCTGCGGCTGCACGAGCTGAGTCAATGTGTCCGCACTTTCCTCAGCAGCGTATGACTACTAATATTTTTACCCATAGGTTTAGAATTACAGGAAGTTGGTAGGAATGAAGTCCCATATAATTGAGTATCAAGTCCAGGATTGAATTTCCAAATAGTAACCATGCTAGCAAACTGCTGAGGTCTGAATTATGCACAAACTAGTGAAATAAGCCTCCTCCCCCTTAAGAAAATGTTTTTCTGCACTATTTAAATAAAACTTGAAAGCAATCTGGCATTATCTTGCAATCCAAATGCTGCTAAGCAATCACACTTTCTAAAGATCTGCACATAGTAGAACCCTCTGTGCTTATTAATTCATAATTTTAAATGAGGTGCAACTGAAAAGGGGCCAAAAAAAAGTTTTGCTGGTTAATAATTTGGCATTTGTTTTTATTTCTAGTTTGACCTTTTCTAACTACAGCTGTTAAAGGTAGAAAGAAACAAAATTACTCTTACAAATCTAACTACCTCATCTTATTTGCTGGAAGCCCAGAGTAAGGACACATTCATTACAGTTCAATTTGATTTGCAGATATCTGACCAGCTACACAAACTTCAGAACACTGAACTAAGTATGCACAGAGATAAAAAGCATTACCAAACAGAATTACAGAAGAAAGCTATTCTCTATAAGTACACATAAACTGCCTCATAGATTCATAACTAATTTTTTTCATGTTCATTTTTTAAAGAAAATGATCAGCATGTCAAGAAATTAATATACTGTAAATTCTTCCAAGAGTAAAGGGATTGAGAATTCCTACAAAATGTTTCACTGGCTCATGTAATCTGTAGAGGCCCTTTGCTGGCACCTAGTGGGACTTTTGATAAAAGACAATCTTGAATCCTGCTGTTAAGTGGGATTTTTGTTGTGGGTTTTGTTTTGAAAAACACCAACATTTGGCCATGAATGTACTTTTGAATACATAAGCCATCTATGATGTAGTACTGAATGCTACTGCTCTAACATGGAGTTACTTAGTGCCGCTCAAAGAGTACAAACAGAAGAGAACACTAGGCCATTTGTACTTTTATAGGTCATACTACTAGGAGTTTTTTCTGCTTCATATTTATTTAACCTTTACTGTATTTTAAGCCAGAAGGCAGTAAAATTAACATTTATACCTCCTTCCCAAAAAAGAGCCAAGAATCAAATTCACAGTACCTTGTTTGCAAGAAACAAATTTGTTTTCTAATTATACTCCAGGGCTTACTTAACCTCCATTACCTGAATTCCATTATTAGAATGCAGCAATAAATGAATACTAGCTTATTCATAAAAAGCCAACAAATACAACACTTCATTTATTTCATTATAACCAACAGGACTCCTTCTAAAGTTATATGTTGGTGGGGACTGGGATAGGGAAAGAAGAGGAAAGGAAAATACCATGAAAGGTTCTTTTGGTCAGTTTCAAAAAGTTACATTTGTACTTCAAGCAATACAGTAAAAAATACCCATAAAATCAAACAAACCAAACACAAACCAAAAACATCAGCGAGTGACCCTAAGATATGTGAGCAAAAAGTAAAAAATGCATTTCTTAAGGCTTCTTCTCTCCCCAGTAACAAATATATTAGTGGACAGTTTGTAACATGTTGGTGTGATGTGAAGGGCAACCATTGGAGGTGCTGGTTTCTTTCAGTAAAAGCATTACCATCTCCCACAGTGGATGATCTGAAATGTTTTGTTCCATTTTACTAAAGAAATCCTAAAAAACCCAATAAACTGACATAATTTGGTAACTCAAGGCTTAAGATTCCAGCAAAATTTCTCAACATGTCTCTCTTCCTCAGCTATCCCTGATTAGGTGTTGCCAGCCAACTGCAGCTTTCTCAGGCAATGTCAAATGGCTTTTAAAGTGTTAAATTCAATGTTGCTGAATTAGAGTTGGCATAAATATAAACTAAAAGTCAGTATTTTTAAATATACCAATAGTTCCATTCAAAGCTTAATATCATTGATTTTTTCAGTATCAATAACAGATTTAGGCACTTTGCAAGATACCTATATTGTGGCAAGGTACTGTAAGACAGATAGCAAGAGGTGTGGTCACTTCACTGATTCATCTCCTAAGTGATCTCCATGTTCTTGACATTTCTCTAGTGTGTTTTTAAAGATAATCTTAATTAAAGACTCTGCAAATCACTCAAGCCCTTTATTCTATCACAGGTTTGCAAGTCAGAAGAACAAACTAGATTTAGCACTCCTTTACCAAATCCAAGACAAGTGATTTTTGAAAATTTTATAGCTATTACAAGATTTCAAAACTCTGACTACTGGTGATATAACCAATGCAGCAAGACCTGAAATTTAACCTAAACTCTGAAGAAAGGTTTTGAGGCTGGTATTCAAGAACACAGCATTTCTTAAAAACAAGCAGGTATTTCTGGCTTCCATTTATCCCTAAAAGTCAAAGGGAATAAAAGCACTTGAGAGAAAATTTTGTAAAGAGGAAATTAACCATTGGTAGACACAAATATAAGAATATTTTAGTTTTACCAGATTGCTCACATTTAGACTTTATACACTCATCCAATAGGCAGATGAAAGAACACTGAAAATAACAGAATAAAATACTAAAATAGCAGAAGATGAAACACCTTCTGATCATAGCTACTTAGCAAGGCACCTATTTGTGACATGTGAGGATGAATTAAAAGTGGGGGAGCTTGTCAACACTAAATAACAATCATAGCTAAGGCAACAATTTGTCTTACTTAAAACAACCCAAGACATTTGGGATAAAAATGGTTTCTGAGAGCCAGCTGAAAAGGAACAGGGAGATGGGGTGTTCCATTCACCAAATGAGATGGAGACAATGAAAATATAGGGATTTGATTACAGAACGATAGAGTGACTGATGAGGTCATGACACTTTGATCTCCAAATATAATCATGCATGGGAAACAAAGCACCCTTTCCCAGCTGATACCAACAAAATGTTTACCTGGTTCCTCTCCATAAGTAAACAGATCAAACAACTCATATATTTAGATATAGAAAGAATGTGAAGGAGTTCTATTGGAAAACACAAAGAAAACACTGGCCTTCTCCCCCAAAAAATCAAGAATCCTACTTTCTGATCACGCCTCGTGGCCTCCAGGTGGTGGCAGCAATGCTCTAACGAGACATGCAATGGACAGAGTACTTGGCCGTGCTGAGGAATATGCTCCAGCCCATAATACTATGTGCAGATGAAAATCTGAGCATCCTGAAAAACCACATTTAACCTCCCATGTAGGGACAAGTGCTTGTGATTCCCTTTAACACTGCTTTTAAATAAATCAAAGAGACATTCATATTTTGAATACTTGGGACAGGTAATATCATCAGTTAAACAGTAAACAGCCTGGGGACTGTGTAATGCCTGTAACCAAGAAACAAGCCTCCTCCTTCTTAAATCTCATTATTCTAGGCAGTTTGTACTTATATTTACACACATTTTCACTCTTCCCAACCTCAGAAGAGCAGCACTTTGATATGGTTTACTGAACACGTGCATTTTAGGAAAGAATGTTTTTCATGGCCAACACACTACTAAAGCACAAAGCACAAAGAGATCCCTTATTTGGAATGAAACTGTGTTTGGCCTGCAAGAGCACTCAACCCCTTCCATTAGTTCCAGACTCCTGCAGAGGGGAAAGGTACCTATCTTAGTGACAAGGAACATCGGTGAAACAGATGCAAGTGTCATGACTGTACTGCTACAAGCTTACTCACAATGAAACACACAAACAAATACAGGCAATCAGACATCTGGACACAAAATGAGAGCCTGGGTCAGAGGAGGAATTTTGATTTCACTGAGATAAAAGCACAAGCTAGCTCTATCTCACCAGTGACCTTCCATTCAGAGTGACACAAGATCACAATCCATTGTTCACTTCTTGAGCTTTCCAAAGAAAATCCATGTATGCTTTCTTTGATGCTACTTCTCACACACTGAAGAAGATTCTCACACCACATTCTCAATACTGCTTTGTTTGTAAGGAAAAATAAACATCCAATGCAGAGCTTGCAATATCACCAAAGAATTTGGTCCTGTCATGTGAACAGCACTAAGAAAGAATGATGCTTTCATGAGTTAAAGCACATTAGAAGTTTACAGTAATAATGTAAGTGCTTCAGAGCTTCAAGAGTGTGGCAATGTCAGATCAATAATCAGGTCTGCCTTGAGTTTTAGGTTTCATTATAGAAATTAAGGTTGTTTGGAGTGGGTTTTTTATCCACACTGAATCGTGGTGGACTTGCTTTCATTCAAGTCTTTAATACACTGCAAAATTAACACAAAAAGACCTACCAAACGGTTTTCATCAAATACTTCAAAAAGCAGTCTGTGTTTCTGAGGATTAACCTATGAAAAAGAAGTATAGTGATAATTAACATAGGTACTGAATTCCAGCACTTGTCTTTAGCAAAATCTCTGTGTTTTGGAAAGAAATACCAAAGGTCTTTATTAAACAGCAAATTTATACCCTGCTGCCATTCTACTATGCAATGCATTTCTACTAGAACCAATAAACCATAACTGGTACTATCCCAAACTATTTCTAAATCCATGCACATGCTTTCAAACATTCACAGAATAAAGAAGGCAACGCCAAGACTGAAAATCTGACATTTGTCCCAGAGTTAACAAAAGTATTTCTAAGGAAAGCAGTTTTTGAGCCCTTTAGAACATTAATTGTGGAGTTCTTTCTGAATTAGGGAAGAGTTCTGAAGTGGGGAGAGTAGTGAGTAGTTTTTCCCAATGTGGAATATATCCAACATGTAATAAAGCTATAAACAAAACTTACTCTAAATAAGAGTTCTTCATTCCATTTTGGGTTTAAAGACTATGTGCAGAGGAACAAAAAAAAAAAAAAAAAAAGAGAGAGCATTAGTTATACTGATAATTCTGTACAATTATATACAATTTTTGATGTATTACACATTATATTCCATGTAACAATCCACTTAAGAAAAAAGTACCTTTAAGCTTGATATTGCTGGTAAAAATCAAAGGAATCTTGTACTGTTTAATGCAGGGCAGAATGGAGACAATTTGTGCAGGTATTGTGAGCTATTGTCTATGCCATGGATGCAGAGAAAGTGCATGAGACACTGAAAATAGTTAATTTAGAGTATGTCCCTTCAGTAATAATCACTGCCTTCCTCTCAGTTCAACACCCACATTACTTACATGCAAGCTCTTAGCAAATGCCAAATCTCTAAGCAACATCAACTACACAGACCAGGAACAGATGGGCCAAACACAGCACAACTCACTCAGCTCAGCTCATCTTTGAACTGGGATTATTTTAAAAAATACTACAGATAGTTTAATGTAGCAATTATCAAAATGGAATGAAAAATATGCATGAGTGATCTCATAACATAAGTTCGAGCCACTATCCAAGTACATCAATTTGGAAGGGTGCTTTCCCTCTCATATATACAGTTCTTCATTTTTAGTTACACTGAGTTAGCAGTACTTTTTCCTGCATGAATTCTAGAAAAACAATGATTCAGGTGAATGGTGCAATTTGATGTTTAAACAGAACAAAGTGGGTTTGTGTTTTTAACATAAAAAGATAAAAAGTTGTAAAACAAGAAAGATTCTTCTATCATTAAAGGTCTCAGAAAAATCAGAACAATCCAGTACTTCCATTAATTATGTAGTTTTCAATCAGTACTCACCTTATATTCTTCAGTTTTTCCTCTACTTTGCAATAAAATTTTTAAAGAGAAAATCTCACAATAATGCCACAAACAGAGAAACTGAGCAGACCATGGAACACTCCTTTCCCCACGTCCATTCACTCTAATACATGAATTCTCACATTTCCCCTAGCTTTCACTTTTCCTCTGGAGTCTGTTTTAAAAAAAACCTCAACACAATACCAGAAAGCCCAACCAAACCCCACCACACCCACACAGATAAGATGACTAACCTTTCTAATAGTTTTTGTCTGAATACTGGTAAGGGCTCCATTCACTGGATCATACAATGTCACTTTCACATATGGGTCACTGGGAGGGAAAAAAACCAAACAAGTAGTACACTGCTCTATGCCCTTCTTGGTCACCATTATCAGCAGTCAGGTTTTGAAAGGCTTAAATTAATAGCAGTTATGTAATCAAGGGGTCACAATTACTTTACAAATACCACAGAGATTTGTAATTACAATCATTTCCTGCAGAGTTTCAGAGATAAAACTAATATAAACACCAGTAGTGATAATGATCATATTAGCTATGCCATTCTGTGTATCAGTACAATTTGACTCTGTCCTCTTTCATAGTTATTTCAAGATAACAGATTGAATAAAACTTCTCACATTTCAACAAGCAAGCATGAAAAAAATCAGTTATGACTGAAAAATCTCAAAGTATCTTAACTTTAGAACACCTGGAATTTGAGGTACTTCCTAGAACATGCAACAATTTTACTAAATGTTCTATCATTTTGACAGAGTTTGAGTTGAACCTGAATTTTTCTGTTAAAGAAGATGTCCCAATATTTCTGCTTAAAATGTCCTACTGCCTTTTCCTTTCCTGTGGTACTAAAACCCAACATATTATGTGAATTTCTACTTTTCATGAACAATCAAAGCACTCAATTGCTCAGAGTAGTAACAAAAGGTGACCAAGACTGTCTGCCATACAGTAAAAGAGCATATGGTTTTCACATATTTAAGTTATGATGAGAAAAGCTGATCAATTTGTGCTCGAAATAAAAATTGTACGTGAACAAAAATTTAAGGAAGACTGTCTAGCTTTAGGAAAAATACAAATTTCACAAGAGAATTTTTTCTATTGCTAAACTGATGTCACACACAGCAATTTTGTGCTAAAATAACAACATTCCTGCACATATGCCAAGGCAGCTGACAGCAGAACTTGTACTAAACTCATCAATACTTTTCTAGACCCTTTGTACAAAGGCCAGAAGAAAAAGTGGCTTTAGCACTAAATGCATTCTGCCACTTGCCAACTCTACAAGATCCTAAAAGCATTTCAATTACCAACTCACAGGTCTGATCATTTCTTTGCTAAATTTTAAGCCACTGCATATAATTTGAGCTGAAACAGTCTCATAGCCACCAGTGTTTAGTACTGTGCTCATTCCAAGTCTTTCAAGCACAGATGAGAACTCTGACCACAATTAAACTCTAGTTATTTTAACTGTAGTTATTTGAGCTGCAGCCTACCTGAAGTGAAACACAGACCTGGATCTATCCTCCATGGCAGAGCTATTCTGTTATGCAGAGAATGAAACATTGCTCTACTTTGTTTTGCCAACACTTAAGATCTGTCCAAGTCACTCTTGGATATGAAAGCAGATATCTTCATGTTTATATAGGCTCTAATAGTTTTATAAAGTTGCCAGTTGAAGGAGTTCAGATTCTTTTTTTCCACAAGGCACAGAAGAATTTACTGAGAGCTAAAGAGCTGTAGAAGGACAATAAAGAAGCAGCTGTCCCTTAATACATTAACAACATATTCTTACCTGGCTCCTAAGATATCCTTCTTGGCCAGGCCGATTCCAGCTATGACCTTCACCCGGACGATTCGTGTGTCCTCCTTAAAAACAAAGGAACATATTCAAGATGCATTCAGATTTCTTTTTCAGGTCTATTTTCAATTAATAAAGCTAAAAGAAATTATGGGCAGAATTTTGAATTCCCACTGAAAACTACAGACTAATGACACAGTTACTTTGTCTGACAGAAACAGCTCTATCAGTAACACTCAGATAAATCTGCATGGACCACAGAAGTTTTCACCTGATGGTATCTTGGCATGCATCAGAGGGAGGGAAATAGACTCTGACAATATTTATTTCCTGGGAAGAACAAAAAGGGTAAATTTATCAAAAATTTATCAAAATAGGTTAATAAAACAGTAATAAACTCTGGAAAGAAATGTAGTAACAAAAAAAATCTTGCATCTATTTTTAGTAAACAGCACAGAGAGGTCACACTTAAAATATCAGGATTACTGATATCACCTGCCAGCAGGGTACGAGTTTTATAAGAAATAAAAAAATATTTTAATTACACATTATACATATCCCTAACATCTGATAGGGAACTGAATTCAAGAGGGGAATAAAATTCCCAACAGCTGTGACAGTATCAGAGGAGGAATACAAATGATCGTTGTTTCTCTGGAAAGCAAAAAGCTTTCCAGATGAAGGGCTGTTTGCAGGAGATGGTGGGCCAGAGACACTTGCGAGGAAAGCTGATCCAATCTAGGTTAAGGAGTTAAACAGATACAAGAGCAATGGGTGAAGCAGGAGATGCTCTCCCTGGGGCCTTCCTGAATTCCACACACTATTCAAAGTGCTTTCTAAAGGACAGTCCCAGCAAGCTCTAGGAATGCTCCATCATGTCTCCCATATAACCACAGGGTTAGACTCCCTAACCAACCCCATCTGGAATGGTTCTTAAAGCCAATGGAGAGAACTGCATCCTAATACTGAGGCAGGAATTACTGGCTAAAAATGTACAACTGAGAACAGACCCCTAAATAAAAATAAAATAATGAAGTGAGTGAGTTTCTCCCACTCTCTACAGTTAGAGGTGATTGCCTGGGAACTGAGATGAACATCTACAAGGTCCAATGACAAAACAATCAATTTTCCAAGTCAATTCCAGCCAAGTCACAAGTCTATCTTCAGCCTTCACCTCCAAGGACATTGTCTCCTACTAGAAACTCTAGGAGCTCAGAAAAGGAAGACCAACAGACAGCCCCTCCCAGCACTGACCACTTGAAAGTGGCCTAAGCTTTCAAAATCCTTAGTCATGACCAGGCTTCTAAGGCACATAACATTATCAAGTGTTTTATGATAATAGAACTGACCAGATTTAAGAAAACATAAGTAAAAAACTATGTTGGCATCAAATTAAGAAGAGCTATTTGTTAACATTTTTATATATAACAAATATCCTAACATATCCACCCATCTTACATTCTAAAACAATGTCCAATTTATCTTCTACCAATTACTTGGCCTCAGTGACATTCAACATCAGTGAGTTTCTGGGATGATTCCAGAGTCCCATGTGTGCATTTCCCCTCTCCCTGAGCACCTCTGCACTGCACCAGAGCACCCTGACCCCCCTTCCAACAGGAGGATGGTCCTCAGTCACAGCCCATGGGACCCAAATGACAGAAACCAGTCTGGCAATCAACCCCACCTTTTCCTTCTCAGAAAAAGACCAAGAGCCAAGGCTGATGTGGGACACACGGCCCTAAAAGACAAATAGGTTTTCTTGTCTCTGCATTCAGTTGCTTAGACCACGAGGTTTGCTCCATTATTCAAGCATGAGAAAAGCAAAGACAATTAGATGCTTTTGGGCAAAGGCATCCCAGAGTCAGCCTTAATAGTGCATCAATGCAGTCCACACAGGGGTGATCCCAGAATAGGATCCACGCCCCTGAGATTTTAAAGTTGGCTTAATCACGTGGTTTGTTTACTTGTATCATAATAGAGATATGAAAGCTATTTTACAAAAAGACAATTTGCTTTGCACATAGCCTTAGGAAACTAGAAGCCACAAACCTAATGCTGGCATGCTGAAGGTTGATTGAAAAACGCCTTGCTGAAAGAAAGGTTATTATTTATTTGGGGTCAGTGCCAAACTAGGACAGCTACAGCATTTTAGTTAGCTGAGCAGAACAACCAACCAAACCATCATGAAGGAATGAAAAGGTAGAAATAACTTCCTACATTAACAGAAACAGTTAAAACAAATTCCTGAATTGTTCACAACAACCTTGCCAACAGATCTCCATTTTCACTTTCACTTTTTCGAATAACAACTCTCACTGCCAAAAGCCACCACACCCCTTTTTGGCTTTTTTAAACTGATAGGCGACACTGAAGAGTCCACTTCCTTTCCCAAGCTATGGTGACTAGAAACTCCAGGAAAAAAACCCATGCAGACAAGCAAGGGCAATACACAATCACAGCACATGAGGTTCCCCAGTCTCTGGTCAGGCCAGTGTGCCATGAGCATCAGGGGAAATTCAGCCAGCTTGATGCAAACACAGGCAGAAGGGCCTGACAGTGGAAGGAGCCACTGTGCTGTGACCCCACACATCCTGAAGAGGCAAAGCTGCTACAGGATACAGCACTGTGACCCTACAACCTCTCCTCCTCACTCACTGATGGCAGAATTACTGAGCAACTGCTGCCACAGCTCAGAAAAGCTGCCACAAACACACTGCTCCCACAAAGCAGAGAACAGCCAAAGAGCTCCAGCACCTTTTGAAGATCATTTCATGCAGATAAAAATTAGGCCATGCAAGCTCTGCACAGAGACAAAGCATCTGATACTTGATTCTGGCACCCACCGGGAACAGATTCAAAATCAAAATTTCATGGTTTGAAAAACAATTTTGAATCTCATCCTCTTCATTCACCTTTGCTCTGGAGATCCTTATTTGCTCTTTCATAGCTATATACAAGAAACTGTGGATCAGTAACTCCTGTAGATTCACAGGCAGCTGCAATATGAGTGTTTTTGTAGACCAAAAAGTACACAGGCTGCAGCCTGTACCTTGACTCTTCCATATGACTACAGACACTCTCAAGCTTGCCTTGCTTCTCCTTTACACCACTGCCATGCTTCAAGGGGTTCTGGTGGCAGAGGAGGGGACAGGCACCTAGCCAGTAAACAGGAACACACCAGCAATGCCTAGCAGCACTGCTGTTTATCTAAGAGACTGCTCTCTCAGCCCTATTTATCTCCTCAAGAGTCTCTTCCTGGATATAACTGTCTACTCAAGCTTCTGACATTAACCTGAATGGGTCAATCTGAATTTATCCTGCCTGTACAGCTAAAGAAACTGAGCATCCTCTGCTGCTTTGCACACACAGGGAGTTGTCCAGGTTTAGTGCCCTTGTACCCAGCTGCTCTGTAACACAGACATGCACACAGCAGCCCTCAAAGGCAGCAGCTCTGGGCACAGCCTTGCACAGGGATTGTTTGTACAGATGGAACAAGGACCTTCAGCTTTTGACAACTTCTGACTGCCAGCCATTCCACAGGCTGGAGGCAAAAAAACAAACAAAAAAAGAATACAATGTCAAAACTGAACTGTTAAGCTGTTCCCTCTGAGAATGTAAGTAATCCAATATGAATCAGGCAAAAACAGCAAATCGAAGAAATATTGTTTAAACTACTGAATCTGCCAAGGAGTGGTTGCACACAGTCTGTATGAGTTAGGCTGCTCCCAACAAATTCAGGCTTAAATTGTTTTTAGGGGTTATATAGTATTTTAAAGCTATGGGGATGGGGAATAAGGTTAAGACACATTACAGAGACTAAACTATTCAAAATGTCTTGGTCTGATTAAGTGAGACAAAACATCCTTTTCCGAGCTGAGTCAGCAAGATAGTTATCTTACTATCAACTTCCAGGTTTTATCATTACTTTATTGTTAATCATAGTGGTATATTCTAAAGTACATGCTCACGATGCTAGACAAAATAGCTGTGACTACTAAACCACACCATTTTCACCATCTCTAATAATGACTCTATTTACTAACAGATACTGTGTAACAAGGGATTAAATAAAAGGTTTCTGAGCCACTATGTTGACAATCAGTAACTTAAAGGTTTAAAGGCAATGCTTTCCAGCTTGTGATTCTCTGAACAGATAATAAAACAGAAATCCTTTTTATGTATGCCTTAAAATAGTTGTACAATGTGTTCTCAGAGTAGCAAAGCAAGTGTCAAACTAATCAAGTGGCACTTGTAGAAGAAGACAGTTTAATTCCACAAAAAGTCACTATGAAACTACCTATGTTCAATGAATGCACATCAAGATGAGGCATTCTTGAACTGTTCATTTTGGACATGAAAACAGCACTTGGAAAGAAACTTCAACTTTATAAGGAGTTCAAAACCTGTTCACAACCTTGGAATGGTCTTGCCTGCCTTACATTGTTTGCAGTCAATAATTACAAAGGACAGCTATTAACAAACTGTTCATCCTCATCCCATCCTTTCCAAATTCACATGGCAGAAAAATAATAACACCAAAGACAACTGGGAGAACGAGTCCTGCCTTAGTGATAGAAGTCCAAGAGAGAGCAGAAGACAGAAGAAAAATACAAGCAGGAAGAAAGGGTGGGAAAAAAGGCACAGATCAAGAAATGGTGACATGTTGGTAACTATAGCCAAAGCCAGGATGGTTAATTTAATGTAAAACATAAAATGGTAGTATCTGCTGGACTACTAGAGAGCTTTTTTTTGAGGAAGCCAATATAAAAATGACTGAGTGGTCTAACAGGGAACACTTGGTAGTAAACAATTCCTCTAGGCAATAACATCCTGTTATTCTTTTGTTCCTGTTAGATAGGTCAAGAATCAACTACCACTGAAGCCAAGATAAGAGCACCAAAGCTTATTACAACAATAAAACAGCACAGCAGCATCAGCTTGAAAGATTCTGCCAATATCAGGAACTACATATTAAAGTTTTCTTAAGATTCATATCATGTCTGCATATAGTCTTCATTTGAAAGAAAGCATTTTCCACAGAATGGGGAGCCTTAGGAGAAAAGAACTTCCTGCAATAATCAGACCTCTCAAGTGAGCCACACATGTTAGGTGACATCCAAATGATAGCAAGTCCTTTTTAGCATCATCACTTCATTTCACCAGGAGATGGAAAATGGGAGGGAGACTTTCCCATCTGACCATTGCTTCACAACCCAGAGAACACTGTCCCCTCTACAGTGACCAACAGAGCTGAACCATTTTTTTAAAAGAAATTATTTCAAAACAAAGTTTTAGATTCACAAAGATTCCTATTACAAAACTACATTAATTGATCTTTTAAACATAATGAAAGTCATTAACTTCCTCTGCCAGTTACAGATCAGTCTTAGTAATTCACTAGAAGAATTTAAATGTACCATGTGAGCATTTTGTGCTCATAAATACAAAAGTCTCATCCATTAAGAAATGCTGGCTGTTACTACAGATTGTATTTAACTACAATCTGCATTTGACTACAAATTAAAGAGATTCAAGACAACAGAAGTCCACTAATGGAGTTCCCAATTTGTCAACAGAATTTTAAAAAATCCAAAACCCCCCAACCAATCCCCAAACACTTTTTCACTATGTGCAACCCAGTATCCATACCAGTGTTTATTAGTTCCGTGTAAAGGAAATGGTTTAAAAAAAACAACACAAAACAAGCAGGGGGACATAAAATAACTTCTGGGAACCACCAGATCTACACAAATTACACTGCTGTTCAAAAAAATGCAAGCAAACTCCAAACAAAATGAGGAAACCTCTCAAGACTACAGGCCAGCAAGCTTCACTATTACAAGAGCCTCAACTAACCCAGATATGTGGGACTCTAGGCTATGCCTTGCAATGGTAGTTCCTCACAGCCTAGAAAAAACTGAGAGCCTTTCTACAGCCCAGAGACACGAATGTCTGTTTTTTCTGTCTGAGTGCCTGTATAAGAACAGTCAGACATTGCACACACCTTGAACAGAGGCACTGGGGAGACCACAGGCTTTGAACAGGAATGGAAGCACTGGGCTGCTCAAGCACAAAGAGCCAAACAACATTACTGGTTTGGTCAGAGGCAATCCAAAAGAAGATTAGTCCATGCCAGTGTCTGAAGTCATGTCTGAAATGTTTTAACTCATCAGCATCACCTTCAAAAGACAGCAATATGGGAAGAGTTGAGGGGTAAGGTGTGCAGAAGCTGAGAAGACAAACAATGTATCCTGGACATTCAGCTCACCAAATACAAGCTAAATAACCATAAACAACCTACTCTAGCAGGAGATCCTAAAGGAACATAATAATATATCTAAAGCTTTCCAGAATGAAATACCATATGCCTATGAGAAATCTTAGGCAAGCTGCAGTAAACAAGAATGCTTGTTCTACACAGGACAGGTCTCAACTGACTGAGCAAGCTGAAATGGCAAATGCATGCAAGTAGGAAGTGCATTTTTGCCTGTGAGAAGTTCCCATTTCTAGTTTCATCCCTGAAAGCAACTGCACATAATAGATACAAAAGATCTAAAAGCCTATCTAACTTAGAATGTTATCTGGGCAACATAAAAAGAGCTAAAAAAAATAAGAAGTCTTTGATTCAGTCTGGGAGTACAGGAACTCTGACATACAGACATCTGTATATTAAACTATGAAAGACATGTATATAGACAGTGTTTTATTGAATGCCATTCCAAAGCCCTACCGTGCAAGCAGGTATTATAATAGAAAACAGAAATAGATACTGGACAACTCTCTAAAAATTACATTTCTAAAAAAAAAATTATTCCTCCTGTAACCAAAGAAATAACAGTGCATTGGCTAAGATACCAACAATTCTTCCTTCCATCTTTGAAGGAGCATTCCACAATTGCTGTTAGAAAATACTTTATTTGGTACTGCAGTCAATTGTCACAAAAATACAGTATATGGAAGTGAATACCTCGTTAGAAAATGCTTGATTAAAGTGATTAACCTACAGAAATCCAAGTCTTAACAACTTGAAAGTTTTGAACTTTCAAAGAAACCTGAACCGTCGGAGTCATCCTACTCTTGACCCTCATAGCAACTGCCTTTGTAGGGTATGTCCTGCCATGAGGTGAAATATCATTCTGAGGGGCTACTGTAACCACAAACCCATTCTCAGCCATCCCCTACATCGGACAAACGCGAGTCGAATGAGCCTGAGGTGGGTTCTCTGTCGATGACCCCACACTAACTCGAAAAGCCCCTCTTCCAAAAGCCTGCTGTGACAAAGCAGCAGCAGCAGTGTCAGCCCGCTCCTGCGGGTGCGAACCATCACCGGCCCTGCATCCAGAGGAAGGTGTACCCGAGCAGGGAGGGCAGGGCGGAGCAGGGCGGGGCAGGGGGAGGCAGGGCAGGGGCAGGGAGGGGCAGGGGCACGGGCAGGGAGGGGCTGAGCAGGGCAGGGTGGGGCAGGGAGGGGCAGGGGCACGGGCAGGGAGGGGCAGGGAGGGGCAGGGAGGGGCAGGGGCAGGGGCAGGGCAGGGAGGGGCAGGGGCACGGGCAGGGAGGGGCAGGGAGGGGCAGGGAGGGGCAGGGGCAGGGGCAGGGCAGGGAGGGGCAGGGGCACGGGCACGGGCAGGGAGGGGCAGGGAGGGGCAGGGAGGGGCAGGGGCAGGGGCACGGGCAGGGGCACGGGCAGGGGCACGGGCAGGGGCACGGGCAGGGGCACGGGCAGGGAGGGGCAGGGAGGGGCAGGGAGGGGCAGGGGCAGGGCAGGGGCAGGGAGGGGCAGGGAGGGGCTGAGCAGGGCAGGGTGGGGCAGGGAGGGGCAGGGGCACGGGCAGGGCAGGGGCAGGGCAGGGGCAGGGGCACGCCCATCACGGGCTCGCCTCGGGCCCCAGCACGGAGCGCTCCCTCAGGGCTCCAGGGAGCCGGCGGCAGAGAGCGCTGCCTGAGGAGCCCGACCTGCTGGGAAGGAGGAAGTACATTTTATCGCATTCCTTTCCCCTCTAAAAAAAGTTACTAGGGTGATAAAAAGCAACATGTTGTTCTTATTTCCAAACCATTTGAGATTTACTTCTCTACTGCTAAGACCTTGCTCTGAATACAGAACTATTGTTTTTTCCACGTTGACCTTACTAGTGCTCATTATTGCAATATTCAACTAAGCCATAAGTCCTGTGGGTGACAAGAGACTTTTACAGAGGAAAAACTGAACCAGAGAAATTAAGGAAAACTGCACCTGCTAGATTCAGGCACTTCAACTCAGATACCTACACACAGCATTGACACAAACCCACTGTATACACAATAACCTCAATTACACCTTTTCTATCCCAGCTTCTTTTTGTGTCAGCAACACCATATTAGCAATCCTTTATTGAGTCCAAGTGATTAATACTCCTTTAACAAAGAAATCTATCATAAATGCCCAACCTGAGTTTGATGGAATCCACACTAATACTGCATTCAACTCCCTCAACAATTACACCAACTTCTCCTCACTTGCCTTCCTGAATGACAATTTATTTATAATTATTATATTTACCATAGGATCATATCCAAAAACTGCAGAGGTTTTGCAGATAACATTGCTTTCTTTTCTCAGACAATTCTGATTTACATGCAAAGCAAATCCATCTTGCAGAAGAGGTCCCAGAGCAGCCCTGGGAAAGCAGCAGCGTGCAGACAACTATGACAAGACTGCAAAACAACGTGGGGGACAACAGAAAAGTCCTTGATGATACTTTCAATATGACTTGGGTTTCTGGCTGTGTTTTTCTGCTTCTGTGTACACAGTCTTAAACTCTGTGAGGACAAAAGAATTTTCCATTCTTGTATCCTCGGCAAGAGCAGTTAGCAAAGTAGTTTTCTTGTAACCCTAAGATCATTTGTTTTGTTATTTGCGCATGCAGAATCTCACACAAAAACTATGGAGACAACTGAGCAAGTACTTTTCACACAAATCAGTATGTACTCACTGAGTATTAAAGTTTCTGAGCATAAACAAACTGCACTTTTCACATATGTCACTTGAAAAAGTTTGGCTAAGCTTTTGAATTACAGAAGTTGTTAGATCTAATGGATTTTGTACATGCTTTTTCCTCCCTTCCCCCAGTTCCAAAGGAACACATTTATGCTCAAAAAGATTGATGGAAGATCAGAATTGTTAAATTTTAAGCAGATTTCAAAAAATTTTCACCATAGCAATGAAAGCTACAAAGCAGCTAAACTGAACAGAGCTTAACAATGTAGAAGTAGAGAGCCTAAGGCATGGAATCTTTTGGTAGAGCTACATAGCCTCAGAAAGTTACTAGCAAACAAAAACAGGATCTTGCAATAGGAAGTGTTATGCAACCCTTGCAGTATGGAGCGCTAATTTGGTATTAGAAATCCTAGGTAATTCAAATATAAAGAAAAAAAAGTCATTCAAGAGCTTTTTAAGTTACTTCTCCAGAAATAAAGCACAACTTGAGAAAGAGAGCTATGCTAACAAGAAAAGGAAAAGTATTTTAGAGCTTTAACAAACCGAATTCCTATTATGGATGCAACAAGTACACATCGACACAGAGCTCATCACTGCCTGAACACAAAAAAGAGCTGATCAAAGACAATCTTGGTAAAATATCCTGTTGGCTCAAAGACAACACTACTGACATTTCACACAGGTCACCAAACAGCTTTCAGAGGTGCTGCTTTTAGTCTTCCTGCATCTGCAATTTAAAAAAAACCCCTGACTCTCCTTCTTCTTGATAAAGTGAACCATTCCATAATAATCCGGCCCACGCACAAGCCTCGGTTACAACGCAACAGCCACCCCCACCTGTCTGCCACTTACACCCAGTACAGGTACAGCCCCAGCCACCTTCCAAAGATCCACGTGCTCAGGAACTACGACCTGAGGACAGAGGCCACTGCACGAGTCACTTTCAGTCAGTCACCCACGCGTTTAATGCAAAAAACACCGACACGCAGACAGGTTTGCACGCTCCCGCTGATGGCAATGCTGGGGTGAGCCCCATGGCTCAGGCACCGCTCTAATGCACGCACGGCTCTGTCACACCGCTGTGACAAAGCCCGGAACAAAGGCGCGATTCTCCGGTACCGGGAAGGGAGCGGGGGGAGAAGAAATCCCGCTTCACTCCGTCACAAGGAAGTTGCGAGGGCACGCGGATCCCTCCGTCCATAGAGGAGGCTCCACAGCCTCCAATGGGAGAAGCCGGGAATGCCGGTGCTAGACGGCGCGGCAGCCGCCACCTTACGGCGGGCCGGGGCTCAGGGCAGCCGGCAGCGGGGCGCCGATCCGCCGGAACCCCCCTCATCACCTCACCCCGCTCCCCCGCCCCGCGCCACGCCGCGGCAGGTCCGCAGGGAATACCCGCCCCGCAGGGGGTTCAGTCTCGCGGAGAAGCCGCCGCCCGGCTCCGCGGAGAGGGCAGCGGGGGGCGGCCCGGGGCCTCGCTCACCTCCTCGCCCGGCAGCCCGAGCACCTCCGCAGGAGACGCCGCCATGGCCGCACGGCGCGCGCCCCCCGCCGCCGTGTTTACCTACGCCCCGCCCCGGGCCCGCCCCGGGCTCCGCCCCGCGCCTCTCCCCATCGTCTGATTGGCTCGGGGAGCCTCGGCTCCGCCCACCCGGTTGCCGGCGGCGCCTTCCGATTGGCTCTCGCACCGCGCCCCGCCTGGAGACACGCGCCGCGCGGGCAGCCTGAGGGGGCGCGCGGCCGCCGCCCTCAGCCCGAGCGCCCCTCGGGGAGCCGCGCCGCGCTCCGCCCTGCCCGCCTCGGCAGCCCTACCCAGGGCCGCGGCGGGATAACGTCGCCTTTCTAAAAATTTTCCTGGTGCTTTACGCTGTCGAGGTCTTTGCTTACAGAATCACCGAATCGATTATGTTGAGAAAGACCCCTTAGATCATCGGGTACAACCTACGACCCAACACCATCGTACCAACTAGACCACGGCACCAAATGACCAGTCTTTCCTTAAACACCTCCAGGGACGGTGGCTCTACCAACCTCCCTGGGCAGTATCTAATCACCCTTTTTATGATTCTTCAGAATGTCTAACATAAATTCCTCCAAATGACTAACTTAAACCTCTCCTGCTGCAGTTTGAGATTATTTTTGCAACACCGGAGGGCCAGGCCCAAACTATGGAGCTCTTGCCTAACCCCTCATATTCAGGGAACTAGAAACAGCAAAAATTTAGGGAAAACTGAGAGGAAAAAAGGACTTTCCCCGCCAGGATGAGGCAGTGCTGCCTTCCAGGGTGCTCTGAGGAGGAAGGAAGTCCCAGCTGTGTGAGGAGATGACCTGACATAACATCCAAGAGAGGAGGATGCCAGAGCACAGAAAAAAATAAACTGTAAAAGCTATGTCTGAAATCAAAACAATGAGGTTGTCAAGACTTTTCTTGAGAAAAAAATCTGCTTGCCCCCCATGCAAGCCTGTGACTCAATCCCTCAGGAATCCCTCCCTGACCACCCATATTTCCAGCAGGCAGAGGACAACAGCAAGAGCTGTGCTGAAATAGCTGTAAATAGAATGGTTTAGTCTGAGCTTTGTAACCATAAGCCTTACTACAAGCTTAGGCCAAACTCCTCCAGGCAATACCATCTGGGAGAGCAGAGAACATACTTCCCTCTTAGGATGAACATGCTGAAAATCACTGGTCACTAACAGCAAACAAATGCAGCAGCACCTGTACTGGCAAGGAACCAGGGTCTTTCATCACGTTTCAACTGATCCAACCTGGCCCCTCATGCCCTGAGTGACCTATTTCTGCCATCATCTGATGAGAAACTCTTCCCTTTCCAAAACAAACACAGACCCAGGCTCAGCTCTTTGGACTGTGCCCCAAGCAGACCACAGAACACACAGGTAACACCTCCTCAGAAAGACTCAGGCAAGCCTGTGCCCATCAGCACACACACACACACACACACACACACACACTCATGTTCTCCTTCCAGAGGCTGACCAGATACCCCAAGGAAACACAGTCTCAATATCAACGTCAGTTTGTGCATGTTCCAAAATCAGTGTAGGGTGTTAGCTATGAAAATTCAGGCGAATGTCTTACAAACAGAAAAAGTGGCATTGGGCAAGTGGCTTCATGAATTGATAGATGTGTGTTGTAAGACCAACCAAGCTTTGGAAAAGTTTTTGGGTATTTCAAAATAAACAGCCCTCTTCTGTTTCTGAATAGATCCTCTGGACACCCAAAGTTTCCAATTCCTTTGGCTCAGCTTTGCCTATATCAATCTTCAAGTTTAGAAGTGTGTCCCAATTGAAGTTTCTGGGTAACAGCCAAGGAAGGAAAATCTGCCTAAGTTACAGCAGGCATGACTTCCAGGTCCAGGTTTTTCTGGGATTGGTTATAACAATGATTAGTAAGTTGTTGTTACAGCTTGCTAGAAAAGGCATGTGGGTTTGTGGCTGTCAAACACCAACACTGGGTTTTGCAGTGCTGTCTCATGCTCTGCTAGAGTGTACAAAGCAAGTAAAAGAAAAGGCATCAGAGCCCCAAAAGCTTACAGCTGAGTTTTTTTGTATTTTTTTTTCATAATTGTAGTCTATGAAAAGATACTCTTCTATTTCTCCCTATAAATATCTTTCTACACATTACTGTCACTATCCAGAACTCTGCCTGCCTTTCTGCAGTCTCAGTCTCAGCTTTTCTGTACAGTAAGGGCTATAAGAAAAGCATCCCAAAGTCCTGTTTAATAAAGGCTTTATTGTGAATATTTTATTAATGCCTTAGTTATTGGGCTTTTTTGTAGGACATCAAAACTCAAACATTAAATTTTAAGTAATGTGTAATTTGAATAACTTTGAAATTTAAAATAATGCCCTTTTGAAACTTACAACAGGACATTAACATACTCATTTTGTTATATTACATTTTTTAAGTAGCAGAGTAACACAGCCCTGACTCTTTTTTTGTGTGGAAAGACCACTAGTGAGAGTAGGCATTAGTCAGTCAATGCCCAAATCCATTAGCAGATGACCTGCCATGAACAGGTCTGAAACACAGAATTTGTGTTTCTGGCTTTGATACCCAGAGGCATCCATACATTAAGGTAAGGTCTATGTGCACTTTCAGTGGGATCAATAATTATCTCCAATATTCCAGCAAGATATCTATCACTTCACCCAAATTATCCTTTTACTTAAAAATGGGGGAACATAAACCACGATATGTTTGTTAACAAACATTCAGTTCTTATGTTAGATATATATCTCCAGCATTTAATATTTTATGGTGTTATGCTATTACAAACTATTAGTGGAAGAGAGATATTCTGAAAGCAAATAATTGATTTTCAGTTGCAGAGAATAACCTGAATTTGGACATCTAAGTGCAATGGAACACTTTGTATATCCATACCATTAAAAATCTGTTAATATTTTATCTCATTAGTCCATCCCAATAGTGAGTTCTTATCTGGTAACAAATTTGACTTCTCTTGCCACCTAAATTAACCTTCAGTCCCATTAAAGATTAAAAATTTACAAAGTTTTTAAAAAATTGCATCTCTAAGCTGAAGGCATTCATCCTGATAGATCCAATTTGTGGTTTGAATTTTATATACATTTAATGGTAATATGGTTTGTGTCTTTCTTTATCATAAATGCTTTTCCTAGGCCAAAGAGAATCTCTACACTATAATACTGAATTACTTTGAAAAAAAAATCAACAAAGCAGTGTTGGCTTTTAAAGGAGGAAATTATGTGGATAAAGGACATTTGTTTCAGAATTCCAAAGGATTATCACAAAAGCCTTTGATTTAAGAATATATGTTAACTATAGTGATGGTTAAGTGATAAAAGCTAGGACATCAAGTAGCAGCAAAGTATGTTTTAACTTATTAAATGTAGGATACACGTTTGCTACAGAGGATTTTAAATCAAACTGGATACATTATCTTTGCTGCTCTTCCTTTAAACCAAAGGAATAGAAGTCATTTTAACTGCAACAAAACAAAATAAAACAAAACCTAAACAAATAAACAAAAACCCCAACAAACCACTCCCAAAAAACCAAAAAAAACCAACAACAAAAAAACCCCAAATCAAAATAAAACAAAAAAAACAGATGCAAATGGCAGAAACAGATTTTTGTCCTACTGTCTTTTGTTCTACTGAGTCATACAATAGAAAATGTTATGAACCACTCACAATGTCACAGTGATAGGTAAATGGAAATCTGTACAACAGGGAATTCATAGAAAAACATTATACTGGTCATGAGTCATTGCTATGACTAAGAGAAGTAAACACCTATTGCTATTCTAATAATCTCAATTTCTTTACTATTAAGGCAATGTTTCAGTAAAGAGACTGATGCAGAGATGAGTTAAGAGCCCAAGACTTAACACTCTTGTTGGCTTTACTGTTAAATGCAGGGCAGATCCTGGCAATTAATACTGATTTCAAACACCATGACAACGAGATGCAAAACTGATCCAAACATGAAGGCCTATATTTATGTTTTGTATGCAAGTTCTTCAGTCTGGTAGTCACTCCAGGCTGGCAGCTGTCTCTGCATTGCATTGCAACTGGGCTGCTTTTAGCTCATTTGCAGGTTTTCATCAGCCCCTTCCTACTCCTTTTCACTCTCAGTTCTCCAAAGTCACAGGTTCTGTTTTCCTTAGCTTTTCTGCTTTCCCTTAAAAGCAAACATATCCTTGGTTTGGATACATGTGCTTTGCCTGAAGCCAAGCCCTGCCTCCAGCAGTCTCAAGCCCTGCAGCTCCTGCAGGATGACAGCGAGGTGCGACCATCACCCAGGGACAGACCAGATGTGAACCAGAAATTCTCTCCTCAAGTAGCTCCTTTCCAGGGCAACCTGCAGACAAAATTTCACACTGCTCTCCAAGCGTGGGCCTGTGTTCCCCAGGCACCAACACCTGCTCTGGGCCAGCTCCCTTCTTCCCTGCCTCCCAGGAAAGATGCTGAGCTCTCCAACTCTCACAGGGTAGAAGAGAAATACATAAAAAATGTTTTTCCTAATTTTTCTGACTTGTATAACAGTTTACGAGCAATTTCTTTTGGAAAGATCTCTGTCTTGATGAGCAAACCTGCATAGTAGGAAGAGCAACTATAGTGGAGGTGGAATGTCACACTCATTTTGTGCATATGCATTTGAATGAAATGGTAAACACTTGTCTGAATCACCACCACTCAGATGTCATCTTCTTCTCTCTATTTTCAGCTTGAGGGGGAGGAGAGCTGCCAGAACAGAAGCCCTGAAGTGATGAGCTCCAGCCAACTGCTCCCAGATTAATTATCCACCGGTGATCCCATGTTTAACACACTACTTATGGATATTTTTGCTAACAGCTCAACCCATCGCAATGTTAGACAAGTAAGAACTTTCCAGGGATTACATATTTGGGCTTTTCTTCTTTAAATACCTTGAGAGTATCCTTCTCCATATGTGTATGAAGTAGTATGTGCTGTATCCTCTTTGCCAGTGCCTAAAACATTGCTAAGACCAGGAGAAGCTGTGTTCTGGTATGGTGTGTGACTGAGCATCACTAATGCACTCTCATCTTCCCACATCTCAGTTTCACACAAGATGCTCCTTCTTAGAGTGTTTCTCTCTTATTTCATTAGGAAAATGGCAATAGTAAATAATTGCTGTTATTGGTTGGTTTGAATTACTTCTGAGGTGTTTTTAATTTCAAATATTTTTGAGTACACAGATTTTCAATGTCCCAAAATCAGTCCACTGATTGGCTTCCAATGATCTTGAAAGTTTTGTCACTGGGAATTAATTACTGATAATACCAAACTACACTTAATAGCACACCATCCAAGAAATGTCCACATATCTTAAGGTCTGGCTGGCATAAACAGTAATCCCACAAGAAGGTGCTCCTAAAAACCAGGCTGACTGACAAGAATGTAGAGCTTTGTACATGCTGTAAAATGATATTTATTAATTATTAGAGTATTACCTCTGCCAAAAGCAAAGGGAAATGCAAATATCCTGCTATTATCATACAGCTACTGTTTTTGATAAAAGGTTAATCTCAGATAATTCATAACAGGTCTCCAGCAATTCCTTATTAATAAGCACTGAGATCTGTTATTTTGGTTTTTCAGAGACAGCCATTTTAGGCCCTTGTGTTAGTTTTGCTGTCCACAATTAATCCTTGTCAGAGCAGATTTTTGTTATGTTTTTGCTGCAAGAACCAAGAACCTTTGAGCAGGGCCTCTTAGACACAGGCACTTCATCATCATTCTCATCCATACATATGTAGCAGGAAAGATGGTTTTAATTTTTCAAAGCAATTTTAAATAGAATCAAGGAGATTTTTTTCCAGTCAGAATTAATCATTGCTTATACACAGCTTTTTAAACAACACATTTCAAAATGCCTCTTCTTGTCTCAGAGCAAGGAGGATTTGGGCATGATCCCTCTGGGAAATGATTATCATAGCCCTTGGAACAAGTGTCCTTTTGAAGTACTGATAGAGAGCAGGCAAATAGAACACTCAGGGATATTCTTGATAGGTGAAGGAGATGACCAAGTCTTTATCAGTTAATTTATAATGTAGGATAAGTTACAGTGCTGTGTTTTCCCATCCATACTAGAAACACAAGAATATTTGGAAAAAGAGAGCCCTATAGCTCTCTAAAGTAAGTGTGTTGAGAAGTACTGATTTGAAGCCATAGGTAGGTTGGCTACCTGAGGAAGGCTGCAGGGACAGCTTCTCTTGAAGGACAGGTTCTCCCACTAGCTACCTCATCCACAGAGTGCTTCAAAAACCTGAGCCTACAGATGGACTCAGCTCCAGCAGCAGGCAGGTAATGCCCTGTTCTGTTTAGTCATCACAAAAATGCACTACAACAAGTTAATAAGTGAACATAAGGCTATCAACTCCTGAAAAAACAGAAATGTATTTCCAGCTTCCCATGTATCTTCTTCTTCCTACCTTCACCACATATGAAGGCTTTAAAAGCACATTTAGCTTATTTGGTATAATATATAGGCAACTTTAAAAACACTTCCATCAAAAAGTGTCTCCTTGTATGCATAGGTAGGTTAAAATGAAGCTCACAAGCTGCTGAGGCTCATTTCAGTCCTTGGGCCAATTTTTCAAGTCCAATTTTAACATTTGACTCAAAACCCCCCTACACAAACAGCAGCCCATGCTTTGGATCAGTAGATACTGCTAGCATTGCTTGAACCAGCAGCCTGAGATCCACTGCAATTTTATTCTAATAGGCATCATCTAATTAGGTAGTGTGGATAGGCAAAGTTCCAATGATACATAACTTATCATAATCCATATAAAAGCAGTTTATTTAAAAGGAAGCTGACAGCAGAGAAAAGATGAGCCACAGGGACAAAAATGGAGCCTTTTAATGATTTCAGAACTGAGGTATTACCAGATATAGAAAAAGGGTAGGCAGGCCCAGGAAGAACAGACTCAGGAGGAGGCACGACAAAGCCATTGGAGAATAGATATGCAAATGTTCCAACACATTTCAAGTATTTACATCACTGGTAGGATATTTCCTACATATCCAAAGCACATGGCAGAAATGTTATAACCTATCACGAATTAGAATAATTCAGTTATGTATTCTGCATATCAGACAGTCTCTTATTTGGGGTATTTATACACTGTAATCTGCAAGAAACAGCTGTCTTTTTAGCACTAAATGCTTTCTAAACAATTTTTCCATATCCTCAGTTCACTTCTGACTTAATTAATCTGGCTTTCCTGAGTTTGTATGTCACCCCCTTCTCTTTTTTTAACAAGTTGGGTAAGAAGAACAAAAGAAAGATTTGCAATTTCATCAGGCAATGTTAACTATGCAGTAGAAGGTGTTGGTTTGTTATAAAAGCAGTAACAAAGGCACTCAGATCCTGTGAAGTAATGCTTAAAATGCCATTTGCTGTGAGCACTACAAAGAGAGGACAGTACAGTCTCACATCCCTTCAGATCCCTCAGCTGTGCAGCACAGAATGGGCTCCAATCCACACACACATCTTGCCTATGGAAGGCCACCTTATTTGAGTTTTTACAGGATTTTCCTACCAGAAAACAACCTCTGCTCACTACTTCAAAGGTCAGTCAGAAAGGATGTTCACATGAGAACTTCCAGCTGCACTTTGAGATAAAAGGCAAGGACACCCAAGTGGCATCACTGCCAGCACTGAGGGGGAGCTGCCTGCAGCTCCTGTTATGGCTACCTGGCCAAGGTTTCCTGCAGCCAGAGACAAACACAGCACAGCACAAGGACAGCACAGCCCAGGCCTGGGCACACTCAGGTTAATTGTTAACTATTTTGTGGATCCCAACTCAGAAACATCTTAAGCATACAGTCAGGTCCCTGCTCCTTCCTTAAGTTTGGAATAACTTCCCAGGGTTGCTCCAATTTGTAAGCCTCACTATATATTTTTCTTCAATCTTGTCTCCTTATCCAAGCTCAACTTGTACCATTTTTAAGAGAGGGAGGAGAGCAGCAAGATCCAAGCATTGGTTAACTCTAACTTCAGATGGAGCTTCTGTCTCTTGAGTCTGGAACAGTTTCCAAAGAGCCATTTATTCAGTGACCACGTAATAATGCAGGTCTGCTCTAGAGAAGAGGTATCAGTTGCCAGGGACACTGTATGGACTACATGAACCACTGCCTCATTTGGCACAGCAATCCCTAAGCCCAGAGGTGGAATTCTGTTTACTGGAATACCAGCTGCATTCACACATACAGACTGGTATTTCTGGAGATGTGAAAATATTTCAAAGCAATTGTTTTGGACTTCTTCTGGATGTCTTTATTAAGCACACAAGCATCTAATAATTTGAAATCTACAAAGCTCATGACTTCAGCTCCAAGATTTCTACCTTCTTAAATCTTTCCTGTTAGGACATTTCCATTCAGAGATTTGTTTGTTTAAAAAGGATCTTTCGATCCTTTTTACCAACCATTAAGACAAATTCTTTCAAATTTACAGCTGAGAGGTTCCAATTAAAACCCATTATTACTTCAGGTGAATCAGCAATTTCTAAAGTAAGCTTCTATTATCTTCTACATTATATTCCATTTCATACCTTGGGAGCTTTTAATTTGTATTTTTATGACTGTGGAGCATAAAGGGTGTCTGTCAATTGCTCATTGAGAACTCTTTGTAAAGCATGTTTAGAATGCAGTGAGATATATTAATAGTATTTCCTCCCACAATATGTTAAAATTTGTATCTTTCTGATTCTATTTCATTTATGTTGTCTTATGTCTCTGTGACAATTCTTTTTCTTTGTTGATGAGCCTAAGGGATTTGTGCAAACATCAAATCTTGTCACCTGCCAGCTCATCTCAGCACCTCAATAGTCTGGGATGTAGTCTAAGTCTGAACAAGTGCCTTCTCTTTGGCATGAAAACCTATTTATCCTCTCTCATTTTTCTGTAGCCAGTTCCTGCTCTGTGGCAATGCCTTTCCATCCTGTTCTCACAGACTGTGCTAGGCACACTCATGGGTTTACATGCCATTTTGCAATCCAAATCCAGGCCTCCACAGACCAAAGCACACATTTCCCCTTGGTGCCAGCAACTCAAGCCACACTAACACTACCTTGTAAGAGTGCCTTATGAATACTGAAAGCAGAACCAGGCAAGCACCCATACAGTGGATGGCAACAGCAGCAATGAATGTTGTATGTCACAACTGCAAGAGCTGGCACCAGGCATGAAACCAACACTTGGGCTGAGTCTGACCAAGGCACCCCAGCGAGGAAGATTCACCTTCACACTCAGCTTTACTGGGCTCAGCAATTGCAGCAAGGGTCAACTGGGCAGCTGTCATCTGTCATTGCACAAACTACAAAGTTCTGTATTTTAGGCCAGCCCTAAAGCACATTTTCCATATAAAGAAAACACTCCAGAAATAATTTTAATACAAAATGTTTTTATTGTTTTTGAAAACATTTAAAAAACAATTTTTGAGCACTTTCAATAAAAAAAATAACTGAAATGCTACTGCAATATTCAACTACTGTAGTTTCAGCAGTACAACAGACAACAAAACACTGGGGAAGAGGGGAGAAACTGGATTTCCTGCACTAAATGAAAATGTGGAACAGGGATTTTTCTTTCCTTATGGTGCAGTAAATAAAGCACAGTATAGTACAAGACTATTATATGATCCTCAGATGCACTGCACAAGAAACGTTTTCCTTCTTTTCAGTTCGGAAGTCAGTGCTTATTGCAATTATTTGCAAATTATTTACTTCATGAATTCTTATCATGATAAAATGATGCAAAAATGTTTTTCAACACCAGAACAATAAAAAATAATCCAAGAAAGGAACATATTCAACAATAACTAAGCTGAATTAGTTAACATAAAAAAGTAAATAACTTGTGAATAACTATGCTCACCTGGTTAACACCGAACCAGCTTCAATACAGCAAAAGAATAAAAAAAATAAAAGTGGTTACAGGAATATATCTAGTACTGTACAAGATTAAGTCATTAACACTCATGCACGTTTTGTGATCATGTATTAACATGGTGAAGCAAACTAAACTTAATTTTTCCTGCTGCAATATTCTCATGTAAGAGAATCAAAAATAGAAATATCTCATTGAGATCAATGCACATTGCTACATAAGACAATTTCACCTGTCACTTTTAATGACATTTTGCCTTTTAATAATGAAACACATTAAAAAGTTTTTTTTTTCATTTTGCCTTTTTTTTAAATCTGTGGGCCGTATTTGTTGCATTTATCCTAAGGAATGTGCCTGCCACAGGTTCAACAGAATTTTAGTGCAATATTATGAACCCAGAAAGTTTGCTGGACTAACCAAGCAATCAAATTTAAAGTGTTTGCTGCAATACTGTACACAGGGTACAAATTCACTAGTTTGTATACTTTAGCAAAAACTGCTATCAAAATAATTTATTTCTTATGTTAGTAGGAAGCCAATAATGTAAACAAGGGGTCAGAACTGTCTCAAATTCAAAGTTTTGGAGTATCTGACAAAGACAGGCTTCCATTTGTTAGGATCACAGAATTTTCCTTTGGGTATTGCATACTTTGGTGTGCAGTAGTGCTCTGTCTCAATGTATCATAAAGAACTAACTAGCACTAAGTACAGGGACCTAACATTAATTATAACACCAACACACAAACATCTCTAGAATGATACATACCAATGTACAAAGCTGTGCCTGTGCCTTGGATTTTACTTCAAATAATTCTTATCAAATTTAATACTTTTAATTTTAAACATATATTTGCTTTAAACCCACTGATTATAGAATATTTCTGCTAATTAAATCACATGTTAGGCCCAATGTAATGCTTGCATTTAAAAGAGAATTTTAAACGCACTTTTAAAAACCTTTGGTGATGGCTGCATAATTTAGAATGCATCAACTTTAAATCTACTTTTGCTTTTGTGAGACATCTTAAAAAATCTAGCAGTTAGGCTAAACCTTCCTTCCCCCAGGCTCCCCTCAGTGTCAGTGTCTGAGACCCGAGGTGAGGCCAGCCCACCGTGGGACACGGGCTGCTGCGGCTGCCACTGAGTCACAGCATCACACGAGAGCTGAGCTGGAAGGACCCTCCCCCTCCATCAAAGCAGGTTTCACCTATTCACAGTAGTGCTGGCACTTCACACGGGGTCAGGAACAGAAACAAAAAGGTACTGAGTGTCTCTCAGACCCATCCTCCTACCAGGGTGAGGGGATGTTCAACACATCCTCTCAGAAGGCCATGGGCAAGTACAGAATTCAAGCCCTGCCTTCAGCAACTTCAGTCTACAAGAAAAATGGTTCAAGTTTTACTGACACACACCTGGCAGGACAACAAGCAGAAAGTTACTATGCAGCTTTTAGTCTCCTCCCTATCACTTTGGAAGAGTCACTTGGTCTTAAAGCAAATCAACATCCTTGTGCTTCAAGGAGGGATCAGAACTCCCCAGGTTTGCTCCTGATGAAGTGGCAAAACTTCTGATGCAAGCACAGTGAAATCAGACCCCCACAAGGTGCTATTACTTGGCACACCTGTTTGTCCTTCCAGAAGCCATAAACTGGTGATGAACTGGGGCAAGGGCAAGAGAAGCCATGATATACCAGCACCTCCAGTGCCAATGCAGCAGCACAAGTTGAATCAGCACTGCCAAAAAAACTGACCAGTACTGGGATCTCAAGTCATTTACAAAAACTGAAGAAATAGAAGACCACCAAGTCACTTAAAGAAAAACACTAATCACATGAAAAATCTGAGCATCTTCCCCTTAGAGAAATCTAGGGAGGGTTTACTGAACCTCCCCCTTTGTAAATTTATGACCACTCATCAAAGAAATGCAAAAGAAGAAAATTTTTCCTGCTCTATTTTCTGCTTTGTGTCGGGTCACAGGAAAAGTAATCCATTTTATACTAGGCTTAAGGGATAGTATTGTAGCATACTCAGTGCACTACTTCTTTTGTAAAAATCTGCCGCTGCAAGTCCTCTTTCTAGTATCAAGGCATAGCTGGGTAAATACCTCTCCCTTTTGACCATTAGAGATCCAGGTATGCCATGCTGATAAAATAAAAGGTCTTTTTGGTTTGAGTGAACCAGTGAGACAGGAGTCTAATTCTCATTTTCCAGAGGGGCAGCATTTTTTTCCTTAAAAAAAAAAAAAAAAAAAACAGATTCATCAACCTTGTCAAATCACTTTTGAAAACTGAATTCAGGCTTCTAAAACAGTAAGTACTTTCAAAAGAAGTTTCACCAAAAGAATGATCAAATGTCTTACTGTTTATCTTTAAAGTGCCTGGCAGTATTATGGCTCTATATGAAATATTTTTAGATTAACCACATTTTCCAATATTTTAATAATCTTTTGTTTGAGAGAAAGAGGGGGAACAAGAAAGACAGAAAGGCTCAACCTACTGAAATAGAAAAAAAATACCATCTTCCTATGCCCTCTACTAGGTTAGGAAAGAGCAAACTTAAAAAAAAGGAGCTTTTAGAAACAGTATTTTAATGAGCTCCAGCAGCTCTCTATTAAAAAAAAAGGAAAAAAGAGGGAAAATATCATGTTCCTTCTCTAGCATTGATACACAGTCCCTATCACTTTAATATATGGGGGTTATCCGTAGATTAAACTCAGTGCTCAAAATCTTTTTGCATTAATTTTACCTAATATAAAAACATTGACATGAGAACTAAAATATCAAGTATGTAATGAATATTAATGGATAAAATAACTACATAGATTTATTTCTCTTAAATAAAAAAAATTTAGTGCATCTTTTTCCTTGATCATTCCTGTTAGCTTTTCCCATCTCTGTGTTTTACTGGAGATGCCAATGGCACCAGTGCTACAGAGATTTCCCCAGGTTCACCATCGAGCAGTGCTCCACAGCTACACAATGATCAGGCATCTGCATGTCACCTGGTCCACTTGTACCCACTCCCCACCACATTACCTACCTGCAGGCACCCTGCATTTCAAACCTGGATGACAAAGGTCAGTAAAGATCACCTACTAAGAAGTAACAACCAATACAAAGTACAGAAGCCTACAAACAAGCTTGAATTAAAACCCTCCCAAAGCATCAACCATAGCTGTCATCACTGGCTGCCATTAACCACTTCTTTATTTGCTAAAACAAGAAATGTTGAATGGGAAACACTCCAAAATTCAAATTTTAATACTGGCTCTTTGATAGCCCATCACCTTCAGAGATTTGTTTAAAATTTGTAAGACTGCCTTTTCCTTACTGAAGAATGAGCAACAGGTACAGCAAACTTTTTTTAAAAATGCCACAATACATAGCAAGTGTTTCTGCTGCGGGAGGCACTTCCATTAAGACAAATACAATACGTCTGTCTTTTAGATACAGTGTGCTACATACATATTATAAAACAAGATTAACCCAACATTTCAACAGCAGGATGATCCTTACTCTCCATCCACTCAAAACCTGATGCAGTCATTGAGTTAATGGATTCATTGCAGATTTGTTGAAACAAGGGGTCATTTTTTAATTCCTCCAGTGTAGCATCATCATCTTGTCCCTGCTGACGACCTGGATCAAACAGTAGATTTGTGTCTAAAGTGTTCAGATCGTTAATGCTGCCTGAGAGCTCGGAAGACAACCTGATGTCGCTGGGAAAGACAGATGCAACGTTATTGAGATCTGATGCCACCTGATTCACCAGCTGCTGGTTTGTTGGCAGACTGTCCTCCCCCAAAAGGTCTTTTACAGTGCTGCTAAAATCTAATTGCTGCTCTCCGATGTCTGATTGTGCTTGGTTATCTCCAGAAGGAAAACTGATCTGATCGGTGCTGCTATTTTTTGTGAGGTAATTTGGTGTTTGGAATTCATAAACTGAAGTGCTGGAATTGATCATACTTTGTGGGTTGGCACTAGGAAAAGCACTGGATGTCTCCAAAATCTGAGTGAGATTCATCCTGGCTGTGTAATTTGAGGGCATGTTGTTCATTCCCAAACCTCTCACTGCATCATCACTATCAGAATCAAGTTTGTTTAACAACACACTGGTTATTTTTTTAGTGTTTGTTTGTTTCTGAAGAGACGGGAAGGCCGTCTGCATCATCACAGTCAACGGGACTGACTGGCTTCTCTGTGCTATGTTATTGGCACTGGTGTCTGCATGGATATTAGCAAATACATTGTGAACTTCGGGAGTCACCGGACTTCCAAAAGGTGTCACATTAGAACGTGGTATATTTGACACAGGGTAAACAGTGCTTCCACTGAGATTACGCTGGCGATGGACAGCGGGGCTCACGCTCCGGCATCTCAGACTGTTGTTGAGAGATGAACCAGTTCCTTTGTTGTCCAAAGGAGCAGGAACAGCAAAGCCCTCCTGCTTGGTGGTGCTACTGACAGGGGCTGCCTGGTGCTGCACAGGTGAAACAGGAGTCACGCGACCGAAGTGAGTGTCGTGGTGGCGTGGCTGAGACTGGTACGACTGGCCGGGAACTGCAAAAGCGTGAGGTTTCCTGAAGCGATCTTCCACCAGCTCCTGGTAGCTTGTGAGGATGCCATGGTTGGCAACCGAGGAATTGCCAACCCCACTGTAGCCGTTGTTCATCCACTCCAGCTTGGTTTTGTCAGGATGGGTAGCCATAGGCCGCTGCATTGGCTTCACAGGGCTACTTGATATGATGCTGGCATCGTGGTAAGCCATGCTAGAGCTGATGGGAGTAAATGCAAACGGGTTTCGGCATTCCACAGGACTCGGAGGGACACTGCTGCTGCAGTTGGAATGGGGTGTGCCAATGGGCGTGTGCCGGCTGCTTCCGAGGGCACTGTCTACGGGCGTCGTCTGAGCCAGCCTTGAACAAGGGCTCTCTCGAGACATGTTCTGAGACCCAGCAATCATTTCGGAGGTGGGTGTTGGAGTCGGGGTGGGAGTGGGAGTTGGGGTGGGAGTGGGGGTGGGAGTGTGAATTGGAGTGCTGTTGTTATGGATCGAATGGTAAAAGTGCGTGCTGCTTGGATGAGATGATACGGGAGCTCCTTGAGCTGCAGCCTGACTCTGAAGCGCCATTCCTAGACAACCACTATAAGGATGGGAATTGTTCATGGACATTTGCTCCTCCATGAGCACCAGCTCCTCCACAATGCTGTCCTGGGTAAGGTCGTCATCAAATGAAAAGAAGTTTTCATTTGACTGAGGGACTGTATGCTCAAACTCTTTCAGCTCAGACTGCAGAGGTAACTGATTTGAAGACTGTGCTTGTATTTGATCCAAGGAGTCCTGGATCTGGCTCTGTAACTGCTGGCTGTACACATCCTGCTGCATACCTTCACAGTGCACCGGCTCCCACGCCGACTCCTGTAAGTCACTAGAGCCAGAGTGCCCAGCAATACTCATAACACTGATATCTTGCTGCTGATCACAATTTACAGATGCAAAATCAGAGGTTTTGGTGATATGGTGCCATGTATTTGGGTTAAAGCTGCCATCAGATTTTGAATCATTTTCTATGATAAACAAGTTTCCTTCCAATTTTACTTTTATATCTGGAGATGATGCTGATGCAAGCTGCTGTTCCAAAGCAGGATCACAGGTATTTAAATTGGTGCTCAAAGAAAGGTCTGTTGCTAAGTTTGCAGCAGCTGTAGGAGGTACAGGTACTGTCACAGGTACCTTGATGGGAACTTGAGCAAGCGTTGCTGTGTTGTCACTGTTAGCTATTGATCCAACCTTCAGAGCCTTCTTAACATTGTTCGCTTTTTGACCCTCCACGGCATTGCCTGTTGCAAACTGCTCCACTAGTGGTTTCTTTACAGGTGGTAACTGGGAATCCTGAAGTGTGGAAGGTTGTCTCTTTCTCGGACTTTTAGTGCATGTTTTGTCTTTAATCATAGACTCACCAGTAGGAGGTGAATTGATGCTGGTGCTGGACAAGTTTTGACTGGCAACTGTGAGCTTAAGAGTGCTTTGATTATTGCCTGCTGAAGAAACTGGTGTGATTTCATCAGACTGTGTCTTATATTTGGTCCCTGCTTCTTCAGCTTCCTGATCACAGCCCTTACCTGGTTTTAGCTCCACGACATCATCCGTTGAAACCTTCAAGGCTGCAACCTCAAAATTAATTAGCTGTGCAGGAGGCAGGTCAGGGTTTGCCTTTATGGATTTAGACACGTCAGAACTCTCTTGGCCCTGTGCAGAGTTCTCATCCAGCAATGCTTCTGGTTCTGTTTTGATCTTGACTGCAGGTGTAGCTGCAGCAGTGCTAGGCTTGGATCCTGGAGATTGAAGTGAAACAACAGATCCATTTTTAATCTGTGGACCAGTCCTCCCTTCTTCCACTGCTCCTGCACTAGTGCTAACCGAAGGCGTCTGTTTGACGGGCACACTGCTGCTGCTCGGGGCGAGAGATATTGCTGTCATTTTTACCACGTTTAAGGAATTCACGTGTGGAGCCGGCACAACAGTCTTGATTGGGCTACTGGTAAATAGCACCGTGGTGGGAGAGCGGATGGTGAGAGCACTGGTGTTTGCTGGCTTGGGCAAGATCTGCGGGTAGCGATGCCGGGCAGAGCGGTCACCAACGGGGCTAGCGGGAACGTTCTGGGGAGTCTTTGGTGGCTGCTTGACTGATTGCATGTGCTGAGTGACCACCTGAACGTTGAGCGGCAGGACCTTGCTGTCAGATGATCCCATAGGACTTGGAGAAGTCACCAACTGCCTGGTTCTTGGCACCTGTAAAGAGAGAAAAAGTGTGGTAACAAAGCCAGAGGTCCCCAAGCCCACACATGACCTCAGCCCCAAGCACTTCAAAAGTGAAAGACAATATAGCTCAAAACACCAAAGCTAGTGAATATCAGTTTGAAACAAAATAAGCTCTTCTACTTGTCCAAGACAATTTCTATTTCCCTGCCTAAGGATTGGTAGACAGACATATGCCTCCTACTTTTAAGGCATGAGGCACTGGTGTATACACTAGTCTGCTCTTCTGCTAATGAAAGGGTCATTCTCATACTATCCTTCACCACCTGGGACAAAAAGATTGACATACAAAGGCTAAAGAGGAGAGGATGTGTTCAAAATACTGCTCATTGTTAACGTTTCAAAACTGAGTTAAATACAAACTCACTACCAGGCAGAAAAACTGGCTTACCTATCAAAATGAACAGCACAGTGAACATCGTAACACCAAATACCATTCTTGTACTCCCTAGCCCAATTTTATAAGGCTGAAAGACAAAAATATTCTGTACTACAGACATTCATTTAAAATAAAATTGTACCTGTCACTAAATGCACTGGGCCAATGAAAAGCAATTTAGATTCCATATTAGAGCCTCAGTGACCCACACAACTGGTGTCAGCTCTCTCATCTGGTTAAACTTCATGTCAAGGCTCACTTTAATGACTTCAAAGATGAACTTGGCCTATGTTACAGGATCAGAATTCTGCTGCCTCTGTATCAACCCTGTAACTAACGTGCTATAACACAACACAGAGAGAAAAGCATCAAGGCACTCCAGCCTTTGAATGGAAACTGTTCTAATCCACTGACACCCCTGCTTGGTTACTGGCAGTGTACAACCTTTCATAGGGTGGATTCTCTAAAGAATTGCTGGAGAGCATTACCGGTATGGGGCTGGGGACAGCAGCCACAACAATGCCAATAGGTGGAGGGGACAGGATGGCAGGACTCCCGTTAGATATACTGGTGACACCGTTGGTGGCAGCGCCTTCTGTTTTCTTTACTGGAGACTCTCCTGGCAAAGGAGACTGCAGTTTCTGTTCCTGCTGCTTCTTCTGGATCTTACGCTGCAGCTGCTGCTTAGCATCAACAGGAGATGGCAGAGTTTTCACTTGGGGTTGAAAAGAATTACTTTCAGCAGTAGGTATAAAAGCTGAGGGCTGGGGGATCCCTTTTATTCCTGAAAACAAAAGAAGGAGAACAAATTACAACCAAACATACCCTGTCTGCTGTGGTGCCACTTCTACATCTAACAGAGAATATCTGGCAGGCATCTCCAAAACCATTCTGGGAACACCTCCTCCATGAGCTGCTCCCATCCACTTCATGTTTCAATTTATTCAGCTTCAGTTTATTCCCACATTTGTGACAAAATCTCTGTCTTTTGGAAAGCTGGGCATTAGCTGCTAAAACACTCCATACGGGCCTCTTGTTTCTAATAATGTGAAATGGCACCTTGTGTGTCAGCACAATCTCAGCCCGGTGCTCTTCACTGAACTGGCAGCAGAGGGCGGTGGGCACGCTTCAGATGAGCCTTTAAAATCAGCACCTGCCGTGGTTTTGTTACCTGCTCTAAGGCAGCTTTGAATGAAAAATGCTTCCAGAAAGCTGCAGGTCTGTGTCACAGGGGAGCAGTTTTGAGTATGTGACATTATCTAATGGCCAAGGCATTAAATACAATGCATCTAATATCAGAATGGATCCAAACCTCTGTGTGATCAGGGATAATGGGGGAAAACTGCAAAAGGACAAGTGTTCAGGGGAAAAAAAAAGAAAAAAGGAAGAAAAAATTCAAAAAACAATGGAAATTAGAATGGGAGAGCATTTTTTCCTGGAGAAATTACTTTACTGGTTACAAAGCAGGCAAGTGCTGCTTTCATGGAGAAAACAGACTTGGTGTCCTCTGTGCAGCTAGCACTAATTTCCCTTACAAAATCACATCATATTTATGATCTTCTGTTTATTAACAGTCAAGAGGATTAGCATGCTCTTTAGGGACCAAATAACCTTGCTGAATTACCCCTTCAGAAATGGTTTAACATCGTTCCATTTACACTTTGAGGTTACAGAGTTTTAAAATTACTCCTAATTATAAATTAATCAACACTATCTTACTACATTACTCGTTTTACTGATGCAAATTTTACAATACTAAACCCAAGTTTTTGGTTTTGTTGGCCAGCACATGGTTTGGAACTGTGATCTGAAGCCCACTGTCTCAGCAGCATTCTGCATGTACCACGAGTGGTTGAATGTCACAACCTGTCTGCACTTCCACAGTTTCTTCTTCACAGAGCAGTGAAATCCCCAAATATATGGCAACTACTGGCACACAATTATTCTATATGGGCAAGTAATATTGATAAGGAAAAAACCCTCAAACTTTTCTTTGAGAGTAGAAGTTGGTTTTTTTCTCAGTTAATGCACAGAAACACTGTAGGTCCCTGCAAAAGGAATGGAATTATTTTTGTCATCCTAGGAAGAACCTCTTCTAAAATGACCGTCCAAGCCATAGAGGCATGCACTGGAGGTAACTGCCCTTTTCCTTGAAGGAAGCCACTTTCCTTGAAGAAAGTGAGGAGGGGAAGCTCCATGAGTGGAAGAGCTGTCCATACACTGAGTGTCCCTTCCAGCAGCATGGCAGGCAGGACCAATGCAGCCAAGGTGTTAGGTCACAATGGAGCACACAAGCAGCAAATGCCACCTGTGAGCTCCAAGCTGGAACAAAGGAAAGAGAGCTAGAAGGAAAAAGAACATGATCCAGAAGGGGATCACCTGAACACTTTCCATTTAAAACTGTCTCAAGAGGTTGGCCTTGATCTGAAGACTATTTAGCTTGATAGGCCTAGTCAGAACTTCTCAGAGGCAAGTCTGGGGCCATGTTGTGCACCTGCATTTCCCTTCTCATCCTTCATTTTTGTAATTTACTTTATTCACAGTCACCAAAACACACCAAATGATTAAGTGACTGATTTTGAGCATGCAGAAGGAAACAAACCACACCAAAAAAACTGCTCTTGACAGAAAACTGTTTCCAAACTAGGGCAAGTTAGCAGACAGAAACACAGCTACACCAGCAGTCTATCTACAAACCAGCACTGTAGCAGCACAAAACTCCTGTTCCAGCCAAGTATGTGAGTTCAGCACAATTACTCACACACCCTGAAGTGCTTTAGAAGACCAGGATCCTCACCAGAGGAATGGGAGGATCACCACCTAAACCTGAGACCAGTGCTGATTTTCAGATCTTTACTCAGACTACTAGCAAGATCAGTAATTTTCAGCAATGTGACTAAAATCACAATAAATGAATGCTGAATGCTCAGAGTCAGTGGTAAAGTTTGCCCTGAAGAGTAGAGAAGTGCTTTCTCAAACCAAGCTGTTACTACTCTCTGCAGGAAGATTCCCCCATTTCACCATTCAGCATTATCTCATTACCTGCTGGTGCCCCTGCCATTACAGTTAAAGCTGCCATGGACTTGGTACCAATATAGTGACTTTTGACAAGGAAACGAGCCAGTTCCAGCACTGTGTCAAAGGGCTGGCTCAGCACTTTCTGGGCCCATTCACAAACGAGGCGGCAGGCTGCAGACACGACCTCCTCGTCGGCACTCTGCAGCTGCCCCGACGGCTCTGCTCCATCCAACTAAACCAAACAAACACAGGAGCAAAGGTTACTTACATTAACAAGGGTCATTAAGGCATGAAAACAAAAATAGAAAGCAGATTATTGTCCGAATCACACCAGAAGTTGGAGTAGTGTGTTCATAGTTTTACATGAAATTATGAGAATGAGATCACAACATCAGTATCTTTCAAAATTAAATGTCTTAACAATAATCTGTGGGTTGTTCCCAAAGGCATTATATAGAATTGACATTTCTGGAAGAAAATCACAGACAGAATCCTAATATTTGGAGCACCAACAATTCATTTCCCCTGTATTCAGGGTCTTGTCAATTCAGTAGTCACTATTACCCAGGAACTGCTTCTTTCATTGGGAGTATCTCTTCCCTAGCACTGACTTAAAAAAATACAGTAAAAGCAAAACAGAATCAGAGTTTAAAATATGTATATGGTGGATAGGAACACTGTAGATGTCTACCTCACCTCCTAAATTAGTTTAAGAGTATTGCAATTCATCATGAACTTTACAGAATAAAAATTAAACAACGATTCAAAAATAATAAGAATCATAAAGAATATAAAAATCATAAAGAAAATCTTAAAAGCTGCATAGACCTTCACTGTTTTGAAAAGTTCTGACAGAAAAACAGCAAAATAAATGCTAACTTGCAGAAATATATATGAATAAGCAAATATATAGCATACCCCATCTCCAGTTTTATGAAAGTCAAGGTTGGGCAGTGTTGGCATATGCACAAAAGCCTTCTTCCTCAGTCCACTGTAGCAATATGTGAGCAACAATTAAGGTCTACATTGTCTGCTTGTTAGCTGGGGATGGGGTAGAAGAGCAGTAATTCCTCTGATAACCCTCAGAAGCTTCAACAGCAAACTCAACACAGAACTAAGAATTCCTGTCATTAGCATGATCTCCCCACCAGTCAGAATCAAAAGTCCATCCATGGCTGCATTCTTGGCCAGGTCATTGGGTTTCTCAATCCATGCAGAGATGCTGGGTATGATTAATTTCACTTGATGACTTAGAACAAGCAAAGAACCATTCCAGGCAGCTTCAGTAAGCTACTCAATATTCAAATAGTTAACATAAATTTTGACTAAACTCTCTTTCTAAAACAAGATGGAAGATTTAATTAAAAAAAGAAAAAAAGTTAATCACTATTAAAAAAATGCATTCTTGAAATTAGATTCTACTTTGTTTCCTTCTCCTGAAGGACTTCCTCAAACTGAAGTTTCCCAGGACAAGATAAAGTGCCCAATGAGTGCATTTCTTCCTAAGATTTCACACTATTTTTGAGGCACTCTCTCCTCATCCATGATAATTTTTCTTTGAAAATATAAAGACCCAGACTTCTTCTTACACCGATCTCATGAAATCGGTACACAAAAATATGCTCCATTTATTATCTGTACTCACTTGTTTATAGGTCTAAAAATCAAATCAGCCTTTTTTTTCCTCTCCACAGCATCAGTCTGGGAGTTCACACACAGTATCTTTTCTCCATGACACACAAATCCTTTCCAGGATCACTAGTTTTTCACATTCCGTAAACATGTCTGGATTCTTTCCTAGGCCATGTAGCTTGCAATTGCTTGCATTAACCTGAATGGAGCATAATTACAGTAAAAGAAACCTAAGGAGCCTGGGAACTATGGTAGGTGTGAGACAAGGTCACATTTTAATCATTCTGAATTAGAAACATTGGAAATAGAACTTAAAGAGATCCCCTGGGTCAAGCTACAATTACATGAGCTCTTCCTTAACACTTCTGTAGCTCTATCCGAACATGAGCACTAAGTTTCAGATTTCACTGCTAGATAATCCAACATTGTACTTTATGAAACAGTTTAACTGATACAAAACTTCTCCATTCACTACAGCATGGAAGGTTTTTCCCCTCAATGGAAGACAAGCTATTCTGGGCTGCCTGCTAGCATTTAATTCTCTAAGTGCATGCTTCAAGTGAGACCTGGCAAAGGCCAGTATCACAGCACATCCCTATCATTACTGTTACTTCTTTTGCGTGGGTTTTAATTAGGGCCTCAATGCCTTTTAACCTTTTCATGCTCTCCCTCCCCCACTTACTGCAGGGGCTTTGCCCACCCAGCACGTCAGGATGCAGCGAGAGCCAGCCCTGGGGAATGCAGCAGGTAGGACATTGTTTCATCACGGCCTCTAAGGGCTCTCATGGGAAGATACAATTCTCAGCACAAAAAAAGAAAAAATTCTGACTGATGAAAAAACTGGTTAGAAAATCACTAACTGTTTGGTTCCTTTGTTCCAGTATCTCTCTTTGCACTAAATCATAAAATTTTTTTGATGCCTTGCTGCTGTGACAACTGAGTGTCAGAACCTAAATTTAAATACTTGTTTCCAAAGTTATATCTTGCAACCTAACACTACTGCAACTAATAATTTTTAAAGAACGCTGGAAAAGTGTCGGCATTTTTTATTCAACATTACTTCTACATTTAGCTGGTAGTTAAGCCACAACGACAGATGTTCTCCAGGCAAGAGCAGAACAAGTTACTGAGAAGCATTCTAGCAAAGGATATTTTGATTTGCCTCTTGTGCCTAGACGACGGGCCTTCATATTTGGAAAGACATTTTTCATGATCTTTCCAAAGTCAGCAGCACTTAATGGGTGGTAGCCAAGATTGTCACAATAGCTCCTGCAACAAAGAGAAAGAAAGCGTGAATGGAATCGTAGTTAATGCAAGAGGCCAGCCTACATGCTAGACTCCAAAGGTTTTCAAAAGAAAACACTTATCCTCGTCCATATTTAGAACCACATTTAACATTAATGAAGCTATCCACAACGAATTGAATGCATTAAAAATGTATAAACAGAGCTATTAATATCATAGTTTTTGCCTTGTTCTCTACTGAGTTCAAAGACAAGTCATGTGGAGACATAACAAGCAGTGGCACTATCTAGAGCACAGCTGAGATTTACTCCACGTCTCAGTCTGAAGCGTATGTTTCAATTCACATATTTCAGGACATAATAAAGCAGAGTCCCTGTTCTAGCCAGAAGCACAGCTTGAGTGTGGTAAGGCCTGCAGGAATATTTGAAAAGCAGTAGGTAAGAGATATGTCAGTGTCCAGAAAAGATTTTGCATATACAACTTCTATTTAATAGACCTCAACAGAAGTGAACTTAAAAAGATGCCTTCCCAGGGACCCAACTTTATAGGTGTAACATAAGCACATATTGAGGACTCAGTCCTCCTACCACTGTGGCTCTATTGAACTATGAGAGCTGCTTGATTATAGACAACCCTATTTAACAGTCCTAAATTAACAGAGATTCCAACTGCTGCAAATGAGGATCATCATGCAGCTCAGTATACAACCTGATGATATAGGGGAATAAAGAAACAAAATGTAATTATTTTGCCATCTTTACTTGTTCTTCTAAAATGGGCACTGTTACTGGTCTTCAGTTCTCAAAAACAGCAAAAGGATTTCTGTTTCGGCATATGTGACATTTAAAAAATACGTTCTTGAGAACAAGAATCGTTGATTTTGCTGCAAAAGATGAATGTTCTGGAAAATCAGAAACATAAAGCAAAGGAGGAAACCAGGACCTGCTCTGGAAGTGAGTAAGGCTGCACGAAGACAGTAACTCCCTGCACTGTTGCACAAATGTGCTGTGGCCTAAAATGCACCAGTATAAAACCTTACCAGTGAGATTGCCAACAGCCACAGCATCAACAGGAGATAGCAATGCCCTCCTTTCCCCTGACAAGTCCTATCAGCAATACACAAAACCAACCTGCCTCCGAAAAGATGTATATGATCAGAGTGGTTACCAGCAAAAGTGCAGAGAACAATGACTTCCCATCCCACAGCTGCCTCTAATCAGGTACACACACACAAACCAACCCCAGAGAGTCACGCAGATGCAAAGCAAAAGCAGCAGTCTGAAACAGATGCTTCACCCCCAGCATCACCCCCAGCCCATCCAGGTGGGCCAGTCAAAATGTCTTCTCTTCAAGCTGTAGCTCTGTAGAAAGCTTTATGTATTTCTTGAGATACTTCCTCTACCTTTACTTTCTCAGTAAAAATATTGGTTACTACAGAGCAAGTATCTGCTGCTTTTACCCTGGCTGCATGTTGGTATCCTCCACTTGGAGAGCATCACCACAGATTTAAAGATTTTCATGAAGACAAACAGCAACATTTACACTCTTAGGTGCTAACACTCCCCTGCAGAGCCGCCCCACCACACTCAAACCAGGAGACAATGCCTACAACTGGTACACAGGCATCAGTCTAGTTTCTGTGTGGAACATCAAGAAACTTTATATCCAATTTATATACCAACACATTTCATTTCAACATATGTCACTCACACAGGCTGGTTTCTAGATATGTCCTTTTGAAGTTATTACAAAGGAATTCTTTGCTGCCTCACTGTACCCTCATAGGAATCAGACATTGCTCCATGTTTAATAAATAGATCTCTGTGTGCTTTTTGTCCCTGGCATCTTGCCAGGCCTCCATGGATTCAAACTTCAGTCTGAAAATTCCTGAATGGAGGATCTTTTTGTTTACTGATGCTGATTACAAGACTTTAAATCTCAAATACCATTCAAAGGAGGACTCTCCAAATTTCTCTGCCATAGACAGCAGTATCTTTGATTGAAACTCAACAATGTCAGCAAAATAAAGTAAAAAAATCCAAAAAGACAAGCTAGCAAGGATTAGGTAGCAAGCTAGCAGGTCCCTAGGATCGGGGACCTACTATTAACTTCAAACTACTATTAACTTAAAATTATTTCCCCCTTAAGAGAAACTAAATAAATTAAAAGGGAATAAAATTAGCCATTCCTCGTGTCTAGCACATCGGCTGTAAGACAATCACTTCCTAGCAGCAAGAACTATCAGTATTATCATGGAATTTCAGCCCTCAGACAGACCATCCTCCATGGCCCTTCCCCCTCCTGGCTTGGCGGAGAACCCTCCATGTCCATCTGTGGTCTCTCATTGACTTGACAGGACATAGCAGGAGTCTCTCCCCCGAAGCTCTTCTCTCTGCTCCCTGCACTCTTGGCACATGGCTGGGCCCAGGAGCTGTTTTGCTCTTTGAAGGGTGGGTGGGAGACAGAGGGGGGAGGGAAGGTCTGGACAGAGACAGGAATGACAACGGACACGCGGTTGCTTTGTTCCTTTGTACAGAACTCCCCTACATGATAAGCAGAAAAGGCTTTTTTTGGGGTAAAATCTTCAAATCTTGAATGTACTCCAGACATAAAATACACTGAATTAAAACACACAAAAAAAATTAACCAAAAAGCTGATGAAGAAAGGCTATGCAGCCCAGCTTACACAGCTTCCAGGGCAGAAAAAACCAGCATGAATAGCAAACGATAAAGAACCCATTAAATGAAACAAAACAGAGTTCTTGGTTTATCCAACCCCCAAAAAAACTGGTCTCCAAAAATGGGTTAGAGTCAAGAACCTCAGAAAGATGTAGGCTCTCATTAGGCTGACAAATAATGCTGGCACATAAATGAGTCCTTATAATCAGGTAGGTTGGAAACCAGATGTCTGAAAACCACTAGAGAAATGGAATTGCAGGTCAGACTCCCAGGAGCAGCAGCAGCAGAGGTAAGAAACAACTGTTTTAAGTGGAGTTTTATTTCAAAGGAATTCTATGGGTAGTTGCTTATGACAAGGGACTAGACTTTGCAACACAATAGGTCCCATCCTATTCCTATCAGAGAATTTTATATAAAAACCCTGGCTCAGCACTACCCAACAAGATTAGTATGTACCTTGTGTCCTTGATGTGTTCAACAGACACGGTATACCTACACCTACTGCCCTCTTCTGTGTTAGCTTCTGAATATTCTTCTAACTTGTTGGTTAATATTCTTAACACTTAGTGCATATAATCTGTGCATCAGGTGGCACCCAGTGGCCTAGCAGCCAGTAAAGCAAGGATTAATGATTTACAGACTAAAGGAAAGAGATACAGGATGACTCAAAGACCTCCTAATCCATATTAAGTGTATCAAGTGAATCTTCAGGACACCAAACTTTAATATGAGTGACTTTCATCCCTTGCGTCACGGCAGTGGAAGTAAGATAAGAGGACTCAAGTGTTTACTGAAGGCTCAACGAATCATTTTGTGGGCAAGTAAGGATTTTTCCTGCATAAGTACTGCAGAACTGCATTTAGATTTGAAATCTTAATTCTCCAAACTCAGCTAAATCTACACATGGCTGTGTGCAGGAGGATGTTTTCTAATAGGGACAAGATACCCAAGTAAAATTGACTTACATGAAAACACTGAAAGGATCTAATGGGAAGCAGCATCCATTGACTGCAGGCTGGATAGCATACTGGGCACCTCCCCTTCAGCTCCCACACTTTCCAGCCTGTATTCCCACACAACTCCCAGAGGAAGATGGCACAAGAACTTTGAGCACCCAACAGAAACCCAGCCTCTTCCAGCTCAATGTATTCTGTCAGTACAAGCAGCATCACAGCACCAACAAGAGGTGAACCAGTTCCCATCTCCTTTCTAAAATTCAGCTGCAAGCTCTCAGAGCCTTCCCAAGTGCTACTGCCTTATATTGTGATGCATTTTAAATTTATTTTATCCCTTTCAAAAGAAAGAAGAATCCACTCACTTTTATCCAGATAGAAACGTGAATTCACACTTAAATTGAAGAGCAACAAAACAGAAAGAATCATTGTATTGAATAAGCTCAGTGAGAAGGGGCTACTGAAATGTGGAACTGAAAACACTATCTGCACTTGCCAATGGTGAACTCTTGTGCAGTGCAAGCTTCTGTCTTTCCCTCTTCATAGAAAAAATATGGAAGGTGATGCAGAAGGCTGGTAGTTTTGCAAGATTTATTTTAACCAAAATTTATGGCAGGAATGAAGATGCTGGTATGATGCAGCAGTCTTCTGAAGCCTGGCACTTTTGATTTACACATGCAGAGTGCATAAGCCTGCTTATGTGAGCTCATGCAAGATCCATCTCTGCGCACAGAAGAAAGATATGGGAACTGGTTAATATAACAGAACTGAATTTTGTGAGGTCTTAGCACCCTTAGGTAAAGAAAAAGAACATATCAAAACTAACTCACATATTTATATGCCTGTTCCCCACATCCCACTCCAAGACTACTTCTCCTTTTGTGGGTAAGAATAGCTCATGAAAATATTCAAAGCAACCGAATGTTTTAAAAACAGAACAGAAGCTTTCAAAGGAGAACAGATTCCAAACATTTGATATTTTCCTGAATATTTGCTTACCACCCTTATTTTGTTAGGGACAAAAAAAATACAATACACAAATACTTGATGCAGCTACATACAAAGCCATCCAAATTTCACACTCCACAATCTGTAGATGATGATATTTCCGGGCATCTGCAGCTTGGCACAGCATGGAAGCCAAGCAGATTTGTTGCTGAAGCAGGCCATAAATTATTAAATAAGAAATATATTTAAGAACAAGGCTGCCATCATCTCGGCAGCGCACAGCAGCTGCCGCTGTTGCCGTGCGTGCGCGGGCGCTGCCGCGCGGGGATTGGCCGCTGCGCCGCGCCTGAGCCATTGGCTGCGCGGCACCGCCCGCCCTGCGAGCTCACAAATAGGTGTGCGCTTGTTTATCAGCCCCGCTGCCATCCTGCTGCAGCTCAATCACGGTAAAACACTTCAGCACACACACTTCATTAAAAGGAGGTATTTGCAGAAGGCAGCCCTGCAATAACAATTACTATGGGGTGAATCCTGTAGGCACTTAGGAGGTGAAGGGATTCGGCTCCCTGCAAATTACAGTAATCGTTCAGATTATGGAAATATTCATACTAGATCATAAATCTGTTATTCATCTTCAGGCAACTGGGCTGAGGATGATTATTTCTTTCCCCCTCCCCCATGGGGTATGTTCTGTAAATGAATTCAAATCCAACTTTCATCAGACAGCTCCCTCTCCCTTGCTTCTAATCGCTTTCTCGTTACACGGTAGCTTTGAGACTTGACAACACAGACTCACAGTGGCCTTGGTTACTGGTTTCATACATATTCAGATATATTGTGCCTCTGTAGAAATCAGGTTTGCTGCAGGAAGGTCCAATATTTATGCATCATTCTGGAAAGAAAGGTGTGGTGGGCAAGATCATATGTGCAAAACAGCTGCATCTATGGGGAACAATTCAACCCCTCACCCTTGTTAAGGCAGTCATATAGGTATGTAAACAAGCAGACCAACACACATTGTAAGATAGTAACTGATGCTTTTTACCTGTGCACTGCACAAAACAAGCCCAATATTCATTCATTCACCTGATACTGATATTCACTTGTTAAGAAATACTTGTACCTTTCCTTCAGCAACTGTACATGTAATGCACAATTTAAACATCACAGGCTTATCTCCAGGGGCAGTAGTAATGAATGCAGTTTGCCACAGAGCAGCTACTGCACTCTCAGGTACAGCAGCATGGTCCATCATGTGTCCCACACAGCAGTGGGGACATGCAGAGTCAGTGTCACAGAGCTAGAGCAGCACACAGGGACTCACTTGTACTCATCATACACCTCCTGCTTGGGCAGGGACGTCTCGGGGTGCTCCTCCAGGGTGTTGCGTATCCAGGAGAAGGCGTGCATCTGCTGGGCACGGCTGGACGACATGGACAGCTGATCACTGCAGAGACAACCAGCAGGGCTCATCAGCACGTGGCTCTAGGGAGCACTTCAGAACTGCCCGCCTATACAGGTGGAGAGACACCACACACAGAGGGCCTGCACCTCAGGGATTCACCTATTCCGTGAGCCTTGGGCAGCAGTTTCTCCCTCTTTCATCCACAATTTAACTCCACACTCCAGTTCTTGACCGATACACAGCTGTGAGTACACAGTGACTCTTAAATTGATTATTCCTTACTGGCCACCTCTAAGCTTTTGCCCACTGAGTTTGCCAGCCGTCCTTTGGGAGCGCCCAGTTTTCCCAGGAGATACTCAGTGTGCTTCCTATAGGCATCTGCCTGCTCTAACCATCCTGCTGGGAAAGGGTTTATTTTGTGACACTCTGATCTGCAGGCTGGTTTTCTAGAACTTCCTTTAGTCAAACGAGTGTTACCAGAAATACCATCAGTTTTTTCTTTCACCCACCATCACATTGGTGTTGCTATTTTATGACTTCATACATAAACAGTGTAGGAACAATTACACAGACTGTGAAACACTTTCTCTGATGACTCTTTCATTTCAGGATATTTATAATCACAAGCTTTTCATGCAATAAAATATTCTGAAGTTTTAAAAAAAACGAACATCTGATCTTCAGGGAAAAAAAGAGTATTTAATGTTTAATAAAGGTTCTTCTGCTACCAACATGATGTGAATGATTCCTCAGCAGTTAAGTGCCACAGGAAGTAAATCAAGTTTTCAGTACTGCTCACCTTTACACTCATACACATACCTTTTGTCTCCATTGTTGGGACCCGAAGGCAGCTGAAGGTAGAGGTAGAGTTTCTCTAGGTCTGTAAACTTCTCAACTTCTTGCTAAATAAGGTGTTTTGGTTTGAAAAAAAAAAAAAAGTGGAGAGAGGTAGAAGAGGAAAAAGCAAGTAAGAATAGTTGAGCTTGACAGCCAAAAACTGTTATCTAACAGTATATTCCTAAATAATATAATTTCAAACAAGAATATATTTATGTAAAAGAACATGACTGTGAGCACTATGTGGCTAGAAATGTGATTTCCTATTTTATTTGCACATCCTCACCCACCAGAAAGCACTTGTTACAATTACAAAATTCACACACAATAAAAGCAGAATCTGGAAAAATGTTAACAATAGATTGCTTCTGTAACCACACATGTAACATGAAAACTTGGTCTTGTCAGAGCAAACAAGAAGCACCTCTGAGAAAGCAGAATCACAACCAGCTATGCTGTAACAGCACAGAATGCCTGATGTGACCCTGCAATCCACTCTCTTCAGTAAGAATATCTATCCATTCATAGACTTTCATGAAGCCATTAAAAAATCTATGTACTTTTTTGTTTCCTTTGGAAATCACTTACTGAAACTGTTACTGCACACAAGCCCTTCAGTGAACATCCATCTCAGTTATGCCAGACTCCTCCTCTAGAAATACCAGCTGAGGATCAGACATGAAGGGGAGTTTTACCTGGTGACTGCAGCCAGTGATTGCTACAGAGAGATCAGCTTTTGGTCATCTGAAACCAGTGCATGGACTAGGCAATAGAAGGAAAATCAGCTGTGATAAGCTGCTCAGGGCCTGCTCAGCAGCAATGCAAGGAAGCCATGCAGCAGGAAGCACAGGAGGTTTCCTTTGGGAAGATGCTACAGAAGCACTGCCTGAGCTGGTGCAGCACCAGTAGAGTTGGAGACTCACATGATCTTTTTTGAAGTCAGAGCACAGCTTCTGGATTACTGCTAATTCTCTTTGCCTTTACTGGTGTCTTACTGCCAATGTAACATCTTCCAGAAGGAAGAGAAAAGAGGAGAGACCAGCATGCAGTGAGACCTGGCTCACTTCAGCAGTGAGCAGAATGGGGAGTGGGGAAACCAAAATCCTAAACTTCACTTCAAACTGGGGCTCCCTGCCAGACCCAGCCATGTCCTTGCTGGCACAAAACTGAGAGCAGCACATGAAAGAGGAGGTTCCACTTCCTCCTCCCTGACCCCAGCCCCTGCACAAGGACTGGTGGGACAGGGTGTGCAGGGGGAGCACAGGATCTCAATAATCCCAGCCAGCAAACCCCACCCCAGGAGGGCTGCACACAGCGGGGCCACCAGCAATGCCACAGACCTGCCCAGAGCCAAGAGAAACCCTTCAGGCAGCACACAGGTAACAGACACTGCCTGTGCTGCTTTTATAGGCTGCAGCAAACCACAACATTTGGTTGGGTTTTTTTCCTCTGACAAACTCCTGAAATTTGCTGACACCAATTTCTGTGTGGCTCTACAGCAGCTTACATAGCAGGAGTTGGTGCTCAGACCACCAAGTATCCAGAGAGGTATTTCTTAGTAATAGATGCATTTTGTCAAATTCTCTGTTCTGCCTTTCCTGTATGAATCACAGCATTTAAATTGGTGGGTCTTCCTTTAGCAAGCTCATTATTGCAAAGTCAATGTTCCCCAAAGAAAGAATTTACAGAAAATTAATCATTTTTGAGAAGACAGAAATTTAACAAGAAAAATTGTACTTCATTATTAGACATCCTCTTGTCCAAGAACTTTAGCTCTTTTTGTTTTAAATGGCAAAAGCCCAAGCAGCACACCAAAGGGCACTGTCTGGGTGGGATTACCTTGCATGGTAAGCACTCATCCATGAGACAAAAGCATCCCAGGCAAAATAAATCCCCCCCTCCTCTCCCCATGAGTCTGACACTGAAGTGAAAGACAAGTGCTCCCTTCCAAATCTATGCCCAAGTGCAACACAGGAGGCAAGGTTTTAGAAGAAATATTAAACCTTTCATCAAAATCCACTGCAGCAGTCTCAGTGCCCACTGCAGCTGAATCCAGTCATGGTAGGAGGAAGGGGCTGTGTGGAAGGGCCCTGTCTGAGCCACTCTGCTACACAGGTCCCACCTGCCAACCCCCCTAATTAAAGGAAAACAAAACAAAAAACCCAACAACGAAGGAAAAAATGGACTATGTTAGCAGAACCTTTTCCAAAGGATGGGAGTGAGCTGGTCACTCTCCCAGGAACAAAACTGCATCCCTACATCTGAGGTGCCTGAGGATTACAGCTGCCTCCCATCCTTGGCAGAGACAGCTGCAGTGATGCTATCTCACTGTCTGCACTCAAACCCCACTCCTCTCCAGGCCTGGCCCTGGGCAGCACTTTCTGCACAACTCCTTCAGCTTCCAGCAACAGGAGCAGGGAAGGCCTGGAAGGCAGGACCTCCTCAGAATGGGAGAGTTAAAAGGAGTCACAAGCAGTTCACAGAGGTAATCCCACCTGGCTGATAATTAAATAAACCTAAGCTTATTAGATGAGACTGAATCTATTTAGAGAAAATCATCTTAAAACTGAAGAAGTGGCAGCAAGGAGATGGAGGGTGACAGTCAGTGCAAGTAGATTTGGGAAAAACTGCATTTTGTTCAGTTAAAATTTGTTAAACAGTGTTTTGTTTAGGCTGTTTTCTCTACACATTTCTGAAACCCTCAAAACTTGGTTACAGTCTTGGTAAGTACAGTCTCTTCTTCAATCTCAGCCGACATCCATCAGTTCTCAATGCTAAAGGTCTGGTGAATCCAGAGTAACTGCAGTTGCTGTTACTGCAATTGTTCAAAGCATCAAGAATTTACAATTTTTTAATGCAGTCAGAATCACAGAATTTGGGAAGCTGGAGGAGCACTTCAGCCCAAGAAGAAAAAGGTTCATTTATTTTGTGTTATTCTTTGTGCTAGGCTGGATGCATATGGAAATAAATAAAAAGAAACAAGAACACAAAATATTCTACAAATTCCCACCCCAATTCCCAAATAGATAGATCAACAGTGTGGAAAAAACAGGTCATTAGAGTGGAAGAGAAAAGAAATGGTGCCATTTGAGTGGCATCAAAAGGAAGAATGTGATGCTGGCACCACCTTGGACAAACTCCCCTTTGTGCAGCCTGTTAAAGCTCATGCTACTGTTGTTCTAAAAACCACAGAGCCTGAGCAATGTCTGGGGAATCCTTTTCTGCTACTTAAAAGGATCTAAGTAAAAATCCTGCTTGAAGTATCCTGACCTTGATTGACTGGTTCTATCACATCAGATGAAGATGGTCTAATTCTCCAAAGGCTATTTATAAATCATATTTCTTGAAGTTGCATTAGAAAAATGCACAAGCATGCTAAAGTGCTTGCAGGACTGAGGTGAGCACAAAGCATTGCCTCTGGTACTCTGCTCTTCACACATTACCTTTATTCCCTGCAACAGAAGCCTTATAAAACAAAGGAAGATTCAAAGAAGATGGGGAGCAGGCAGTGTTCATACTATTTTTTACAACTTGGCTTCAATTTAGCAAAAAATCTATCAAGCACTCAAAATACCTCCATGATCTTATATTCTGAGACAGAAAAGCTAAGGACAAAGAATTAAAAACCTCAAGTCACAGCTAAGCAAAGATTTTCAGTAACACATAAAGGAGCAGACATCTCTGCTATTTCTGCTCTGACAGTTACCAAATACAGATAGGTAACTACAGAAATGCACAAAATGAGTAGCAAACAAATTAAACCACACAGATCTGCTCCAAATGAATCTGTCCTTTTGCTGCCTAACATAGACCTAGAACAAGATTTTCACTGAAACAGATGCAACTTTCTTTATCATTTTAACAGGCATTTTGATTGAGCAAAATAAACACCTGTGAAATAAACCAGGATGACCAAAATTATGTAGGGTAGGGTATTTTAAAATGAAAATAGCAGGTTTTGATATCTGTTTCCATTCTGGGAGACACTAACTTGCCACTGCAAGTTTCTGCAGCATAAAGAAACAAAGATTTATTCAGCATAAAATGAGGTTAAGGACTTAATCTGTGCTATAGGAAACAGAGTTTATTCATGTTTCTGCTTGAAACAGAGAACCTAGAGATTTGAACATGAATCCCCAAAATCAAAGAATATCTCTCAGGGTTCCTGACCTTGGTGGGTTGGCTCTCTCCTTCTGGTTTTGTCTGACTGCTGATCTACTGTCAGGTCACAAACATTTGTCAAGCTTCATTTCAAAGTTGTCAAAGGGGATTACCATAGGAAAACTCCAAGCAAAAAAAAAAAAAATATGCTTTTTCTGGATTGTTTACCTAGTCAGGCCAAACTTTAAATAGGACAGAAGAAGAATACAGTAAGAACAATCAGAAGAGCTGCTACTTCTGTAATGTACACAGTGTCATTCCAATTTGATCTATTCCAAATTTCCATAAGGAAAGCAGAATTATAGGTTATTTCTGTCCTCAAGTTTGGATAAGGGGAGCTGAAGCCAGGGGAACTCTGCAAGCTTTATGCAAGATACTGTTTTAGAGAGTATGGACTGCTCTTAATATTTCTTTCCACATTTTGAGTATTTATAGAGAACTGTAATCAAAGTGAAAAAGGCTGTGCCAATGGCAATGTAACCTGCACCTACTGGCAGAAAGGCCCTAAAATTTGTCATACTTCAGCAGAACAAATATCTATTATTTAACAACCAGGCTAAAAATAGCAAAGTAGTCAAGCAATCATCTCCCCATTCTAAGAATAGACAAACAAAAAGCAAAGGTGAATTACTCTAGGTCAGTTGGTTTGTTGGAAATATCACCAAGACAGAAAATAACTAATACTAAGAACACCTTTTTAATTCTAGAAAGCAGCTAATAAATACATTTGATATGCTTTATCTGAGCAGAAGCAGGAACATATTTCACAGGCTAAACACTCCAAACAAGCCCTAAAAACACATGGCAGCTTTGTTCTGACAGTGGCCAAGCACAGCTGCCAAGGCTTCCTGGAGCTTCTGCCTGTCTCCTGATGGGCCCAAGAGACAAGTGGCACCTTTGGTGCCACAGGACCGACGGACACTGCCTCAGCACACCCCACAGCAGCTCTGCTTCCCATCAATCAGCACTGACCTCTTTTCAGAGCACTGAGGAAAGAAATGGCCTTCTTGCTGAGTGATTATATGGAGCAAACAGTTTTAAAAATCGGGTTCAAAAGTTCACTTTGTATGTGGCTACAAATATAACAAGTGAAATCATAAGAGAATCTACTGCTAGACATGTTTACTACAGTTAAAAAGCTGTTATAATGAATTTTTAATGACTGTTTACACCACAATTCTTGCTAATTATCTTTTTTGGATTGCACAGCACACAATGATTTTCTTATGATCTCCCAGAAAGTGACAGTGTGTGGGGATGTGAGGGGTGCAGTGTAACAAGCTGCAGGCAGGTGACTCTGGACTCTTGTTTGAGCAGCTGCAGTCTCGGTGCTTTGCACAGCCCTCTGCTGTGAGTGACCCCACCCCAGGCTATTCCATCCCCTCTGCTCCTTCCTAGAGCTCTCCCTGCTGAGCTGTGGGAACCTGGCAGCCCAGAACATTTGTGTGCTGCTCTGCACATGGGGCTGTGACTGGTGCTACCAAAGGGGGGATTCAGAGCTCCACAGCCAAGTCCAACATGCATTTAGATTCTCTTTTGCAGCTCACAGCTTTCCAAAGCACTTGAAACCACTGAAACAATTTTGCCAGAACTCAGCTAAATTTTGATTTTCTCAAGCTATTCTGATCTTGGATTTTTCTTTTTAAAACCTGAACAGCATTAGATCTACCTTTGCTAACCTAGAGTGGCTTTTCCACTGTTGACACAACTCCTCTGAACTCATCAGCAGGACAGACAAGGAGGCATCTGGAACAGAAAATTAGACCATCAGGACACTGCTGCTCCATCCCAGGGCAAACCATGGAGACTGCTTTGTGTCCAAGACTTCTCTGCCAATCCAATGCATGAGACCTACCCAATACCCTCAATACAAACTGATAATCCCTACTTCAGTACACAAGGTCCATAAATCTGCAGAATTTAATGCAAAAATAGTCCTAGAACAATTCAATTTTCTTAAAACAGACTGCCAAAAGTAGATGACTGGTAAGCCTCCTACTTATTTACTCCCTCTCCAATGCTACTTAGAAACACCTACCCCCAATTTTTTTCCTACAGAAATACCTGGTGTTAAAAGAGTTTTACAAATGCAGTTTTGCAATCTGTCCTTTTACCTCTGAAGACTCACATACAAAATTAAGATCTTAAGGCATCTGTTTGGTGTTCACAAATGTCTATAAGGAACAAAGGGGACAAAAATTACATTCTGCATCCCTATTCCCACTGGGTACATCCAAGAACTTTTAAACAGAGGTTAAATGGGGTCCAAAGTTTGTTTGGAACACAGTAAAGCTTTAAATCTTACACAACAATAAATTGAAACATTTTATGGCAAGAATATTCAGCACCACCTAAATTAGCCTTTGATAATGTGACCTGGATGAGTACTCTCTGTTAGCTCAGCCATACTATTGGATAGGATCCAGATGGCTGCCTATGACACTTTTTTGTCTTATCCCCTGGTACTTCTGGATGAAGTGCTGAAGGTAGCAAGTCAGGATAAGCAATCCCTTCCAGTCCTAAGATTTATGAATTCAAGACTGATTTAAAAAAGCTTGAAACCTGCTCACTACTAAAAACAAATAAAACCTCTTTCTGAACTAGTGCTTCCCAAAAATAATCTCTTATCACTGCCTAGATCCTGTTATTTTAATGCACAGATGAAGATTTTGCAATTCAAGGGCCCTTCCCGCTCCAAAAAACGATCTCTCAGCCCTAAGCAGGACAGCAGAGCTAACAGGACCTGCAGTGTTGCACAGTTCTGGGAAGGTACCTGAGATGGTAAATAATTTTGATCACATTTAGTGGTAGTACCTTCAAATACTGCTAAGGAAAGGCTTCATAATAGCTGTCAGTCTCCAGAGCCATCTATTTTGGTCCTGCAGCTCATTAAATATTGAAAAGCATGCTGGAGTTGTACTTACCAAAATGCAGTCCACTTTAGATTGTACAGTTTTGCTAGATGTGAGGGAAGACAGAGAAAAGAGAAATACTGAATTAGTCTAAAATCAATGACAAAAACATTACACATTAGAATTTCTACCACTGCACTACAGGCTTTATATCTTACTTGAAATATCCTGCTAGTCTATGGAATTTTTCTGTAGAAAGTCATCCAAATTTAACTGCTTGCTAGAATTCTTGCTGCTTGTTCTTCTACATAAGAACTCCATTTTTTTAAATGAAATGCCATTGCAACTATTATCCCAAGCTGCAGTGGATGTCACTACTTTCATTGTAGCTCTTACACAATCCAAATGCATTTGACTTGTTTATCTGTAAACACAATTAACATCCCCTTCTCCCCATGCTTCAGTAAATCCCACCACTTCAAGGCATGCATTTCTAGCTTTCCAAAGAGCTGCTACAAGGCACACAGCTGTTATTCCACTGGCAGCTCTGGAGTTTTCCAAGTTAGTCTCTCTACCTCCCAGCTGGCTTATTAAGACTGCAGTGGGTGGGGATTGAATAGAAATATGCCAGGAATGACCTCAGTGCATGTGCCAAGGCGGGCAAACAGTATGGAACTTATTATACTGCCTCTAAACACACCCATGGGCAGCTCTTGTGTTTCTAAGAGTGCTGCACTCCACATGCTTCCTCTGACAGCATTAGTTAAAGGTATTTTATCACTGCTCTGGAGAGGAGCAGGTTTCCCATACAGAAAACCCTAGCCTGAGCATGTACTGAACAAGCATCAATTACTTTTTGAGTTCAGAGAGCAATTATTTTCCTAGTAAAATAAAACATAATTCAATCTCCTTAAACAACACAGCATCTCATGGAAGCTATTTTACTTTTGTACAGATGCTAAAAAAGCTAGACTAAGTCAGGCAGCTGATGGACCTCCTAAAACTCTAAGTAAGAAACAAGCAAAAGAAATGGCTCTGGTGTCTGGTGGTGATAGGAACCAGCATCTGCTGTTCCATCAGATGCCCAGAGGGAGGAGCTTGGTTGCCCTGCTTGTTACACCACTTCCACTTTGAAACAAGACGGTCTAAAAATCTGTTTAGTAGAGGCTGCTGACACTGATGCCTCTTCCTATACAGGAACCACTCAGGTCACAGTGACAGAATACAGTAAAAGCTTTCAGCAGGTAAGAACATTTGTCAAGTTCACGGAAACAGATCCATCAGCAGACATCCACTTCATCTGACTTTGTGTAGGAGAAGCCACCAGGTGGGCAGACAGGCACACCAAGGAGATGGAGCAGAGCTGCTGGGGATTCTAAAGAACAGGGACTGCTTAGGATGGTAATATGGAAGCTTTGCCTTGCCTCGGGAAAGATGCTCACATACACTGCAGCAACTGAAGAAGGGAACCTAAATGTCATCTCACTCATCAAAAATCACCATCTTACCAGAAAGTCAAAGGACACCAAGCATGGACACCTGCTGCATGTTGCCAGTGCATCTGACCCAAAGCTGAGCAAACTGATGGGGACACAGCTGCTCCAGCAGCACTTCTCCACACTGGGCTCCACCACTGCTCCAACCCTGAGCAAGGTCTCACAGTCCCTGTGCTGCTACAGACCAACCAGCCTCTCCTACAGAGCAGCAGGCAACAGGAATCAGGCACCTGTACCCATTCCTGTACCCAAACCTCCTGTATGGCTCCACATGGCAGCTTATGCAGAAAGGGTGCAGAGAGGGCAAGGGATGCAGGGTACAGACACAGGAAACAGCCCAAACACAGCCTCCACAGACAACACCATGCACTGGGCTTTTCAGGACAGCACACTGCAGCCAGCACAGCTTCCCTCCTGCCAACCTGAGCATCAGCATGCCCGTCTGCATTAACATCTTCTTCTTGCAAAGAGAAAGAGGCAAGTTGCCAGGAGGCAGCTGGGCAGGAGATACCTAGAGCTGTCCTTTTATCTCCAAGTATCAGTCTGAGTCAGGAAATGTAAACTCTCAAATTTAGTTCAGGCTCTTCCAGTTGTGACCTCTGCTCCTACAGCACCGACCAACAGCGCTGAGAAGCTGTAGCAGAGGAGCAGTAACAGGGCCAGGAAATAGAGTTCACTGTGTTTCCTTTTTGTAAACTGGTGGCACAAAAAGGACACTCAAGTTCATGTCCTCCAATCTGCAAGCAGATGTTGTGACATTTTAAAAGGCAAAGGTCCCACTGCTTCAGCAGGGGTAAGTGTGATCCCTATTTGATAAACGATTTTTCCATTTCCTGCTCAACACTCTTGAGTGTACTGGGAGGACATTTTTAAAATTTGTTAGTGGTAAACTGAGGTTTTTTCTTCCTAACCAGATCACAGGTAAATGCTGCTTCATTTTATGAAGCTTGAGCCTAACAACAAAAATGCTTATTTCCCTTCTAGCAGAGGCAATCCCAGTCCAGCAGTGGCAACCCTGAGGAATGAGCCCTTTGGCTGAGTACTGGGAGTGACCTTCCCATGGACCGGAGCACTGCACAGACACACTCCATTTGGTGACACTGCAGGATACATCCCCAGCACATCAGGAGATAGAAGGACAAGTGACAAAGGTGGCAAAGGGACAGACATCCCAGCTACACCTGCCACCTTCATTTATTTTGCCCCACTTCTTGTCTAGCAGGATATACATGTTTTGAAAGCTGAAGTTTCATTTACAAGTAAGTCAGTCTGCTTCTGTCCCTGTCAAATGCATCCCTTACCTAATTACTACTGCAATTACAGTGCCTGCAACCAAAAACCTAAACAACCAGCCTGAATCTGGCCCTACATAGAGCCATTTCTAACATCTGGAGGCCATTACCCACATATTTTTGCTACCCACGAGCAGCTGCAGGAGAGCAGCAGGAATGATGTTCTTTCTAATGAAAATAACCATTTGAATCTGTTTGGAACCTAAGCCCATTGGAAACTCAAAAGGTGCACCTAAAGCCCAGAGCCAGCACTGCCCCTCCTGGAGGCTCACTGTGATTCACCCCACCCAGCAGCACAGCTGATGTTACTCTCTTTCACAGCTCTTCATGATGGCAGTCTCCCTCAAGTTAAACTAATTCACTTACTTGATCCAAAAATTAATTCAGGCTACTTCATGCAGTTTTATCCAGGACAAGATTTGTGATTCTGGGGGTAGCTGTCTCTTGTGAGCAACAACAAATGTGGCTCCTTTTACAGCTGCCTTGGATTTGCCAGCTTGTGCCCAATGACCCAACACAAGAACCATGGAATATAAAACTTTATATCAAAACCTTGTGTGCTCCTCTCCAATCAAAAATACAGACACTATCCCAACCACCAAGGAGGCATTTATTCAGTGGGTGCCATCCTACTGATTGTTTCAAAGTTAAGGCACTCAAGAGGGACCCTGTTGTACTGTCTACAGCAATGCTCCTCAAAAATGTCAGCTCTGCTCTGAACACCACCAGCGCAGATCAACCTGGCCATTTCTGGTCACCTACCCACCAGCCACTCAAAACATGCACCCAGCTTCTACTAATTAATAAAACAGCAGAGAAAAGGAGGTTTCTTAGGCTGTGCTTGGAGAAGCAGCACAGGGCAGCTCCCTGCAAAAGCTGCTGTGGATTCTCTCATGTAGAACCCCAGACCCTACAACTTCCCAGAACCATGTGTTGGCTGTTTTGGGTCTGCAGCAAAAAGCCTTACAGGAAGGGCCAAGACCTCTGAAGGATTCTTGAAGGTAAATTTCAAAGGCTGTAGTGATTGAAGCTTCTAAAGGCTGAAGATAAACTCCTGAAATTATCTTTGGGAGAATGAGATTGGGAGAAATCAGATGAAAGTATTTCCTCAAACTGCTCTTCTGTCTTCTGCCAAAGTATGCATTTCTGTTTTCCCTGACCTATTTATGTGTTTTTGCTCAGAACAGCCCTGACTTGGCATGGGCAGAATGAGGAGTGTGTTCTCTTCCCAGGTGAGCAGCTGAGTTAACTTTGCTCTGAGGGAGAGAGAGGGGAAAAAAGCACAAGAATAAGGCAAGGAGATGCAATTCTTTTTTCTAAGTGGCATAAAACCAGATGCTGCTAACCTTCCTCTAATTAAGCAACACTTTACTTTCAGGAAGAGGCAGCTGAATTGTACTGAGCAATATGGGCCTATTGTATTAGCAGAAGTGGCAGAATTCAGTTGCTCTGAGCACGAGTACCTCCTTAATGTTGCAAATAAGAGAAGCCATATACCCACTAGGGATAAGAGAATCCTTATGTCTGTGAGACCAGAAAAAGGGAGGTGGCTGGGAGAAATAAAAGAAAGCCCTTGAATTTATCAGCCACTGCCTGGTTAACCCTGAGCCTTCCCAAAGCCTGCACAGCACTGAACTAACCCTCAGCAGCTTTGCAGCTGAGAGCATCCAGCCCCCATGGAAGGCAGCAGCAGGACCAACACTGTGGGAGCACAGAGAACACCCCCTGCAGCACAGCTCCTCTCCTGGGACACATGTCCAGAGCCTGGCACTGCCACAGGGGCTCCTGGGCTGGGTGCCTGGCAGAGGGGGGACAGCAGCACCTCCAGGACATCGCTGTTCTGTCCGTCAGGGGAAACCTCCCAGCCCCAAAATCACACAGGACATGGCTCTCACCATTCAGGCACTGGCAGAGGACTCATCCCTCAAATGGAGGAGGATGTCAACCACAGAGCCAGTTCAACCAAACTCAGCAGACAAGTGGAGCTACAATTTGTTGTGCAGAATTTTATAATGGTTTGAGTAGGTGGTGACACGTGGGAAGCCCAGAGTGATTTTTTCATCAAAAGTTTGGTGCATTCTGTGTAATTGCCACAGATACTCTGTATCCCATTCAGCCCAAGACTGCAAATATTTGCATGAACTGAAACCTCCCAAAACCAGCCTCTGTATAGCTGCGTTCCCTGTGCTTGGCACTTACTGGACAGCCTAGAGAAAACATTAATTTCTGCCAAACCATAATGCAATTGATGAAAAGAAACTACTTTCCACCACTGCTCATAACTGAACCTTACATCAGGAAGGCAGGGCTGTACTCCTGACCAGACAGCAAGGGCTCCCCTCTGCAGGGTCCCAGTTTCCAGTACTAGAGTATTAAGTTACATTATTACCCAACATGCAGGACTTACAGCAAAAAGTTGCAACTAAAATGGAAAACCCCACTATGCAGTTACTTACCAGGGGCACAGTTACCTAGTTATTCACCTCAGACTGCAAACCACCCTCTCAGCCATCTGAGAGAGAAAATGTTTACAAAGTTATAAAGTAAACGTCCTTTGGAAAAACAGAAAAACCAAAAACGCACCAGGGACTGTTCAGGCCACAGGACAGCTCTGAGTGGCTCACAGGCAGTGCACAGAACCCTGACAGTGCGTGGTGACACTGCTGCCCTGGCATTTTACTCATACCTGAAAACAAACCTTCCACAAGAGAAGAATACCCAAGACAACACTTAGAGCTGTCTGCCGAAGGAGAGTCTTGGCCACACCTCCTTTCAGAAATTACTGTGATCTGAAAAGCCTCCATTTCCCACTGCATCAGCTGTTCCCCCATACCATCCCTGCAGGTTGTTTGTCAAACTGCTTAGCAAAGGGCACGGGGGTTCTCTGCAAGGAACAGGAGCACATGAGCAGCACTGCCAGGCTTGTGCCTCCCAGGCACAGGAGGCATTTGGGTGTTGTGCACCCACAACTCCTCCTCCTGTGCTGTGTCCTGCTGCCCCTTTCCCGCTTGCAAAAACACACTTCAGCTCCCAAGGAAAACAAGACAGAGTCCACTACAAAGTACCAACAGCGACAGTTTTGGCAAAGTCATCTTTCTGAAACCTTGCTAAAATAGGGAGGGTCATTATTAAACTGACCACATACCCTTTTGGAAAGATTCAGTCAGAATTCCACTACTCTGATGACATCAGGTGACATTTAAAAAAAAAAAATTCCCTATTTACTCTGTGTGCTGTGAGGAACCACTCAATAAAAGGATTACCAAGCCCATTACAGTAAGTGGTACTATCAGAAAGGTACTATTATCACATCCTTACCACGACAAGCACTGTGTCCCAGCAGTGCCTGCAGCAATCAGCCCTTAATTCTTAATCTTACTGAATTAATGCTTCTCTTTCTTAGACTAACAGCTCTAAATATATCTTTATATAACCTTCCACTCAGAAGCACAAAGAAATGTTAAACTGGAGCCAAGGATCATCTAAGGAGAAAATTATGAAACAGCCGCCTATGTGTGCTGCTACTCAATTAACATCTTAACATATGCCATGTTACATTGTCTGGCTTGGCTCACTGTGATAAAGAAGTAAAATGGCTGTAAAAGCATTTCAATTAAATATTTAGAAAGCAGAGCTGCACGAGGTTGAAACTTGTTTGAATTAGCAAAATGACGACTATCCATACTGCTCAGCTAATGCCGTACGAGCTGCAGCACAGGGCACCGGGAAAGGGAAGCCCCCCCAGCACGGCCCGGCACCCCAGGGCCAGGAACCCCTCCCGGCCTCACCTCCACCCCCGGGCGTGCAGCAGCCAAAATCAGGCGGCTTCTGATGCCACCTAGGGGCTCTGTCCCTGCCTGCACTGCTCCCTCCCCCGGGAGATGCCAGGGTCTGCCCCAGACGCCAGGCACTTGCTCGAGCCTCCCACAAACACAGGCAAACAGCGGCAAAACACTTAATACAAGACAAATTAGGTCTTTCAGGATTCAAATGCAGATATATTTTTATTCCATATTAAAGCCACAAGGACCACAACTGCATCCTAAAAACACATGAAGTATCGCTATTTCCCTGAAGCATAAAAATAGAGGAAATGCAGAAAAGTGTCCAACTCTCAGGCCTCCAAAAGTAAACAAAGCCAGAATTCACCAGCTGGTAAATACTGTCTCTTTCGGTCTGAAAGCAGATTCCTCCTCAATCCCAGGCAAAGCACCCTTCTCAGCAAAATCAGGAGGCAAACGCTCAGCAAGCCAATAAAACAGTGCAACAAGAAGGGTGAGCTGCAACTACTTCATCCTCCCTGTAACCTAACCCACCTCCACCAGGGAGAATAAGCTAAACCAGTTTTCCATCAGGCATAAGGAGCAATGCTATATCACAGTGCTGAAAAACATAATGGTTCAGCACAAAAGTTAATGCAGGCGCTAAAGTGTGTCAAACAGGTGACTTCAACACTTGTTACTAAAATAAATGCAGTTAAAATAGTTCATAGAGAATAAAAATTTAATCCCTTCACCATTTCTGACACTATGATCATTTTAGGAGTATAAATAAAGCCAACTATACAAACAGCTGAACAAAGAAGGAAGATGAGGCTGCTAATGAAATGCCCAAGTCTCAAATGTAGCCCATTGTAATGAACTGCCAAGAAATAATTAGCCAGCAGACATCAGAATACCTATGTCTGAAACACAGGTCTATAAACATCTCTTTCAGCTCTCTGAAGAAATCTGGTTGTATTCAATGCTAAAGGCTTGTTCCACTATTCTTAAAATAACTGGGAAGAACTTGCAACAACCACACTGCCAGGTGCTCTATTCCAACAAGACAGTCTTTTAAGTTCCTGGGGTTGGAGGTTTTTTTACATTTATTTAAATTCAGTATATTGCCATAAGTTAGTGTAATGAACTCTGAGAAGAGACAAAGAAAATGCTTTTACACAGTTCTCACCCTGGTTCTTTCAGCACTGCTCTGAATTAAAATCAGTGCATATTGTTACATTCAGGCAGGAGATTCTGTTCCAAAGATGCAGTGCCCTCTGTACAGGATGTAGGAAGATAATATGACTTCAGAGGAGATGCTTCCTGTATTTATTACTAACAATCTACAATCTCAAAAAAGCAGAATAAAAAAAGATTATTTCAGTAGAAATTTCACCTCATGAGTGTCCCACTGAAAGCATAAAGATGGAAACAGTCACTGGACCTGCAGGTTGTGGCTACAGAGCAAATCATCCATTGCAACTCACATATTCCACAATGAAAACTGCTGGGTTTTGAAACTAATTATGAAAAAACAAATCAACCGTTGGTTGCTTCACAATCCAACCTATAGATAGCTAAGAGATCTGCTGTGCTGTTTTCAGCTGGGGTCATCAGAAGCCCCATCACAACACTATTACTTAAGGCACTGGAAAGCCAACTATGAGACACTGGGATTTTCCTCCAGCCTTTGTCCCACATGGCTCCAAGAGAGGATGCCTAGTGAAACTAAGGGGGTGACACTCCTCAGCAGAACTTAAAAACCAAACAGGAAATTCAGTGCATCTATAAAACATGTGCACAAAATTGTTTCTCTTCCATGCCTGCAGAGCCAACTAGCTGAGGAGGAGGAGGAAGGCAGCACCCTGCTGTGCATCACAGCCTGCCTGCCACAGGTCACAGACCTGGTCCTCTGCTGCCTTTCCATTGGGAAATGGTGGCTACAGACAGCTGATGGCAAAGTAAAATAATATCCATGTGGAAGAGTTCTACACTGCTTCCATGTAACACACACCCAAAATGTACAAATCTGTACAGTGCTGTGTTTACTGCACAAGGCTCAGAGCTGAGCTGAACCCAGCAGAACAGCTCCAGTGTCAGCAGCTCTGCAGCAAGGCTTTCCCACCACACGTGTTTCCCAGTGCTGGCACAGGTGCCTCAATGGCAGATTTAAGCCTGCTCATAAAAACTGGGTTTCTTCTTCTTTATTTCACATTATTTCCTTCAACGCTTTCAAGACCCACGGCTATCCTAGTTACATTCTCTTAACAGAAGAGATTTGCTGCTACTGGTTGTCCCTCTTTATTTCCCTACTCATTTGATACCCAGGGGCTGTCATCTGGTTTGCAGTGCCACAACCCAGTCCCATCCAAGCTCTTCTAGGGCTTTATCCTGAGGGAGCAGATGAAAGCCCCTGCCCTGCAGAGCCCTGCAGAGCCACGAAAGCCACCCCCAGTGCACACAGCAGCCATCCCCTCCCCAAGCCCTGCAGGGCCAACAGCTGCAGGTGTCCCACTGCCAGCCTGGAAGTGCCTTCCCAAGGTGCTGCCATCTCGCTGCCCCCTGGGCCTGGCACACACTGGGAAGCAGAGGAGCAATCCAAGGGCTGCCCAAGGCCTTGCACAGACACTGCACTGAGGAGGCCCAGCTTATCCTGCAGGGTTCCCTGGCACACTCTTTGTCCCTCCTGCATGCCACAGACATCCTTCTCTCCCCTCCACATTGAACAGCTCCCCCCAAAGGTATCAGCCTGTCTTTTTGCAAACAAATTCAGCTTTTATCCAGCCCTCTCCTCCCAAGGCTACTGGCAACATCCTATTACCCTGCTTCTGCCCTGATTTCTGCACACATGCATTCCTCCTTCTCCTTGCTCCCTTTCCTCTCATGGCTGCCCACCACACAGCTCCTCTGCACCCTTTTTTCCACTTGAGGAACCTGTACCCAATTGCTGACTCCCATGGAATGCAATTCTTGCAACCTCTTAGGTTTCCCTGTGCTGAGTAATGCCCTGAGTATCTACATGCACTCTCCAAGCATCTGCCTACTAAAAGGGTCACTCACTCCTTTCCTGCTAGATGGGCATGGCTCCACTGCCATAGGAAAGGCAACTTCTCTCCAACCTGTGCCATGTTGCTCACTGGCACATCCCAGAACCCTCTCCTGTCCTTGACTTTACCATCAGGTGAAAATTTAGAGCTGAACACATGCAGGATGAACATGGCACTGCTGCCTGATGGTGACCATACAGCCTCCCACCTCAGAGGACTCCTCCTTGTTCAGCTTCCCCAGGTTCTTTCAGGCATCCATCCTTCAGCCTTGCACCTGCACTGAGGCACTTCTCACTCACCTCTGCTCATCAGCTTCCACCCACTCTAGACACAGAAGCTCTCTGCAAATAAAGAGCTGCAAGTAGCCAGAAGACTCTTACCTATCTCAAAGGTCAGTTCACTGAATGCTAAAGCAGAATAACTCATCAGCTTTCCATACTCTGCTTCTGGGGGTAGAAAAAATAATCTATGTGGCATTTTTTAAAATGGTTTTAAACCCTAAACCAAGATCTTTAGTAGGAAGAGTTACAAACACATGCTACTCCAATTCTTAAGGATTTTATGAAAAGGAGTTTAAACACAACTGCACCCACTCCTAGGTGGAAATTAACTCTGTCCAACAGGTGCCTTACATGGCCCTGCAGGGCAGGACTGGCTGCTCCCACCTGGATCATGTCTGCAGCTCTGGGGCTGCCCCCATCAGGCCGGCCCAGCTCCAGAGCAGAGCACAGAGCTCCAGGGCAGCTCTCAGAACCTGCAGTGTGGGGCAGGCCAACACCAAGCGCTCCACCCCACACACTGCCTCCTTCCCTGCCATCTGACCAGCACTGAATAACCCACAACTTTAGGATTCAGTTCTCTGCCCTCAGAACAGGGAACAATGTGTGCAGCCAGTTTGTTGCCTCACCATCCTACTTCTACAGGCAATGAGGGGGACAGGACCCAAAAACCTAACTTAGCCATCTCCTTCTCAAGTAAAACACCTGCTTTGCAGACACAGCATCATCCATAAGCATTTTGATACTTATTTCAGAAGTTTTCATATGGTCATGGTTTTCTTTTGCAAATGCAGCAGAGGGCACGTGACCTGTGCTAGTAGAAAGAAATGAAGCCACAGCCACATAGGCCACTGAGTTTAGCACCCTATTCAGACAATTTACAGAACACTTGCATGGATTCATTATTCATAGCATGTATATTCTAAACATCCCAGGGAGCTGCACAGTTACACCACAAATTACTTAGTAAAGAGTCAAAACCAGAAAAGGCTGTGCTTGATTAAAACTAGATCAGATTTCAGAAAAGCTGCACTAAAATTCTGACTTTCCAAAAAATCATGACAGCACAGAATTATATTTCAGACAGTTCTACACAAGTACTCACCAGGGTAACAGTGTTGTCATTCACCTGCAGGCTACCACACATTTGCAGCATCTAACAATTATGCTTCTGCAAAAGTCTCATGCTAATGGTACCCACAATAACTTGTCTGAGGGGTCCTTCCAGAAGCAGACATTGTTTGAGAGCACTGCAGAATTGATCAGTCTGGATTTTCATTCCTGTGATTCACACCTTGTGTAAACATTGCAGCGGGAGAGCAGATGTTCACATTACGAGAATGAAAATGTCCTTTCCTGATTAGTAACACAGTTTGATTTCAATTTTCACAGTGAACTGTATGCTGCTTTGCCACTCCTTTGCTCGGGAGCTGAACTGATCAAGCCAAAACTGTAACTCACCTTCCTGATTTTGACAAATTCCAGGAGAATACAACACACTCGAGCTATCTCCAGATCCTACACTGGGCCTCAAAGCCTACACTTAGCACAGAGCTGCTGCTACTTAAGGTACTCAGCAATAACTAAAAACTTTACTAAAGTGACAAGAATCACTGTGAAGTGACAAATAACAATTATTAGTCCTGCAATGCAAACACTCACCCACTGCAATTATTTTCACCCTGAAGAGCTGGAGCTGCTCACCAGCAGCATCCCGGGGCATACACGGGTGACTGAGTGTTCACAGAGGGGCTTCCACACACAGAACCATGGCACACAGGAGCTGAACTGGGTTTTTCATTCAAGTTACAAGTGTCACCAACTTGACTGTACAAACCACAGTGATATATGAACCCGCATTCCTCCCCCCTCCAAGAGAAGGAAGCTGCTAGCAAGATGCAGTCCATGCAGATTTGTTCCATGAAAGCCAAGTGGGGACTGCCTAAACTCGCTGGTACTAAACAAAACAAAGTATTTGGTTTCATGTTTATTCTTAGCCTCACAGCTCAAGACTATTACGATTTTTTTAGCAGCTATTAACCAAAAACTGACTACTCAGAATATATTCAGGCACAGATCTACAGGGTAATCAGACACCTGGCTTCTTCTCAGAAGTAACCAATAAGGGAGAGGTGTCTGGATAACTTCATGGATCACAGACTTAATTATACAGGTTACCAAATATTAAGGGTCAGCATTTTAGCTTTTTTTTGCACGATAAAATGATGCTGAAGATTAATTTTTAACTGAAGATTCACTATAAACTGCATTTAGACAAACCTTTGTCCAGTGTAATTAAACACACACAAACCACTGGTATTTCCAAACATTTTATTTGATTCAGCAAGCTATCGTGCAACAACTAACAAATTATGCTCAAAGTATCCTTATCCAGGGATATCTCATGCATTTTAAAACTGTATCTACCTTTCCTATTTCACTCACTTGTTGAAAGGAATAGGTAAATACTTTTCCCTCAGCTGCCATTTAATTTCTCAACTTTTTAGGAGTCAGTGACTTGAACTATACCACTGGAATCAAGCATAATGAAGGTAATGCTGTAGAGCAGGCTCCTGGAGACAAAAGCAGGCTTAGCTCTTCAGCAAAATGTGGTTCCAGGTGCAGCTTCCAATTACTGCCAGTGAGTAACTTGACTGTCTTTTAAATATCAACTAATTAATTTAGTTTATATGGCCACTAATAGCAACTGTAAGCCCTCATCATTTATCATGCCAAAAGGCTTAATACAGAAAGAAAATCAAATCATAAAGAAAATTGACCACATTTTTATACACCCTTAATGAAAGGAATTTTGTCACACTTTGTCAGAGCTTGGATAAAAAGTTATGTGGTACAGCCTGACTCCCACAAAAACAGTTCAAAATTATTTTTAGCCTTTTCTTCAGACAGTCCCATCAGAGCAGAAGGAGCTGCAGCTTTCACCAAGGGCCGGCTGGCCTCACAGGTGCCTCACCCACAGCTCCCAGGTTCCACAGAAGCAGCACAAGGAGCACAGAGCAATCAGGACCTTGCAGAAAGCACCTGAACCCAGCTGGGAGCGATGATGCCAAGCACGACGAGCACAGGGTGCTCCCCTGGGCAGGGCCCCTGTGTGCTCTTCCCAGGAAACTGCTGCCCACACAACAAGCTGCTGCTGCCAGGGATGTCCAGCCCTGCAGCAGACACCTTGAGTTTCAATTTCAGACTGCTTCCAGACACCACATTCACACAGCATCCAGAATCCCCCTGCAGAATTCTCCTCCTGATTTAACAAGCACCCAAGCCTCACAGTGCTTTCCTCCACTGAACTAGCAATAAAACTAACATGGTTCTGAAAGAAGGAGCTGTCACATTTTTTCAGAGCAGATTAAAAAACAAGACTAAAATTCCATCCACAAAAAAAAATTAAATAAATGTTAAAGGTTTACAATTTAGAGGCCTTCAAAGAGTTACCACTTGTGGCACTAAGTAACTGCCTTTCCAGTCTGTATTTGAATGTAACAGTGGTTCTGAAGAGGAAGGGAGAAGGCTCCCAGGAATATTTCCACTGAAGTCACAAAGACTACTCCAGGTATTTTCAAGGGATTTCTGAACAAGGGCAAGAAGGACCCAAGGCAAACACAGGAGAACAAACTGCCCATCCTATTGTCCAGCACATTTTTCTTACACACTAATTTTTGTTTGTCTAAAGGGTGCTTGTGTTGATACTTACAAGGCAACCTCGTTCATACTGAGGAAAAGTTCCAACAGTTTGTACTGCTGACCACTTTAAAAACAGTACAATCCACTGCTTTATATGCAAAGCCACAAACTGTAATTTCTACTGTCCAGTGCAATCTTTTTCACCCACAGGTGTCCCAACAACCTTATAATGGCACTTAGGAATTTCTGACTGAGAAATACAGCTGGCCTGCATGCCTGTGAGGCCATCCATCAGAAAGGACAGCCATCCATCATGGACCTTGACATTTAACCACAAACTTCCTCTCAAGAGAGATACAAATATGCATCATTTAATAAACAAGTTCTCCCCAGGAACAAGATTTTCTTCCCAAACTTGAAGTACCTGCCAATGGGTAAGAGATAGCACTCCCAGGCAGCTCCAGGGAAAAGCAGAGTGGGACTCATGGCAGTGGAGGAACACAGGTACACCCCTGGACACACGGACACACGTCCTGGCCTGGAGCAGCAGGTGCTGCCCTCACAGCTGCTCACACAGCCGTGAGGACAATGCCCCTCACTCAGGGTGCAGGTGCCACCAGCCAGAGCCACCCCCATCCCCATCCCCATCCCTGCAGCAACACCCGGCCTCCCCACCCTCTGACAGGTACAGTGCCACCACGGCAACCACAAACAATTTAAAAGAAGCCACAAGGAAAATATTTGGGAAGTTTTGAATATTTTTTTCACTGTCTTAATGACTAAATGTTCAACAACACAAAACACTGGGCAGCTTACTGAAAGCCTGTTGATGGCACAGCAGCTGATAACAAGCATCCTACTTGGTGAGAGATAATCCTTTTTCCATTAAATCAAGAAAGCATTAAAACTGAGATAGTGGCTAACTGCATTTAGAACAAAACAAAACAAACCCTCAAAATTCCCAAAGATCTAATGAAACACTATAAAACATCCCACCACTTCCAGAATTTTTAGATTTAGGGGATTCTTCTCACTGGCTTGAAAGCACCAATTTGTGCTGGCCTTTTGCTCAGGCTCTTTCTGGGTGACAGTGCACTCATTGCTTTTTCACCTATTCAATTTACCTTTTGAATCACCTGCTGACAGCTTTGTAACACACAGTCCAGCATTCTACCTGGACTGCTCCAGAGGGAGAGGAAGCTACCTCCCTGTCCTCGTGGCCACAGTTTAAAAATAAAGAGCTCCTTATTTATAGATAAGGTTTTGTAATATTAGATATTAGAAAGGCTTAAACCAAAAATCCAAATTTGGATCCTGATCTGAATTTTGCAGCTCTGGCCCTTCTCCAAATACTTCTGTTTGGCAAGCAGCTGAGTAGAGTAACAAGAGAAGGCAACATACATAACTTATGGGATCTGTATAAAAACATTAAGCTCAACCCCTGCTCTCAAAACTACACTAACACACAGAAAAGACTAACAAAACCACCCCAAGCTCCAATTAATTAAAAGACTTATCAGTGCTTCAGTATAAGTCTGATCACCCCAACCTGAGCAGAACTTGCCATCTCACTCAATTAAATGACTTTCTCTGATTATTTTATACACTATCCAGAAACTTTTAGGGGGAGGTTCCAAGTATTCTTTCCAGGTAGAGATTTGGATTCCTACTTGCCAGTGGCATACAGACACATGTAAATAACACAGAACTCTCCTAAATGGCAAACAACCCAGCTACAGAGGCCTGGGAGGACAACCCTGCAATTCTGTGCTTATTAAGGACTCATTAGAACTGCTGCACTGAACCACAATGTCACACCATCTGACTTGCTTCAGTGAAGAAACTCCTGCAGTGGAAAGTAAAATGTTTATGAAACAAGGAATTGCGTATGTTTGATGCTGTGAAGTCAACAATTGCATGCACTCCAATGAATTCCAAATGAACAACAGTAAAACTTATCCAAATCTTTTATTACTTGAATAGTGCTTTCCTCCCATATAGTGTTTTAGATTCTATTGTTTCAAGAAGCAAAGACAAACAAAACCCACAAACAAGAGCAAAAAATCCACTCTTCCTAAAAGCAGGTTTATAAAGACCTTTTTTCTGCAAAGCTATTCCCTCCAACTCAGAGCCAGGATATTCAATAAAACCTCAGCTCTGCTCTCCAAAGGTTACATAAAGGTCACCATTCATTTTACTCAGGTTTATTTTCTAACCTTGTAAAAACGCCTGCAGACCAAATTGGCCTCCACACCTGCTGACCTAGAATCTCCCCACAGTGGTGGCCGTGCCCCGTTTTGGGAAGCGGCTCCTCCTGCCACGCCGCTGGCAGCGCTGACTGCACAGGGATGCACTGCAGCAGGACAGCCAGAGCTCCTGAACCCTGCCCTGGGGGGCTTCCCCACATTCCCCACACACAGGAATGTGTAGTGACAGATAAAGGGTTCACCTGGCCCTTGTGCAGAGGAGTGGAAGCTCTCTGAACAACCCATGGAGGCCATCTCCAGGAGAAGCCAAGGGACAAACGGTGTAGGATTTATTTTGCCTAATTCATGAGTCCTGCACCACACCCTGGACTGAAATTTGTTTGCAGTCAGAGAATCCGGCACATGAAGGGATGGGATGGATTGTTTTATGGAAACATCTTTCCTAGGAGTTAGCCCTCACCTCAGAAATGCCCTTTTTTCCTCCACAATAACTACATGGGAACTTATACAGAACCAGGTGGAGTGAAATGAAACAAATTCCACTTTCTGTTCCTATCCATTTGGGGAAGCAGAGTGTGAAGGAGAATGACAAGCTGCTAAATGCTTTGCCCAAGGAGGGGTGACCTTCCCTGAAATCACCAGGAATTACTCTAAAATATGGTCCACAGTTCAATTTTTTCCTATGTATTTGACTGCTTATACACCATATCAGGAAACACATTCAGGACAGGCAAACCTTACCAACACCTGGAATCACTGGAACCAAGAAGGCACAGAAAACTGAGTCAGTGACATGAAATCTTTGCAGTTTTACACTCCCATCATCTCTCAGCTAAGGGGCTCAAGGTACTTTTTCAAAGCAGGTAAACAACACACTTCTGATGTTGCATAGATTAAATTAAATAAGTGCAGCCTGTACACCTGTCAATGGCAATTATTTGATTTTCCTCACAGAAGTCAGTAATCTGTAACTGAAGAATGATAACCTGTGTTTCCCACCTCCAACAAAGAATTAATTAGGATGAAGGAGGGAATGATGGCCACTGCATTTTGGGCTGGGGGCACAGAATAACCACAAGTGCTCTGTAATCAGAGGAAATTTGGAGTTCTCCCAGTTTTGACAGGCTACTTAACAAAATACTGAAAGTTATAGTAGGGTTTTTTTCTCTTACTTCCTGTCTCCCTCTCTCAAGCTACAAGAAAGAGAGAAAATGCAGATGGATTGGTTTACACATTAATCCAACCTGACTCAAGAAATACTTGTTTTAAAAAAATACATACAGACATTTCAACTGCAAAAGAAAACTACCAAAAAGGTATATCCATTTGCATTTGCTAAAAGCCTGAAACACATACCCCCCAAGTTTCCCTCTTCATTGCCAGGCTTTTTATTAAAAATATCAAATCAATCATTATTAATTTTTATTAAAAATATCAAGTCAATCAATTTTTCTGTTGACCTAACTATACAAATAAGTAGCAATTCCTATTATGAAAAACCTCAATGGCATTTCCCAAGTTGCAGAACATTTGCTCTGCCAACAGCTAAGTGACAAGCCACGCTTGCTGACAATGCCTAATGAGGAGTGATGCATGCAACTGCAGGAGGGAGCAGGAATGTTTTAAGTCATAAAAAAGAAAGAAGCCTTCCAAATATTAGAACCCATTGGTATTAATCTGGTTTTCTAACACAATAACAAGAGTCCAAAAGTAATAAGGGCACAATTCACCTCCTACTCCTTCTTCAGCATGAGACAACTGGGCATTAGGACACAATTTCAGCACTGCCCAGACTCACTCATGTGGTTTTCCAATACAACTTGTAGCTAGAAGAGCTATTGGAGGACAAAAATTATGGGTCAGAAACCCACAGCCACGTCCAGGCTGAAATGGCTGCAAATGCAGTACCTTGTGTCTGCCACTCCACACTGCCTGGTCCTCAGCTTGGTTTACACGTGAGACACCGGGGCAGAGAAGGAGAGAAATTAATCTCTCAAGCAGAATTGCTATATTCAAATCCTAACAGATGCCTTTAGGACAAAAAGAGCTGAGATGCAGGAAGGTGAAAGAAGCCGGGGCCAACCCATGCACAGATGCAAGCACCAGATTACTATTTACAAGGGTAAACAAGTGCTCATTGCAGAACCATCACCAGTTATTTGCAACAGTGAACAAGAAAACAAACCTGTCTGCTCCTTCAGTGTTCACAGCTACCGGATTTTGGATTGTTACAGTGAGCAAAGGGATTAAATTGCCTAAAACTGTTCGTCTTTTTCTTTTATGCCAGCAATGATAGACCCTCAGCTGACACCATCCTCCCTTGGCCATCTCTGCGTCTCAATCCTCATACCACGCTGCTTTTACATCCCTACTTCACTGTCTGTCTTCAGTAAGATATTCCCTGGCAAGTCAACGTGATACTGAGTAGACTCTGTCTTCACCACCATATGTTTGGGTACAGAAACATCATATACAAACAACACACATTTGGTAATACAGTACCGTCACCCAAAGAAATAAGTGAAATCCCATTAGTCTATATGCTCAGACAGCTGACTAGGGAGGTTTTCCCGCCTCGGGCTCCAACGTCTGGACAAAAAGCTATTAATAAATATGAAAGCTTTAACCAATCTAAAGAGAAATAAAAACAGGCAGATTAAGGCCCACTGTCCAGCGAAGACCAGGGCAATTTACAAACCCGCCCATGCTGACACTCATCAGCCAGGCTGGGCTCCCAAAGACGAGTTCTCTCTGTCTAGACTTCTAATCCGTCAATGGGAAAAGACATCCAGTGTTATTTCTGCCCGCTTCACCCACACCGTAAGAACACATCCAACCGCCTCAGCACCTCACACACAGCAGGGAACAAAACCAGACACCGCTCTGCTGCATGTGGGGCAGCCAGGACACAAATACACACAGACAGTGATGAGCTTCAATCACTGTAACCAAACAGCACTTAAATACCTGTCTACGATGTTGTAATGCAAATGAATACTTCCTGATTTGTTTTTAAGCACAGCTAAGTCACTCTTTTATCTTCCCCTCCTCAGCTCAAACTAGTGGTCACCTTATATGCCAAAAACACCCCAAGAAAAAAAGCCCAAACACCAACAGACTGGACACCTTAAAAAGCATATTTTTAAGTCTTCAGTATCTATACTGACCATGCCTGCAAATGTAACCAGCAGGGCTTAAACTATTGTTTCAATTTAAGGGACTCCACATGTACAGTACACAATTATTTAATATGTTTTTGTCAAACTACATTTTAATTTAATAAACAGAATAAAATAAGTGCGAGTTGAGATAATTAATAGCTCATTGTCCCACTCGTGGCCTGCATCAGTCTCTATATTTATATTAGTCTGTGAAGCGGAGGGACAAGCACAGACTTGTTTGTGATCCTCAAGTCCAGTATTTACGTAGCCGCTATATTTTGCTATACTATTTTCACTGACAATACAATCTGAAGACTGAAACCTTTTATAAACCCAACCAACCAAACAAAACCTGTAACAAACACAACCAACTAAAAGCCTCCATCCACTATGTACAAACACGTGTAGGAAAAAAGGAGGTGGGGGGAACACAACAGAGAAGAGCACTGAGCTAGATGTGCTAAACCTGCTGGGAAGCAAAGGGGGAACTGAATGCACCAACCTGCCAGCACACGCAACTGCACGGCAAGGGAGAGGGGAGGAAGAGGAGGGAAGGAGAAAAGAGTAGAAGCTCTGCTGTGCACATTACACCTCATTCTGTTAACAGCAGTGCACTGCCATTTCCACCCCGGCCTTCCACAACCTCTGCTGCTGTTTATCCATCACCAGCACCCACAGAACAGAGAGCAAGCCCCAGTTTGCTGCCAGTTCAGAAGGAGACTTTCCACTGTTTATTGGGGTGCACAACACCCCTGGCAGTGCTCCTCATCCCTACTGCACCCAAACAACCACCACAGGTCCAGGAAGATGCAAATCCACATTAAACTCCAACCTTAAAGGAAGACTGCTTGATCACAACAGAGAAATGTAAGATTTAAAAATATCAAAAGAAAAGGTTTTCTTATGAAAAATAACCTTATCTTCAAATACTGCATTTCAAGAGCACAACCTGCAGGGAACGGATGCTGCCTGAGAGCAGCAGGGAAGTTGAAGCCCGTGCAGAAGCAGGTAGCCAGGAGGAACACTGTGAAGGTGAGGAGCGCCTGGGAAGTACCAGGGGACAGGGCTGCAAGGTGCTGGGAAACCTCTGCCGGCCACAGGCACTTGGCACCAGGCAAGCCACTGACCCCGGACAAAACGCTTCATTCCTTTGTACCAAACATGGGCTGGGCTATTCACCAAGTTCACCTTAATCAAACAAGAAGCTTTCATTTCAGAAGCTAACATACGTGCTGTTTTTCCTTGAAAATGAAAAGCCACAATAAAAGCAGAGGTTTTACTTAGTAGCCATTTTGTCTTCAACTTGGACATGATACCTCTTAATCTGAATGCAATGTAAACATGCTCTCCGAGGCTCATTTCCAAACAGCACGTTCATGCAAAGGGAAGCAAACATGAAAAGACCATCACTAAATACCATAATAAATTAGGAGGGTGTGAAGATTTTATGATCCAAAAAGACAGAAAATTCTGCAGATCATATTCCTTCTCTAGGTCACATTGCAGAAGACCAAAACAAAAGGTAGCATGTGTGGATGAAGGAGAAAGAACTATTATGTACTGTTTAAATACATAAAAACAAAATAACCACCATCCTAATAATAAAAGCTATTTCAGTATGCCATACAATAAAAAAATCTGAAGGCAAAATTATATTTAGATGCTCCTTATTTTCTAGAGACGTCCATTCAAACCACACAATCTAACTGTAATATGACGTAATATGCAAGCTTGATGAGTATGTGTTTATTGGGATGAGTTTATGTATAAAATACACATGGTGTGTGCGTGTATATAAAGGAAAACATTACATGAGTAACCTGTATTTACAACTCCCAACTTCCAGTACTCTTTACCAGTGTCCTCAGCCAAAAGCAGCTTTTAAAAACGTACATAAAATACAAATGCTGCAGGTGACAGCCTCTTGCAGATACTAAAAAAAAAAAAAAAAACAAACCAAAAAATAAGAACAACAAAGTGTTCTATTTGCACCAACCTAAACTAGGTTCACCTCGTTCCCCCAATAGACGTAAAATAAAATCCTCAAATAAAATGCTGGTTTACTTAGAAATTGAATTTTTAGGGGAAAAAATCAACAAAAAATAACCTGAATTCCTATGCAGAAACTTGGAAAATCATCGTAAGCTCCAGCCACAACTACATCTGAACTGCCTGAGTGGGACCTCAGAAGAGCAGAGGTTTACGGGAGGCTGGACAATCGCACCCTTCCTGCCCAGCTCCGCATCCCCCGCTGCACCAGCGCCGTGCTGGGCGCTCATGTGCGCGCTACGAGCACGGCCGGGGCGCCGCGGGCCGCGCAAGATGCGCGGGGCTGCAGCAGCGCCTGCGGCAGGTGACCCGAGCCCACCGCCCACCGCAGCCGGGCAGCGCCGCCGCCCGCCCGCACACGGGGCTGGTCCTGCCCGTGCGGCACCGGCACCGGCCGCGGGCACGGCCCGCCCGCGACCCCCGCCCGCCAACACGCGTGTGCTCCGCGCTGCCCGCACAAAGGGGCCGCGCCCCCCCCCCGCGCCCGCGCAGCCCCCCGGCCCTTCCCCCGCTCCCCCGGCCCGGGGCCCGGCCCTTACCAGATGGAGCTGCGGATCTTGTGCTGCAGCGCGCTGGCCTCGCCGCCCTGCAGCCCCGGCACCAGGGCCGGCAGGGCCCCGCCGGGCGCGGGGGTGCCGGCGAGCCGCCGCGGCGGCTGCCCCCCCTCCGGCTGCTGCTCCTCGGCCATGGGACGCGAGCGGCGCTGGCCGCACTAGGCCTCTGCCGCAGCGCTCGAGTGAGTCGCCTTCCCCCGCTGCCCGGGGGACATCACGGGCGGAACCCGTCCCGCCGCTACGCCGCAGGATGGCGAGCCCGGCCCGCGGCTCGGCGCATGGCGCCCGGCCCCCGCCGCCCCCGCGCAGGGTCGCTCCGCGCTCCCCCGCCCCGCAGCAGCACCTGGCCCGGCCCGGCCCGCCCCGCGCCGCTCCTCGCCCCGCGGCCGCCGTGCCCGCCCGGCCGCCGAGTGCGCAGGCTCGGCGTGCCCGACACACGGGCCGCCCCGCGCCGCCGCCGCCGGGGAGGGGGCCGGGGCCGGGGCCGCGGCCGCGACTGGGGCCGGGGGCGGCGAGCGCAGCCCGAGCCGGGGGGCGGCCCCTCCGTCAGCCGCGGGACCCCCGGCGCGGTGGGGCGGGGGCGGGGTGCGCCCGGAGCGGCCCGGCGGCGCCAGTAACACGTGTGTGAGTGCGTGCGTGTGTGTCCCCGTGTGTCACGGCGCACACACCGTGCGGCACACGCTGCTGCCCCGCTGGCCGGGCGCGCCGCAGACACGTGAAGGCGCTGCGGCGGCAGCAGCATTACATCAGCTGCGGCACCGCGGCCGGGTGCGCCCCGCAGCCCCCGCGCCCGGCCCGCCCTCCGCCGCGGCTCGTAACAAAATAACAAGTGCCGCCGTGCTCACATGGCGCTCAGGAAGCCAGACACCGGCACGGGCGGCACTAGGCCGGGCCACTGCTCGCCCTCAGGCTTCCTGTGCGTGTCCCCCAGACATAAACGGGGCCGGCTGCCATTAGTCCCAGCGGCCTTTACCCACAACCTTTCTGCGAAAACATTTTCCCAAAATTTCAATTGAGCAGCTACCACAACTGCTTTCTCTGAGCTACAGGCACAAGCCATATTTCTGCTCCTATGGGTCATGGCTTTTAATGAAAAAAGGCAGAGGAACTGCACAGCCTGGGATAGTGGACAGGTAAATACCTAAATTTAAGGACGATGATACAAGGTGACCATTATTAAAGTCATTATTAGGAGTTGGACTCGGTGACCCATGTGGGTCCCTTCCAACTGTGGATATTCCATGGTTATTGTTTCTTTTCCCTCGAGGGTTAAGGTAACAAAGCCTGCTCAAGCTGCCCCCCTGTTACCCCTCTTTTCCCAGCCACTCCAGCTCTGGTCTGTTCCCACTGGAATTCACAACTGGCACACTCAGCCCACTTGGCAGGGGCATGGACATGCTGGTACCCTCTCTGACACAAGGATGCAGTGACTCCCTAGCTTGTGCTGATCACAGAAAATGTGGGCTTAAAGGTGACTAATAATATAAATATACACATGGAGACACAGCATTGCTAAATTTAGGAGATGAGCATTTTGTCATCAACTGAAGCAAAGGCCTTTCAAAAATAAATATTTGCTTACGTCTCCACTGCTCCAAAATCAGAACATTAATGGCTATGACAATGATGGTGATCTTCCCCTTAAAAAACCTTTCATCAGAATCAAAAAACCTAAGCTTTCTTGTTTCTGCCTCTAATTAAAAACGTTTTTAATGATAATTGAACATTTCTGAAGGTCATTTAAAAATAAGGGGAAAAAAGAGTAAATTTTAAATCAGAAGTAAACAGAAAAGTAATCAATTTTAAATTCTAACTGCTATACTTTTTGCAAGACAACTACATCAGTATGCAGGTAAACTGGCACATGAAGACAAGGGTGATGTCCTTGGTGATATTTTTTAGTTTTGTGGCAATTTCCACTTAATAGCAACTGTATCAACGCAGACAGGGTTGCTTCTGTTGAGATCTTTTGTTGGACTCAGCCACATCTGCCTGATCAGAATTTAACCCACAGGGATCCAAGCCATAAAATCATTCTGGCCAACACCAATATACTGTCCCAGATTGAAACTGATGGCCCTACACCTCAGAATAAGGTTCAACAGATGTGCATCATGTTTGCAGGAGCACAGACCACTACAATAAATTCTAAAAAATACACATAATTTCAGTGTTGCCTTCAGTCTAAGCCAGCAGCTGAAAGACAACTTTATTATTTAGTTCCTCATTCATTTAGGTCCCAAGACATGTCCTTTTAATCATGTTTATTTACAGCTGTAGGGGCATCATGTGACCCAAAAAACCAAAAAAGAGTCACTTCTCTTATGCAAAATCTGCAATACCATGCCAGGCTGGCACCCAAAGGCAACCAGTGCCACCCTGAAATTACACCAGGTGTTTTAGGGCAGAATGATATTAAACTGGCACAGAGATTAAACAAGTGAGCCAGACTCCCAGGTTGCATCTTGGTAGTCAAAATGGTCCATGGGCTTCCAATGCTATGTTTATGCTCCCATATCTCACTATCAATCAATTGTTCTAGAGAAAATACTTCTTTTTTTTTTTTTTTTTTTTTTTTTGTGCCTTTGGTGTGAAGCCTTCCAAGTATAAGCCTGTTATTATTGCTGGGTTTGAGCATCAGGCCCAAAACAAGATTCCACAAAAGCCCAAACTGAGATCAGGGTCCTGTTTTGTGTAAAGAAGAGATTTCCTTCTCAAGCCTAGCAGCAAATTAAAAATTAACTTTTTTTCACAATGGGACTGTGCTGTGTATAAGTACAGAAGAGAAGCTCACTCCCTGCTCTCCACAAGCCTTTTCCTGTCGGGAGTAATTCCTCTGGGTGCTGTCGTGGCATTGGCACAGGTCTGTTACGTGCCTGTTTCCACACCAGGTGGAGAGTCCTGCCCTTTACACACTCACAGGTTCACAAATGGGGGCCATTTCAGCTGCCTCCCACACAACCAGCTGAATTTGCCTCGTGTTTCCTACGGGCTCATGCACCTGTGCAAAATGGGCAAAGATGGTGGCAGCTCATACACACTTTATGTGGCCATGTGTAACTGCAGCAAAGAACAAACAGATCCAGAATTACTGGGTCGCCAAAGACTCGTGTTGACAGAATTAACTTGAAGATGCTGAAGGAATTATTTAACTGCTAGGAGATGAACAGCTATGAGATGGTCTGACTGGACATCTGCAGGGATTATCCACCAGGACCACTACAACCATCTGCTGGAGTTCTTGTACCTAATGGTTCTGAGAACCGTAATTTGATGCAGACATTTAGCTCCTGGTCAGCACTGCATAAGAAACACACCAAAAGTAATACATATGAGTTAATTTTAAGTCCCCTTACTGTAAAGAAAGACGTGTGAAAGTTTAAGCATGTCAGAAACCAGACTAGTGTTGGCAGGACCTGTTCTTCCCCGTTTTCCAAACATGTGCCCTTGTGGAAGAGCACAGCAGCTGAACTGTGAGTGGATGAGGGCTTCCTCTCTCCTTCTGCAGGCAGAGTTCACTTGTCTAGAAAACTGATGTTACTGTACTGGTGCTAAAATTCATGTCTTTTCTAACTCAAGAGCACTGCCAGTCTCCTGTGCTGGACAGACATATTCATCTGAGAATGATCTTCAACAGAGAAGAGATCATCTCTGGAGAAAGAGCTGGCTGTCTGCTGGAGGATGATCTCCACTGTGCTGTCCTGACACAGGTGGGAGCCAACTCCATTTTGCCAGGTTAATTCCAAAAGCTCTGTTTATTTTCCCTCCATTTCTGGAGCTTCAGATTCCCTCTCTGTGGGGAAAAGTTGTGCTTAAGTACCATCCAACCTATTTTCCAGGATTTTCTCTGCTGTAGCTCAGTGTGGTTTTGTTTTGTTTTGGTTTTTTTCCATAATGGATTGTGTCTGACAGTCGGGGAATACAGTGTCTCTCACTTCTAGGGAGGAATGCCTCGCTGCCCTTTCTCCAGCTCGCAGCCAGCACTGAGGGAAGGCGCTCTTCCCGCTCTCCTGTCTGTAGAGAGGGATCTGCCACCTCTTGTCTAGCACAGGGCCAGAGACCTGCACGCTTAGAGGGACTAGCCAGATAAATTATGAAATCTCACTATCTTTATCCTCAAGACAAACATGACGCACATTCTCTGAGGATAATTGACTTTAAAGGTTTGCTAAAAAAAGACACTTCCCAAAAGCTTTAAACGCCAGTTCAGTGAACTCCATTTTGATGCCTTTTTGCAACTCTCCTTCCCCAGGGATGCCTGTGTATCCTGAGCTATGCCCAAGACATTTTGCTCTGGTTCTGTTTATTTTCTTATCTCCATTCATGTGTAGTATCTGTAAAATCAGAGTGTGATAACTAGTAATTCATCTAACAAATTTTAATGAAAATTTCAGCTTTTATGGTTTCAATTATTAAAGGAAAAACAACAAGAAAAAACAATAAAAAAAAGAAAAAGACAATTTAAAAAAAAAGCAAGAAAAAAAAAGCTAGTTAGCCCAGCTTCAGATTCACATCATCCCAGCTGACAGAAGAAAATGGTCTGTGTTCAAATCAGGCAGTGAAAAGGGGGCTACTTTAATTACAATGAAAGTCTGCTTGACCAGAAATTTTCTAAGCTTTGCTGGGTCTTGCAGCATCTGTTCAGAGTGGGAGTAAGCTTTGTGTGGTGCACAGTATGGCCACTTGGCAAATAACAGGAAATGTTAAAAACGTGTTGGGGAAGTCTGAAGTAGGTCCCATGATCATGAGTCCTTCTCTAGCAAAGGAAGAGCATTAACCACCCCTCTGCCTAGTGATGGAAATGGGCTTCAGACCTCTGCATGGCACCTTTGGGTGCTAATGAACAGGATGTGAGCCCTTCCTCTGTGTGAATGTGGACAATCATGAGGTACAAGACAGCAAGGCCCAGGCTCCCAGCCTGGCTATGGCTCACCAGGGCTGCTCAGAGGAGGATGTGGCATTCTGCATCTTGGGTAAGACAAAGATCACTTGCATACCATAAGTGATGATAACCAGATGAAATTCCCAAGGTCTATCCATGTTCTTTGATGATACAGATACTTTGAAACTTCATTTCTGTAGATTGTCTTCTCTGTACAGTACAATAAATCTTTGTCTCAGTGTAAGGTCAAATGGGCTCAGCTGCTGAGCTGTTAAAAATGGAGTGTGGTGTTCCTAGATACTGCATTCTTGCCTTCAAGTCGGAAGAAGTCAATAAGGTAGAAAAAGTCAGCAACTCCTATAGCCTACAAAAACTACATAGAAGAGGACAGTGGATCGTGAAAGTGGTGATTCAGACTGTCCTGTACAAGACTGATAAGTAGGAAGGAAGGGCTCTCACTGAAAGAAATACCAAAGTTTGGTACTTGGCTGAATGAGGTTTTAAACCATTTTTGGGATTGTTGATTGTTGATGCTCTGCAGGTAGAAGGTCACGGAAAAATTTTTTTTAGTCAGATCCCTATGAAGATGCCTGATCTTGTCAGTTGTCTCTTATACTGACACTCAGTTTTGGGGAGATTCTGAGTGAATAATGGCCAAGAAGGGAGAAACATATGCAAGTGACATGTAACAAAGCAATCAACACATGAGTCTTCCTGGGATTTCTTTCCTTTTGAGAAGGAAACTGGAAAGGCACAAGCATTCAAAATCCAACACTGCCTACCTGCAGATTGGCGGGAGTGCAAGGAAGGGATCAGCTGCAGTTCACAGGGGCCTTGCCACCTGCACAAAATCATCACCCAAATTAGCCTGACACTAATGCAGTGGTTCTAGGTATCTGATAGCAGGGAATGGGAGAGCACCAAATCCCCAAACACAGAGCCATATGGCACGGGAACTGGGAATTTTAGCTACATTGGTTCAAGATCCGAATCCCCAGATAAACTATGGATGTCCTTAATCTTACTAATGCCTGAAGGATTTCTGGAAGATTTCCAAGTCATACAGCCTCCTGAGAAATTTGTTTGCATTTTCTCCTGTACGCAAATTGCCAAGGCAGCAATCCAGCGATACTCAAGTGCTTGCTCTTATGGCATTGCCCTTTGATTCCCCATCTTGAGAGCAGGCAGCATCTTGAAAGATCAAACCCAGACTGAGGACATATTAAGGATATTTGTTCTGAGAGAAGTTGCCCCCCTAGAAATGGGGGAAAGGAAAATGCTCCCTGCACATGGTGACTGTAGAGCAGACAGGTAAACCCTGACCACAGTAAAGCCTCCATTTGGACCTTCTTCTTTCAAGTCTCTTCTTGACAAGGCAGAGGAGTGTCCTGTCAAAGATCAAAGCAATCACATCTCCTCAGTACTGGTTTATGCCCATCTGGTCTTAACACTTCAGTTCCTCTTGGTCAAAACTCCAGCTCTTCCCCTGCTCATGTTCTGTGTGACAGCTCCACCACTTCTGAGTACCATTTCAGGACCCTCTTTTCCACAAAGTCTTTTGCCCCAGGGGCTGCTTCATGGACTCTTCCCAAGCTCTGTGTCAGCAGAGCCTGCTCTCCAGCCTGGGTGGCTCTGAAGGCAGCAGTGCCTCGCCTGGGAGCGCTGCTATCAGTGCCTCGTCAGGACGCAGCAGGAAGCGTCTGGCCTCCGCTCCACGACCATCTGCTAAAACCAGGCCTCCTCTGGCGGCCGTCCAACACAAAATAAACAGAGTTTCACAGCCAGATTTCAAACAGCAAAATAACTGAGAAATATGGCTCACTGCTTCTGGTTTTTGAATTCAAAACACTGAAGTTCCTAGAAGCAAAAATCCTTCATGGATCTTAAGATTTCTTGGTTGCCAAATGGATCCATTGCAACTAACACTGGAGAAAGTGCAGTGATGTAGCAATTCTAGTTAGTTACACCTAATTAGTTCAATGTATGCATTTGGTAATTTTTAAGATGGTTTCTTTTTCAAGATCAGTGATGCAGAAAAATATATTTGTTAAACTGCAGATTTCAGCTTGCAATATTTGTTTGTATGGGTAACAGTAGAGAAGAATTCTGAATCTTGCTACTGTACAATATTTTTCATGGTATAGGAGACAGAGAAGGACTCAATGAAGTGTGAAAGATTTTTTAAAAGAACAGATTGCCATGTCATTTAAAATAGGTCAAGTTTTTGGCCTACTTTCCTTTAAAGTATCCCTTAAAGCAATGGGGTTGGAATATCCATAATAGTGCCATTGCTTTTTTGTTTTTAGCCATGTCTATGTGTGGCTCTAGTTGTAAGGCAGAAATGTTCCAGTGTAAAACTACAAGGGCAGACAAAGACCACGTGTCTCCAGGAGCATTTGTGAATAAGTTACACCGAACAATAAAATTTAGCAGTGGCTGCATTTCATCCTTATGTGTAATGTTATTCTGAAACATGTGACTGAGAAAAAGCAAACTATTAAATAAGGTCATGGCCAATGAAGACAAAACCTGCAGACACAAGCCTGTCAAACCTGATTTATTAATTCTCCAAATTTCAGGAGGGTTTGCACTGTTGTTTTCTTTCCATCTTTAAATTAATTAAATCAGTTGATTAACTTGATTTAAGTAGAAAGGAGAACTAGAATAATGACAGGTAGACTGAAGATACACAAGATAGCACTTGTAAGAACAAACCAAGGCCACCTATGTTGAATGGAGAAAAAATACAAGTCAGCTGTCAAAACAAAAAGAATCTGTATGTGTACATTTAAATTTTGAAAACGGATGTTCAAGATATTTAAAGAGGGAGGAAATTCTGCATGCAATATTAATTAATATGGAATAAATACCATCTGTCTTCTTTGTACAGAGCAGTCTGGTGCATATTTTTATGGCTGCATCTTTGCTCTAAGAACATAACAGGTACAATACACAGGCATTTATTGTGTTACATAGATGTAATTAGTCTGCATAATACACATACCAGGAATTGCAGTTGGCCTTAGTGCAGCTATATGGAGTGAGGCAGGACATGAGGAGGATTTCCTTCACCACAGAGGCCTGGAAAAAGGCCAGGTACAAATCAAGAATGGTCGTGTTGGGAGACTACAAGGACAGGACTTGCTACTCTAACTGCTCTGCCCTGAGGCTGAGGTGGGTGCTCAGCACATCCCTACTGAGATGCAGGTTCCTCTCCCCATGAAGCTGATCCAGAAGGGATAGTGCCCTTCATGTACAGCCTGTACCAGGATGTACCTTGTTGTGGTGAAACTGCATTGACCTATTGCACAGCCAATAATAAACATCAGTTGGCTTACAGTGTTGTACAGTAATAAACACACTGAAGAGCTTGTCAGTGCACACTTTGGGAAAGAAGTACTGTCTGGAACAACAGGGCCTGTGCACACACTTGGAATACAAATTTTTTGCAGGCTGTATACTTCATTATGAAAACTGTTTGTGATTCCAGTTAAGCTGTGAGTGAAGGCAATGCAAAGCCCTGTCTGGTATTCATCTCGTTATAGTGTGGAAAGATAAATCAGCTTTTAACAACAGAGACACTTTTAAGAACATCTTTCTTTTAATAGTTATCATTATTTTGCACTGAGATTTGTAGTTGTAACCACCATCAGGAGTGGAACCTTTGTTTTGTACCTGATCCTACTCTACATTCTGTGCTGAGCAACCAGTGTGAGCTGTTACACACATGCCTTTGTGTGCACAGTTTGTGACATAAAAAGGCTCAAGAAGGGGAAGGAGGAACTTTCTTTTAGCAGAATATCACAAAATGCAGGAAGAGTCATCTAGAGAGCTCCAAAGGATTCTGACTTGTGAAGAACTCTTTTTCACATATTACTCCCACTACTTCCTGCAAGACAAGAATATTACACACACAGGTCTGCTGTGAGTTTTCAAACTGGCAGTTCCTCCCAATGCTGTTCATATATCAAAATCACTTTCACTTCGTAAGAGACCATAAATTCTTCCAATAATAATTCTAAGAATATTATTTTTGTCTGCTACACTCTAAGCGATTGACAAAGATGCTGGGCAAAATTTGTGATGCATTTGATATGGAGCAGGAAAATGTTAAGGGCTCTGCAATGATCATACTTCCAAAAGCTGGCAAAGACTTATCTTGAAAAAAATCTCACGGAAAAGTTTTCCTCAGCATGAGTATGTGACTGCAGAATTACTCATGAGGAATGATGGACTAAATCTCATCGATTTATAATCTGAATCAAGGTGGTGAAAAATCATATTATCTGTTTGCATGAATTTATAAGCTTCACACTAAGTTTTATTCACCAGCATAGAGCTCAGTGGAGCACAGACATTATATTCTCTTATCAGGATGAAATATAAGAAATGAAAAATGGTTTATTTAGGTTACTGTATAAAGGTCCAGATTTTTAATGCCTTCATCTGCCTTTATAAGGCACTGTGGTGTCCTGATGTCAGCAGCACATTCAGATTCCAGGTGCAAAACTGAAGCTGTGAGTGGAATGCCTTCTGTGAAACATGAAAAACAGCTACACTGGGTGCTAAAGGCAACTGGCTCAGCTGTCTGAAGGACAGGACTTTATTCTGTTGGGCTAAAGCAACCTTCTGTGGGGTTGGAGCCAAGAACGTTGAAAAGAAATTGTTGTTCATCATCCATCTGGCTGAAATCTTATCCTATCTAAGCACTAGATGTAGCTCAGAGCCAAAATTAGGCTATTGAGAGAGGTACCAGTGAGATGGGGATGAAGCAGAGAGCTGGTGAGAGAACCTGGGCCCTGGGCAGACACCAGGCTGTCAATGGGGTGGGAGGAAAGGGCTGGGGAGCAGCTCCTGGGACAGTGAGCACAGCACTGAATGAGGCAGCAGTGCTGCTGATGCTCTCAGTACCTCTGGTCCTAACTGTGCTCAGCAAGAAACCCAGTATCAAATCAGTCCAGATAAGAGAAGAATGGCATCCTTTATCAAGATACTTTATCAATGTCTTAATTAGCCGAACAGTTCTGTATCACCACTCTCACAAATCAATACCACATAGAGCCAAGAAACAGCTGTTACCACACTATCAGGTTTCTAACATTGCTCTAACAATTCAAAAGAGAAAAGAAAAAAGGTATAAACTTTAATACAAGAGACCACTTCATATCCTCTGCTGTTTTTAAGTGAACCTAAGAGATGACTCATGTATTTAAATACCTTTTAAATAAATATTATGTGTGAAATTATGAAAATTTACTTAAAACTACCACTTTATGACTTATATGATCTGGGAATAGGAGGAAGGCATGGGGCTTATAATTAATAAAATGCTGGACTTCACTATTCGGGATGGTGCTCAAAATTTTTCAGCATTTTTCATCTGAACAATTTCTAGTGGAGTGGCTCAGTTTACAAACCAGTACACTTTGCAGCTGGATTTTTTCTACCACCATGCAAAAAGTAAAATAAATAAATTGGCAGATCACCTTCCTAACTTGATTTTCCTGACTCAAATAATTTTCTTTCCTTCATGAAGCAAGCAACAGATCTCTTTCAGCATTAAGAAGAAAGGAAGCAGGGGCAGCTTCTCTCTGCTCATTTGCTTTAACTTTGAGAATTAACTGATCACATTTTGTTCATAATCTTTTTCATGGTGGGGCATTTCTCTGTTTGCTTCTTTTCTTAGGTTCTCCCCTTTCAGTTTTTCTAAAGTCCTCTCCTCAAATTCTAGCAGAACTCAAACTCAAAAATTCTAACTGTAGTTTTAGAATATTGCTATTTACACAATGTTTTAAGGCCAATTAGCCCAGGAGTAAGGCTTGCCTCAGATACAGGCTGTGTTCTGTCCACACACAGGAGGTAGGAGAAATAATGTTTAGTCCTTTTATTAACTTAGCAGGCACCCAACTTAGAGCTGTGCCTGTTCAGGCATCTAAAAACAGTCAGCACTGACCGTGCCCTCTGCTTCCTGGCAGGGCTACTCCCATACCAGTAACTTGATATATTCACTCATGGTCACCATAACACCAGCCAAGCACATGGAAAGAAGAGCATCTTTAGAAAATACTTCAATGAGTTAAAAAAGCCAGCAGGTCTCAGCCACCAAAGCCATGTCTGGGATTCTTCCCTCTGCAGCACAGAGAGGGGGCTCAGTACCTTCTGGCTGTTTGCTGCTTGAAGAGGAAAAGGATGATTGTGCAGATGGCAAGTTTGTGCACAGAAAATCTGTTTTCAGAATTGCAGCAATTGACTCGTTTGAGTTCCTTTATTCCTCCAGCAGCAAGGTAAGAGAGGGGGTAGAAAGGTATCAGCTCTGCTGCTGGAACACAGTGTGATTACAGAAATGTAATCAGACAGAAATGTTACAGGCCCAGATTCTGCCCTCACAGTGCTGGTGCAGCTCAGAGCAGGTGAAGCAGTTGCCCAGCCATGTTAGAGGACAAACACTGTCCTGGCACAGTTACAGAGCTTCATTACCAGTAATTTAACTGTCAGAAAGGAAACAATATACTGCATAAATGCCTGGTAGGTGGTTAGAAAAGATTATGTTTTTAACCTTATCCACAGTGTATTTAATCTCAAATTACAGACACAGATATAGAACACACTGCTGTTACTTTTAAACATGCAGACCTGCCTCTCTGTAAGAGAGTGGGTTATTTTCTTACTTTTCTTTCATTTTGAGGGATTTCTTGAATAGAAATTTTAACAATCTGAGCACACAGTTGTCTGTTGCAAAAAATACTATTCTGCTTTTGAGCAATTTCCTGTCTTTCTGAAAGCATAGACAAATTAATGAAGGATAATCATAGCTTACTCATAAAAACAATCTGTCAATATTTACATGGTGCTCTTTCATTTCTTGCTCTTTCTTTGCTGGTCTGATACTTCATCTAAGCCCAGTACACATCACCAACTCTGGATGTAATAACTTTGGAAGATGGTTTTTTTAGATGCATTTGCATCTCAAATTTGGAGGAAATCCAAAGAGGGAGAGGAAAAGTGTCCTCAGCATGATTCAAAATAATTGCTGGATGAGAGGTCAAACTATAGTAGGATGAAAAAAAATGCAAAAGAAAATAAAGCAGGTGGCCAGAACCCAACTGGTGAGTCTGGTGAGTCAAGCTGCTCTGTGCAGCAATGAGAAGGCCTGTGGGTGCACTGACAACTTCCTCAGACACTGACTGTAAAACTTCAAATTGATTTATACCTCTTTTCAAATAAGATGCAGCAAATACATAGTTATGTCAGGTCCATTTTAAACTCTTCTGCTCATCTGGGGTTTTGACATCACTCTTTAGGGGCCTGAAGAAATTCTTCTGAGAAAGAAAAGAATTGGGCCTTGAAAATTCCCAGTTCCAACAGCTGGTGCCAGAGGCACAGTCTGGAAGAAGAGCAGTTTAAGAGCTATCAGATGGCTTTTCCATCTCACTGGCATTGCAGCTTCATAGTTCTGACTTACTAGGGATCAAACACAGATATTGATAGCTATCAGGGCATAAATAGAATTTCTCAGAGCAGCTTTTAGTGCAAGAGGAGCAGGCCCACTGCTTTAGCAGGGCACTGAAGCAAGGACAGTGAACACACAGTCTCCTTTTCATGGCAAGAACGTGAGCCCTGCTGCTGCTGAAACCCAGCTGCTGGAGTGCTGCAAAGAGTAACTCAGAGCAAGCCTGAAACCAAAAGTGCTGCATATTTCTTTCAGAGGGTTTTTGCCCAGAATTATGGTTGATAGCTATAAAAGTCTTTCTCATAATGCTTTTTCATATTGGTTTTTTGGTTGGTTTTTTTTTTTTTTTCCAGCATTCTTGTGAACCTGCTGCTTGGGGGAACAATTTTATCACAACTGAATTAATGAACATCCTCTTTCTTTTTTCACATTGAAGATACCTCTCAAGATTTTTACAGTTGCTGAGGCTGGCAGTAATGCACAGTCAGAGAAGGCACTTGGAATACAGCATGATGGGGATGCTTTAAGGGGCAGCATACCTGAACTCACTTACTGAACTGGTGTCTCAATCCTCCAGTTTGGGGAACTAAAATATGACACACAGCTGCTAAATCCCATAAATAGTTCCAAATAGTTTGTTTTCCAAATATTTCAAAGTGGTTTGCTTATTTTGAATTTCTGGGACACTTCTGGATGACACAATCTTAGCATCAAATTATTGCCAAGTGTGCACAAGCCTCTTCCCAGAAGATCTGGCCTGGGGGTGAATAATGTACTTGGTGCATTTGCAACACAATTACAAGGCAGAGCACAGAGCATTCATTGCCCTGCTCCCTGTTTGCCTCGATTCAGACACTCTCACTCCAGCTACTCTGGTAGAAGAAGCAGCTTTACAATTTTTCCCACAGTACACTTCCCTCCTAAAAGTCTCCCACACAAGCATTCTTACTCCTGCAGCCCCACCAATGCTAGCACATGTGGGAGGGCTGGCATTTTTGGTACAAGATCATTTGGACCCTCTTTACAGTGTCTGCTCTGCTCCCTTGAATACATTTGCACTTAATCAGAGCAACATATGACAAAGGGTGGTCTGCTGTGAAAGGTACCCAGTGCACTTGGGCTTAATATCCCCTCATTTCATGGGATAATGATGCCTTTTCTTCCCCCTAGATTCCCTCTTTTCCTCAAAACTGCTGAGTGAGAAAGACTAGAAGTTCCATCTGAGGAAACTGAAAACAATAAATGCTCTGGTCTACTTAAGAAAAGTGCTGTAGGAGAGCCAGGCTCTGTATTATTATATTGTTGAATATATTGTAATAAAACATGATTAAAATTGAAGCAGTTGAGTTCATTTTCAAGGAGATGATGTGTGGAGATGAATATTCCTCAGATAATTGTTATTAATATTTTCACATATGTTATCCTGGTTTTCATATAAACATTCTATGATCTTATGTGGTATATAGTCAAATAGCTGGAATCCATTAAAAGCATGCTCCAGCTGTGCAATCACTGTCCTCACAAAGATACATTTTTATATGTGGTTAATGCCAGAAAGAATCTACAGCTTCAATTATGAGAACATCAAAATATGTTGTTTATTGCAAAAAAAAAAAAAAAAAAAAAGCATTTGCAGCAATTTAAAATATCCAGTCAACACCACATTGCTAAATCTAGATAATAGAAATCCCAGAGAAATTTGAGCTAAATCTGTCTGGATTATAGCCGTGGGATTATCTGAATGCTAAATTACTGTATATGTTTAACTCACAAACATGAGCACAGACAGTACAGGAATATGGATGACTATGCAGATTGCAATAAAACCCATCCCCAAGGGACTTTTTCATACACTAGGTAAACAACCCCTCTCAATTTATCAAGCATTCTGGATTGAATTGATGCTGTCATTTACTTTGCTGTTGCTGTGTAGAGGAATATGGTTTAACATGGCCAGATTTAGCACTAAAAAAATAACAAAGGTTTTCTCTGCACACTCTTCACAACACAGAGAGTGCAGGAATATTAATTGGCTGCTGTGTTTGTATAACTGAATTAAAGAAAATACAACTGCTGTTTAGTGTATAATCAGAAAACCAAATTACATGCAATATTGAAAGAAAAGATTAACCCTGATTGTCTTATTAAACCTTCCTTTCCCCTCCCCCCTTGTTTACACACCAGTGTTTCTGGCTTTCTAAGGATAAACAGTGAATGAACCTGGACTGACCTGACACACAGCATCTCTCAAACTTTCCCCTTGGATGATTCACACATCTGTGAGCTGGGACCAAACAAAGCAAAGAGGGAAAATGCAGAAGGATACTGTACAGACTGAGCAAATTTGGAAGAGCTGAGACTGGCCAAGAGTGCCATGTCCAAGTCCCTGCTCCACTGCAAGTGCACAGCTACTGATTACAAACACACATTCCTTCCCTTGCCAGCTTAGCTCAGTTTGACAACTGCAACTGAAATTAGCTTCAGTCCTGTTTATGTGGGAATTATTGTCATTCTTATTAATCTACCCCCCCAAAGGGGTTTTTCTTGCTCTCTGGTGCTTTATTTGCTACTTTGTGTGGCCATGCACGGCGCAGCTCCATGGCACAGGAAGCAGTCGGGAGGGCTTTGCCGGGGAAGAAGGCTAGACAGTCATTGCTGCTTCCTGTGAACAGCTACCAGCTCATGTAGATATGGGCACTTTCATTTCCCTCTTTCTCATTCAAATAATATATGTAGCTCTGTGAACAGATTAAATACAATTTTGGATGCTGGGAAACCATCGATGTAATCCTTTGGTCAAAGTACAAACAAACAAACAGATTGATCTTAGCCAGGGAGTTCAGCTGAATCCACATTTTAAGACAGATAGTTTTTGGCAGAAAACAAATTCTGAAAAGTCACCAAAACCTGGCTTTTTTACTGAGAAAGAAGGATTATTATGAATAAATGCCATGGAAATTTGGGCATGATAGCTGTTATTGTCAGACTGTGCGCACGTGCCAACACATCACAGTGTCAGCACTCTCTGGTGTTTGAGATAATGAAACGCCCGTTCCATTCTTCAGTTTGTCTCCCTCTACCAAAGGAGCAGTTTCTCACTATTTCTGCCACTATTTTGTCTGCTTTAGTGCTGAATGTCTGAACACCAGCTGACCCACAACACAAAAGTTTGGTTGTTACATGTACTGTCTGTGGACGAAAGCTCTCATGAAGCTGAACCAGCGGTGGCAACAATGAGATATTTTAAAAGTAAAAGCTTAAAGTCACCTAGACACACAAATATCACAGCATGAGTGCAAAGCTGAGTTAATGAGCTCCGGTCTACCCTGTGTCAATGGCTGCAATATGCATTGCAAAGACTCCAGATCACACAGCACTAGTCCCAAAGTGGGTCTCTGCATCTTAGTCTCTGCCAGAAGAATTATATAGAATAGAAAAACTTGAGAAATAAATAAGGCAAGTGAAGGAGTGCAAGCAGAAAACAGTTAACATGAACACTTTTAAAAATGGAGCTAAGCTCACGTAAAAAAGTAAAGCCTAAAAGAACATGGAAAGAGACAGTATGATTTCATACCATGTTACTAACTCAAAGAATCATTTTACAAACTAAAACATTAAGAACAGATTTAAAGCAAAAGGAGAAATGTTTTTTAATTTCAAAAAGTACAGCACAGCCATAGTTAAAGCAATAAAACAGAGTGCCTCATATTACTTGCTGAACTAGGTATGCTTCTCAAATCTCTTACATATTCATTACAAAGTTTGTTCTACTGTAGCTCAGATAGTTGGTTTGGTTTTTTGTTGGTTTGGTTTCTTTTTTTTACAGAAGACTTTCTCCATTAACTATTACCTCATGAAGAACAAATCCTGTGAAAACCTTAGCTGCAATATGGGAAAAAAAACCCATTTTGAGCACACAACAGAAATCTTTATAAAGTCAGAAGGGCCTAGCCTGGGAATTGAGCTCAGTGTTCAGTCTGGGGTTATTTTTGCCATAGCTAGTTTCTTCATAGGACAGCTGTTTCCCTATGCCTGAATGTCCCACAGTGGTTATGCTGCAATCTTACCTCTGCATTCCATCTCACAAAGCAATTCCATTAGAGAAATCCTTTTAGTGCAAGCTAACTTGCACCTTTACTAAGAGAGACTGTTGAGATGGTAACTTCACAAGTTTATGAACACATTCAATCAATGCACCTTCCAAAAGACTCAGTCCAATTTATGTTCATACAGACAAAACAAAGCCTCTGTGCTTTTCCTGGTGACTGTGCTCACATCAGAGATGTTCCCTAATGCTGCACTTGGATCTTGAGTCTGAGGGACTCCTTAGTGTGCTCTGGGGCATCTGCAGACTTCAATAGAAATTATGGGGCTCAGCATGCCTAAAAACGAGGCCTTGTATTTTTAAAAGCTATCAAACATTCTGTTGTTAAAATAACATCTTTTTTTAGTGTGGCAGTACAACAAAAAGAAACCCCCTATGAATTTCTGCTGGCTCTGCAAAAACAACAATTGCTGTCGGCATTTGTTTATGAAAACAGGCAAAAGATAACAAACCAGCGTTCTCCCCCAGCTGACTGGGAGCTACACATCTTTTCCTCCAGCTAGTGAAAAAGCTCCCACCTCCCCTAAGCCACAAGAACTTTTCAGTGCAGTTTAATACACAAACAAGCCATGTGTGCTCATATTGGGGCACAGAGCACAGGGGCACAGAGCTTGACTTTTAATTCCTTTTCTTACACTGGCACAAGTTCCTCACAGAGAGCAGGCATTATCAGGGAAGCCACGGGCTGAACTGGCACTACAGACTCAATGAGCATTTCTTTTATCAAGCAACACATTATACACAAAAACATGTGTTATTCTAGTTTAAGGCCAACATTGAATGCTAACTTTAGCACATTGAAAATATTAGAACTTGTTTATACTTGATACACAATATTAATTTGTTTGGCCATAGCCCACTACAGTCACTGAATATTTCAGAATATTTCACAGAATGAAAAATTACTAAAAATATGCAATTTGATAGTAAAGGCCAGATCTGTTTTAGTGTTGACAACACAGCAAAGTAACTTTGAAAGCCCTCACCTGCATTCACCCTTGATATATGCACTCCAATATACAAAGTGACAAATCCCATGAAAGCAACAGTACAAAATGGTTTTTCCAAATGAATTTTATGCTGTGTAGCAGAACATAATCTTCCAAGTAAAGAGGACTGGATAAAAGTGATGACACACCCATGCAGATAAAATATTCATGATGAGCACAAGAGTATTTGGCTCTTTCAGGCTCTGGTGCTTTGGTTCTAAATACCCAGTTGGATTTCTTACAGACAATGGCAGGGACAGGAGCAATAAAGGCAGCCCAGCAATGAAGGCTGGAATGAACAGGAATAGCATGGAGAGATTTGAACTTGCTCCTGTTATAACTGCAGGGCCCTCCATCTAGGTGACAAGAGAGTTCCAAATCTGCCCCATTAATTGAAAGCCTCTCTGTTGAAAATGAGCGATTTCTCAAAAGCACCTTGGTAGCTCTCTTTAAGTCAGGTGGGATTGTCTTCCTTAGACAGAGATCTAACACATAAATTAACAGCCTTTTGGAATCCCAGTGATCAAATATAGTTGGATATATTCCGTTTAATTTTATTGCTAGTTTGCAAGAGGTAAAATGAAATTTGTGGAGGAGGAGTCACTGATTTGTTTCAACTTATGTAGCCTTTGTGTAAAACAGGACAAGGAATTATCTCATTTAGGGAAAAACTTTATGCTTCCAGAGCAGATCAATGAACATCTAACAAAACTATCTGGCAGGAGGGTCTGAGAAGTAGATTTTGGTCCATTCCTTTTTCCTATGTAACTTCCCGCATGACAGTACTTCAGGCAGGAAATGGCATAAGATTTCCATTTGCAGTGAAATGAAAGGTCACTCTGCAGCTTTGGTAACAGGCTGGAAAAGCCTTTGTGTGCTGCAGCAGCCCTCTGAGGGTACTCTCCATTAGAAAGGTTGCCTCTTACACAGTAGGAGGAATTTCCATCATCAGTGAAAGATGGAAAGTGTCCTTTACTTTGACATTGCCATGTTCTCAAATCCTCTGAACGTCTATACCAGAGGACCACATACTTTTCAAAAATTTTCAGTGTGGCAGACCATTGCATTGGCAAACTGACTTCTCTGGTTTTTTCCAGCTACCATTACAACAAAAAATTCATACAATTGTCATAACAACCTGGTAATATTACAGTGGCCACTTTGAAGAGTGGTCTAAAGAGTATTTGCCAAACCTTTTGATCCCTAGTGATCAGAACAGAAGTGCCCAAAATCCAGAGATTAAGGGATTAGGCCTCAAGAAAGACTTGTGGTATTTCAAGAAAATGTGACTGATGCTCACCACTTATTTTTTACAGTGCTGATGAGATTTAGTGTTTAAGGTCCTTTCCTGTTCAGACATAAAAGCTGCTGTAATCAGAGTATTACTAGGGAAAACTACTCTGCTTGGGGATTCAATATGTTTAAATTGTTGAGCCAAGGTTATTGTTTGGATTAGGTTAGGAAGGATGACACTGAAATAAGTAAGCCCCAATAGTGCAGTGAAGCAGAGAAGAACAAAGAAAAATGTTTATATTAGTAAACAGGAATCTGGACAGCACAAGTGTGCTGGTTATACCTATATAAAAAAATAACATAGGCCAGCCTAAAAACTAGCTATTGTATATGTCTACACAACTACTAGAAACAGGAAGAAAATATTTCCATGGCACTGAAATCTATATGAAGACAAAACTGGAGATACTGGAGATGGAAGAGACTCAATAGGTCGGCTTGCCCATGCCCCAGGTCTGTTGTCCCTCAAAATCTGTGTACCAGGTTCTCACACACCTCCTTGACTTCTGCCACACAAAGCTTGGCACACACCACTGACTTCCATCAGGGTTATCCGGCCAGGAAACAAAAGATACCAGGGTAGAGTGGTGCTAAACCAGCTTAGGATGTCTGTCAGAAAGGGCTAAAGGACTTGCACACACTTCACATATTCAAACAGCAGCTTTTTCACAGGACATCCATGGCTGTGAATAATGCTTGGCCCTTTTCATATTTTAGGGAGCCATTAGAGATGCATGAGAAAATATCAGCACAAAAATACATTCCAATATACAATCATGCCATTTCAAACACCATTGGATTATTGTTACTGATTAGGGGGAAATATCCAACAGCTGTCTGGGGAATTCCCTCAATGTCTGGATTATTGATTTAATAGCAACATATTGTCTAGATCCTGCCATTCCACTAATGTCTGAAAATGAAGTAAACAAGTTTGGTTTTGCTTTTTATTTCCTATGATTGCACAATAATATTGTATTTTATTGATTTTTAGTTGAATTCAAGATTAGCTATAATACACTCCACACAACAGAAACATGTTATCTTTTAAAGTAAAAAACAAGATGAAAAGCTAACAACAAACAAACAAACAACCCCCCCCTCAAAAACCCAACCAAAACAAAAACAAAAATACCAACCCATACTGGTTTCCAGAAATCTGCTAAGTATTAAATTCCACTTAAAATTCATTCCAAAATTTTGCTCTTCCCTCTCTCCCCTCCAGGAAATTGGAACTAGAAAAATGAGGGCGAAATTAAAGGTAGGGAAACTATTCAAGTGTGAAATGGCTGTAATGGTTACAGTTGCTTAGGTTACAGTGATATGCCTTGGATTTAAGTTTGACATCCTCTCTGGCACATTCAGAATAAATAAGTAAACAAACAACTGCCTGCTAGCTTGACATTATTTGCCTTCGTGAGCGAGTGCTGCACTCAGCCTGTCTCTGGTTCCCTTCCTTGTGGCTGGCTGAGCCTGCCCGGGGTTTGTGCAGCGAGAGGCTCCCCGGGCGTGCCCTGCTGGGAGGAGGAGGATGCTGTGAAGAGCAGCTCACGCCGAGCAGCCCCATGGCAGCAATGCAACGGAGCAGCCCCTTGGCAGCAATGCAGTGGAGCAGCCCCTTGGCAGCAATGCAGTGGAGCAGCCCCTTGGCAGAGATGCAATGGAGCAGCCCCTTGGCAGAGATGCAGTGGAGCAGCCCCATGGCAGTGATGCAATGGAGCAGCCCCATGGCAGAGATGCACTGGAGCAGCCCCATGGCAGCACACACCCCTGCAAGGCTGCAGTGCTCTGCTGTGTGGCCCCGTGCCTGCAATCAGGGCTGCTCTGAGGGCAGCACCATGGCCGGACTGAGAGAGGCCACCCCTCTGGGGCTGCCAGACCCGCAGCTGGGCAATGGAAGCACTAAAAATGGTCCTGGGCAAACAAAGTTGCTGGCATGGAAGCATGAACATTTTGAGTCATACTGCCTCGGTGAAGCATCCCTCTTTCCTAGGATGGAGGTCCAGCAGACAGCTGCAAGTCCTATGAAAGACCTTTTCTTCTAGAGGTGGAACCAACAGATGTATAAATGGGAGAGGCCTGTAGTGACAGCAGGTTAATCCAGTCTAGCTCTACCACATACCAATGACAATATACAGCCCTTAACATGACTCTTGATCTAAGAATTGTAAGCATTTGTGGCATCTATATGTGCTATTTATTTGTTTGCAATGGGCCTTACAATAAAAAAAATCCCACAAAACCAAAAAGCTTGAGCCAGCATATCAGCTGTTATCTCTTTGGCCTGATACATTTGCAATAATTTTTATGGAAGAAAACACTGTGCCAAACCACTGCTGTTCCTCTGGTTCTGACAAGTAATGTGAGATACAGTGAAATCCTGTCCTTTCCTGCTGATAGTTTTCTAGGTCTCTACTAAACATCACAGATTTTATGAAGAGAGAGGGAAATTCTGTATAATGAATCTTTAAGCAAATAAGAAGATACTATGAACAAAAATTTTGTCTAAAAGCATGAAGATATTAGGCTCATATAAAAATCTCATGCTTTTATATTTTTATTGAAGGAGGAAAGAGAGATCACAAAATTTGTGCCTGCAGAAGGAAGAGGACCATGAGTAGCAACTAAATAATGCATGTGCTTTGGTTTAATCAAAAGTAAAGACTGTATATCGATCCTCAGCAGTCTTGTGCAGTAAACTGTGCTAACATCCCAGCAGCCACACACACCCTTCTGTCCCAAAGCACTCCTAACAGCTGTAATCATGGAGCTCTTCTGTTCTCTCACCTATCTCCTCCTTTGCTGGAAGAAAACCAATGGCAACACAGTGAACAATTTGAACTTAGCATTTCTGTTAGAGTAATTTAATTTTGCAATCTTATAATGCTCAGAAAACAAAAATTGAAACACTTGCAAAAAATAGAGTGATGATGTACTGTTCTAAACACAGAGGTCCCTAGAAAGAGGTGCCAAGTACAGATCATGATCACAAACATCACTCTGGTTAAAACCTGTCTCTAACCTGCTGCACACTTCACCTCAAAACGACAAAAACATTTTCATTTTACAGACACTATGTTTGAGTCAACCCTTAAAAAAGGATTAAATGGAAAATGGGAATTTGCTAACAAATATTGCTGGCTAAATCTTATACCATATACCAATGTTATGCTTTCAAATGCCTTTTTTCCCCCCAGATAAATGCTGAGATAAATTTTCCTATCTCCTTATGTATCTTGCTATTGGTTGGGGTCTCCAATATAAGCCTATTCTCTACCCAGTTACCAACTATGTATTAGAGAATTAACCACAACTGTTAAGGTCACATCAGGTCAACTTCAAAGTGATAAAACCTTAATGGAGTAAGGGATCAAGAATGTAAGAAAATCTCTTATTCTTTCTAATTTTGTTTTCGACATCTCTGGAGAAATACTTTAAAGTTTACTAAGAAATACTTTTCCAAATATACTGATCTTTTCATATTACTTCAAATATAGGCAGCTGCAGTTTAAATCCAATTGATATAATATTTCAAAAAATAAATCATATTAAATAAATCACGCTCTGGATCTTAGAAATATTGTGCAAATTTGCAATCCTAGTATGTATGTATGTTATTAATCCCAGGGGGTTTTAAACAAAAATAACTTTGTGTTGCTGTGTTTGTTAACATATTTAATAATTTATGATATAATAAATTACCCCTCTTTTGTTTATTAAGTCTTAGCTAAAAGCTGGCTAGAAAACCAGTTGCTCTAATCTCTCTAATCTCAACCAGTGATTTTGTTGCCTCAGTATCTAACTAGCAGAGATCTTCTAGCTAATACTTTTGGCATTTTAAGGTGTTACGCTCTTACACCTATTTTGTGCAAGAACTTTAAAACAAGTAAAAGTATTAATAAGATAGTATTTTAGTTCTGCAAAAAGAAATAATATTTTTGGGAGAAAAAAACTCCTGTTTGGAAAGAGCATATTTCTCCTCTTAGCTTTCATCCCACCAACCTTTGTTTCCTTCTCTAGTTCCCCTGTTTCTCTTCAAATCCCCCAGAATGTCACTAGAAATATTTCTAAAACATGAGTTTGGTTATGATGTGTTAATGTCTCTTAGAATCTGTGATTTATTTCTTAACAAAGTCAGGTTTTTTTTTTTTTCCCATGGAGGTTAGATCTCTACTATTGACCTCACCCTTTTAGTTTTTTGAAACCAAAAACATAAATGATGGAGTTAAATTCTGGTTTGGGTTTTTTTTTTTTTTTTTTGTTTGTTTGTTTTAATGCCACCATTAACCCCTTACTATTCTTACTAGTAAAAACATAAAAATTATGGAAATGGACTGACTTCTTGATGGATGTTTTTTTCAAAGTCCCCATAACATTTTTCACAGGCTCACTCTTTTCTCTCTGTGTGCCAATACTTTTGAATTAACATTAGTGCTAATCACTCTCATTTTCTATATTGATATTTCTATATTTTGCCTTTCACTAATCACATTAGTCCTGTCTTTCATTTCACCTCATTTATCCCATTACATTGCCTGTCTCAATGCTCAAAATCTCAAGTATTTCTTCTACTTTGCAAGTAATACTTCTGCAGAAATCCTTCAGCACAGACCTTCTACTTCCAGCCAGCAAAGCCCTTCTGATTTCCCTTGTGCAAATCTCTTAATTAAAATCATATACAGCCCACATAACTCAGTATAGACCCACATTATTCTTGCTCTATAGATACCTGGTGCAGGACAGTTGGGTTACTGTCTCATGCAGAGGCACAATCCACTAGGAAGTCAGAAAAGGAGATGGGAGTGAATGAGCAGGAGAGTGGGCAAGTAATCTGCAACCTACTCGGTGATGCTGAGCAATGGGACTCGAGGCAATGGGCAGAAACTGAGGCACAGGAAGTTCCTGCTGAACTGAGGAAGAACTTCTTTACTGTGCAGTGAGCGAGCACTGGAACAGGCTGTGAGCACTTGAAAAGGCTGTGAGCACTGGTACAGGCTGCCCAGAGAGGGCGTGGAGTCTCCCTCCCTGGAGATATTCCAGAACCATCTGGATGCAATCCTGTGCCATGTGCTCAGGGATGACCCTGATTAAGCTGGGAGGGTGGACCAGATGACCCTGCTGTGATTCCTTCCAACCTGATCCGTTCTGTGTCTCTCAGATTTTGTGACAGATGAGAGTGGCAACAGGCTCATGGGTGGCTGGAAGGAGAAATGCAGCAAAATCAAACTGTGTGCGGGCGAGGGACAAAAATAATGGAGGGATTCAAACAAGTGGTGGAGGACAAGACTTAAACTAGGCAACAATCACATAAACGTGTGTATAGGAAACGCAGAGGGACAGCAGCCCCAAAGAGCTGTACAGAGCGGGGCACAGTTACTGTCATGCCGCAAACAGGAGTTTACTGCAATGAAATGAGGGGACGCTGGCAGGACAAAGTGTAGCAAGGTCACAAGGGGCTGTAATAAATATTTATTACTCTACAATGGTAATGGCCCCTCAGACGCTTTCACCTGCCCCTCACCTGAACCCGTGGCAGCCCAGTGCCATGCCGGGTGCCAGCTGGTCCCTGCGCACGGGCCTGTCCCCGCGGCGGTCGCTGGGGCCCTGACCTGGTCGGAGGGGAGGAGAGAGGGAAGGAGGGAGGGCGGGAGCGAGGGCGGGCGGCCCCCGGTTGCCCGGGCGAAGGCGACGCCACAGCGGCCTCGGCGCGGACAAAATGTCGGCGGTCGGCGCGGCCCGGCGGGGCGGGGATTTGTCCGGGGTAAGGCGGCGGCTCGGGCTGGGCTCGGACTCGGAGCGGCGGGGCCGTGCCGAGCCCGCCCCGCTGACTATGGCATCCTCCCCGCAGGTGCAGAGAGCGGCCGGCAGCCCCCAGGTGCTGGCGGGGCCCGGCGCGCTGAGCGGAGCATGGCTGGCCAAGGAGGAGCAGTACAAGTAAGGAGGCCCTGGCCCGTGGGACCAGCGCACAGCTCGTCCCCTGTAGCCGGTGCCGCGGCCCCGTCCCCGCAGAGGGCGGATGGCACTGCCCGGGGCCGCGGGACAGCGCCCACGCCCCGGGACACCGCGCCTCAGGCAGGCTCTAGGCCCGGACACGAGGTTCTTCTGCACTTTGGACGTTGACTTTAGTTCTAAATTACGACTGTATAAAAGCTTAAGCCTGTTAAAAACAGCTTAAAAGCTGTAAAGGTTTTAAATGGACGGCCTGTCCCTATTACCTGTTAGTGCCCAGCCCCGGTGAACAGAGAGCCGCATCTCACACTCCGGCAGTCACAGCACCAGGGGCTGTGTGAGAGCACACAGGAACACCCCAGTGCCGTAACCTGCACATCCATACAGCAACACATCTCAAAATATCTGATGAGCAATGCAGTCCTACACGAGTCCTTCCCCAACCCCTGCTGCTGGGTGTACACTCTGTTAAACATGGAAAACTTTTAGGAAATAAAGACAATCTGTATTAAGAAATGGCATGTCCAAAGCTAAAGATATCCTTCACCTCTCACAGTTAATAGTCTAAACTGTGCTGTTTAATGGGTGTATGTGTTTTATTACTATTCATTTGGCTGAAACACAGGAAATTGTTGAGACATAACTTTAATACCTTGAAGTGTTTCAGCATTCCTTTGCAGGAATCATTAAAATTTCACTTAGTTCAGGCAAAAATACTGTCACACTGACATTTATTCTTTTTAAATTTTTCAAAAACTCAGTGATAAAAAATTCTTACTCTTTTAGGCGACTGAATGCAGAATTAGAAGCCAAAACTGAAATATTGGTGCGTCAGGCTGAAGAACTAATGGTGAGTAGCAGACTGTTACGTAATTTAGTCTGGATTCACATGCATACAGGGTTGAGCTTCAAAAGAAATTTAGACCTTGACTACTAAAAGCATGTTGCTTTCAAGTGCAAGGTAAGCTTTAATTTATTTCTTTTCGGAGTTGTAAACCTTTATTAAAAATACATTAAAAAATAGTTTCTATGTAATTTCATCAGGTAGGTATTCACACACCTGCCTACAGCATTTGTGCAGATACATACCTAAAACCACATTAAAAACTTGTTTAGTTGTTTAAGAAAAGTATTTGTAGGTGGTTTTATGCCCTAAATACTAAAAATTAGTATTTGAAAACCAGATAATGTTACAGTAACCTCCTAGTGAAATATGATCTACATTGTTCAAGCTGAGAGAGATACAAAGAATAAACAACACAAATAGAAAACATGAACTTAGTAAGAAGGAAGTTTTCTCAAAACAGAAAAAGTTGCTGTTCATTATCAGTACTATTGTTTAACCAGATGGAATCAACGCTTTATATGAAAGTTGGACAAATGAATGAAAAGAGAACGGGACAGGTATGGTTTATACCCAAAACAGTTTGGAGAAGGTGTTCTGCATATTAGAAATATTCATTATAAGTACACTTATTCAAATAAACAAGGCTTAAAAAGCAAATTACTAAGTATTCTGGAAAGCTGTGCTTGTATGCACTTTTCCTACTGTTGAAACTTAAATTTTATGGGCTGTGAAAACATATTCTTCTCTTGAGCAGTGACAAGCTGAGGCTAAATGCTTGGCATTTGAACAGGAGCAGATGAAACAGCCAAAATAGCATCTAGTCTCTTTCCTTTAGAAAACAGCAACAACAAAACCACTGTTCTTTTCTTCTCTAAATATAGCAGAAGATGAAATATTCTTAGGGTACTTAATATACCACATGGCACGGCCAGATTGCACAGATATACATTTAACAACAAAACAGTAATGGCATTTTCATTTTTAGACATCTTTTCCTGTGTTTCAAAAGTTCTTTTCCACAGTAGACTAGTTTCCATTCTTTTCTATAGTAGACTGTAGTTACTGTGATTTGTGATTTACAAATAGGTATTCATCTTTAATGGATTATAATCTCCCAAAATCAACTGCTTTTTTTCCTTTTTTTAATGAAGAAAGGCCAACAGAAGATACTATCTCAGCCAGTTTCAGCACAGAATAAGTCACCTGAAGATGACAGACAGAGGTATGTGCTTTACAACTGCTGTGTATAATTGGTGGGGAACCTCACACTGATCCTGCATGCCTTGTGTCCTAACCATGCTCCTGTTTTATCTATCTTTGCTGCATACTGCATTGGTGGAGTCCAATTTTTTTCCTTTTATTAAAAAAAGAGTGATCCTAAGCAGTGTTATTCCTTATTATTTCAAGGAAGGCTTAATTTTGCTGGAATGTTCTATCTAAGATATTAAGAAGTGCTGACATTTGTAAAAGAGCAAAGTAAGGTCACAGGTTTCTTTGCAATACCAAACAGTAGGCACTTGGCAGTGGATGGTTTTTAACAGTTGAGCTGACAAAATGAAGGAATAGACACTGGTTCACATCTGACTTGGCCTAAATGTTCCTGGGACAGGAAATGCCTGATGAAAACAAACACAAAGCCCTAGACAGGCAAACATTGAGCTGCCACCCTCTGGAATGTGGATCCCATTACAGTGCTGGGGCCTGCGTGCCTTTGGCCGGGATGAGCACAGCCCGAGTGTCCACAGCCCCCCAGTGGGGACAGGGCTGAATTCCCTTTGTCACTCAGGGGCATTATTATTGCCTTAGCTGTTCAAGGGTTTTGTATTGGGAGTGTGGGAAATGGGTGAATTTAAGATAGATTAATACACAGTTTATCAAGGATCTCATCTGTAGGTTCCTAAATTTATGATGCTACTAATCTGGCTAAGAAAGATACAGGAACAGTCAACAAAATGCTTCAAATGTTAAGCTGCAGTTAGAAATCTTTTCAAAGAGGGTATATGAAGGTCTGATAAAGATGATCAAATAGTTACTTATGTGTAGAACAGAAGCAAAGACATGGAGTTTTTCTGAAAATAAAAGGGGTTTCCAGTACACAAAAAGGTGTGACAGCAAGGCAGCTTCTGTGAAAGAAGCCTAACTACCAGCAAAAATTTGCTACAATTAAATTGATTCCTGACCTATTTTAAAGCTATAGCTGAGGGAGTGAGGGGCAAGAAACCTAATGTGTTATCAGTCAGTATAATCATGCTTTTTAAACAAGTTCTGGATCTCACTTTAGTTGTTTTTGTTTTTTGTTAGATGGATTTTGAATATTAGAGAATTTTTAAGAACTTCAAACTGGAGTTGAGTTTTTGGGTTGCTTTATTAAGTCATGTGATTGGAAGACTCAGCCCCACAAAGAGAATTATTAGCTTTGATGGTACACATTAGAATAAATTGAAATGTTGGAAGAATTTTTAAAAAAAGAAACAAAAAGGGTAACTTACACGTCAGAGTGTCAGCTGACCTACCAATTACCAATCTAAATTAAAACACCTTAAAACAACCACAGTTTGGTAAACATGGTGTTCTGGTAAACATTTACAAGAGGGAAGACTGGAAATCCCATGCTGCAGTGAAAAAAAATTAGAAATGTGTGCTAGGAATTAGGCACACTGATTATCCATGAGTGAACATTGAGGCCATTCAATTAGATTAGTTCAGAGTATTTAATATTTAATTAAAAATTCTTTTCTTTTGGAATTGTGCAAGCAGATAGGCCTTAAATCTCAAGGAAGCACTTGAGATATTTTTCAACTATCTCGTTGAAATTTCTGTTGATTTCTTTAAGGAGAATGAAAATCAACTAGAAAGGAGAGAGGAACTGAAGCAAAGAAAGGGGGAAAATGATAAGTTGAAAGGAAATAACAAATGAGTAAGCAAAATAGAAAAAAGACAACAAATATTTAAGTCACTCTCCAAGTCACCGTATATTTTAAATGAATTTGTTCTGGAGTACTTGCAGCATATTGTCTGCAGGGAAATCTGAATGCCTTAGCAACAAAGCAGCTCGGGGGAGAGCGCGCTGCAATGAGCTGTTGTTTACCCGCTGCCTCTGCAGCCGGGGCCCGGCTGGCGGCGCTGGGCAGGGCCGCGCATGGGCAGCGCCGGTGCCCGCCGGGGCTGCAGGGGCAGTGCCCGGCTGCGCCCCCGGGGCTGTGCCCGCGCCTGTGCCCGGCCCGGGGCTGTGCCCGGCTGCGCCCCCGGGGCTGTGCCCGCGCCTGTGCCCGGCCGGGGGCTGTGCCCGGTGTGCGCCGCCTCTCACCGAGCTGCGGCTGCACATGCACAAGGGGCTGGCAAAATGGGGCGGGGACCAGGGAAGAACCATTAGGAGAATTTGAGAGATACAATGAGGTTGGGTTTTTTGTTTTGTTTTGTTTTTTTTTAAGACGACCGTAAGACAACAGATACAGTAGGAACAGATTATTGAGGGAAAGAATATATTTGTTTTCTTGAGTATAGAGCGTGTTGCGTTTTCATATTTTTCAGAATAACATAGAACTGCTATTTCTGTGGCAGCAAATCCTCACCTTCTGCATGCTCCTAGAGCTAGCCAATAGGGAGAAAGCTTGAGGAAACTGGGGTAAATAGACAAAAACTAATCATCCTATTCTTAAGGTCTGTTGCCAGCCACACACAGATGATTTCTTCAGGTTGTTTTTTGTGGGGTTTTTTTGTTTTTTTTTTTTTTTTTTTTTGGGGGGGTTTTTTTTTGGATTAATAAAATACAGAGCTTTGTGCAGATAATTCTTGTTGATGAACGTCTATGAAATTTTTAAAGGCAAGAGCTAAACATTTGCTCAAATCAGCCTGACAAAAAAACTTAAGCGACTTAATGAGCCAGAAATTTAAATTTTATTCAAAATCTGTTATAAGCCAGTGTTTTAATTGAAGTAAAAAAATTATAAAGGGCAGTTTAAAAACAGGCTTTCATTGCAATAATATACATTCACTCGTAACTCATTTTGAAAGCAAAATTGTATCTACATATCTGTATATCTATCTGACAAGGAATTTGACCTGCATAGTACACAGCATGCTAAAACTTTCTGCTTAATTTCAATAGACTTGAAAAGTAATCATTTAACCTAAAATTCAGTTACTAAGAAGCACAGTTTTCAGTCAAATAAGCAGATAAGAAAGCTGCTCTTTTTTTTTTTATTCTTAGTTTTATTCCCTGATGTAAAATAGATACCATATTTATAATACTTATTTCAGAGAAAATTCTATGAGGCTTAATGTATAAATTGCTCCACTTCATATTCCTCTGACAGTCCCTGTCAATTGACCTGAGAACAGTCAGTCTGATCCTGCCAGGACAGGTGGAGATGTAGAGGACCCTGGTTATATCTGCACTTCCTTTGTGTGAGCTCACAGGTTTATGTCATGTGGGTGTTACCCAGAGAGCTGCTGGCAGTCTTTGGGTCTGGCTTGTCCTGGGGAAGCTGTAACTCTGCTTTGCTGAGTACTCCCTGCTACAGGGAATCATTATCTAACTACCAGGAGCCTGAATTCCAAGAGACAAGATCAGGATTCTGGTACATGAGTACTGCTGTATGAGATACCATAGACTCACCAGGTGATTTGAGTTGCAAATGAGGTAGACTGGACAGACCATGGATGAGACTGAATTTATGCTTGAACTCAGTATGTTGTTCCCACCTTAGCTGTATTGTTTATTCTAGACCTATAAAATGTTATTCTCCTGATTCTGACAGGGGGGCTGTATTTTAACTGCAAAGTGTTCACATTTTTATAGATCACGTTTTGTTTTTTTTTTTTTTTTTTGTTTTTTTTGTTTTTTTTTTTTGTTTTTTTTTTTGTTGTTGTTTTTTATTGCAGAGATCCTCACTGTCCTGAAGTTTCATCTCTTACAAATTCACTTGCAAAGGTACCAAAACTATCCTGGTTAAATTCTTTTCTAGCATAATTTCAAAAATATAATGGCTCATGGTTTGAGGCTGCCCTGCCCTTACATGGGTGCCAAGCCAAAGGGAAGTGATGCCCAGAGCAGTGCTACAGAGACACTGTTAGCAGAGCTCCTCAGTGCCTCTGGTCAGGTGGACTTACCCAATGTTTAATTTTTGTATTCTGTTTTCTTTTCGGCATTGAGAGAAATGTTCAGTGTTTTGAACATCAAATTAAGAATTCCAAGTGCAAAATATTAGAAAATAATTAGCTTTTTGCTCTCTTCCCTCCCTCACCTCTATAATTCTACAGGCAGTACTAGTGTCTTCTAATAATAACTGTCTAGATAAACAAGTAGTCAGAGTAACTGAATTTAGAAACTATAATGGAAAAATGAGATTAAGAACAATCTCAGTAGTCTCTAACTACAACTATATTGAAACTTTTATGAGGTGAGCTGGAGCTTCTAAAATACCATCTGCAGGTATTTATCAGAATACAGTAGAAAACCCTCTATTTTTTTAGAATATTTGTTTGAAAGTGAAAGAAGTATTGTTATATCTTCCTTCAGTGGGGACTTTATAATACTAAAATAATGCATAAAATACCATATTTTTGAAGATATGATGACAGTCCAGTAATTAATAAAAGCTCAGAGTCTTGCTTGTGCATAGATTTATACATGTACGTGTGGAAAAACTCCCACGAGCCAATGACTATTGGGTGTATTACAGTTAGGGTGTAGAGACATAAAAGTTTGCAAGCTAAAGATGAGTGCAAATAAACTTGAGAAGTCATTTGGAAAGTTTGAAAAGCATTCTTTGAAAACTACCTCAAGTATAGATAGATGAAGAAGAAAAAAAAAACCACGAAAAAATAGAAAAAAAAAATGTAATTCAATAATAATAATAATACCCCACTAATTTTTGAAAAAACTTTTAGGTAGAAAACAAGAAGAAATTTCCTTCTGTGCCCACAGCTCAGAACAGACCATACTCTGCAAGTAAGGGAAAAAGAACAACTTCAAGGTATGTAATGAAATCTTTTCGTTGCTGTTTTTCTCTATCAACTTATTTTATGGATGTATGCTTTTATATTTATACAAATAAATGTATCAAACTTCCTCAGTCAGCTCCCTAGGTGGCTATTTCTGTTTACTTGCACCAAAAACTATCAGTGAATATATGTGATTAATATTGCAGCAATGAAACAGTTGCTTTCTGCTTTAGCACTTCTCAAGGCTGCCAGCTGAATTCTGTAAACTCTGTAAACTGTACATTCTCTATCTGTACAATCTCTCAACTGTAAATTCTGTAAACTCCTTCAGTGAAAGGAGGCCCAGTGAGCAAGAATGGAGCACCTGAGGTAGCCTGGGCCAGCACACCTGGGTGCTGCAGCCTGATTTGTGATCAGATGGTGCTGGGGAACATGAGGCCTTGTAGTGAATGTTGGGCTTACAGGACAAGAGGCTCAGAAATACAACACAGCCTCCAGGGGCTCCCAGCTGAGAAGCCTCAGCTCTGGAGGTAGCAAATTCAAGGTTGTAAAACCAAGAAAGGGAGATCTGGACAAAGAGAGAAGCATCAAAAAATCCAGAAGAGCCTGGAAGCAAATTAAAACAGCCTTGAATTATGGCATAATACCAAAATAGATGAAAATTGTCTGCAAGGTGGCAGGACATGGAACTGACAGGCTGAGGCTCTCTTACAGGAGTTGGGAATCCCTGGGGAGACCCTTCAGACCTATCTTGGGCATTTCAGGGGAGGTTGTTATGCTGGCACCTCCTCATGAGGTTTGGAAGTGGAATTGTGCTGATACAGAGCCTGTGGGACAACCCAAAAGTTGTGGGAGAAATTTAGGAGGGGTTTGGAGACTGGAATGAGGATATGTTGGAATAAGAATTTAGGAGATTCAGATCCTGTGAGAACTGAGATCACCTTTCTATAGGAGAAAGCTGTGTAGGTGATTTGTTACCCTGCATTTTGGTTTCATGAAAATGTTGATATGCAGTTTCTAGGATCAGTGAAGTTTCCTAGGCTGGGCATAATGATGTAGAAATTGTCATAAGGTAGGAGTACAGCCAGGGACAACAGAGTTCTACAAGATAAGGTGGCAGGGAGAGGAAAGAGCAGAAATGACAACAGAGGACACACCAGGACAGTAGCCAAAGCCAATAGAACATCCCTCTCTTTCTTTGCTTTACTCTGATTTAGTTATGGATTTGTTGGATGAGAAGACCATGCCAGAATCTTCTCAGTTGAAAATGGTAGTGGTTTCTCTGCCTTCTACATTATAGTATGTAAAATCTTGTAATTATTTATGTGGAATATGGTAAAGGTATCTTACAGAAAGCAAATGAGAAATTGCCATCGATGCATCTTCCATATGAATGCAGGTAATGGAATTGCATTAAATGCAGGTAAATAACTGTACACTCTTAAAAATAGCAAATACTAAAAATATTTTACAAAAATATGATGTATCATAAATTTAAAATCTAGGGTTTTCATTTTTTTTAGTTCAAAAATAAGAAATGTGGAAGTACAAAGTGCTGATGGTGTTGCAGTACTGGAAGATTGCATAGGTTTTTCTTTAGCAAAAACAATTAGCAAAGTTGAAGAAAGACTAAAGAAAGGAGTCTTACCAGACTGTCAAGATGATGATATTATTCCGAGGGTTGGAAATGAGATGGGAGCAGGTAAGTTTCCTTCCATGGTTTGTACATTTATTCTTGCTTCATGACTGTTAGAAATGGGTTTTCCTGGGGAGAGAAAAAAGGAGTTTCTGTAAAAATTACAGGGAAAATTCTACAGCCCTTAACCTAAAGGAAAAGGGAAAGAGTTTTTCCTCTCTACATAGGCCTAGAGGAAGATCAGTTCACATATAACTGATTATGTGGAAAAGTGAATTTTTATCTTCCTTTCCACCTCTGTAGGAAAGTATTTGGATGATTACATATATTGAATAAGTGCATAGCATTTGATTCATTTCACTGGGAAAACAGAAGTACAGGATGCTCAGCTTGTATTTCCAAAAAGATGAGCTTCAGTCTTTGCACAGACTCTGTCTTTGGAGGCAAAAGCCTTTCCTCAGAGCACTGCTGTGGATCTCAGCAAGTGGCTGAAACAAGGTAATGTTTCAGCTACAGTGCTTGAATTAGAATCCTCCAGATATTTTCCCACTGCAAATGGTGTGTTTATATCTGTCCTAGAAACAGAACAGGGAAGGGATTGGAGCATTTGCCAGCAAGGCTAAAGGCATGACACACATCTGTCTTTTTGGCTCTGGTGTGATAAAAGTGAGTTTGTGTAGTTCCTTACAATGCTGAAGTGAGCATGAAGTCAGAGATTCACCCCAGTAGCTGGAAGTGCCTGAGCCCTCTCCTTTTAATCTAACAGCTTGATGTCAACAAGCATGCCAACACAGAAATAGCTTGGTTTCTAACCTCATGTAATTCTTTGCACATCTTCTGTTACCAAGTCTCCCATAACAGATCCTCAGATAACTTTTTTATAGTTTTCTTCCTGAACTAAAAAGAAATTGCTTTAGCTTGCATTGGAAACTTCTACCAAATCAATTCAAGGCAACTCAAGAAGAGTTATCACTGATGCCTTGTAATCAGGGACCAAGGGCATGTATTGGAGTATTGAGGATTGTTTCTGTACCTTTAATGATGAAATAAAAATCCTCTGGATTGATTTTTGCGTTTTGAATTTGATGCTGACTGTTTGGAACACTCTGAATGCCTCCTTAATGTGGTAAATAAGCTATTGCAGGGCACCCCAGCAGTGTCAGACTCTCAGTTAGGGTGTTCTCAAGGAAGCAGCACAGGTATTGAGCAGGCCCTGTTACAGAGAGGGCTCAGTGGGAATCTCCATCATGGATTCCTTAGGCCTGTGTGCCTGTGCCCAGCTGTTTAGGCCAATGTGCTGATAAAGTTCCATGGTATTGTCCTTTCCTTGAGCCTCTTGCAGCACTCTTCCTGGAATTGGGTTCCCTATCTTTATTTCAGGATCACAGGTTACCACAGTGCTGCCAGCACAGTAGCTTAGACATTATTTTAGTCTGGGACTGTTTTGGGAGAGTTATAATTCAGCTCTGCAGTAACCAGCAATGATAGAAGCACACAGACATAGAGATGGATGAACATGAAGCTCTATTTTTATCTAATATACCCTTACACATAAGAATAAAATACTTGAATATATTGTTGCAATTCATGTTAATCTTCATCTTATCTCAAGAATTCAAAAAATCTGTTCTTTCTTGTAGGGTATCAGAGTCTCTCTGATGTCCTTTTCTTGTTTACAGTCCCTAAATCTTTGGTTACTTTATAACCTAAGACCATCCTATGAAGTGATACTCCCCCTTATCACCCTCATCAGGTGATTAAAATTGACCAGTTAGGAAGCTAATTGTTTAATTATCTTTCCCCCTTGTCAGAATTCAGATGATTTGGATCATGGGCACCTCCCAAGACTGATCCAGTTCTAGTTGTGCACTTGAATTTTCACAGGTTTTACTGCTAAGTGCTCTTAATGACACACAGCTGAACAAGACAGAAGCTGTCTGTGGACTAATAGCTGAGTAAAAGAGGAAACAAAATGGTAAAAAGAACCAGTTTTTACAGGCAGTGGTGTAGCCCTAGAGGAATTTGTCACAGAGCTTACATTGATAGCTGGTAAATTTGTCTATGTAACAATGATTTTAGGGTAGTTAAGACTGATGAAGTATTGCAAAAGAATCTCATGTACTGAGTGAGGTGGTGAAGCACAAGTTTATATTCTGTGTTAAAGAGTGCAGAGTAACACTGACAGAAAACACAGCTTTCCAGTCCCACCTACTACTGAGCTGGAATTTCCCTAATTACTGATAACTAAATTTAATGATAACTAAATAAAATAGCTTAATTTAGTGATAACTAAATAATCTCCAAAAGCACAAACTTACTGCCTGTTCACAGTGGAAAAGGCAATGAATTTTTAGAAATCCTTCAGAGGATAGCAGAAAACAGAATATTGTGCTGTTACCATCACACTATTATATAATTAATGCTACCCCATCTTGAGAATGGCACAGTTCTCAGATCCTCAGTTCTCAGATTCTCACAGATCTCAAATGTAGAATGCAGAACTATCAAAACCCCATATTCAGAGTGTACAGTGCAATGAGAAGTGTAGAAGAGCTTGAATTTGAATTTTCAGTTTGAAAATAAAACAGAGGCAATATGAAAGTTCTCTAATGAAAACAGTAATGAAGGGAACATTCATTCTTTCTCTAATGCAAACACTAGTAAATGCCACATTAAATTGGATTTAAAGTAAGCTACACAAAGTGTTTCTCTTTCACATAAAGAATAATTAAATTAGCCAGCTCATTGCCACAGGATGTGGTAAATGCCAAACTACAGTATGTTTCATGAAGAAAATCAAATAACTTAATAGTATAGAAGTACCTGCAAGGGGATTAAACATGAAGTTTTCATTATGGTCTCCATCTTGACAGCCACCAGTTACCAGAAGCTAGCAAGGATATAAAAGGAGGAATAAAAGTCAGCCTGTATCTTATTTTTTCATGGTGTTTTCCTAAACTGTACTTATTATTGACCTCTTCAGAGTTAAAGCTTAAGCTGCAATTGATGAGGGAAGATGGGTGAAATGAAACAAATTCCTATTACAGCAAATGAACACCTGTACCCATCTATTCCTCCACTCCTAGCTCTAGGTCCTTCTCCTTCACTTTATTCTTTTCCTCTTGTAACTACTGGGAATAATGGTTATTCCTATGTTAGTCAGCTTGATTTTCAGACTATTTTCATGCTTGATGCTTGTCAAAAGGAAGTCTTTCCAGAGGAAGTTCCTTGTGAATGATCTGGGGAATAGGAAGTATAAGAACAGACTGTTCCCACACAGCTTGTTTTGTCATGCCAGTCCATTCCTTAGCTGTCCAAGAGCAAGACAGAATTTCATTTGGAAAAACATCTGATTACATGGATTTAATTTTAAACTATTAGTTGAAGAATGTTAGCAGTGTACTTTTAAAAAGCATAGAGTACTGTGTGGGAGGGATATTTACCTGTTAGGAGGGGTTTGCAACCTACATCAAATTCCTTGTTGTGCACAGCTTAAAATTACTTTGGCTGTAACTAGAGAAGTTGTAGCTCCAGCTGGATTGCAATGCAGACATGCCCTCTAATACAGTTTTGTTGACTTCAGACTCAAGAAGTGCTGCCATGTACAGCATGGTATGATGCAAGTTTTCAGTAAGTTTCAATGTTCAGCATTATGAGTCTTTACAATTTAAAGATGTCAAGTTCAGTCATTAAAAGGAAAAAATCTATACAAAGCTTTGCCTAAGAATGGGTGAGAAATCTGCAAACACTTTTTTAGAAATCTGGGTTTTTGTTTGCCTGTTTCTCTTCAATAATTATAAACAATGTCATGTGGTTTTAAATACAAGATGAAAGTGAGTTCTTGCATCAGTTTTGGTTCTTGTCTGCATTGAATAATGAGGACTTGTGTATATTAAATGTAACTCTTTATGTTCACAGAAGCTCAAATCAGATTTCTTAAGGCAAAGTTACGTGTGATGCAGGAAGACCTGGCAAATATAGTGTTTGAATGCAGGAAAAAGGTAGGGGATTAATTTTTTAATCTAGAAATGGAATAGGCCTCTTTAACAAATAATTCCAAAACAGAATTCTCTCAACTTTTCTGTTTCAAGTATAAAGAGTTAATGTTCTATTTCTTTTAAATACTGTACAGATTTAGAGTTAGGGTGGTAATTTCTGTATGTGTGATCTTGGGCTAAAAGCATTCAAAATGCACTTAATGGAAAAAAATTTGGGGCAGGAGAGAACCATTGGGAACAATGACATGCCCCAGCTGTAGGGCCACTGTGGTTCTGCAAAGTCTCAAACCATCTCCTTTCTGCTGGGAAGGAGAGGGAGCCTGAGAAAAAGGAGGAGAAACAGTGGTGGTGAAATGCAGATTGTGGAGTACAGAGAGAAGGGGAGTGTGCCCAGAGCTGGCTGCTGGGATGAGATGGATGTTTAGGGGAAAATGAGAAACAGACTAGCTTGAGAAATAATAAATCTTGAGAAATAGTCAGGTGCTTTCAGTGTCATCAGTGGATCAAAGTGTGGAAAGAGCTTCCATTTAAAGTGGAATATTGTAATCAAAACAGAAATTAGGCTTTCTCTGTTCTCAAGAGTACAACTGATGCAGAGGACAGTATTTGGAATTACGTACCTGGGCAGATCAGCCTGAACTTAAGGCATTGTGAGGCTACACTGATACTTCACTGTTAGAATGTACAAGTGAGTTTTATAATCTGCACTGTCTGGCAGGATATTTTAAAGTGATGCTCAAGCAGCTCTTGAACTGTTAAAACTTAAGTAGTTCATATCTGTCTGCCAGACAGATCACTTCTTATTCATGTATTTGTAATCAAGCAAGGTTTTTGAACTAACTCTCTATTTTACATAACTGCACTATTTTTATTTGTGGTCTCTTAACTTCAGAATGCTTTTTTCCACCTATTCCCCAGGCCCAAAAGTGATGATGACATTAAGAACATATGGCTAAACACCTATATGTTTTCTTACAAGCTTTTAATTTAGAATTAAGGAGCAGGATGATAGTAAATGGGTTTTTTGAAATAGGTACATGAACAAAATCTTTAGAAGTAATTAGATTTTGATATTTTATATCTGTACTTCATTTTTATCAACACAGTTGCTTCTGCATTTCAATACTTCTATGCTGTGATCAGAAGAATGTTGGTATATTAGATTTTAAAGTCATTTTCAAATCAAATATAATTTTGTCAGAAGCTATTGAACTTCATCATTCCATGCCAAAATCATGACAGAATTCAGTTACTGTAGCAGATGACAGAAGACAACCTTGTACTTTTTCTAGTCCTGCTCCCTTAGCACTTTGTATGTAAATTTATCATTTTGGGTTCTAGTTTCTCTGGTGTGAAAATAACTATTACATTCAGAAGGTCACAAAAATTTCATTTTGGCAAAGCCTTGAGATAGATTCTGGGTTTGGTTCCAATTCACAGTCCACTTGTTATAAGGAAGCAGTAAATCTGTTTAAATTTAAAGAGGTGGGAGTTTTTGAGGTGCATGAAGTCATGAGAAGCACTTAGAATAAAGCATACAGATTTCTCAGGTGGGAAGCTGGTATTCCAAGGGACTGAGAGAACAGCAGAGAGACTTTTTTTCACAGAAATTCCATTTCTGTATGTGCCTTGGTTTCTTTTGCTTAAAGAAAAGCAGGGCATAATGTGTCTCTGAAACAATCTACATTAGTATTCACTTACAATGTTTGAAAGGTTATAAAAGAAAAATGCCTTGAATTATAATGCTTAATGTGGGATGTAATTGCCAGTAGGTCATGAATCTAAGACAGGACTCACTTCATGTTAAGAGAATCTTAAATTTGAATATTTGATGTATCCTGGATCATTAGCTTGCTTTTAAGTCAAAACCAGATAATCTCCTGAAACATAATGGAGTGGTTCATCAGTAATTACAGTTTCTTCTTTTTTCCCATAATTTTTCCTAATATGTGCATTTAGCTGTTCTCACAAAAATGTCACAAAATATCTATGTAATGCTGTTATTTATATAATTCTATAACATTTTGATTATTTTCAAAACCTTTGAGCTATGAGAAATGTTTTACATACTGCTGCAAGACAGTTTCAAGTAAAAGACTGCAGAATATTAAATGAGAAAACTGTAACTGTTTTTTAAAGTATTATCTTGGTGAAATGGTGTTTTGTTTTCTTAGTCTTACTTGTTGCTATTTCTAAATCTACAGCACATATATTCTAAGTGCCTGTTATTTACAAGACATTATTACTGCATTACCCTCCTGCTCCCTTGCAATGATTTAGCTGTGTTTTTTTGCTAATTACTGCCACACAGGATGATGAAAATCAGAATTTAGGAACTCGGCTCAAAGATACTGAAGAAGAAAACTCAAGACTGCAACGAACAATCAGCCTGCAGCAGTCTCAGATTGAGAAGTACAAAATGTTGTCACAAGAAGCAAACAAAAAAACTGAAGGGTTACAACAAGAGGTCACTGCACTAGAAAAGGTATTGCAGATATTAGTCTTATTTATCTCAAAAAGGGAAAAACCCAGGTGAAATTACCCTCTGTTCCCTGATGGAATGATGGAGCCATGTACAAAGATCTCATTAATGTTTCAATGTCTGTTAATTTATAAATTGTATTTTTAAATGGCCTAATTTTTTTTAAGGAAGAAATAATATATTTTGCTAACCTTTTCTTCTGCTTTTACAGTCATATATTTGTGTTTTAAAATTAAATTCCTATGTAAAAGACCCACAAGAGACAAAACTACCTTTTCAGAAACTGCTGTCAAATTTAAAAACCAATCCTCAAAAGTACAAGGAAATTTCATTTTTCGGGTTTTAATTATATTTTTAATTGCTTCTGTAAATTCTGTTGTAACTTTTTTTTCAAAAGCACCTGAAGCTTATCTTGTGCAGGTAAGGGAAGGGATGTGCTTGTTGTCCCAAATGGAAAAGCAGGCCCTGCAGGGTGGCTGAGCCAGGTGAGCGTGGCTGCTGTCCCCCGGCGGTGCCATGGCCAGTGCAGCAGATGGCTGCAGACACAGCTTGCTTTGTTTGCAACTTCATCTTAAGGGCAGCATGTGTTTTTCTTTAATTACTCAGAGCTAGAGAGGTTGATTTCAAAATCATGGCATGCATACAGTGTTGGGTAGTACTTGTAATACAACCAGGAGAATGTTTCAGTTAAAAAATTGGGGAAAACAGAACACAGCTCAGCCCATCAAGGGCTCATACTTCCATTAATCATAGTATGGATTCATGTGGGCACGCTTATATCTTAATGTTTCATAGTTCTGGCATTTTAAAACTAACATGGTCTTTGTGGTTTTTTGTGCAGATACTTGGAGGTTTTAAATTCTGTTAAACTGATTGTGAGGAAAAATATTCAGTACTAGTGTTTATGCTGCTCATTAGCTCACAGTCAATAGGGCCTAGAGATTTACAGTCATTTAGTTCCTTCTCTTAAAGCAAGACAGGACAAATTATATTCAAACCATCTGGGATATAAGTTTGTTTAACCTGTACTTACAGCTTTCTGGAGTGGCAATTTTCATCACTTCCTTGCACACAGTCACAGTTAGAAAGTATTTAGGAAATGGGATGAAGGGTTTATTCACTTCCCCTGCACAGGTACCATAGCCAGAATATGATCACTTCCCTCACTGGTCTTTGCTTTGGATTTACCATCCTCAGTTGCTTCGATTGTTCCTCGTAGATGGTGTTTTCTAAAATTTGTCAAGGTTGCCAGTTAGCCATGGTCATGATAAATAGTGGTAATCCTTTAAAATACTATGACAGCAAAAAAAGCAAGTATGTGTAATGAAAGATTCTCTGCTAATTCAGAAGTTACTTTACACATTTTCTCTGCTATATTAAATTATCTAACTGCAAAAACCATGCATGTAAAAATAATTTTGCAGTAACTGCTTAAATCTCCAGTGGATTTAGAAGACTAAAAACTGCTCTATTTTTTAGATACGAAGTATTATTCAACCCTATTTAATTAATGTAGTCGATTGCAGACGTGTTTAAAAGAAATTTCCTGTGAACACAGGCTTGAAATGGTGCTACTGTGCTGCTGAACTCTCATGACTCTTTCAGTCTGGACAAAGTTTTCTGTATAGCTGAGAGCCCAAATGTAACCTCAGTTTTTGGGGCTTTTTTGCTTTTTCTGTTGTTGCAATGTAGGAGATGGTAGACTTAAGGTGTGATACATGCTTCCCCAAACTCCTTAGATTATCAAGTTTTTTTAATTCATTAATCCCCCAGGAACTTTTTGTATGTGCCTAGGCAAAGATTCTCACCTGCTTTTCACAATTTACCTGAAACATGGTAACTATTTTATTATTTTTACCTTTTCTTCTTTTGGTGTTCAGTCTCTGTAAACATTACTGCTGCAGCACCCACCTAAGGCAGTAACTGAATTCTGATACTCCCAGAAATTTCCATCTTTTTCTTTCCAGCATTCCAATTTATTTCTATCTAGTTGATCTCATAAATGCTATCACCTCTCTCATTTGTTTCACCAGTGGTCTACAAGAATATTCCTTTCTTTGTGTTCTCTTCCACTTATTCAGCCAAGCTCTAACTGGGAAACACCAAAGTTGTACTCTTACAGTTTTTAAGCTTTTGTGCTGGGGGTTATCCTTGCCTTGAAGAAAGGCTTGATGTTAAGTACACCTTCTTTCAAAATTGTTTTTTGGGGAGGTGTTGCAGAGCTCCCTAAAGATGGCAGTGCTGCCTGCACTGCTGCTGGGAGGACAGAAGGCCTGGTGAGGGTTACTCGTGGGCCATCACAGCCCCTGCTGATACTCAATGCCTAAGCCATGGCAGAACAGCGGAGAAAATCCAGAAACTTAAATGGGATGCAATTTTAAACCACAGTAGTTTATCCTCCCACTCTTAGATAAATATGAGAAAACTAATCCAGCTTTGACTTAAAGTATTGAAGAAATGGCAGAAACCTCACCTAGTTACAAAATAAAACATTTATTTCAGGCATTTTAAAGATTAAAAACTTGGAGTCTAATACATTTAACAATATATCCTCACTAGATGACTTGCAAAAAAGTCCTTGATAAGGTATTATGTGTGACAGCAAATGTCAAAAATCCCTAAAAGAATTCTTAGAATTCTTTCATTAAATGATCTGATTAGCTGATAAGTAATTTGCATTGCATGTAGACTATTTTTTTGGTCATTAAATGCTTGAAAGACTATTCCAAAGCTTTTCATATTAATGCAGAATAAAATATATAGCACAAAGGATGTAATAGACTTCATTCACAACTCCATCATCTTGATACAAGACAAAGAGGTCAATTAGTATGTATTTCTTGGATAAATGATGTGGAAGTCTTGAGTAACCACCACAGAACAGGTGTAGAATTGAGAAAACAGAACAGTTGCTCAGAAATGAGGCAGTCTGAGGGCCACCTCATTATCAGTAAGCCCCCTCTCTACCTTGATTTGGTTAAAAGAAACTTCCTGTGCCCATTACAAAATATTTGATATTTTAAAGAAAGAGTCTATTTCTTTTTTTCATAAAACACAAGATGTGCTCTTTCTGCCAGAGTTGTTTATTTCTTATACTCTGTATGTTATCTATATTCCCTGATCTTTAGTCTCATTATTCTGTTCCTCAAGTTGGTTCCTTTCTCTCATTTCCCCACTTACAGCACTATGAAATCCTGTCAGCAGAGTCAAGAGATGACTGCTTTGATTGGTGCCATAACACTTGATGAACTCTTTTCTGCCAGATGAAATAGTTACTACCCTCAGCCATCTGCAGCAGGCTGCTTTCACTTCTTGGTGGGAATTGCATGTAGTAATCCCTGGGGCAAAGAGGTGAATGGAGCAGGTGGGAAGAAGGAGCTGGGAACACCAGCAACCATTCCAAAATCTGTCACAGAATGGACATACTGATACTTTTTTCTCTTTTTCTGACTGATCATACAAGGTTTTTCAATCTTATATGATCAGCTTCACAATTTACCCCAAGAGAAGCTTAAAAAAATAAAGATGAGAAAGATCCTTTTTCAAGACTTCAAAGGAAAATGGGTTGTTTTAACGGTAGAATTGTCTTTGAGACAGGTTCAGACTCTTCAGCTTTCAAGGGTGAGCCTTTTTTGTGTGTTGTTGATACAAGATTCATTAGAACACCATTATTCATGATGTTTTTCTTGGTTTGTCCTTTCCTTCTTCAATAGGAATTGGAGAGTGTAAAGCGTGCCCAAAAGCAGGGTGCAGCCACTCAGAGTGCAACTGAGGTGCGTTTAAACAGGGCCTTGGAAGAAGTGGAGAAGTACAAAGTGGAGCTGAATAAACTGAAGCAAAGCAACAAGGTACTGTGGCTGAGGGAAGCAATTTCCAGTCTGTAATCACTCAGTAATGCTAGAATGAGACAAAAAGCTTGATGGGCTTTGGGAGCTTCGTATCTCTTACAGGCAGCCCCAAAATTAACTTGGAGCAAGTCACAAAAGGCCTCAATAAGTTACCTTAGAGGATACTACTGCAAACTCTGGAGGGAGAAGAAATGTACAAAATGAAGTTAAAGCCTTTCTGATTTTCCTCATTTCTGTGAAAATGAGACCTGTTTAGAAAGAGGGAGAAGTTCACATACACACCTAACACATACAAAGGCAAACCACGGCTCTTGTTGCCAAGATTTTCTTTTCTTTTTTAAGCCTTAATGTGGGAGTATTTTGATTAATCCCATTTCTTTTCAGAAGTGTCATGTGTGGCTACTGTTTGTCATTTTCTTATGTAATGCCAGGTTTCATTAGTTAAAGCACCATTTTCATAATTTCTCCTTTTCTTCCTTTGGTAGGATGTAGCTAATCAAGAACTCAAAATGATCGAAGAGTTAAAAGCAGAAAACAAGAAACTGCAGAAACAAAAAGGAGAGCTGATTACAGGTTTTAAAAAGCAGTTAAAGTTAATTGATATTTTGAAGAGACAAAAGGTAAGGAGCAGACTATGGGTGTATTTCATCTAACAACCTCTAGCTAAATGCATCTACTGTCCAGCAAAGTAATCCTGAAAAACTGTGAGTTTACATGGAAGGAAATTAAAATGAGAAGAATCTATACTAAGAGATATTACCCAAATCTAATTATTTTCCACTTACTAGTCCCATTACACTTTTCACTTAAAATACATGGGATGTGTGCAGTAATTTCCATCAGTTCTCCTTCTGAGGCAGCATGAGACATGAAGAGCTATGGGCTGGACAGGACCTTAACAGCACAGAGTGGGTCACCTCCAATTGCTTACTCTGCAGAATCTCCTGGGATTCATTTTGGGATGGAGTCAGTGCAGTTCTTGCATTCTCAAGCCAAAGCTGTAAGACAGCTAAAGCAAGCAATGTATGGCGGCTTGTTGAGCAGAACCCACTTTAAGAAGGGCCAGCCCTAGAGATAAGAAAGTCGAACATTTTATTTACCCTTGGAGTACTCAGTGATCACCAGACATTTAGTAAACACTTTTGAAGCTGTTGAGCCCCAAGAGGAAGAATAGTTCTGTATGAAGTGGCAACTTAAGTGTGAGTATTTTGCACCCTGATCCTAAGAACTGGGAATTGCAATATGAAACCACACTCTTGATTCTGGAATACCTCCCCAACACAGGGCAAAGGAGGACAGGTAAGTGGAAAAGAGGAAGTGGGGCTGCTTATGTATTTCCAGTGCAAGAGAATTTTTCTGGCAGTAACAGGATGCAGAGGAGATCCTGGGGATTCACCCAACAGCAATAGTGCTAACTTAGCCTTTGGCTGGCCCTTCTAGCTCTGCAGTTTTATTTTGAGAATGAAAACTACTCAGCATTCACTCAAAATATGTTCTTCCAGATGAGGTAGCTCATTGTCCTCTGGAACATGAATTCACTGAAATGGGTGTCACAGAGCAGCATTTCTGTTTGACTGGGAACCAAACCCATGGACTCAGACAGATGTCACAAATTGCATTAAATACATTTTTAAGCAATTACAAATGCTATATCAGAACTGCAGATAGGAGAGAAAGCCACTTACCTTTTCTTACAAAAAGTGTTACTCACAGAGGAAGGATGCTGTGAGTTGTCCTTTCTGAAGGGACTGAGGCTAACCCTGCCCCTTGCAGCTTCTGGCAGAAGGCACTGGGGAAGGGCAGCTGAAGCTCACATGTGCTCAGTATTCACAATCAGGGAGAGGATTCAAGTCTGCTTCAAACAGGCCTTTCGTTGAATGAATTAGAAAAACCTGATTTAGGCTATTTGTGTAATATTTGTGTGGCAGCTTCAGATGCACAGAGCAGACAGAGACTGAAGAACGACAGAGGGAAAATACTCCTCAAAGACATTAAATATCAGTAGTAGGATGAGATTTGCTTTGTAATAACTTCAAATTGTATGTTGATCAGCTTGAAAGAATGTGGACCACGTTTTCTTATGCGTGTTCTTCAGATGTCACAAGAGTTGTCAGATTTTCAGGAATTTCTTTATTAATGAATTAATTATTAAATATTAATTGCTTTATTAAAACCCATAAAATATCCCAGTTAGTCAGGATTTTGTATTGCTCATTCACACTATTTTACCTTCTGCTCACTTTTTTTTTTAGATGCACATTGAAGCTGCCAAGATGCTTTCTTTTACCGAAGAGGAATTCATGAAAGCTCTTGAGTGGGGAAATTATTGATCCCATTAAATAACTTCTGTGTGAAAGATGAGTCAGATGGTACATTGTTTTGAGACTGTATATGAGTCCTTGTTAATAGTTAATAACTGTATATCCCACAGAATTGATTTTGTTGATTTTTCTTATGTTTAAATAGTTAAACTTTTGTCAGCCTGACAGCTTGTGTTGTAATGTCATATGAAACACAAATTTCTACTTCATTGTCAGGCCAAACTGCCCATTCTGTAAGGAGCAGAGAAGCACAGACCATGCAAGGACTTTTCCAACAAGTGAACTTTGTTATCAGTTTGCTCTGTTCTAGCATTAAAACTGTACCTTACCTATGGTCATATTCAGTCCAAGGAAGTCAGGATTTAGTCTCAGAAAATTCTTTGTTGCAACAGAAATAAACTAACCAGTGATCCACTTGAGAAGAAAATGTCATGTCCTTTTTAAAACACGTGGTTGGAAAATTGGCCTGGTCTGTTCTCTGTAACAGATCTCCCCTCAAAGCTAGCTGGTCTAGCATCTAATTTAAGCACCAACAGCTCTTTTATAGAAATGACCATAACTTGTTTTAGCAATCCCATCTGAGCGCCCCTGGCTGGCATAACCACACATGAGACTTGCCCCTCATCACCCAGACAGACTCCACAGTCCCATGGAGCTGGGTTGTGTAAAAGTGTTCCTTCAGTCAAGGTGGAATTGTTAAACCCTTCCCTGGCCATCAGCTGCTGCTTTGGGATACAGGCAGGAGCAATGACTCCATATTCCCAGGTGCTCTACAAGCATCACATCCATATAAAAATTTCATTATTCATCATTGTAATCAATAACTAGAAAACAGATTCAGGGTAGAGGAGCTGAGCCTATTGTGTGTACATTTATGAACAGGAGTAATACAAGCCTGTGCTCCTGCATGAACCTCTGCCACACCTCAGCTATTTCAATGGATTCATCCCTCAGAGTAAGTGAGTAAGAACATAGGACAAAACCATTCAGTTTATGCATTTAAAGAAAGGTATAAATAGTAGTTCTGACCTCAGAATGACACAACATATCTGCTTAGATCCTACCAGTGAAGTACCTCAGATCTACCTCGTGGAGATGAGACACACTGCATTTGAATGAGGGCTGTAGTAGTGTAGTGCCAGTGCAGCCACATCTTCCCAGTGCATTAGGAGAACGCTTCAGTCCAGACTGGAATACACATGCTAGGTTAGGGTTCTGCTGCATTGCTGAAGAAAACATTTCTAACATTACTACATGACTAACTGAGAAGAATTGAGAACTCCAAAACAGTTTATTGATGAAAAATGCAAGTGGACTTCTATAAAATGCAAATGGACTTCTAAAAAATTCAAATGCACTTCTAAAAAACTAACTGCTCATCCGTTTAGAACTTCGGTTTTAAAATGAAGGCTGTTAATGCTATTAAAAAGGAATTCCTCACGTTAAAAGCAAATGAAGTTTTCACTGGGAATCCGATGACACCTAGTGGCAAAGCAGGAGCTGAGCTGGGGGAAGGTTCAGCTCTCTTCTGAAAGTTCATTACCTCTTCTCTGCTGGTAAGCCAACCGGAAATCTTCTCCAAGCATGTTAATATCATTTTCATCTTTGAGTATTCCCTGCATTAACAGGAAAGAAATATCATAAGGTAAAAACTATGAATTTCTGAAATTTTCTTTGGAGAAAATATGGTATCCATAATACTATGGTGCCTTTAAAGCAAGCCTGAAAACGGGCACAAAACCCAAACAGGTGAATTACAATCTGTGCCCCCTTTTTTTCTGCCAAAAGACAACATTTAGCTGCATTCTCTTGCTCACAGGAGTGATTAGAATCAGTACAGCACAGGGGCAGGTTTGGTAAAATCAAGCAACTGCAGTGAAAAGAGGCCCAGGCTGGGCTGGGGCTCTGTCTCCCCCTTTACCTGTGCTGGAATTAAATCATACAAAGAAATAACAGGAAACCAAGTAATGCTGGACACCTTAATCAAAAACTATGTTTTTGAGAAGAGGAGCTTCACATAGAAATCTAAATTTCTAATTCTAAATTAATTTTACTGTTAAAAAACGTATGACCCACAGAACATACCTTGCAGCATTTAAATAAGAGGAAAAAAGTTACAGACTGCATTTATATTGCAAAGTTTCCTATTTGGTAGCACTTTGCTGTTTAACCATTTTGAGTGAAGTAATGAGATGTAGGAACACCCAACTCAAGACAGTGTTGAAGCAGAGAACAGAAAAGTAGAACATCATACATAGCACATGTGTGAGCCCTGGACGCTGAAATTGCCAAGGCTTTCTACAACAGAAAATTCAAACCAGAAAAAATTAAATTAAGTTTGTTTAATTTTAATTCAATTTAATTAATTTAAAGTTTAATTTTATCAAAATTTTGTCAATATGAGTTATCCTTTAATTAAATTCACATTAGAGAACAACTCACTCCAAGTGTTACACACTCCTGCACCGATTATGGTATTAATATTTGAATAAATGTTAAACTCTGTTCTACTTAAGGTTTTCCAGTATTGCAGAATTTCTTTAACAGCTGCATAGTTCCCTCTCTTCTGTAAATGCAATTTTACATCCCTAAGGCAGCTCTCCGTTCATTTGTGTACTACTAGGAGATCTTTCCAATTGTGAAGCACAATACAAAATAAATTGTAGTTTATTGCAATAACTGCTTCCATCTTTTTAACTTTTAAAAACACCGAGATGAACAGAGGAAGCTCTGTAATGCTTCTGTAAATGCTGCAGTTCATTGCACTGCTGCAGAGTTCATAGTTCTGGAATATTTGGCAGACAAGCCAAAGAGCTGCAAGAAATTGCTGCCAAAATCGCAACTGAGAAATTTGTGGAAATGGATTTTAAGGTGTGGTGGACTCCTTTCTAGCTAGAGAAGCCCTGCTGTAGAACTCATGTTCCATATTTCAAACACAGGACGTGCAAAGTGCTGTGGAAGCTTTCAGAGAGTTCTGTACAAGGTATCAGTAGTGCCAGAGAGCCCAAAGCCCCTCAGCACAAAGAGCAGTGCTGGAAACAGGCCCAGCTCAAAGGCAAAAGGAAGAGGTGAGAGCAGGTGAGCTGACACAGAAGGGACATCCACTGACTCCAGGAACTGGCACAGTTTGCAGCTTCACCTTGAACTATCCAGGAGAAAACCAATTTACAGGACAGACATTGAAAGTATTTAAAATACAATTCACTTACTCGAGGAAGATAACCCAGCAATTTCCATGCATGCTCCTTCAAGAGTTTCTGTCTCTCCTCTTCAATAATTGCACGGATCCTTTCTTGCCTTTTCTTCTCTAACTCTCTTTCTTCAAGTTCACGCTCCTACAATAAACAAGTTTTCCTAAGTTCTGTTTCAGCTCTGTGAGCATTTGTTTCCACCACTCTCCACAACAGCATAATGAGAAAAAAATTTTAGCGGAATAAATTTTGAACTTCTACTTCCTAATTCCTGGTCACAGGAAATGCTCTTGAAAAGGATGGAAAAGTGTATGGAAAACCTACAAAGCATTGTTTAAATAATATCTGTCTGGCAACTGGAAAACAAAGAGAAAACTGAATGGCAAGTCGTGGGGTGAGTCTGCTATCCAAGTGTTTGGTGTCAGAAGTCCTTTGGAAGGCAGGCAATGTTCAGTTCTGGTGGCTTTTTGGCTCTCAGATTAGAGCAGCCCTACTGCTCTAATCCAGGGAAAGGAACAATAGCTATGAATTCTCACACTGATGACTGGAAATTGCAATTCACATTACACTGGTGATTTATACCCTATACAGAAGTCTGAAAACAGGACTATGGGATTCCATGTCTTGTTTTCAGCTTACACCTTTTCTTCCTCAGATCTCAATAAAAGAGACCTAACCTCAAAGCAAGACTAGGCCATCCCCTCCTCAAGCATCATTACCAGTGCAGCTGACCAGGGATGTGAAACTGGACAGCAGTTGTGTTGCTGATCTCATGGCTCCCAAAGAGGTATGTGCAGTACACAGCTACACAGGAGGGCAGGAATGTTGTTGACCCCAACCTCTTGAGCTACAAAAAAGGTTAGCTCTAAAATACTTTTTTCTTGTTAGAAACCAAAACAAGGTCCTGGTTCCCCGCACTATTCTCTGAAATTCCCATCACCTTTCCTTACCAACACCATTGTCCCTCAGGATAGCACAAGTATTCCTATCTTAAACACTGCACAACCTGAAGGTGCATGTGAAACTCTCACCTTTTCTGCAATGTACTGTTTGCGCCGCTCCTCGAGGATTTTTTCCACGGCCATTTTGTGTTCGAGCTGTTTCATTCTCCGTTTCTGTGCGTTCAGCTGCTCAATGCGATCCTCCTCGGCCAGCTGGGCCAAAATCTGCTGCTCCAGAGCTCTGTCCTCTTCTCTCCTGGCTTCTTGTTCTGCTGCCTTTAGAGCAACCTGCTTTTCGTATGCTTGCCTTAAGTCTAGGCGCTGCCTTATTCTCTTTTCAATTTCTGCCTAGAAAGGAAATTTAGTAAAATGCAGTATTACTGAAAATACTTTGAAAAATTCTCAGCAGCAGCCAATCTACTCCATTTATCCTGGAATAAATTTACTGTAGCTCTTAACTCCTAGCATAACTAACTGGAGCAAACATTCCATATCTGACAGTGCTCTCCAGTATTAATCAGCTTGGCAAATGTCACAAGATTCTCAAAATTAAGTCCAAAACCAAAGGGGATTTTTTTTCCCACTATGATGAAGGGAATCAACAGACAGTCATCCTGAACAACACTCTGAAAACTGCAGTGTTTGGTATCTCAACACTGTTACATTTTGTCTGTCACCCACAGCAAGGTAAGACAGAGTATATCCAGGCCCATAGGAAACAGACATGCAGAAAAAACCCAATTAATTAAACTGCTTAGCTTAAATCTAAACTTGAAAGTTACTGGTGTTCTCCTTCACAAGATAAATAAATGTATAAATGGGGCCACAAGGGTATTCAAAACATTCACTTGCCTTCCTGGTTGAAATTAAATATATTAGGAACAGAAAAGGAAACTCAAAGTACAAATTTTCCCTCCAAAACCTAAGCTAATCTATAAACTGCCTGACTGAGAACATTTAGAAAATAGAGTTGAAAATAAATACTTTGTGCTAGAACATAACTGGAAACCCCGAAGTCACAAACAACACTAACAGACTTAGAAATCCAACATGTGGAAAAAAAATCTTACATGTACCTGGCAGCACTTACCATCTCCTTCTTCCTTTCCATCGCTTCTTGTTCTTCCATATACAGATCTTGGAGGATTTGTTCCCGTTCTTTACGCCTCTGTTCTTCTCTTTCCATGGTCTTGGCAAGCTAGTACAAGAAGGAAAGGTTTCTAAATGAAAGACAAAAACATACAACAATTTTTTTTACAATTTCAATTTTTGATACCATGTTTTGAACTCTCTGTTTTTTCTCTTCACTGTCTCGAACTTTAGCCATCCAACCGTCTTCTCTTTGTCGTTGCATGTTGGCAAACTCCATAATTTTCCTATTTTCTTCTTCCATCTCTTCCTGTTTCCTCTTCCTCCAGATAGCTTGTTCTTTTATAAACTCTTCAATATATGTCTGAGTTTCTCTTATTTTATCTAATTTCCGTTGTTTTTCCCTGTACAAGATGGAAAAAAACGGTTCAAATAATTATTTAACATAATAAGTAAGTAAGTATTTAACCAGATGCTCACCATTAACATATTCCTGAGACTGAGATTTAAGTGACTCTCCTTAACCATTCAGCTAGAAACTAGATAGCTAAATTGAAACTACTTAGTAATAAACTGCCCCAAGAAGGGAATCTCATGTCTAACACCTTTCTGGAAGGCAGACTGTACACAAAAGTACACACTGCTGCTGCATCTTATGTATGCCCCATCAAAGAGAAAGAAAACAAAGCCCAATAGCACCACAACCCCTAAACTTTTTATTTACACTGAACTCTCCCCCACACAGACAAAATACTCTGCCCTCAGACACCTTCTCTGTTCCTAAGACACGCAAACAAAGCATCTGGTGGTAAGGCAGGGACAAGAAGAGAGGCAGAAATGTCTAATATGATGTTGTGTTCAACATGATGGGCCCAATGGAAGCCCTCCTAAAAATAAGCTGGATTTCATATTTGGGGAACAAGGACACAAGAGTGACTGGGACATTCTGAGGTTTCAACAAGAAAATCCATGCAAGTCAGTCTGTTGTTACTAAAATGTGACCAAGGGAAACTAAAATGGGCTTAGTATCTATATGGAATAGGTGCATACAAATTAGCTTTTTGTGCAGAGTTATATGAGTTGCTTTGTTTTAAATTAATAAATAATAAAAATTCAAAGTAACTAACATTTGTTCTTCTTCATAGATCTTTTTTACAATTTCATCAATCATGTGTTTCTCTCTTAGAAACTCTTCATAAGCCTCTTGCTTCTTCTTCTCCTGTTCCTCAACCTGTTTGTCCAGTTCTTGATGGTAAGTTTTCTTCTCCTGGTTTCGCTTCAGTTCTGCAGACATTTCTTCTTTCAGATACCTGTCATACTCTTCCTTCATCTCTTGGGCTACTTCATCCTCCCATTTCTGTGGGGAAAAAGGCAATGCAAGATTCCTTTTCACTCCCACTACTACAGCTTGTAATGAAAAAATACACAGTATGGAAAGGAATTATGCAGCATTATCAGAAATGAAAGTCTTCCACCTCAATCTATAAATATAGAGCCTTAACATGCTTAATAGCTTAATCCAGTCAGTAGAACCCTTGAAGGGCACCCTCAAGATCTGACCAACTGGAGGAGCACTAAAAATAATTAAAGAACAAAGTATTGAGCATTGGATGACAGGTGGGACTCACTCACATCAGCACAATGACTGGAATGAGGCTGGGCTACAGAGAACACCCTCAATGAACACATTGCTATACAGCAAGTGCCTGCACTGAGCCCTGTATAAAGCATTAACACCATCAGAATCACCTGCCTGACCACCAATCTTTGTACAGATAAATACAAGCTTGCAAGTCTTCTGAAGTTACCCAGATCACTGTTTGGAGAGAGTAACATTGTTTTCAACAACCAGACTCTGAGGTAAGGATTCACCACTGTAAACACTTACTGTACAAAGGGTATCATAGTTTGGACTTGGGTAAATACTACAAAACCAGTAAAATAACAAATATAACTAGTCATACACCTAATTCAATCACTACTCTTTCAACTGCAATGGCAAAGTAAACCTTTTTCTTATAGCTAGTTATTGCTTTAATCCTTCATAACACAAAATATATTTTCAATAACACTGAATGCTTGAACAATATTTTAGATAGAAAAGGTCAAAGGAAAAATCTCCTACACAATCCATAAAAAGAATTATGTGACTCAGGTGCTGGGATATGCTAATTACCATGTTCTCATTGTGTATAGCTTTTTTTTCAGCAATCTGTGCATCTCGTTCTTTATTCATATAAGCAGATTTCAGCTTTCTTTCTAACTCTCGAAGTTCAAGACTGGAGGGGAAAAAAAAATTATCCTATTACAAGAGGGTAGGTATCTAGGGGAAGAAATTGTGTTTCCATCACTATTTAAACACAGTACTTTTCATTGGGGCAAGCCTGATGAAAAATATTGCTCTAGTTAAAGGGCAGAAAAAGAAAAAAATCCATTTGAAAACAAGAGGAACCTATATTTCTACATGTGCTATCAACAGTTCTGCATATTTCACTTCTAACTATCTAAGCACAGGTACACGTACATACACATGTATGCTCACAGATATGCCCAAGTATAAATACATACATATAAATATACATATTTATATATTAGTACATATAAATATATTCAAAATGAAAATTTTGTGGATCAACTTTTTTATTGACAGAATTTGCTTAAAATTAACTTATTATTATACTTCGATCTCAAAGTAACTTTTCCTTCCAGGTCTGAGTCGTCTCCACTCCTGCTACAGCTTTCCCAAATCTGATAACAGGAGCAGCCAATTTGATACAGCTGGGAAATTTCTGAATTACCTGTTTGCTCTGACTTGTTGCCTGATCTTCTCATCTCTCGTTTTCTCGAGGTCCCGCCTCGCCAGCTCAGCCGCCAGCTTTTGCTCTCGCTCCAGCTGCAGCGCTCTCTGCTTTCTGCTCTCTTCTGCCTGATGAGAACAAACAATTTCCATACCACCTCTCGCACACGCACATTTGGGAGAAGGCAAGGAGACTGTGCAGTGAAGCAAGACTTTCCGAGTCAGTAAATGACTGTTAATGGAGAAAACTTTTGACAGGCAAAGGTAAAGCCAAGCGAACTCTTCTCCTCAGCCTTCCCCCTCCCTGAGGGCGGCCGCCCCCGCAGCTCTTACCGCCCGTAGCTCCTCATCCAGCCGCTGCTCCCGCTCCAGCTCGGCCCGCAGCCGGGCCGCCCGCCTGCCCCACTCCCGCTCCTCGGACGCCTGCGGGTAACAAGGGAGAGGCGGTGGCGCAGGACAGCCGCGGGGACCCGCTCCCCATGCTGCCCCCCTCACGGTCCCGCTCTCCACGCCGCGCCCAATATCGCTTCCCTCACGGTCCCAGTCTCCCCCGCCCCAGTCTCGCTCCCCTCACGGTCCCAGAACCTTCCTCAGTCTCGCTCCCCTCACGGTCCCACTCGCCAAGCTCGCTCCCCTCAGGATCCCACTCGCCATGCCGCCCCCAGTCTCGCTCCCCTCAGGATCCCACTCGCCATGCCGCCCCCAGTCTCGCTCCCCTCACGGTCCCACTCCCCATGCCCCCCCAAATGTCACTCCCCTCACGGTCCCGCTCGCCATGCTGCCCCCAGTCTCGCTCCCCTCAGGATCCCACTCGCCATGCCGCCCCCAGTCTCGCTCCCCTCAGGATCCCACTCGCCATGCCGCCCCCAGTCTCGCTCCCGTCACGGTCCCACTCCCCATGCCCCCCCAAATGTCACTCCCCTCAGGGTCCCACTCGCCATGGCCCCCAAGCTCGCTCCTCTCACGGTCCCACCTCCCATGCCCCCCTCCCCCCCAAGTCTCACTCCCCTCACGGTCCCACTCCCCATGCCGCTCCCCTAACGATTCCACTCGCCAAGCTCGCTCCCCTCAGGATCCCACTCACCATGGCTCCCCAATATCACTCCCCTCACGGTCCCACTCGCCATGCCCCCCTAATCTCGCTCCCCTCACGGTCCCACTCGCCATGCCGCCCCCAGTCTCGCTCCCGTCACGGTCCCACTCGCCATGCCGCCCCCAGTCTCGCTCCCGTCACGGTCCCACTCGCCATGCCCCCCTAATCTCGCTCCCCTCACGGTCCCACTCGCCATGCCGCCCCCAGTCTCGCTCCCCTCACTGCCCCCCCTTTACCATCCTGCAGGCCGTTGCCGTGGCAACGCGCGGCGCCGCTGGGCTCCAGGACGCCGTTTCACTTCCGGGGAATCGCTCTCGCTGATTGGCCAAGATGGCGACCCGACCCCGACGCGTCGTCGCTAAGTGGGCCGGGCCAAGGGAGCGTGACGTCACCGCGAGGGGGACTTGGAAAGATGATATTGAAACGCATTTCTTGAATCGTGACTTTAAATTAATGCACCCGGCTCACCTCTAAACACAAACCCCAGGTGGCAGCGTTTAATAAGGAATTTATCTCCTTCACAGCTATGACGAGGGCTCTCCAGCAGGTATGGGAGATAGAGGGACAGGGCAGAACACAACAGCCAGAACATGAGCCATGATCACCAAAACAGATGATTCTGATAAGGTTACTTGGTACAGAATATGCGTTATTTAGGAAAACGCAGCCCTTATAGAGAGACCTCTTAACCCCAGAGAGACCTTATACAGAGCACAACTTCTCCCTACATTTTTCCCGGACTGACTCTGCTCGAGGAAGGAAATCAACCTTGTGGCGCCCAATTCCCCAAACTCTCCTCACCTTAATGTTCTTTTCCACATAGTTGCATAAAACTAATGACATTTAAGCTTATTTAAAGCAGTATTTCAAATTAATTAGCGTCACCTACTTTGCAAAATTAATTAAAATTAATAAAGCTTAAGAGAAGAACACCTCTGAGAATTAGGTAACAAGTGTGATTGTTTCTACTGATGTCTATAAATGTGTCTATATCTTCTTGGGATGAGAACACATATTATTTTAAATCTTTTCCAAATTTTCCCAGATTGGTGGAATTCTTTCTGAAGCTTTGGTTATTCTGTCTTTTTAAGGAGAAAAGTGTTCTCCAACAACACTTGGGGAAGGGAGGAATAAACTACAGGAGACTGTCTTTAAAAGATACAAGCAGGGAGAGGATGAGACCAAAAAGATCATTAATGTTCCCTAATTCGTCTTTGCAAGTGGTGTCACCACTGCACTTCTCTTTTCAACATTAGGCAAGGAAACAAGTAAATGTCAACGCCCCCCAGTGATTCCAAGGCACTGACTTAGAAAGGAGGAATCTTTTAACTACTCTGGCACAGCAGGGACTTTAAATGCTCAAGGTTTGCAGGTGGCAGGACTGGGGGAATAAAGATGCAAAAGATATTTTTGCTGTCCCTTCTCCGTGAACAGTGATGTGCCTCACTGGAAATAAACAGAATTTTCTTTCTTACCAAAGGAAAGAACAAAATAAAGTCCTACCCTTCACTTCAGGAAATAGGAGCAAATAACCTTGAGATGTAAAATGTCATCTTTGTTCACATGACATCCTCCTTTTGGAAGAGCAACCCTCTAAAAGCAGAGCACAAACATCCCTTGAGTCAGCCTCCAGGACAGCAGGGCACTGACAGAAAAGTGGGAGTAAAAATGCTTGAGCAAAATATATACCAGAAACCAATGGGTCAGTTCACAAAGTTATTTTTAAAATTAAGAGGTGGCTTGTATTTGCATGTAAAGTATTTGTTAGCAGTGTATCTTTCACAGAAGAAACATAACACAGGGCTAATATCCTGAAAGATTCCCAATGGAAAAAATATTTTGAGGTTTCCAGTCCTTGGAGCCTTTACTGTTCTTTTATTTCCCATACATTTCACATTTGCTGAAGTGTGTTTAAAATATAAAGAAGAAAAACAAAATGCAACCAGAGAATACTTTTATCCTCATTACCTTATAGCAGTTTGTGCTCAGAATATCTTAGCTTTAATGTCCTGATTTTTTTCCCCAACATAAATTAAGCACAGGGACAGCTCAGTAAACTGTGCCTGCAGATTTCCAAAGGAAGGAAAGTAAACTTCCAGCATATAGTGACTCCACATAGAGAACAAAGAGGGGAAAATAACCCAGAAACTCCACAGAAACACTCAATATTGCTCTTGCCTTGTTCTTCCATTAAATGGAATATGTAAGAGATGGAAAACAATTGTTTCCCTCCACTTAGACACAACTGCTGGTTTCACCTCTTGAGAGCATCCCCCGCACTGCAGGTTGCTGTCCTAAAGCTTGGACATCTTAATTGTTTTGTTCCTCCCTTTACATCCAGCCAGAAGCTCCCCATTCCAGTCTGTAACCACAGCTGCTCTCCAGCCCTGGGCTCTGACTGCACCTCCCTGGTGGTTCTCTCTCACCTGCCCCTGGCCAAGCCTTTCTGTGCCAGGGCCCCTTGGCACTGTTCTCCTCCTCCTCCTCCTCAAGGTCATCTCATTGGTCTCCTCTTGTTCCTCTCAAGGTCTCCTGCACCTGGGAGGGAAGCACCTGGTTTTGCTGCTGCTCCTCCCAGCTGTGCAGTCACAGCAGGTCACTGCTCCCTGGAGGGGCCTCCCTCTCACCTGCTTATTTGGGAAGAATTTGAGCACTGTGCTGAAAACAGACCTACCTTCTCCTCATGTCAAAAAGCACAGCTCCTTGATGGCACTGATTAATTTCTTCGTTAAACACCTAAGAATTTCACACTTGCAGAGCAGAGTTGCTCTGCTCTTCTAAAGAAGGAGAATAAAAATGCACTGGTTTAGCAACCAGCTATGTCAGACTTCTTAGAAATCCAGTGTGTTTATATTTAAGTTTTCTTTCCATTATGGAGATTTTAGAGTAACAGATAATGAAATATCTACCTTCCTATAGTATGGAAAGGAATGAGCCACAGCTGCATAACTGCTATCAAACTCACAGAGCATTTCTTCTTGCAGCAGCCTGGTTACAGCTACAGGTCAGTGACCTGATTCTCATTTCTTTTTCCTAAGAGCATTAAACTCTCCTAGAGCCTGAAAAGCTTTTAGGTAATCAGCAGCCAACTGTACAAATGTAGAGTTAAACTCAGCAGTCCTTTCTCAGGGCTAACACAGCATCTTAATGAGTCAATTCTTAAACTCAGTACCAGCACCCACTGATGAACTCCTGACAACAAAGTGAAGACTGCTGAGAAATGCTAATGGTAAAAATGATGAAATGGAGCATTAAAGGGAAAAGGTAAGTTCCCTTTATGTAGCAGTTTCAGTTGAAGGTGATACAGGGACACATAGCAGGAAAGGTCATTAAATGAAAATGGTGAAGCCATTTTGCAGGTTTACCTCTTTTCTAGGGCATTTTACCAGATGATCATAACATGAGACAGTGACAAATGCATTCCAGCTGAGATAAGATATGTGGGTCATGCTGACTTTGCAACATTATAAACCACTATTGGGGAAAACACAGCTTCTCTGTGAGGTAATTTACCTTCTTTGGATGAAAAGATAAATGTGAATTAACAGGGAAGAGACTGAAACATCTGAGCTCTGTTATTGATCTACTAAGGACCCAGATAAGTCACAGAGAAACTACTGCTTGCTTTGCTTGAGATTAGTGATGGATGGGACAGCAGATTTAGCAGCTAAGGGGCTATCACTGTCAACAAAGCCTTAGCACTTTTTTTTAAATTATCCTGCAGTAATAGGGAAAACATGATCCATAGCAGCAGTAGGCAGAAGCAATCTTTTACTCATGACAATATGGACTCTAAACTAAAATATTACAAGGAACAAAAATACATCTGTTTCTGATGAGACAAATGCGGGTTTAATAAGTATTTACTTGTAGGACTCAGTTTTCTGAGGGGAGCACACAAGTGCTTTCTGCTGAGAATATCAGGCTTTCTGCTTCACCTCTAAGAATTACCTGCTCTGGGGACAGCAAATACAGTTCTTCTGCAAAGAATGTTGTAAAACACTGCTATAATGACACTTGTGTTTTTTGCAGCAAGACCTTTATCCACTTACCTATCATAACCATTGAAAGAGACAAGGTATCCTAAGTTCAAACAAAAGGACTGAGTCCTTACTTAGGAAACTGAATGGAAATTATTTTTACAAAAGAATCTAAAGGTTTAAGAGTATGAAAGTTCTGTTTGTAAAAGGTTTTTTAAAAAGTATCTATTTACTGAGATTTTGACATGGGACCTCTTATACAAGTATTTGTCAAAAAGTGCCCTTCAAGATAACAAGCTTCATTTGTAGCTTTTCATTTGAAAGGAAAGATTAGATTTTTTTCTATTCTAGCCCATCCTTGTCTTTTCTGTGAGGGTGTAGAGGAGGCATTTGAGTAACCAGCCTGCAAGCTTGTCTGCCAAAGTGCCCAACTGAATGGGCAGAGGGAAAACTAAAACCAGTCACCAGTGATCATCCCCACAGCTGATTTTGGTTGGAATTAAGCACTGAACATGGTTTCCTTTTCAGTATTTTGCATGCAATGCCACCAGAACATGCACCTCTGGAAGGAAGATGTGTAATTTCCAAGGCTGAATGACATATTGTAAATAAGCTATTAAGTGCTAAGCTTTACTACTCTTCCCATAGCAGCACCCACAAAAAGCATCCACTAAGCAAAAGGGTGAGATGTCATATGCTTCCTGCCCACTCCTGGGAAGCACAAAACCAGGTGTTGGCAGGTGTTCTAACTTGAATGCAGACTTGAAAGTACCAGGAAATGTACTTAGAAGTAAGCAGAACCCCTTCATTCCTGCAACCTGCTACCAAACACAATTAATTCCAAAGAGTTCAGTTCAGCTTTTGTGAATAATTAAAAAGCTGAGGAGCTCCAAAGGGGAGCTTAGCAAAGAGCAGAATACTAAGAAAAAAGATGTCTGCTGCCAACAACAGAGTATTAAACAAATTAATCTGCAGCCATAACCTCAAGCCAACCAACAGAAAGGGCAACTGAAGGGCAATAACAGAAAACAAACATCAGTCCCAGAAAGGCTGAGAGCAAGGTGAAAGTCATTCTGCTGCCTGCATCCATCTCTTATGCTGGCATTTCCTCCTGCCCAGCAGCCTTGGCAGAGCATCATGATGAGCCCCAGGCTGGTGCAGGCTCTGCTTCCCTGCCCCACACAGGGACGTGTCTGGAGGAGTCCTGGGGCCTGTTTAGTAAAATCACTGATGTTTTATTCAAGAGCTTTTAGAGAGGAGAAGAGAACACAGTGGTTACTGATTTTGCTGGGCTAAAATAGCAATTTTGTGCTCCAACAAAAATCCCTCAGTGAAGTGGTGAATTGGCTCTGCATTGCTGTGGGCCACACAAAGCCCACAGATTTGTGTCTGTGAAATGTTCCCACCACAGCATCACCCACAGGCTTTGCTGTGCATCAATCCTCATGTCTCATTCAAACAGTGCTCCTGTAAGCCAAGCTCATTGGTAGTACTGAGATGATCACAGTTGGTACAGAGGCACCAGCTGATTTTGGTTTCAGAGCTCCTGCAGGAAAGCAGGGCCTTTCTCCATGTCTCCACTGAGATGAGGGAGAAAGTTGTCTTGTTTCATTGAGAAAATTGGAGGTCATCATATAGAACTGTTAAAAATAAGAAAGACAAGATTATAGGAGGATTTCCACCAGTGAGCAATATTTACTTCCCCTTGGTATCTTAAGACAGGTTGCTTTCTTGAGATCAGAAACAGTGTTACACAGTTATACAGTAATGAATAACTACAGTGTGGCTGCCTGCTTATGCCTTGCACAATAAGGAGCTTAGTTTAGTCTCTAGTTATATCTCTAGAATTTAGAAATCAAACCTAATCTAATTTGCTACAGCTGGACACCACCTGCAGAGTACTGTTTAAGTACTCTGAACATTACATACTTATCTTTTAAATATTGATAATGCCATTTTTCATTTATGTGACATGAAGTCCCACAGGGAATAATTATGCTAATAAACCTTAATGATTCTTGCAAATAAATGATCAAACAAAATTGCTACTGTTGATTTATATTAATGGATGCCTTCAGGAGAAGATTTGTCAGGATGTGCTACTTCTTGAATTCCAATTCATCTTATTTAGCAGAAGAAGGTACATAGTTTGTAAAACAGATTGTTTAAAATATAATGTGTTCATGCAGTTTCTGCAGTTCATAACACTCAAGAACTATTATCTGGCCTTATGGCAAATCTTCATTAAAGGTTTCTTTGTATACAACCTTTGTCAGTCCTTTTTTTCCCTCCTTTTGTCCCCTATGGCTAATGAAGTCCTCCTTCAGAAGATCTCTAACTTAACCTTTCTGTCACTCATGCAAGAATCAGTGATCACTATGCTGAACTAACAGATAAACACCACTGTTGAACAACTGTGCTTTTACTGTAATTAGTCCAGAAACATGCTTGGTGCTTTAATAAGGGCACACAACCTGAAACTGGGTGACCTATAGAATTTTACAAGATGTGTTAAGATGAGCAGTTTCTACTTTTCCTCTACTGTCAGATATGCTGGAAATTCTCATTCCCATCCACCCATACTTTTGAAATTTTACAGTTCATTTGGAAAACATTTTACACAGGCTTGTCCTTTAGATAGTATATATGTTTAAAAGCAATGCCCATGGACTTTTTGCTTTAGCTTATAAATAACCATTTCCTGACTCCATATTTATTCAGATGTTTACTAGAGGAACAACTGCAGTTCAAGGACCTCATTGTAGTATTTTCAGAGGAATTATCTCTACCCTCTCTGATCTCCATTACCTGTTTAGTATTTTCTTCCCATCCTACAGGTGTCTGTACTACAAAGCACTCTTTTGGGCACTCCTAATTCCTCAATTTTTCCTCTTGTTGTGAAGCATTTTCCATTTGCCTCACTTCATTTACATGTGAGTACTATTACTCCTCTTCCTTCTCTGTCAGTGGGTTTGGAATGACATCTCTCATCAGGTTTCTCCAGGATCCAAGAGCTCTGTTCAGATCTGATTTCTGCAGACAGAAGAAGCAAAAAGTATGACTAACACAGTATCTCAGTTAAATGAAATTTTTCATTGCCCCTCCAACATAGAAACTTGTCTCTTAAACTGCTTCATCTCTTCTTTGCAGGTTCTTTTAATGTGTGGTAGTCAGGTGAATCCCATGGTACATGATTTCTAGTTGCTTGTTATTTATTTGAAATCCAGTCACTTCTTATTCTCACACCATCTGCCAGACATGTCTGTTTCTATATACTGTAGATATTCTAATTTAAGTTACTTGATCCTTAACACTTAGCTCATACATTTTAGTTAAAATGTATTTACAATTAGATGATGAAACATTCACTTACACCTTCTTCATGTATGTAAACTGAGATTCCAAATGGATGTCACTATCAATTTGCCAGGAACATATACACATTCCTTAGTGTTTATATAGTGGATTAATTCTGGTTTAATACTCATTCATTTTTATCCGATCTTCTAAATTTTTATCCTGTCTTCTAAATAATTCATGTAAATAATTTATGTTTATTGACTTTTAAGTTACCTCTGCAGCAAGACTCTTCACTGGCAGCTGCATAAAACAAAATTGCTTTTATCTAGACTGCAAGATTCATTTTCTAAATATTTTCTTTTTAAAACTGACTTGAAAGGAACAATTCATTCTTATCTGCTTGTCATGCAATGCATGATAGTTTCCTGAAGGACTATACATTTTTATTTAATTTCTGGGGGGAGGAGGGGGGTGTTCCTCTCCTGAATTTCAATATTTTGCTATTCAGTATTTGAAAAACTTACTGTCTTTGCCTTCCAGGCAGCAAATATCCACCTTGTCTGGCTCAGCAAGTCATGGCAGAGCATCCTCTTGCTCTGCTCTCAACCTAGGATGGGAAAGGTACCCAGCCAGGCCAGACCTAAGGTGTAGAAGGGAGTCCCCCTGTGCAAATCCTCCTCTGGACACCGGCAGCTTGAGGACAGAAGCCCGAGTCCCTGTAGCAGTTTGTCCTCAACTGAAAGCAAGAAAACAACCAACCAATAATAATCAGAATGTGCCTTCAAAGTAGGATGTGAAAAGTGTAGACTATAAAGTGAGATATATCTTAACTAATAACTATATCTTAACTAGTTTTGGATATAGAAGATCCACCTTCCATGCCCTCAACTGCACCAGATTGAGAATTTGTCCCTTGTTTCTCCAGAAGTTGTGAAAAAAAGAGCTGATTTTCATCCCAAAATGTATGAAAACCCTCCCTAAACAGTAATTTTCTGGCCAGTCCTGTCAGTGATAAATATTAAGGCTCTACTAAGCTGTATTTTATTTTATCTAAGACTTGAACAGTTCAAATTGATCTGAGTAAAACCTGAAAAAACTAGACATTTACTGACATTTATTTTCTAAATAATATTGCTAAAAATGGATAATTCAGCAATAAAATAGGCAGAGCTTACAAGCAAATTATATAATAATAATAATGCTAAACATAAGCTTAGTCATGTCATACTGTAAGGCAAGGCTCTGTAATGAACTCAAAATGAAATATGGCAGAAACATAACAAATAGACAAGAATAACAATACCAGTACACAACAAATGCCAAACCACACATTTTTGTGCCATCTCTACCTACAAACAAAAGATGTTTACTGTGAATTCTTTTTATGCTCTGCAGATTTCATTTACACAAAATTTTGAACCTGTTCTAGTTGGTAATCTTCTAAGTGTAAGGAGATGTGGTAATTAAGATGCTTAAATGTAAAGCCATGAAATAACATGACATTCATGACATGCACCCAAGCTATTCTGTAGGTCTCTTTCAGGTACCTTTTTAATTGTTGATACCCTGGAAACAGCCACATTTTTTAAATAGGTCAAGTAAGTTTTAACCTTAATAAATTAGAGAATTAACATATTTATAATATTCCATAACGTTGTTCAGGTGGAGGAGCTGTCTCTCATAGCCCTCTTCAGGACTGACAGAGGAAAAGCAGGGTCTCCCCAGGCCACATTTTGGGGCATATTGCTCAGGGAGCAAAATCCACATTGTAAAAACAGTGATTCACCTGGGAACAGAAAGGGAAAATGAGCTTTGGCACCTGCTTGCATCAGACTGTGTCCAGCCCTGGGAGAGGATCCTGGCCTGGGGAGAGCTTTTCTACTGGCACAAACCAGAACCTGAAACAGCACAGCAGAACCACATTCCTGGGCACCACCCTCTACACCCTCAATTCTGACTCCAGCTGTGTGCTGTGACCTGGTCTCAGAGTCACCTGCTTTTCTCACAGTAACACCACAGGCACGTGTCACTCCTGGGTTACAGCTGGCTGAATGCAGTGCTGCCTAGGTCTGCCTGAGCATGACCAAAGTGACTGTTTTCTTACACAGTAGATCTTTAAAATTCACTATTAGAAGACACTAAAATACACACTCTAGGCCTTGGCTAAATTGAAGAGTTTGCTGTACCCTGCTCTTCCTTTCACAGAAGTGCCTTGTTTCCCTGGACAAGTTTCTGTATGACTCACCATTTCCATAACCTCAGCCTCACATTCATGAATGCACCAAGGCTATTGAATATTTATCAGATTGTGAACTTTTTTTTTTCCCTGAAAGATTTGCATTTAAATAAACTACAACAAAAGAGAGAGCTGAAAAGAGTCTTCCAGAACTCCCCCACATTACCTCTTTCAACTTTTGTACCATCATAGCAGTCATTGTCTACCAAATCTTCCCAGGCAGACAGAGAATATATTACTGTTGCAAAAAGCAGGATGCAGTTTAGGAACAATAACTGCAAGCGATTACATGAGTTTACAACATGCATATTGTTATGATACTTGTAGGTTTTTATTGCTATTATTAAAAAGTCTACATATTTGCTTAATCCTTCATTGAAACTAATGGTGAATTTGCCATTTATAACTTCTTTGTAATTTTATTTGATTACTTTCTCTAGGAGAATGGTCTGCTAGAAAATCTGAACTTATCTTCCTTTAATTCATTTAAAATTAACTTCCTCAGCATAATCTTTTTCTATCCTCTCCCTAGGTGATAGCCACTCTTCTCACAAGAGAGTTTTCTGGCAGCATTCCCTCCTCATTTTTGGTGCAAATGCCACCAATGAGGACCTGCCACTCTCTTTGGTGCCAAGAGAACAGAGATGTTTCTGTTGGACTGGCTCCAACAAGAGTGAAAAATCAGAGCTTCTGCATGTTCCTTCAAGCAACAAAAAAGAAGCACCCTGATCTCGCCTGCCTACTCTTTACACAGGATTTTCCTTTCCCACAGGCATCCCTGCAACACCTAACATCCACAGAGCAGTGAGTAAGCTCAAGACCAGAGACATGGAGACTTGGAAAAGGCTGCTTAGGACACAAAGCTGTGTGGAAAAGCTTGGAATCCATTTTCCCTTCACTCTCACCCAGTAATGCAGGGAAAGGGAAGATGAAAGTCAAGAAGAAAAAAATTGTTTAAAAAGTAATTGCATAAAAACAGTTTTGAGAGCATGAAGCTGCCTCTGAGGATCTGCAAAACAGAGGCAACCTCTGCTAAACATCTGCAAACCTCAGAGCAACAACTGAGCTCATCTTCCCATCCCTACCCAAACTCCACAGAGAAACAAACAGGAGCAACCTGAGCCTCTTTCTCCCCTCCCCATATCCCACTTGAGGAAACCTGCACCAAGTAAAGGCAGCACCAGAAGACAGACCAGAGAGATCTGGGTGTGTGATGCCATGTACTAAGTCATGCTTGTAAACATGATTTCAAAGGCAGGTTTTGCTTTTGCAAGGGATTTTTTGGCCTTGCTGTTACCATGATGTGTTTAGAGGGCCAAGGACAGAGCAGCAATGACTCCCAATGGCACAGCTGGGGGACAGGATGTCTGTAAGAACCAGAAATCCTGTTCCTTTACTGGGCATTTTACAAGTCCTAATGTTCCTGCTGCACTGCAAGAATATTGAATTTGTACAGCTCCTTCATGCTGGCAATTGCAGTAGGCATAGAAAGGTATTAGAAAAGCCCAAAGAAAGGCAGGATCTTTGCAATTCCCAAGGGGGCACCATGACAAAGTTCACTAACTTCCAAACCATAACACTGCATGGGTTCTGGTGGTAAATGCTAACATTGGGGGTTTTCACCTTATATATTTCCTAGAACTAATGCATACCTTTGTAAATTCAGAGTAATTTCTCTCCCAAGGAAGAGCATCTTCCATTTGAAATCCGCTTTAATGATCGCGCCTACCCCGTTCCACTGAGACCCTGCAGAGGAAGAGCCTCTAATCTATTTAGCTTCATGAAGGGTTTCTCTCTGACACGTGCTCTCCTAATAGACCATTTATCAGGATGAAGGGTGATCCCCAGAGAGTGCAGACAGCAGGACCAGCCTAGCCTGAGTGACAGTCTGTCCAGCAGAGATTGACTTTAATGAAGCACGGAATAAACAGGAAGATTAAGAGAGTGCAAAAATCAGTGACAAGTTTTGAGTCCACCTGGGCAGCTTACTGTGCAGCACAGATCTGTCACTGAGTTATAAATGTTATGTATCTGTTTGGTTGCTAAGGATCAAATACAGCAATCCCACACACATTACAAGCGGAAGCTTTCCCCTTGGTTCTCACCCTTGAGAAAGGGTACCTGCTTTAAATCCAGAAATTTAAAGGGCCGGACTCTGGCAGTTGTCTGGTCTGACCCTCTGCTCAGAGCTGGGCCAGTTTCCAGTAAGTTGCTCAGGGATTTTTCCAAGTAATTAATTTTCAGTTGACAACATTTTGTAAATATTCATGATGGAGTTTGTTTCTCTGTGACAGAAATGCAGTGACAGTATGGCTGTATTGCATGGGATCCATCTTAGCAAAACTCAGACCACAGCATCTCCCAAAATCTTGTTACTGACAATGGATAGAAGGCAGGTGTGCCTGCCAGTTAAACATCTACCTCAGGGTGAGATCATGTCAGCAGCTCTCTGCACTGCCTCTTAATGGAAAAAGATCAACTCAGACACAGACATCTTTGGACAATGACTTGCATCCACAAACATCAGGCACGTAGCCCTGAGGTGTAGCCAAGGCTCATTTTTCATTGTGACAACTGTGACTCTTAGGCCTGACATCTCTCCAGCATCTTCAAACTTATTTTTTTTGCTGGACTTGGATAGAAATTCATAAATGGAGGCTGAAGCTACAAATAGAGAGAAGCTTTTGACCTAGTGATAAGCCTCAAATATGGACAGGATTCTTACTATTAAATAACCTCACAGCTAGGAAAGCCCTATTAGAGTGTATATATCTACTACCAGCAAGAAAGAATCATGTTAAATCTTGTCTCTAGATGATCTGCTGGATGGAAAGACACCACTTGGGTAAAGCAAAGAAACCAATCATCTTTCTGCACAAGCTAGTCTTGAAGAGCACACACATTACTGGCAAGATACTTTACCCCCAAAAACCTGGAGTTTGAGCTTTGCTTTCTAGAGCAGAATTAAGTCACTATTAACTACTTTCAAACAGTTTTGCTCATGCAAATCAAACTCTTTACTGAAACAAAGCAGAAGTTTCCAAACACAAAAATAACTTCAATACATACTGTTGCTGCCAAATATCAGGACCATCTATAGTTTTGGACAAAAAGTGGCTTTGTAAAATCAGCTTCATAGATATACTTCTAGAGTTCACACTGTCCAGTTTATTTCCCTGTAAAAAGCCTGTTTTGTCTGTGCCAATATTCACCTATGACATCCAGCCCAATAGACAACGGCTGCTCGACTGTACAGACGTCTGTATGTGTTTGTGTTTTTAAAGCAGAATACATAAAGTGTGAGCACAAGGAATGAGGCTGGATGTGAAACAAGCAGTACAAGAAGCATTTCAGGATCCCCTTCTGCCCATGCTGCAATTGTACATGGCCAACAGATGATGGCACCAAAATTCAGTCTGTTAGCAAATGCTGCTTGGGAATTGACCAAGTGCTTCGGCAAATACATCAAAATAAATGCACTATAGCTAATTTAAAGTGCAACAAATAGACACAACTAAGGGGAATGCACCTTTTACACTACATCATCACTTTTCCCTGCTCCCTCTTTGCCCACATCTCAAAGACTTGGTCTTTCAAAGTATGCATAGTCATGGTCTGACTTCTGAGGGACACTATGGACACATATTCATATTAATGGCATCATTATACCTTCAGCCTTTGCTAATGAAGTGTTGTATACAGCAGTAACAATGCTCTTAAAAGCACAGGCTAACTACAGGATCAAATGCACAAGCAAGAATGCGAAGCTCAAGAATGTACTTCCAAATGCACAAATAATTTGGCTGTTAGAAGTCACAAATGTACCATACAAATATCCCCATCATGGATATTTCCATGAGTTTATTCAATCTTTCTCAATTGCTCTGGTTTAAACACTGTCAGTTTTGGCCAGCATTTGAAAAACCATCTGGTGTATAAATATTCATAAATTAATTTATGAGAAATACAGTCTCCTTTCACTGCTTCTCAGGTAAACATCAGGTGCAGCTTTAAAGAAGCAGCAGCAGTACAGTTTTAAAGCAGCAAGAAGTGTAGATGTGCTTTAAGATTTGACAAGCTGATTAGCAATAGTATTTCTAATGCTGATTATACCTTAAAGCAGGAAGGAGGCAGGTGTTAAATAACTAAACAAAGTACAACAAACAAACTTTGGTGTTGAACAATTTACTGGATTTAGTCATTCCAGAGGTTTAATGTTGTTTTAGAAGTATTTTCTGTTTGCCATATGTTTGCAGAGCCATCATTAAAACTGTAATTTTATTATTGGAATAAGCCTCAAAAATATTGTGTCCCAGCCTTACCTGGAACCAAAGGTCAGATCAGCATTTTTTTCATGGTTTTAAGCTCTGATATACCTCAAGCAAGACAAAGAGGTCCATTAATTCTGGAAGGCCAAAACCCCATCAACTTGTTAGAAGTATAATTAGTAGGTTGAACTCTATAGTGCATAGTAATGCTAGTGGCCACAAAGTTTTAAAGGGTAAAACTCACTGATGTTTCACAAGGGGTAGTTAAAATTTAAAAAATACCACAAAGTTTAATTATGGAATATAAAGAGTAAAACATTTGACACCTCACACATTCATATGTTCCTACTGCCAAAATGACTGCATTAAAATTTGAAAGCTTTCAACTGCATTTTCTGTGTTTAAAGATCACTGTGAAAGCTATTTCTATAACCTGTCCATTTATCCCTGCTAGCTCATTCATTTACTGATAGGACTGTCATTTGTTGACAGACAGTAATGAAGGTATTAGTAGCTGGTTTATCCTGCTTTGTACATTTTATATACCTTTCCTCATTAAAGAATATTTTGACACATTAGAACAAGACAACATTATTCTTTATGCTTGATGCACAGGTAGCATCTTTTTACTAGAATGTGCCTATGTTAAAAAGAGAAAACATGTTTATTATTAGAAACTGTGCACACTCTGCTTTTAAGTTATGTCAGGAAAGGGCTTTAGATGAGATGTCAAAATCTGGTTATTCAAATATGCAAATATGACTTTTACACCATCAAAAATAATAACAAGATTCAAAACCTACCTTTGTTACTCAGGCAAAGTATGTTGCAGGGATTTTTTTGGCAACTCCAATGCTGTCTGTACTGTTTTAAAGTAAATCTTCTGTTCCACATGACTGATGCTTCTTCCTGTATTTTGAGTATTATACCTTGGTTACTTGCTCAGGAACAGCTTTGTAAATGACAACTAGAATGGAAATTATGAAATACTTTGTTTCTACATGAGATACTATATATTCTCTGCTTAATCTGATGTTCACGTGGGCTAATTTTTAGAAAGTTACTTATTCTCTGTATTTCTGATTTAGATCCATTAAAATCCTTCCTTTCTCCAATCTCCCACTGTAAACTTCTTACAGGATTTTTTATTAAAAGCAATACCATATTTATATGGTATACTTTTTTTTACCTAGTTAACAAAAGATGTACCATGTATACTAGGTTGGGCTTGTGCATGCAGCTGTGAAGTGAAAAATGACAACAAGAGGGATTGGGATTGAAAGGCCGAAGTTGCACGGTTAAAACAGCAGTGTTCATTATCAGTTTCCTAAGTAGCTAAAATAAAAAGCCAGGACAGACTAGAAGGGATTTTGTTCAGTATTTTACATCTTTTCCTTGCACTACTGGTTTTTTTTCCTCACAAGACCATAGATCAGTTACTAAACTACAGAAGTCCGCCCCTGTCTTTATCAACATTGCTATAAATTATTCTAATTGAAAGTTAAATTATAAAAAATGTGAAAAGATTTATTTATCTTTTTTTTGCAATTAAAATACAGTCTTCAAAACTACTGCAGCTAAAGAGAGAGCGCCGAGCCTGGGATCAGAGGTCCAGGACTGAGGCCCTGGAATTAGTAATCCTCAAAGCAACACAACACTAGCCCAGTATCTGCCTAAACCCTCCAGGAAAATACAATTCCCAAAGCCGAAATTCCAACTAATATAAATCAAAAGAGAGGAACTGGAGGGTCAGGGGAGGAGCCTGTGACTGGTAGAAAAGCACCAGAAGTATAAACAGAATTAATTTCTCTACTCCTAGAACACAACTCAGTGATGAGGGGATAGGGAGAATGAAAATCTCAGGAAGAGTTTCAAGAAGCTGCATCTTTCTGGCCACATAAGAAACAAAAGTCTTTTATTTTAAAGAAATGTACAAGGGTTGTAATGCTGTATTTATCTTTGGCCATCTTCTTAATCACATCCAAAATATCATGCTCTGTTCTTCTGGGACAAACATATGTGTGTTCATGTATCTGTGTATTTTAGTAAAATATATAGAACTAATCCAGTGGTCTGATGAGAAATGCACATTACATTTAAATGAGCAAAGGGAATAACAAAGAAAACAGATAAATCCCATTACAGGTGTCTGTGAGGAAGAGAATACTGATGTGAAGCTCCAGTTTGAGAATTTTAACAGCTGTCAACATTAAAATACCCCAGTGGGAATTAGAAGAGTAAAGCCTTTAACAAATCTTGCAGGTTACTGATGTTTGGCCTGTGCATCCACAGAGGGCTGAAATTAATGGAGCAAGGTTTAAACTCAGTGGTTTAAGATAATTTTGTATTCTGGTAAAACTCATCTTCATCATCCAGAATGAATGCCTGTCTTTTACAAAGAGAAATCCAGTAAATGTAGCATTTTCAATCTTTTGAATGCTCAGTCCAACATAGGCAACCAGAGGACTAAAAGAACTATCTATCCAGGTAATTTTCAATTAGTAAAATAAATAATTACAAGTTCCAAGAAGATAATCCTTATTAACAGTTTTGCAACCCCTTAGAATACTCACTGTAGAACAAAATGAGCCCCTCCTATGCTCACTTGTCCTTAAAAGAAAAATTATGGAAATAAAAAGAATAATAAAAAATATTTAAAACAGTTGATGTTAACGTGTTTGTGAGAGAAGGAAAGGTGACAAACTGCTCCACTGGTGAAGTCAAGGGTCTTAATTGTTATTTTGAAGGAAATAACCACAACTATTACAAATGAAGAGCCATTTTCAATCACTTGTAATAAAAGGGATATCTACAACATATATCCAGAAACAGATTAAGAACCATCATACAACTGAAAGGTAATTTGTACACACACATAAAATCTCACATTTGAGTCCAGAAAGATCAGTGTTGTAAACCGGTATAAAAAATTCAGCATATTTAAAACATAACAAAACTTTTGTAAAGTAACATGTTTTCCCAATTGTCCACCACCTAAATGAGCAAGGAAAATTGGGTGCAAGAGAGACTCTCTTCCTAGAGTCCACCTTCTGCAATGAAATCTAAACCATGGTTAAACCCAGTTTTTTAGCTAACTACAATACAACACAATAGTATTTGGCTAAGCCTGAAGATCTCCAGGGATTATTAACCCTTTGCTAGCAAAGTAATCATTAAATTAATTTTTTGCAGACTGAGGAAAGCAGAAAAGAAAACATCAAATTGAAGATCTAAGGTGAATAGAGCACTAGTCTAATTTCTTAAATGAGCTAAACCTATCCAGTGGCTGGAGCACATACTACTCATCCCAGAGCTGTCTGAAGGTGAAGTGAAAACAGGCTACATCCTGCAGCACTAACTCATCAACTGCCATGAAGAAATCTGTATAAGTACAGAGTGCTGGGGATGGTTTGCAGTGTGCACTCTTCAGAATGTTGCTAGAGAAATGAGGCAGTTACAAGTGTATTGCAAGAGAAAGGATCTGACTGCAATTAAAGGCATTAAAGGCTTTTAAAATTTAATGTGGATACCAAATTACATCTTATTTCTCTTTCCTTAACAAACAACAAAAATCTTATAACCTAAAATAAGCTTTTTAAAACTTAGAACAGCAGCTATTACTCAGTGGCTGTATTGTACTATCACCCTGAAAATACCACCCAATGAGGTGTACTTGTTGTACTTGCCCCACAAATATATGAACCAATCCCTATCCTAAAGGGTTTGTAGTTTGCATGTTATAAAGTCTAATTACAGTGTGAGCATAAACCACAAAACCACCTACAAGTGGCAAAAATCTGAAAAAATCAAGATAATTACAACCCTTGCTCATCCTGATTTTTGAGGATATTTTTAGAACAGCATAGGCTGATGTGCTCTGAGCTTTTTTATATTTGCATTAAGTCCTCTGTGATTCCTCCTCTGAAATGTGTGCATATGCTGAGTCCATGTGAGATGCTACCACTGGCGCTTGTCATAAGAATTAAATCCCTCTCAAGCTTGTTTACAGCTCAGCACTTGTCATACTGCTCCCCTGAGCTTCATGCCTGGTTGGGTTTTTTCTTTCTCTTTGGCTTTGTGAAAGATTTAATTTCTTTTTTGTTTATGTGTGTACTTACACTTGCAGGTGCAGAAAAGAAAAAAAATCACTGTACCCAGATGTTCTGAAGCTGCAGTAGCATACATACAGCTCAAATTAAGGAGAAAAACTGTAGCAGATAAAACCAACTTTCTCATACATTCTAGAACATATTTAATAAACTTATCATGTTTCATTGACAAGAAGACACTCAAATTCCATTTTAGGAAGACCAAAATATCTTACAGTTGTTTTCTTTGCCCTGTTGCAAATAGATTTTTAACATCTGAACATGGTCCAATTACTCCTATTTTCAGTTTCACTAATATCCTCTTACAATGGTTACAGACTCCATCACCACTACAGCTACTGCAAACCAAGCTGTCTTAGCTCATTACTGAATTTGTTGAAGCTCCCAGTTTCATCCAAATGTTCACTCATAATTTGAAAATTATATTGTATTGTTAAAAAAAACAACAAGCACAAAACAAAAGCAACAAAAAACGCCTAAACAAGCCTCTTGTTTCTGTAGTAATAGGAGAAGTCATTGTCTGGACTGCCTGTAGGGACTGCAGTTCTGATCACTCATGTCTAGTTAAGTATGTCTCCATTTCACAGCTGTCACTGGTTAACCCTGCAATTCCTTTACCCACCACACAGAGTCCATGAAAGGTGAAAATACCACCAAGCTGTGGTTCCACAGGCAGCTCCTGCAGTCATTCCTGTACACACACAGAGCCGTGGCTTGTCTGCCTCACCTGCCCAGCAGCTGCAGGCAGAGCCCTTCCCAGGCAGCACAAGGGCTGCTCCTGCCTTGGCTCCACCTCAGCACCTGCATGGAGAGCCTTTCTACATGCATGGTCCTAGGCAGTCCAGTTTAGTCACACAACTGTGTGTGGAACAAAAGAATTCTTCTGTGAACTTTTTTCTGATCAATTTTTACCTTTTGACTTTTCTAGTCATGCATAATTTGCAACACAGAACTTGCTGACAATGGGAATAACAAAAATACAAGCATCTGATGCAGAACCCACTGGAATTTTAAAGGGCACTCTTGTGAAACCTAAACAGATGAATCTGCTTTTTTTTTAGCTGTTTTCAGCTTCAGTAACCTCCTCTAGAGCTCCACTGGACACTATGTGCAAGAGCCTGATCAATGGTTCTATGACATGACCTCTACAATCACAGCATTTTGCCTGCTGGCACAGTGGGGAAGTCAATTTTTTTTACTTTTATACCCAAATATTTGTTGGGTTTTCTCTGGAATTCCAGCAAGCATTAACATTTCCTTCTCTGCATGATCAGCAGGGTAAATGGAAATAAAAAGACCTAGTGGCTAATACAAGTGAGGTGCAGAAAGTGCTTTTCACCTCCCCATAACCAGATACATTGCCATGATATATATTACACTTGAGGGACAGGAACTATGTTTGGACCAAGTGAACTTCGTCAATTATTGATCTTTAACTAATTGGTGCACATTAAACTCAAGAATATCAGTTTAGAGCTAGGTCAAATCTTTGTGCTGTGAAGTGACTGGTTTTGTCTGAGGCTGCACAGAATTTCATGTTTCTTAATAGAGATGTCTACTCTCATTAACCAAACTCTTATTAAATAAAAAAACCAAAGTAGAAGCATTTTGCTTGTACATGTTCTATATTCCACTCACAGTAAAGTTCCCATTTTCTGCTGCTTCTTATTGATCTTTTATTGTAATGAGGCATCTTGGTAATCCAATAACACTCTTTGTTTGCTGCTTTGTGTTTTCTCTGGAGATTCTGTTCAGAATTCCTATCACCTTTAGCATCACCTATAAAGAAGACAATACAGCTATTATGGCAGGGGTCAGTTCAGAGTGGATATATTTTACCCACTCTAATTAAGGATAAGCAAAAGACCAACCTTCTAAACATTTTTTCCATAGCTCCCACTCCTTGTTCCCTGTAGTTTTGCAGGTTAACATACATAGAAAAGAGATGTGACCAAGAAATTCTCGTAACAGTGCAAGTAGATTGTAAGCTCTCTCAAACAATACAAACAATTTTTTGATGGAAAGAACTAACACATTTGTAAGGACTGTGTAAACACATTCAATAAAGAATACATTAATATAAATCACAAATTATGTGAGAGGACAACAGATATTATTATTACTGTCAAAATATGAATAGCAATTAAGAGGCAACAATATGTTAAAAGCTTCCAATATAGCTGAGTAGCTCACCTAGTCAAGAAGTGTGCTTGGATTAGTAAAATGCTCTAATTCAAATATAATGGCAATTTTAGAACAAACTGTTTAGACAACTTTATGCTCAAAACAGCCTAAGGAGTGCTGCTGAACTCTCATTTTAAACATGATAAAAACAAGATCCTCTTTGTGTTTTATTACTCCGTTCAGATACATCAGGGAAAATAAAAATCAAGTTATGTTGTCATTATAGTTGCACATAACTCTGTGTGTGTACACAAAGGAATGAAGGAACAGTCCATAGTAGCTAAGGCTTCACTTTCCTACACTGCCACCATTTCTCTAGCAAGTTCTGTGTTTCTGAAGTTTTCCTTTAAGGCAGAATTGCTCATAATTACTCACAGAACTGGGATTCATTCTGACTGCCTCTAGTCTGTCCCACTTAAATGATATCTAACAAATACACCGGATTTCAGACCTGGAACACTGGAACAGACCTGCAGGTGATTTTCCTTTAATCAAAAGGATTAATTCTTAAATACACTATTTATGAGCAAAAGATATGAAGCTTACATTTTCAAGGCTACCACACTGTTAGTATGAGACAACTTCCTTCTTAAAGAAACCAGTTTATTCACAAAAAATTTTGGAGAACACAAATGCCTAACACTGAGACATTAGTGAACTAAAGTATGAAATGCAGTTTATTTACATTAGATTCATAGCATAAGCAACCTAGTAATGCTGCTTAAAAATGGAGATTTGCTTGCTAAAAAGCTACTTGTTTTGATCATGGATTTAATCTTATTTTGGCCTGATTACAGCCCACACATGTAATTTGAGGAGTCAATTTCCTTAATATAAAGATAAATTTGTCCAAACATAAATGCAGATACAGGTATAACATCACAGTTATCTTTCTGGTTGTCAGAAAAAACTCAGCCTCTCTGATATAATGGTTTCAAGAGGAAAGAGTCCCTCAACAAATCCAGCACATTTTTATGTCAACGAACTCATTAGCTTTATAGCACCTTGAAGGCACAACTAAATTCACCTCCCTCAAAGTATTTCATAGATAAACATTTTCCACTTTTTTGTTTTCTTTAATCTGGTGCAAAATGGAAATACCAACTTTACAAGGTTAATTTGGGTCAATGAAATGACTGAGTACAAAATTTTAATTAGCTGTCTTACAGCTATAATACTGTTCCAAAACTCAAAGGAACTCTGCAGAGTGTCTGTAAACTTGCAAACTAATATGAAATACCAGTCTATATACTTTCCCTTTTAGTACAGAATTGGGAAGATTAGAGTCAAAATCCTGCATAAGAACAATGTTCAAAAGAGATAACATGCCACCCTTCATTGAAGGACTGAGAACTGTCCTTTTTAATTACATTAAAACTGGAATAAATATTTTCTTCAAAGCAAAAATATTCAATGTAATCATAAAACATACTTACCTTTTTCTTTTATTAAGGGCATATGAAGCATACATCAAAATATACAGGATACAGCTAGACAAAGTAAGTTCACAAGCTGCAAAAGCCAACACTAAAGAAAATAAAGTATTATTAAATTAAATTTAAAATTAAGTATAAATTTTCCCACCACAAAAACATCTGAGTGGTCTGTAACAAAATTCTGCTGTGATAGCTTATGGTCACAGTCTTTAGTGGAAAATTTGTGTATCTGACAGTATTAAAAAAAATTACTTTTCTGCATGCCAGCATATAAGTAACAATGCTTAATGCCTGCAGAAAAGCTTTAAGATCTTTTAAGGTGCTGCAGAATACAAGCATTACTCAAGATTCTTTACCCTGACATTTAGTTTCTGATTCCTTCTAAAGGAGCATGACAGAAATGAGATTTAACACGTATCGCCCAAGGTTCTTTTCTCTCACTGCCCAAGGAAAAGTAGACAAAGTTTTGTTATAAAAATTTCCCTTTTTAAATTACATCACACAATACTTAGAATTCAGTGTGTGCTTCAATTGGATTTTTTTTCCTTGCATTTATTCAGCCATTCCATTTAGAAAATTTAAATCACAGGCGAACCAAAGCTTCTCTCCCAAACTGCACAAGACAAAGAGACACTGGTTGCACTTGAGGAACATCCAAGTGACTGAATGTTCACTGATCATCATGATGACTGCAGTTTTCTAGGAAATGTCAATAATGTAGAAAGCATACACATGGGACACGAATTCCTTAAAAACAAGCACTATATAAACAAGCAGCAGTGATTTTCAAGCAAATATGATGAAGTTCTTGAGAGGAGGGGAAAGGGTGATTCTACTATGGACACCAAGAATTAAGTGACTGTTTTTAGGTAAGGCAATGGAAACTGGATGTGAAATGTCTTCTCCAGGACAAAAAGGGAGGTGACACTCTGTAAGAACTACTGATGGCTAGATGGAAAAAACAACTTTTAAATGACTCAGAAACAACAAATTCAATCATGTGCAGTCATGTTCAATTAACTGAAAATGCATTAATGAAACTTGATCCTCTACAGCAGCTTCTGCCAAAAGTACCAAGTCAACTTCTCTCTTCCTTGGGAAACCTCCCAAATAACATTATAGAAATTTATCTTTGTACTTGTGCAGTTTCCTACAGTATTTAAGAGCAAATCTTTTACTCCATACAGGAAAAATAGTGACAAGTTTTAGTTTTCTATCTTCATAAAAATACCACGCCAGTATTTTCATGATACTCCTTCCCTCCATATAAAAGGTATCTGATGCTTTTGCTAGAACAATCAAGTTCTTCCACCTCTTCTTTCAGAAGGATCATAAGATATTTGAGTGGTTTTTACCTAACGTTACTTTTTGCATATTCAAGCATTGTCAACATGGTTGGAAACAAACAACATTTTACATAATAAGTAGCTACCATGGATATAATTCTGCCCAATATGCAGGCTTTTGAGTTCTATTTACCACCTTTTCTCAACACTATGAGGCCAAATCCTTCCAAATTCTTATTAAAATGGTCAGGTTTTACAAGTTTAAATGCATTATAAAAGACACGTGGAAATTTCAAGTATCACAACTGGTTCCAGTTGAACTTTTATCTTTTCTAACATCACATATCAGAGCATTTTTCAAAATATATAATTTATGTGGAAGATCACCAAGCAGATTAAAAACACTACAGATTTCCCTGGGTTCCAACACAGATGCATTCAGCACTCCCTTGGTAACATACACATCCAGTTTTGTAGTTGATGATCTGCTTTAAACTGCATAAAATAAAGCATCACATTGAGTAACCTTGCATGTGTAAAAGCATGAAGACATCAGACTGGTTACCCAAAGCACTATTTAATGGTTTCACTAAAACTTTTAAAGAACAAAGGAATAATGGAACTTATTCTTCTCAGCTTTTTCATGTATTGTGGTTTTGAAGTTCTCCAAGAGGAAAATCTCAGAGCTGTGAGTACATAAACTGGTCCATTTTCTTTTTTAAAAATCTTCTACACGTGCATGGGTGACAATGAAGATGCGGTCTAAAATTTAAATTCTACATCTCTTTAGAGCTTGAAGGAACTTTTGAGGCTGTTGAGATCTGTTTTATTTAGAGGTTCCAATAGTAAGCTGGATGCTCTCTAGATTTTAATACTGTTAGACTCACTTAGCAGCTGAGCCCAGTGACCTTAAGAGGACAGAGGAAACTTCAGTTGCAGGCTGATGGGCCAGAAATAAATCTGTATAGTCTGGAAAGGTTAGCACACCATATCACAATACACAGGTACAAAAAAATGTTTATGCATAGGCACTTGCTCATTTAATTCTAAAATAAAACAAACCAACCAACCAAAGCCCAACAAAAATCCCCAGTGAAACATAGGCCTAAAATTCACAATAATGAATTACTTACTTTTTTGGGAACTGTCACTAAATCTTTTTCAAAAATAGGAGAAGGCTATGCCCAAAGTTTCAAGTTGAGCATAAAATTATACACAAAGACAATTTTTTGTTGCAAATATTTACTCAAAAAGTAATAATTTACAGCAGTACTTTAACAGCTGTTCAAAACATTTAACATTCATTAAAAACAAAACTGTAAGTCAAAAGCACATTCTGAATGTTTCAAATGGAGCAATTAAATCAAAGGAGCAAGCTACTGTTATCATATGCATTCCTAAATCTAGCTAACTAGAAGACAAAAAAAAAAACCCAAAACCAAAAAACCAAACTAAAACCAGCAGCCATTTTTCAGTACATAACTTAGACTACAAAAAGTCCTGAAATTGAATTGTACAATACTACTTTATATGCCCTTGTGTCCTATTTTTAAGTTAGCCAGTAGCAGCTGCAAAATGGCAAAATGCATGCCAGGTGGTGTTTCCAGTTTGGAGTTTTCCTTATTTTTGCTTAAAACCATTATTACATCAAACCATACTTTGGTGTGACTTACAGACCATTCCTACAGGTCTACACCCAAGAGGAATTAACCCAATGGTAAAAGCCTAAGAGCTACAGTACTTTCAGCATTGTGTCCTACTTCATACTGCTATGTTTGGTAGTTCTGCACAGCCTGCACAGTGAAAACTCCACAAATATATTTTTATTGTAATAATTTCACTTTCACTGAAAGTTTATTAAGGTAAGTTTACAGCCTGGCAGGATTACACCTGTACAGAGGTGCACAAATTCATATACTTCTGTTTACATGCTTTTACAGACAGGAATGTGACACCAAGTTCCAAGGTTTATATTTACCTAAACTATCAGCAGACCAATAACCTCCATTATAAGTGTGCTCCATGTCAGCATCAAAGGAAATTCCTACTCAATCCCCTGTTCAATGATATTCACATTAAAGAATTTAGAAAAATACTTTCTGGGCGAACAAATCACCTTATCCTGGGCTAGTTAACTATAAAAAAATTAGAATTTATACCTCTTTTCAAGTATCAATCTAATAATATATCACATCCAAGAGACAGGAAGATATATTTTAACATGTTACCTTTCTGAAGCTTAATGAATTCAGTCATACATACACATACATGCTACTCCATATGCAAACTTCCCTTTGGTGTCCCTTTCTCTTCTCCTCCCTTTCAAAATTTTTAGTCTTTAGCATCCGTGAGCACACTCACCAGGAATGGTCCATGGTGTTCTTAGCATAGTTTAAAACAAACAATAAAACTAATACAATTTCAGCTTGCTTCATTCTCATCTGTCTTGTTTGCAGTTGTTTCCATTCTGCTGGGATTGCTTTCTCTAGAAGTCTCATCTGTTTGTTCAGTGAGCTGTCCAGCCTTCTTTGACGAAGGTGCGACATTACCTTTTTGGAGAATTTCAGTAGCTTCGTGCTCTAGTACTTCTGATGGAGTTAAAGGCTCCAAATGAATACTGCCTTGTTCACTGATGTCTGAACTCACAGATTCAGGCTCATCCCTCTTTCTCAGGAACTGCTCAAAGCTGACATCTTCCCCCAGGGTCAGCTTTAAGTCCCTCACGTTCTTGGCTGAAAGCGCAGTTCCATCCCAGCCACACGCTTTTGTCTGCTCATTCAGGATGTCAGCTGAACTTTGGCACGTTTTCATCTCACTTTCATCATGAATACATTTTTCTTTCTCATCTACTAACTGTTTGCTGTTAGCTGAATCACAGTATGCTCTTTTCTCATGCAAGGAATTCTTCGAGCAGTTGCCAGGGAGTTCCAAACGACGGACATTTTCTGGATTTGACAGTGATGAGTCTTCCCTCTTTTCAACAGATACAACTTTTTTAGTTTGATTTCTACTGCATTCTTTTGTTTCATCTGAAGAGTCGTGCTCTTGTTTGCTGAAAAAAATCAAAACAAGTTATTTTTAGATATGATTTCTATAATTATAGGTTATAAATGAAAAAAAGCAAAGCTTGGCTATTCTCTGCAAAGTGACACTCGGAGGGGTATTAAAGATTTCCTCTTTGGGATTTTCAAGAGGATTCAAAGGAACAAAGGCAGAATTTAACTAATAGCTGCATTTTTCTCATCTATTTACAAACTCAGCTCTGTATTTAGCAGTCAATTAATACTCTAGTTCTTGCATTTCAGCTCCAGAAAGGAAGGCTGCCTTTGTGTGACACATGGAATTTCCCAAAATAACACCTGCAGCTCCTCTACCTGCACAGCCTCTTTGATACAGATGCAGATAAAATTGCTTTATACCTTTATACCACCAACTGACTCTGCAGTACTCATGAGAATCAAGCTAACAGCTGGAAATCTAAATTAATAAATTAAAAATTTATTTGAGCAATCACAACCTGAATTCACTGAAAGAGTAAATCTGTGAAGCAGCATTTTCAGTCACCTTTCAGAGTAAAACTGTGTGTTTATAAAGAGGAAACACAGAGAAGTCCAATTTGTTCTGTAAAGTTTAAATCTGGTAAAAGTGGAATAATTCTTAATCAATCCAAAGTTTTTCAGAATGATAAGCAGATTGAATTACCTAAAATGATGACGGTGACAAAAGAAAGTGTAAGGGAGAGGAAAGGAAAAGCTGGAAGAACAGGAACTGTCTGATTTCAGGAATAAATTCTATATACAAAGTGAAATTAAGCTAATTGTCCCAAATGACCTTTTAAAATTTAAATTGAAAGTAACGATCTGAACAGTAACATGCAGACAAAAGCTGTGAGAAACACAATATCACCACTTAGCTCATTATTCAAAATGCATTTTTATTTTACTTCAAGCGGTTTTAAACATTTTTTGGCTCAAGTCACTCAAATTCTGTAAGCAACACATAGTTCAGAACTCTTGATAAGAAAACCAATTCTTTGCTACTATGTTTTTTCATATATTTTCAAGCTGAAAACCTACACATGTTCTACTTCTCCTGTGAATTTAATTTAAATGAATTTAAAACAATTCCAGTGATTCAATTATAAGGTGACATTGAGTTCTACAGAAAATGGCTGTTCTGGAAAAGGAGCTACAACCATTCAGAAATCTGCTTTCAAGTTTTACTGTTATTTAAATAAACTAATCCAAGAATATTCCATTTCCTCCTTCTACTCTAGGTCAGAGGGATAATTTGAGCAGGACACCCTTGAATGGTGAAATTTTGGTGGTCACTGGGGTATTCATAGGAATCTTTTCATCCTGTTACACTGACTTTGCATTTGTTGTAAGGAATGGACTCAAGAGAGAGGCCAAACTCTTTACCAAATTATATCCTGTATTTGCTACTTTTGTCAAACAGAAATGTTAGGGTTTGGGGGTTTTTCTCATTTAGTAGAGTAGCTAAAGAGTAGATGACTTTCTCAACTACAGAATTTATCTATACAAGTTCTTCTCTCTCAAACATCTAGAAAGAAAAGGGCAAAAAAAGCAATATTGGCAGGAAAACTCAAGACTCAATTCCAGTACAAAAATGTCAGCTAACATCAAAGCAGTTTTTGCTGTTCTGTGTTCTCCATCTTTTCCAAATGTAAGGGCTACAGTGTGGGGTTTGGGTTTTGTAATGTTTTTATTTGGGGGTTTAGACAGAGGATGTTGCATTTTTTGTTTTACTTTTAAAATAAAACTCAGTATTATGGAACACTATTCTATGGAGAAAAAAAAAAAAAAAACAAATTTGAGAGCCGTCTTCTATAATGCTGAAAAACAATATGAGATAAACAAGAAAAACTAAGAGAAAACACACCTGAAGTGGTAATGGAATCTATGGAAAAGGTGTGTTTGTGTAAGAGAATCATTCATAACACTTCTGAATAAAAATGAGAGGTCTTCTCATTTCTACAAAATCATTGCTTCTGTTAAAGCAAGTCACCAAACTCTTGGTATTTTTGAAAACTGGCAAGCAGTGCTACAAGACAAATCTTTGCTAGGTTTGAGGACTTCTCTCACTGTCTTACCATCTGGGATTTCCGTAACAAGAGTGCCCTTTCTGAAGGGCAACAAAAAGACAACTTCAGAAAAAAATCTGTAAAATCAGAATTCAAAGATGATATTTCTGAAAAAAACCCACTAAGAATATGTACTGTGAGATCTCTTAGATTCTGAGAGCCCCCCAAAAATTACAGTTCAGAGTCAATATTAAACCAGATCTCACAGTGACCAATTTCCAGATTCCCTGAATATGAAGATACATAAGAAAAGCAAAGCATTCCTTCACTGGAGGCTGGCATTCAAGAGTCAGCCAAAGGGACTGACTATAAATTACAAACTGATTATAAACTACAAACTGACTATAAATTACAAACTGCACATCCCTGCTGTGGCTGCCCCACTGAAGCTGTGTGTGCCTCTGACACAGCCCAGCTTTCAGCAGTAAAACACACAAAGCTGCATTTTTATATGCAGATCCTCTGAACACCATGACCAGTAATTTATGTATAATTAAAAAACAATAGTCTTGGATCTTCACACTAGTTATAAAGGTCAGAGATACTCTTAGACTATGTGTAGGAAAGACAAGACATTACTCCCAGCTTAGCTTCTTTCACTCTAATGGAGATTTTGGTGTGGATCATGAATTAAGATTGAATGTTTTAAAATACTGTATGGTTGAAATAGAGATAAGGATGAAGATACAGTAAGAAAGCAATGTGGAAATCTGAAACTGATTTTTAAAGTTATACTTATGCTGAGCTTAAACATACTTCACTTCAGAATTCTGAAGTGTTTTACTGGGTGTACAGAAATTATAAGATCAACTTGTTTCATGTAAGCCCTTCCAGTTATCTTGCCTCAGGAAAACCAGGAACCAACAGTCTGAAGATAGTGAGCATTACTTTTATTCTAATTCTGACTGAGGAATGATCTCCACACCAGAAAGGTCTTTTAAACCATGACTCAAGTATTTTAAGATCTGAAATGCTAAATTAGGTGCATAAAGCCACCTGACAAAAACATTCCCCAATATAAGCTCAGTTTTCTTTCATTTGTCTACCATAACCCAAACACCCAGAACAGAGCAGTAGTTGACTTTAGGAGAACTGTGAAATGTTGCAGCTGACCTCCAACTACTACATGGAGGGGATGCTTCCTGCAAAATACCTTTACAGGCACAGTCCATACATTAGATGAGCTATGAATTATTTAAATTTATTGACTTTGAAAAGCACATTAATTAAACAGCTTATCACAACATCACCAAAATTGATTTTCTGTGTTTCTGTAAGAAAATGTTATCGCAGAGATAGCAAGAAGTATCTCCTACAAACTTGTTAAGTCATCAGTTCTAACAAAATCTAACCTTTCAAAGGTTCTTACAGAAAAAAAGAAAAAGCAAACAAACCCCTCAAAACTGCTTATGCCTAAATCTTCTTTGTTGATGTTGCATTAAAGGCAAATTTAATCTGCTGAAGTATGGTGCTGCCTCTATTATATTTAGATAATGTTATTAATCATAAATTAAATTATTCACAACCTCAGCGAGTCTTAATGGTTGTCTACAGGGTCCAAAGTATTTGACATAAAAAACAGCTTTACCACTAAAATTTTATGAAACCTGTATACTAATATTAGATTGATCAACCACATGTATTTTCCTAAATCCAAAAAAGCAGCCTAACCCCAGACCTTTTAAAGAATTTAAGCACATAGTATCAGCACACCATGGATACTTTCTAACATTAATGTTCTAGGAGCTAACCAGCATCTTAAGCTGTAGCATAAACAATCACAAATGGGAGTATTCTCATTTCTGAAATTCAGTCTCATTGCTTGTCCTGCTCTCACACAATAAATTCTATCTATTTGCACATACACACAAAGCTCAAATCATGAGCCACCCTCTTCACAGCAATCTCTCATATTTTCTTATAATCAAAGGCTCACTGGGTAAGTAGAACAAACTCAGCTGGAATGTTTTGCCAAGCATTTCTCTTCTGTGCACAACTAACCAAAAGTAACTTTTTCTGGGATGACTGTAGCTTCAAGAATTTCTAGAAATCAACTGTAAGTGGTAAGCTATCTTCCAGACACTCAACTGAATCATACACAGCATTAAAAAATTTAAATTTATTTACACCCAAAAGAATGGAAAGGTCATTGGGTTTGGAATTTTTAGGTGTTGGCTTTTTTTTTTAATTAATCCCACCTTCTTGCAAAAATTCCCTCTTTTGACAGATGTAAATTTAATTGCTGCACAGCCACATTTAACAGAATACCAGAAATGAACATTTACTTTGTATGACTTTTCAAACAAAGATAAAACATAACGGGCTAGTCAAGCAGTGATACTCCATGTCCTAAAAATAAATAAGACAGGTTAAGCTACATACAAATGAAATCTTAATTCTTTGACCATAAGCTAAACTGGATATATCATGCATATTCATGCTCTGCCCTGGCAGATATGGTCCAATATGTTGCATTATTCATGTAAATTGCTGAGATCATAAAAGAGATTTAATACTAAGGCAGGTTTCTTTTAATGATTTAGAACTGCTTTTATGAGTTTTCAACATGAGTAACTTTTCTAAGATCCTCACACAAATGGAAACAGGATGTCACAAGGCCAATTGATTCTACATGAACCATTGCCACAAATCTCTCATATCTGTAAGTACCCTAAGAAGTGTTTAAAATGCAAGTTTGAAACTTAAATTTCTGTAGCAAATCTGCAAAAGAAATGAAGGACAATATTCCAAATAAGCATTTAAAGATGTAGAATTCACATAACTTCAAATCCAAGTGTCTATCTAGTGTCACCTCTGGGAAATTCTTAGAGAATGTTTCTGAAAGCCACAAAGCCCTACAATCACATTGCATTCTTCTTGTTGTCAGAAACCTGAATGAAAGTGAAATACGAATTCAACTTCCTCTGAAATGAACAGCATGCTCACAATGAAAACACAAACCCACTATGCTTTTCTGAATGCTGCTGTGTCAAAACAGAATTAAGTCCTGCAAGAAAAACCCGTAGTTGGTAAGTGATGCTTGAAGCTGAACAGCAGCATTCAAGATGGAACACAGCTTCTGTCAGAAGGAAAAAAGTCGCAAAAAGAGCAAGACTTTAGAGTACTGAATAAGTGTGCAAATGCTCAGTCACAAAATACGTGGAAGAGACCATGGATGACAGGATCCTTGCCATTATTAGCAATACTAAACAGCTGCAGGAGCTCACTATCACCAGACCTGTGATTGAGTACTAGAAGTCAGGAGGACAAAAAAACTGGTCAAAATGAATTAATCTCAAAGACTTTGATTATTCAGGAAAACGAAGTGCTGCAAATCAAGAACAGCTTGCATTCACCAACACCAAACTCTTACACCTAGGAAGCTGTTTCAGTGACTGATCCTTAAGTGAGGTCAGCTTGATCTATTATGCTGTTCTCAGGCTAGGAAATGAGATTCAAAACATATCCACTGTAAACAGGAGGCTGAGTTTGGAGGAATATTACAAGTTCACCATTGCAAAAGCAAAGCTCATTGAATATCCTGATGGATAAACTTGCCATAGATAATCTAGAACTGAAGATGAAATCAGAAGCAGTAAAATCAAAAGCAGCAAATGTCCCAGCAGCTTGAGTAGAGCATCCTTGAAAATGAGAGATGATCCCAAAAGAACAAGGTGTGAAATCAACTGGAACTGCAGCTGCGCCACCCTCAGAATCAAGGCTCAATAAATGTATGTACTTCCATTACATGCTTTCCTCCTCTCACAGTATTTTGGAGCAAAAAGAAGCTTAGCTACCAGAGAGCAAAGCAGCTAGTAAATTCCTTTGGTCAAGACTCAGTTTATGTAGTTACATGCAACAGAAGACATGGAAAGCATATTTTGCCACTATATATCACAAAGTTACTGGCTGAAAAAAATGTAATTTACTTGAATATTAAATTGATCAGGACTTGTATGCTTTAGTGAACACCCAAAAATCAACAAAGGCTTTTAGTTTCAGAAGGTGGGATCAAGTTCAGAACAAAATGGGCTTTGATGTCAGCCCATATGCATCAGCATTTACTCACTACTCTAGCTTGGGATGATACTGATAGACTGGAGCAGGGAAGAAATGCTGCACATGAGCAGCAAAGGAACATGGCATCATGTAAGTGACACTCCTGGTAAGCCTCTCTTCAACAGTGTACAGCCCCCAAAAAGCTGCCAATCAATGCTGTAAAGTAGAGAACATTATCAAAAAGGGCCTTTGACTGCAATATTTGGAGAAAAGACCAGACCCACTGTCTAAAAGATGCAAGAAGAGAATACCACAGCTTCAATGCATGAAGAAAAAGGAAAAGGTCTGGTCAGATCCTTGTTTGCTTACATACCAAAATAATCCCAAGCTGGACTGGGTTCAATTTTCTGGTCCACAATGATGTATCAGTGAGCCAAGGCAGTATAGGATACCTGCTCACTTTCAACTGCCCTGCAACAAAAATGTCTGCTGTCAGTTCATTTAAAAATATGTTAATGGTTGTGCAAAGCAGAGAGTTGAGCAATCAGAAGAGTACTTGCATAGTTATTAAATCTTACTTCCTCAGCACCAGGTGAATCACCAAATAAACAAGGAGACTTATGTGGAGTAAAAATTTAAAAAACAAATTCTGCTGGAACATCCCCAGCTAGGTTATCTGTATTACTAATGGCAGGATTCTGGTCCAAAGACAGGCTCTGTAACTGTACACAGAGTTCATGGAACATGTCTGATCATTAGCAATAAAGATGAGTTTAAAATACATACAGACAATCCAATATATAACAAGACACCCAAAGACACCATGTGAGAGATGCAAGAGAAGATCCAAAAGTGTTCAAGATCGTTATTGAGTCAGTTTCCAATGATGAAGTGATTCTGAAGAGTCCCATAAACGAGCCATTGAATTATAGATCAAAGAATTAGAAGAAACATTCAAAGATCATTGAGAAACTATACAGCAGAAGTTATGAATATTGTCAGCAAGTTCCTCCTTCCAAAGCAACCAAAGAGTACCACTAAGAACCAGCCCACAAAAAGATGAATTTTTTTGTACTCTGTACGGCAAATTATGAATTAAAATATCTGCTACAGAGATATACTCTTCAGTTCAGCAATGATATATTCTTGTCCTAAGTGTGAGAGGACTAGCATATGGAACAGGACAAGATTGATTGAAAATAATGATGTCTATGAGCCTGACAGTTTCAAAAAGCACCATCACTGATTTTCTGTCACTTCTTGTGGTATCAGTAACTAATTTTATGTTGGCATCAGAACTCTCAATAATCATGGCTATCTGCATCTGTGCTACTTTAACATCTTGCAGAAACAAACCTGCATATATTCTTGACTTTACTTCAAACCTTTTCAGTGCTCATCCATCTGCTTCTGAGCAACAGGTACATATATCCACACAGCCAACATTCTTATATATTTCCGTATGTCTCTGTCATGTATTCAGAACAGCAAGGTCCTTCTGCAGTACTGAGGACAGCCTGCCACAGCTGCATTAGTGTATCAGTGTATCTATAACCTTTCCTTCCATACACTTCAGCAGGCATTAATTCCCAACACCTAATGCCAGCTCCAAACACAAAAGCTAACATTTCCACAAGTATCACAGCTCAACACTTTATTTTGTCATTCTCTGAGTTTCACTGAAAGCTGAACTACTAGAGGATCTCTTCTTACTAACCACTTTATGGCAACTAAGAAAGGAAATACTTAATAAATATTAAATAATCTATTTGGGAAATCTCCAAAACTCATTGAAAGCTGATTTATGCTTAGAGGCCTAAGAACTTACCACCCTGTTGGAAGAGTTCTCACCATGCATGAGACCATCTAAACTCCTGTTAGAATCCTACTACAGGCTAGATGGGTTATCAGGTTATATTTTGTTATATCTTTTAAAATATTTCTTTGCAGTCTGACTGACATTTTTCATTCTGTATTCTGAAAATGGTATGAACACAAATGTTTGATTTAACTGACACACCTCTAAACCTCAAATTATGGCATAAACTACACTATAAAGCCTCAGAAGCTGTTCCAGGATGATCAGGGAGAGCTTGGCATGTCTGATTGTTCTAAGGTTTTAAAAACCGAAACTAACACAATCTGAAACACAATCTCCACAATACTGCAGGTTCTTCTTCAAATCCTTTAAAAACCCTGATTAATACATACTAATTCCCCTTTGAAAGTCAGAATAAAAAAGCTAATACAAAGCCATATGCCTTTGTCATATGAAGAACGTATTTTTTTAAATAATTCCTAAATATTTTTAAATATTAAAACTGAATTTGTCCTACTTCAGTAAAGGACATTCCTTTTTGTATTCAAATTCATATTACATAAAGAACATAAACCACTAATTTGATAAAGCTAGTATTTAAGTAGAAATAACAATCTCATTGTATATAGACAGGTTAGAATTGAGAAGTTCCAACACTGCAACAATTATTTATCTTTCTTCAAACTGATTTTATTTTAGCTGCAATAGGTACTTTCTTTATCTCTTCATTCTTGTAGTTCTGGACATGGTAAGATGAAAAAGCACTAGGTACAGTAAAGGTCTGTGTTCATCCACACATTTCAAATTCAATGGAATTCAAAAGAAACCAAAGTTCTAAGTGTAAATTTTGGCCATCTATCACTAAAGTAATAGAGAAAAAAAAACCCAAAACATTAAGCAGTAAAATAAAACTTACTGAGACACTTGTGCAGCAGTTGCATTATCTGTGGAAACTGAAAACAAAAACAAAGGATTGAATTAAAAATATTTTAAAATGTGGAAATACAGAAGTACTCACTGCTAAATGCACATACAGAAATAATGCAACTCACAACAGGACTGTGATAACACAGGAGACATCCACATGGAAGTATTTATACACTGCATAAAAAGACACCACCTGTACTCACCTTCCTCTACAATAACTTGACAGGTATGAGTCTGGTTCTCACTCAGATGTGTGGCCATGTCATCCAAGCCAGAAACATCAGCCAGGAAATCACAGTTGAGACACACTACAGTCACACCTCTAGGAAATAAAAAATCAAAAAGGAAGCACAATTACAAAATGGTCATAAAAACACTTTTCTTAACTTACAGCAACTGGACAGACTACAAAAAAAAAATCAACTTCAGATGAGATGATTCACAAAAACATAATCTTACTTTTTCTACTGCAACTAGTATCAGGAAATTCCCATCAATGAGCAGGGCATCTCCATGCTGGATATAGTACAAAGAACATGACTTTAGACAGAAATTTATCTGTAGAACATGAGTTTCTCTGATTGGATGGTTGTTTTTTTCTTTCCCTGACCCCCTCCCCATTTTGCATCTCCTGAATAATCAAAAAATAATAATAATTAAAAAATTAAAATTGCTCAGAATTAAGTTCATAAATGTGGACAAATAAGTATTTGTCACTGACCAGATCACTGCGATTGGAAAACCTAATGGTTTCATTTCTCTGCTCTAAATTGTGGAAATTCAAGAGGTTACAATCTGAACCTAAGCTAGCAGTTCAACATCAGCAAGCAAAACCATACTGATCTGTAAGTGAAAAAAGCTGAATTACCGTAGCTGCTCTGAATGCTTCTTAAAGATCCAAAACCTTTTACTTGGACGAGCACTGTGAAAGCTGAATATATGAAAACATTACCACTCAGACTGGTTTCAGTGAATACATGACTCTGCATGACCCCTTCACTAGCCATGGCACTGCAATTTGCTTAGGACAAAACATGAAAATAGAAGCCTAAGGTACTGAACTGCATTATTCTGAAACATTAAATGTTTAAAGCTTACAAACCTGTGAATCTCATCTCTAGTTTAAAACATTGGCTCCTTTGGAAAGGAGCTTGGGAGGTGAAAAGCTAAACTTTACTGGCACCATCAACAATTCAGTTTTTGAAGAACCATAGCTATAGAATGCATCACAAAAGAACTAAAACTTGGCTGAACTTGTGCTTCCCGAAGAGATGGCTTTCAATGAGATATGAAATTTTTAGATAACAATAGATTACACACATAAAAGCATGCAAACTATTTCAGCCTAGGACTTTTATGAGCGTTGAAATTGGTATGAATAGGTAAATATAAAGTGTATCTAAAAACTTAGATCACAGATTCAAGAATCCTAGAGTTCACAAATGCCAAGGCATTTCCTATGTATATGAATTAAAAAAAAAAAAATCACATTCACTATTTTCCACAATACAGTTGGCTTCTTCAGGGCACAGGAGTAACAAGTAGGTTTTTAAAATTTTGTTTTACTGCCACAGCTACGTGATCTGTATCCAATTATTGTATAGTATAATTCCATGGCCCTGAAAATGATGCATTTGTGTCCTTAACAGGCTTTTTCACAGCTGTCATCACTAATGCCCAATGCTGCCCCACCACTGCTGACAAAATGAGATGTTATTTCTATGGATGACCAGAAGTGGGGTAAGGAAAAGTATCCACTTGAGTTTGCTATTTGAGACATCCTTCAAATCTGAGCACAGACTTCACTAGGATAGCTGTGGCCTGTATGCATTCAGCACTTGTAAAATCAAATGAGCCATTCAATCTGAAACCCAGAAAATGTGTCATAATTAATCATTATTTGCCAAAGTGAGGCTGAAGTGATTATGGAAGGTACCATAAAAACTCTGAAGCAAAGGTATAATACTGCCTGCACCATTGGATTTTTAAAGCAAAACAAGAATGTGGAGTTTAAGCCTTTGCTAAAATATAAAAAAACCAATCTTACACATTTTCCTGCCCATCTGAGGACCCAGTTCAAAATTCACCAAACAAACACTTCACACCTTACATGAACTTAGGAAGTATTTCCTAAGCCACTAAAAACTTTGAAGAGTTCTTACCTCATCATGTGATTGACATAGGCTTTGCTACAGCTGGTGTTGTATCTGCATAAACTACAGTGGACATATGCAGGAAAGTGCCTTGCAAAATCTTTTATTTCTGAGAAACACTCAATGCATTTGTGAGTTCCCACATGATACCTGACAGTAACATGAAAAAGTTATCAATTAATAGCAACACTCAGAAGAGACAACTATTTCAAACCTTTTGCTTAAAGTAAGTAGCAAGCTTGCCTATACTAAGGAAAAACGAGGAACTTAAAAATGCATCAGCAAAGGAAGAAAACTTTGCTTTTACTTGAACTATAATTTAAATATGATCCTAATAAAAAAAGTGAAAGTTAATGTACACATCCATTATTGGCCACTCCTGGAAACAAGAGATAATGCAGTGGATGAGAATCCCCAAATTCAGCTGCTGCTGTTGTCTCCATGTACTTGAGAAGTATTTCCAACAATTATTTCCATCCATCACAATGCATAGAAACAGCCTTTGGCTTTTCTATCACCCCAATATTACCCACATGGTTTGAAACATCTACAAAGCAAGAATATAATCCTGCTCTTCCCCAGTTTTGCTGACTTTTTGGATCTCTTCCAGAGCTACACACTGAGAAAGTTAGAAAGTGGAGGGGTGGCATCTTCCATCTCTGACAAAAAAAATGCCAACTCACCATAACTAATGAACTTACACTCCAGTGTAATAAACAGTCCATAAAACACTCATGAAAATTGTAACATAAGGACAGCAAACCCCAATAAATTGTCAAGACAAGGACTTGCTTTTACTTTCTTTATTTTTTTTTTAATTAGCTCCCCAAAATACTCTATCTCCTAGGATAGACAGGATTTTATCTTTTAACTAACTGGTTCAAATAAATAAAATAAAAGAAACAAAAAAAAAGAAAAAGAAAGGCTCCATGCAGAGAAAATTTCTAAATGTGACACAGAGAAGTTTCCAGAACACTTGTTCTTTCATCATAAAGTAGTCTGCCATCACCAAAATCAGTGAAGATTCATAATTACAACCACAGTACCAGTATGTAGAAAGTTTATGCATCTGCTTTTTCAGCAAACCTGAGGTGCCAGATCTTCTATATTACAGCATTAAAGGTGTTGAAAGACCATTAAATGATCATTCATTTATGTTCAAAGTGTACTTTAAGACAATTTCAATGCCAGTATTTTACCTCAGATTATGAAATGCTATATTTGTAGGCTCTTTTTTTCTTCTGCTGTTCGTCCATGCATTTTGTTTCCTCGGTGTAGATTGTTTTGATTTTCCTCTTGATTTACTTGTATTAGATTTGTTATGATTTTTAGTGGTTGCATTTTTATTTTTAGGTGATAACTGAAATGTGGAACTGCTTGTACTAACAGAAGATGTAGCTGATGCTCCTGACTGATGAGGTCCCAAAGATGCTCGAATAGTCACCTACAGGGATGAAATTTTAAAATAATTGTTTAAATGTAAGCTCTTCACATTCCAACTTCTATTTGTTTCAAAGTTCAAGCCACTTTATAGCACAAATCATAGCATAAGAAACTCTCCTGATGAAAGATTGCTTTGAAAACCACAAAACACTGACAATACTGTTGGACTAGAGTAAACCTCTAACAGCCAACTGGACGCTTAAAAAGTTTATTTTGGTTGAAACAGTTAGTCATGATAAAACATGTTTTCCTTCCAGAGCTGCAACTGGCTAGATCCTGCTTTCTTAAATGAAAAAAAATGAAGCAGAAGTGTCAGGCCAATCAGCCCTACTAAGAATATCAAAGCATTCCATCAGTATCTGGATTTAACAAAAAGTCCTGTGTCTTACTGCCACATGATGAGCCAGTCTACTCCCTTCAGGTATGTTTGTTTCTCATCCTGGAATTCCAAGGAGTAATTCTGGTTTCAGATTTATCTGCTATTCTTGAACTTTGTCATGCTCTCAAATGTGGTTTTGACTCACAATAAGACTTCTAATTCTACTTCTTAGCCATACTCCTAGTATGGAAACACCTTGTCTTCTAAATCTGGTTCCAGGTTTTTTCAGTATTATAATTTCATCCTGTCAAGGTCTACTAACAAATTTTAACATAATCCAAGCTTTTGTTAGGTCACGAAGACCATGAAATCTTAAAAAAAAATTGAGGTATCATCACAGAGTAAAGAATTGCTTTACATTCCTTCTGCCAAGCAAGACAGTCAACTGCAGCTGAAGTAATTTTTCCCTTCCTGATTCTACAGCAAATGAACTGTGAAGAGCTGATCAAAATGTTAACTTCTCTTCTTCCTTGCAACTGAAAGCATACGTATTTTGATACTGAAAAAATGGTTGGAAAAAGTCCCAAAATCTACAAAAAAATCTTAGTCTAAGTAGCTCCTTCTTGAGAAATGGAAGACTGACTTAAAGACAGCGTAAGTGTTCTGAGGGGACCCGAGTGTTTCCTCACATACCTTCAAATGCTGAACCCAAACAACACCTGGTGAACCCAGTTTTAAGCATACATATTCTAAGCAGAAGAAAGGAAAAAAGCACTTCTTTGTATTCTACTCTTTTCTCTACCAAGTCCTTTCTTTTTCCTCCTTTGTCCCCTCAAGTTTTCCTGCATGAACACTCACCTTTGTTCCAGGAGGCAAGCCTTCTAATTGCTTGGGTTTCCTGAATGTTCGGTGATGCTGAGTCTTGTGATCCATTTTTTCTTTGCATGTTAAAAATTGCAGTCTGCATTTAGTGCAACGGTATATTCCCTTTTTCTTTTAAAGACAAATGACAATCTACAGTAAGCATGGATGGCATGACAAAACTCTAACCCTAGCTTGTCTCAAGCAATGCTCATGCAGTTCCTAAACCATCAACTAAACAAACTCCTAATACTACACAAAGATAAGATACCCTGTAGGAATTAGACGCGTGAAAATGCAAGGCAGTACAGTTACTAAAACAAGGAGGAATCAGATTCCCAGTTACAAGACACTTCATTATCTTTTTCTTTATTTGAACTAGTGGCAGGTTTGCTAGTAACCTCAAAAAAGGCAGAATCAAATCACTAAATGTAATGAAGAAACCAAATAGCAAGAAGATATTCAGACATTACTTTAAACAGGAAGCTGCTATCACACAAAAACAAGACAACTCCCTTAAAGATTTCTGAAATTCTTCTAATGTATTCTTATTAACTACTCCTACCTAGTAACAAGCTTACAAATCAGTCCCATTTGTTTCTTCAGAGGGAGATTCCTTAAATGTGCTTAGCATTTTTCTAGCATTAAGGATTGAAAATATCTGCTTACCTGATGCCTCATGTAATGATGCATATACGGTGCTCCAATTTTAATAACTTTGAGGCAAAATGGGCATAGCAAATGTTTTGTGTTTTCATGAACTGTTCTAAAATGTGCTTCTACATCTGAAAAAGCTGAGGATCTGTAGCTGCACACCTAAAATAAGAAGGTTGACTTTTTAGTTACAAGTTTACTGACAGTGAAGACAGGGGAGTGGTGTAACCTAAATACAAAAGTCACTCTGAGATACCTGGCAAACATACGGCATTTCACCGGGCTTATGATTGTCCTTCATATGTTGCAAAAGAACTTGCTCTGTGTCAAATGATAATTCACAGATTTTACAAATTGCTAGAAAAAGTAAAAAACAAGAAAAAAATTAAAAATTTGACAGAGGTCATATGTACATAAATTATAATGCATATATATAAATACATACACACATATAGGAAATGTATATATCATTAAAGGTAAAGAAATCGAATGACTATTCTACTCTTTAGAAGAAATTCCCTGTACCGTTTCAGTAAGCCAGGAAGGCAAGGGCCTTAAACATGAGGTCTTACAGTAAAGCTTTCAATTAAAAATATATAAATAAAAAAAACCAAAAAATGCAAGGAAAAAAACCAAAGGCTTTTAAAAATACTTTTTTACATACATACATACATATATATATATATATATATATATATATATATATATTGCTCTCAAGAGAAAAAAAAGTGCTCTGTTTATGGGTTTTTTTTCATATTAAATCTCAAGATTGTTGTACTTGAATAACAACAGATTTATTCTGAAATTACAATCCAGGAAATAAAATTGAGCTCACTGGATGACTCGTAAGGCGTGTGTGTACTCTCGATGTGGCACTGCAGCTGGAACGGCGTGGGGAACTGTCGGTAACAGTGCTGGCACGTCGTGTGGCTTTCCCAGCTTTCATTGCTTTGCTTCTCAAGCTCCAAGTGATGTTTCATGTGGTTCATAAACCTTTAAATTATAGTGAACAGGTGCAAAAAACCACATTTGAACATTCTCTATACATATCATATGCAAGATGTACAGGATTCTTTAGAAATTTTACTATGTAAGGACTTCTCAATTAAGAAAAAATATTAAATAATAAGTGTTTGCTAAAAACACAGGCAACAAACTTAAAGCTGATAGAAATCTTGACTTTAAGGAACACACATTAAATCTAAAACATGTTCTAAGACTAAATCTATTACATTTCTCATGTTTGCTTAGACAAAATTCTTGCCTTGAAATATAGGGAAATAAGTAAAGACAACAAGAACACATCAACCGTTCTCACTTTATTCACCACCAGCAATCTCAAAGCCCCATTCTGAAACACGTGTAACTTTTGCTGTGCTGAAAACTATTAAGTAGCAAGAATGTATCTGCAATTTGGACATGACAGCTTTATGTGGCAGGAGTTCCAGGAACGTTCCTTGTCTAAAGCATTTACGCCTGACCTTGAGTTAGGAAGGACAGTTATCAAAAATGCCACTGTGCAGCCAACATTAAAAGAGTGGGAGAAACTGGTATGGTACTATTTAAGTTACCAGCTTTTCCTCATTAGTCTGACCATCTGTCTGAAGCCTACTTTTCTGGCTTCAGAACCTTTTCTAGCTGAGAAGTCCAGGCACCCATGACAGCATCACTGTTACTGGTGGAGCAGCACAAGGACAGGTTACCTCAAACCCACAACAGTTCAACTTCCAAAATTCCTGTTTGGAATGCACTTTATTTCAGTACAGCCAGGAGAATTATTAAACATAAGTCACACTACAAAAGGAATGCAGGCCTTGGAACTGGAAAAAACAAATGAGCAAGGAGCATAGTCTCTTGAGCTCAAGCTCATAGTACCATGCAGTTGCTTAAAAAACAGCAACAAGAAAACCAGAAAAAGCCAACTGAGACTCTCCAGTTTTCTAAGCAGACAAAAGAAACAGACACTATTACTGCATAATGCCTTAACAGAAAATTATTGCAACGGTGTGTCCAACCACAAATCTTTTAAAGAAAGCAGGGGATTACCATAATGAATCACTTTCTGCTTTTCTGAACTTAAGTCAAAAATTATACTTTAATTAGGATGGTAAGACATATTTATTTTGTCCACTATACATAGAGGTGCAAAATAGACCCTGGAATAAAAATTTTAAAGTTATAGAACTATGGAATAAAGCCACAAGGTCACAGTCAAAATTATTATGGTTAAAGTCAATGCTACAGATATTAAAAAAAAAAAAAAAAGCTCGTACATTTTTAATGACTTGCTGTGGAACACATAGGGGCACCACAGCACCAACTGCTTACAATATAATGCTGAGTATAAAATAGTGCCTATTTAATGATTAATAGCAAATGTCATCGCTTTAATTACAGAAAACTTGTTTTTTTCAATAATATGTGTCTAATGTTAGCATAAACCTGCTCACTTTAACTTGCAGACTGTGCCCTTTGAAACAATAGTCCATTTTTCAATTTTACATTCTGCTACTTCAGCTTCCCTTGAAGAGTGCATGTAAAAAAGTTCAGTGACCTTAACTTCCAAAGGAACGATGACACAAACTTGTCTACCTACTAAAACAGCTTACTGGGGTTTTATCAGCATTTGGAAGTAAAATTATTCCAACAAAATAACAGATGTTACATAAGTGGACTACTGACTATTAGTCATTGTGCATCCCTAAAGGAAATTACCACTCGCATCTACCAATACTGCCATCAATCCAGATGGCAAACTGTAAAATCCTTTGTGTTGCCCTTTCTAAACCCAATGTCCTACAACTGCTCTTATCAAAACTCTATGTTTATATTAGACACCACTAAAATTCATACTCTAATCTGCAAAAAGTTCTAAGTTATGGTCATACATGCAAGGTAGAAATTAATTCAATTTGTTTAGTCACCCAGTATTATCAGTTTTCAGTACGAAAAGAACTCTAATCCAGAAACACAAAATTTTTATACATAAGACTACTATGGACTGTAAGTGATTAACAAATAATTAAGGAAACAAATAATTAAGTTCAAATACCTTATGTTATTTTTAAGAACTTTGAGACAACTGATGCATTTAAATGTCGTATGAGTCTTCTGCTCCTGTTGTACCTGCTGGAGGTCACCTTCATCCTTCCCATAATAAAAGTCATTAACTAACATAATCAGCTTTCCTTTCTCAGATTCCATGGTCCTGTTTGTGCTCACACATTCTGTTTTGACCACTTCCGAGAAAAAGTTATTTACCATATCTGGGCAACAATACTGGGTGCAAACAGGGAGAAGAGACACAGAAACAAAGGCATCAGTCTCACAAACTGCATCAATGAAACAGTATTTTAATAATTGAAGGCACTAATGAGAGATGCAAAGCTTAATTCTCTGACACACTGAGCTTAGTAATATTCAATTCTGAACAGTGTTTAACTAGTGTTTAAGTAATAAAACACTACATATTATAAAACTGAAGAAAATTCTCATAGGTTCATGTAAGATAAATTTAATCAAGAAAACAATACTAGTTTTGCCTTATTCTTGCAAAAAATTCTATTTCATTGACATTTAATAAATAGAAGGAAAAAAGCAGCTTTCCTGCAAGTATTTTGCTGACAAGCATAAGTTTATTGAGAACTTAATGGAAAGTTTTGTCCTTTATTTCTTAGGGTGAATCTATGTTGAAACCTTCAAAAGTTCTTTCCAGCATTGCTAAAAAATTCAGAATTCTGCGTCACATAATAGACATTGTTCAAGCTTCTTTATGTTGAAGTATACATAAAGAACGCTTAGCCCAGAAGCCATTTCATGAAACTTATCACTTAAAAAGTACAGCACACTTCATAAAGAAGATGCTACCAAGTTTCCAACAAAATTAGGATGTTTCAGAGCACAAATTTTTCTCCTGCTAAATAACAGTTCTTACCATGCAGGACTACTTTCCGTAAGCCTACTAGTAAGGAGCAATTTCCTGCTGTGGAACTGTAACTCAGTATCCTAAGTAAACACACTTCTTCAATGGTTCCTTCATTCAGCTGATGTACTCAGTGCAAAAGCTATTCTGTACAAATAATGACTAGAAAAAGTTAAAACCCTTGGGGTTTTTTCCACTGCTATCTGTATTTCTTAATTATGTTTCAGAACCGAAGGAGACAGCAATTACAGGGTATTGTAACCCTGTAAATCAGAACCATCTGTGAGAACAGTAACTCAGATCCTCACAAATTTGTCTTATATAGTAACTGATATTCCTATTTGTTTTGGATATTCATGTTGTATACAGACTGCAAAGCCATTTCTCTGTCCCTAAAATGAAATACATATGCCTGAGAATTGGGAGGATCTTTGCAAAATGATAAATATTTTCCAGGAAACAATGTTTCCAGAAACAGTAGTAAGTAGTTTCACAATCAAATTAAGTGATGCTCAGTTTCTGAGAGTTTTGTTTACTGCAGTGTTTGAGGATGAACTACAAATTAAATTCTTCCCCACAGCTTAAAAACTTTTATCTATTAAGTATCAAGTATTTTTATCTTGCTGTACCAAGTGATACATCAAGATTAAACAGTAAGTTTGCATTGTCATCTTTTTGTCAGCTGCAATCTTATACAGATGTGGGTCACCTGGCTGCCTATTCTCATAGGCACCTTCAGAACATTGGAAACATGAGGAAAAAAGTAGCAAGACTTGGAAAAGTGGCAAGCTCCTGTCTTGCTCTCCATGACTGCAAGACTTTGAGCATTTGGCTCTGGTTGACAGCAGGCAGAAGCCAAACTACCTTCCTATAAAACCATGGCACTCTTCCCTAACCAAAGAGAAGCTCACAAAGTTTGTTCTAATGCTTACCACCCCAAAAGATTTTACCTTCATGTGATTTTTTAGAGGATCCATAAGATTGAAATGTATATTACACTTTGGACAAGCCCGTGGAAAAGGTCCTCCATTTTTAATGGTGCTGGATGCAGCATTTGTCCCTGTAAAATTTAAAACATATAAAGACTCAGAATTCACAAGCAGAATACTCAATGTAGCAGTAATGCCAGTATTCTAGTAAAATATGCTATTTCAAATGAAAACTACTACCATCAATGAAGCTGTAGTAACCATAAGAAAGGCTTTAAAAGCATCTTTTATTCTTCCTTTTTCCCAAACTGACTTGGAGTTTGCTCTGTTTGACACAGACTGATAAACGGATTTTACAAAATCTTATCAACAAACAAGGAAAAACACATGAAGAGATGAAGGCAGCACAACAGGGAGAAAGCATTTCATACCAGCCCACCCCATCCTGGATAGGATGGATTTTGGATGAGTTTTTTTCACAAACTTTTCAAATGAACACGTAATGCCTGTTTTCTGCCCCAACCTGATCATCATCTCAACAAGGTTCAGCTAAAACCCTACTGGTTTGGAAAGGAATTTCACCATTTGGGTCTCAATGATGAGGCTACTTCTCTCTGGAGATTTGTTGGAATCTTGGCTTATTCAAATACATTATTTCTGTTAAGCAAAGGTGTCTTTGGACAATCTAGAGAATAAATCCTCTAAATTAATAATTACTCCTAGTAATTAAAGGAAATAATGCTTCTCTTATCAACATAAATGATTAATACCTTTTGAGCAAAAGAGATATTAAAGCTTTGCATTAGTTTAAGCTTTAATGAATAAACTAAGCTTTGAGTTTGCTCCAAACTGTCAAAAAACATCAGAGCAAGAGCTACTTTTCCAGATGAAATTCTCTTGCATTCTCAAGTAATTCACAGATTTGAAGGAGTCCATACTAAGTAAGTAGTTTGGAAGCTAAACACAGGAAACAACATATTAACAGCAGAGTCAACTGTTCCCTGCCAGGACTATGAAAGGATGTAACAAAAACAAAAACAAATGCAAGGGAATGAATAGGTGTATGAATTAAGAAATGAACATGTAATAGTGTTTTACATTTTTACATCACAATAGTCCTGCCTAGACCATAAATAAACAGTAACTTTCCTTAAGATAACAGTTTTGCTAAGAACCACTGCTAAGCAGAAAGTCCTTCACATGAGTGGATGGCCATGTAAAAGATGTACCACAAACAGTGCTGCAAGTCTTCACTCTTACAGTTGGTAAAACATTTTGACACATCACAGCTAAGTGCAAACTGAGCTGAAAAAAGCCAGTTCTGCAGCACAACCTTGTGCTCTGCAGTGCTTCAGTGCTGGATTCTGTGACAGATTAGAAATTGCTATGCCAGCATGGGATGGCTTAGAGACAAACTCAGCAAAATAAGGTTCTCAGTGAATATGATCTACTACTTTTTTTACTGAATTTAGCAAGATCCTTCAGTTATCTTTTTTTATTATAGGCTGCAGCACAATATCTATTTCACTTGAAAGAGGGTGGAGGAAATTTTTTTGCTGGCATGTTCATGTTATAGCCACGTCCTTCTGGTAGCTGGGAAGAGCAAACAAGCTCTAAATAATAAATGCAAAAAACCACAAATCTGAAATTATCCCAAACCATCATTTTAACATTATAGGACAGAGGATGTCTTGGAAATGTCTCAAAAGTCAAGAATAAATCCTGGCCTATTGCAATCACTGGAAAGCACCTTTTGGCTCAGGACGAAAATGCACTTAAGAGTTAATACTCTGAAACAGCCAGACCAGCTCTCTTCTTGCAGGGAAGGAAAAATCTTTCCAATAACATTGTTTCTTTGAAATAGACCTTCTCCCCTCCCACTACTACTTCAACCTATATCAGAAACACTGCTGGAAAAAAAAAAAGGGGGGAAAAACTGCAAAACACACTTTGCGATAATTAGTCAAAGTACAGAATAACAAAATAATTTAGAGTGGACCTTTGGAGGTGGTTTTCTGCAACTTCCCAGTCAAAGCAAGTGTAATCTTATGCTCAGAGGATAAGAGTTCAGTCAACTTCTGATTATCTCCAAGGATAGGGATTCCAAAATCTAATTTGTTACTGCCTTGCTTGGCATTGCTAAAATGATTTTTTCCTTCATCTAATCAGAATTAGTTCATAAATTCAGCAGTCAAAGAATTAAGTCAAGAATTCTTTCAATCCTGATTTTCTGGTTGGTTGTGTTTTTAAGTTTCAACCCCCTACTCCCTTCTTTGACACAGAAAATCAACTAAGAGAATGAGGTCAGGGGCATTTATTTTTATCATCTGTCTCTGAATGACTAATTACTGCTCTACAGAACTCAAACCTACCTACTAAACAATAAAGGTCTAAAATTTGAATAGGTAATAACCTCAGGTAAATTAATTTGTAAAGGTATATAAACCCTTGCATAGGGTTTTTTTATTTTACAGCATAAGAACAGTTACTTACTTACACTGCCTTAAGAGCATTAAAAACACTGACCAACTGAAACACTACAGATGTGTTAGCTTTTTCCATGACACAGAGGCAGAACTGCCAGCTAGATCATTCCAACTTCCTGCTGTTTGAAGATGCATTTTGTGCCTGTACAACTGGCTTCAAACTGTTCTTATGCTGTAAAGAAAAAAACTGTTGGACAGTTCCTGTAGGTGAAATAGCCAAGTTGCTTCTAGCACCGACCTCAATAAGCTTGGCCTGTTTTGGAGTTACACTGTCACCTTCAGAAGCTGCAGGAGGTTTAGATACAAAACCACTCTCATTTAGACTTAGAGTACTTTAAAGAACCTCGGTTTCTTCCCATAGTAATTAGAACACATTAGTGATGACTGCAATTTAGAGTCCACACAAAGCAGTTAAAATATTTTCCTAAACTAATATGCCATACTGAAGTTGAGAAAATATCCAACTCAGACTGCAGGCTCAGGCCAGTGAGGCAGGAAAGGGTAAATGCAAGAGATCCAGACCCACCTCTGACCCCAGTAAATCATACTGTGGCCACCTGAATTCATTTGGCCTACTTTTCACATCTTGACCCACTCTAATGTGAGACAAGGTGAGTTCACAGTAATGCAGCCAAGCTAAGCAGCTGGTTTCTGCAGTGCCTGCTATCTGCAACAAGCTCTGTGCTTCTGATGGAAGACACCTCTCCTTTCTTTCTGCTTCTGTGTTAATGCTGGTTTAGTTTCTCACATAACTCTGTAAACCTTAGTTTGCATGCAAAATGGAGATAGTGTTGTAACTTCTAATGACCAACCACAGCACATCTGCTCTCTTCTGAAAGAACCTTACACATGTCCTTACGGTTTGCAGTATTACTTCTGAAGAAAATCAGTAAAAACGAACAAACAAAAAAACCCCAAAAAAGAAACAAAACAGAAAAAGTCACAACAAAACAAAAAAAAAAAAAAAAAAAAAAACAAACAAAAAACCACAAAGAAAAAACCAAAACAAAAACCACCACTAACAACAAAACCTAACAAATCCACAAAAAACTAAACCTAAAAGCCCCACCAAAAACAACCCCAAAACACCCCACAACAAAAAAAATCCACCAACAACTTTGAATTTGGGAGGTTCAGTGGCTGATTAACATGCCCATTAACACTCAGCTCCATCTGGTCAGAAACCCATGTTTCTGTCACTGTAAGATGACCCTGGATGATATGATCTCAATCCAGAGATCAGTCCTCAAGTAGACCTGAAAGACACAGCTACAAACCAAGGAGTCTGAAGTGCCAGCACAGGTCTTGTAAACCTCACACAATGACAGAGTGCAAAGAATCTTAAGACTATAATAAAATATGTCAAAGGCTTCAGTTCTGGACACAATGGTCTAAGCTAAGGACATTCTGGTGTATCCCCCCCCTACAATGACAGAGCTGCTCCAATGATTTCTCAGGGTGCAACAAGAAGCTCAACAAGTAGAGATACTTTATGTCACAAACAATTGTTCACACATCTGAGAAGAAACAAAATAGCTCTGTGGCACCCATATTTCTGTTTACTCAGTGGGAACTATCTAAACGTGGCCAACAGTGGAGCAATCTCCCCATTCAATGCACATAGGCAGACTCCCAGCAGGGAATGCTAATGAACATCTTGGAGAATTTGCCACACTGTGCTTTAAACATGGGAAAACATAATTCACTCAATATACAGATACCTAAACATCCTAACATTCTCCTTTGTAGTACACATTTACCTCTTTTTGATATAAATATATTAAGCTCAAATGTCTCGCTCTATGCATTGTTTGCCTAAGGTTCATCCATTCACAAAATGATCAGGTTATTAATTAGATGCTACTCCTCCCTGGGGGGTTTAATTTACTTACACTCAGAGTTTGGTACATGAGCTGCTCACATGGACACAAGTCCTGCTCAGCAAAGGCTTCCATAGAGCTGGTATGGCCTTAGCCCTTATCTGTATCACCTGAGACTACTGGAGCATCCCACCATCACCACAGCAGCAACTGCTGCTGCTGGCATTAAACTTTGTGTACCTCTGCAATGAGGGCTAGGGAAATGACACAAGGTCTGACTGAGTTTACAAGGATCTCCAGTGAAGTATTTTATTTTACTGCAGAAAACGCTATTTGGAAACAAGGACTATTTTAATGTTAAAAATACTGTTCAAAATTCCAATTTTAAAAGCTTTACACATCTGTGATAAAAATTTTGAAGACTCTTTTACATACTTATAAAGGTGAGTAGTCCTGTCTATACAACTCTGACTAGTAAATTCTCTTTCAGAAGAACTATAATAATACACAGGTTTGCATTTTAGTTCTTTTGTTTGTTCATGTAAAAAAAAGCAGGCCTATTTTGCAAACTAAACACACCACCTCCAAGTATTATTTAATATCTTGCTGGTACAAATCAGATTGACACCTCTTATGATGAAAGTGCCTCTCTCAGCTGGAGTATGGACACCAGAATTCCTTGAATTAACCATATTCCAGGCTAGTTTGTCTCATTCTCTACACAGCAGGTCACAGGGACTCCAAGTACTCAGGACAGCAGGGAAAAGCAGTAGTCAAACAATTATTTTTTGGTCATTTTGGTCACTTTGTGCTATTAATGAACACTTCAGTAGCCATTACCCAGGAGCTGGCTGTGCTCGTACACACAATATTCCTGTGTACCACATCCATGATGGCAAAGAAGGGGCAAAGTACACTGGCTGCAGCACCACCTTGCTGGCAGGTTTCTGAACCCACCACACCACTGAAAACACCTCAATGCTGCTCTGTGCATCTGTGCTGGCTGGGCCTGATTTCATAAATGATGGAAAAGACATGCTAGAATAAAAGCACCAAATTCACTGTGATGCCAGAATAGGCACATGAAAGGCAAATTGCTTCAGGCCTCTTAGTGCAGCGTCCTGTACCAACACCTCCCTTAATCTGGAGCTGTGCATTCATGGATGCACTCCAGTCAACTCCACATGACAGATCTCTGGGTCACAGCAGCTTCTTGTTCCTCCACGAGGGTGGAGTTTAAAAAAAGAGTTTTGTTGTCAAATTACATACTCTCTCCCTTCCCCTCCTTTCCAGGAATCATCCTTTTGATCCCATCTACTTCAACTCTTGCATATAGCAGTCAGGAAACCAAGATCATCATTACAGGGAATCCATCCAGACTCAGTTCTTCAGGTGCTGTTCACAGCCCCTCCTTTGCTAACAGTCTTTTCCTATTCCCATTGGCCAAAGAGTGATGAGTGTCCTGAAAACAAACCTTCACCTGTCAATAAAGATAATAAAGTGGATCTGGCAATGCTTTTTCCCATCTAAATGAGCACTATAGGAAGACATCCGTTGATTATAGACAGTCTAAAACACTGAAAAGCAAAGTCTGACAACACAAGACTCCAAAGTTTATTTCATTAAACATTATATAGTGTTATGTACAGGGGAAAGAAAAAAACTAGTTATACTATATTCTAGAAATGCTATTTAAAGTTATAACCCACAGATCTGCACTAGAGTTTAATGACATTAGGTTGGTTGTTTCTCTTATCAACACTACAGTTATACTCACCTGTTACAGTCACAGCTGGCCCAGTCTGGTACTGTGCAACTCCCGAGTTCTGTCTCACACCAAACAGAATACCAGATGTGTTATCTGGTGCATCTGGTGCAGAATCCATAATAAAATCCTGATAAGATATTTTCAAGAGGGAAAAGAAGTTTGAGGTTTAATATTTTCTTTTACTTGCAGGCTTCAAAGGGTTAATTTTAAAAACATAAGATTGCTTAAAAAAATACTCAGCTGAAAATCAAGTTCATTATAATCTCCCCAAATAGTTTCTTTTGACATTTTAATAAGGCTGCAATTCTCATCAGTGCTTGTTAATCTTTATAGCTGTGTATGCAGAATAGTAAAAACAATTGTGAGACCTGGGAAAGACCATTTAATGAAACACCACTAATCTGTTTGAATTACTAATTGTAAAGGCTTTCGTTCCAAAAAGTCTGATGATTGTTTTAAATTATACTTGGGTTTTTCAAAAAACCCAAATACTTTCTTCCTTCAACCTAAACTCAGGCATTTGCCTGTTACTCCTGCATAACATCTTGCTGCATTTCAAAAGATCAAAAACCAGAACTCAAAAGTAGCACAAACTTGTAGCAAGTAGAAGTTTCCCAAAGTAACAGTAAGGTAGAAATGGAAAATAATTATTTCAACTCTGAAATAATTCAAATGCTTACACTTCATCAAGCTGTATTACAAAACAAAAAATTTACTAAAGTAAAGCAATCTTCCTAAAATAAAAAAATCAACAAATTTTAAAAACCATCCAGTACACATACAGAGACCTTGTCATCAGTGAATTTGAGATACAAAGGCCAAAATACATTTTGCTGGGGATAAAAAATAAAAATGTTCATAAACTGATTCCCATTGACAGTTGTGCTACTTATTTGAAAGCATCCGTGTGCAAGTTACCACATCTTTAACTACCACCATGTAAACCAAACTTAATGGAAAGAAATCTAAAGGAGCACAAGTACATAAACAGGTATCATAATCTGGTTTAGGACTCCTAAATACCAGACCAAAAAGGAAGATGCTGCTCCCCCCCCATCCTGCCTTTTTACTGTACATCTCCTTAAATGAAGACCCTTCAGGACCTTAATAAAGAGCCACTCTTTCTTCTGGTGAGTCACCTAATCCACTCTAACCAAATTAAAGATAGATGTTCAGGAGTAGCTGAGGAAATAGTTACTGAATTTCTGTGCTGTATTTGCTATGAGTAACAGCTACATGAGCTGCAGTCACAATAGGGAAGGTGTCACTGTAGTCACAACAGTTTCAGAAGAGCCAGTAAAGGACAGCAAAGCACCTCAGCCTGCAGGCCACAGCTCAAGCACAACTAATGCTCAGGGGATAAACCTGTGGCAAACTCTTGAGTGCAGAGCCTGTGCACATCATTCACATTTGAAATGTGACCAATACAACAGCTACATACAAACACTGCATCTCTCACTGGTCTGTTGTTTCTTTGGTTTTATGTCCTACCAATATTTTAATTTTCAACAAGACCATAGTTTGGGTATTTTGATGGCATGGACACATCTCCCCAGTATATACTAAACATATCCAGCAAGTAAAAAAAATAAAAAAAGACAAACTTCAACAAACAGCAGAAGCTTTAAGAGACTACAGAATCTGCTCTGGATATCCCAGATAAGGATACATTACTTTCTAAAGCATGTCAGTCTAACCTGGAATAGACAGAACTGATTAATTTATTCAAAAGTAATCATACCTTTTACATTATAAATGAATAAAGATTTACCTGGTTGAGTATTACAGGCTGTGCTGTTGCAGGAGTCTCTGGCCTGGATACAGGCTGAGCCACTACAGGAACTGTAATACTTCTTGATACTGGCTGTGTCGTCACTGGAATGGTTACAGGTCTGCTAACAGGCTGTGCTATTCCAGAACTTGACCCAGGCACCTGCTGTGTTGACAAACATCCAGCAAGTGGTCTCTGCAGTGTTTGTGAAGTTGCTGAAACATTCACAGCTCCAGCCAATGGCTGAAGTGCCACCGAGCCGGCGGCAGGTCTGGGCACAGCCTGAAAGACGGACGGGGCAGGCGCGGCGCCGGGGCTGGAGGCAGGCGGCTCGTAATGCTGGCTCTCAGACTTGAATGCAGTGACTGCACCTGCGGCAAAGGATTCCAAAGTGAGCTTTGTGTCATTCTGCAGTCAAATGTTTCATAAGTGTTGTGGATTTTTTTTTGTAATTACCATATTAGGACAATAAAGTACCTCTACTGGGTGCACCATTCTGTATCCCCCTTCGTGGTGAGCTGAGGTTGACTCTGTTCAATATATCTGTCAAAAGTTACATTTATCTTAATTGCAAATAAATTAAGAGCTTCATTGCTTTTGAAATTTAAAAGCTGCATTTATATACACTAATTATGCCAATCAGAATTTGGCTTATAAATTAAAATATTATTTCTAAAACAAAAACCTGGCAAAACCAAGTGTCATTTGTACAAATTATGACGTGTTCTTCCACTACTCTTTGGCTAAGCTAGTTCATTTAACAATCTCAATGTTTATTCTCTTGGAGACAGGTTAACACACAGGAAGAATACAAACAACAACAAAAAAAGGACATGGCATTAACATTTCAATTTGCTGATTATAGGGCATTCATCTCCATCTCTTTCTCACATTTACCTAATGTTTTCCAAATACAAGGAAGCATTTTCTCTAAACCAGTAATGATATCATTTGCTTCTGTATTAGCAAAGTACAGCACTTACAAAGTGGATTTTAGACTTCAGGATATCTGTTTTCCAATGTGAAAGGAAAATCAACAGATGAGCAACTAAAGGAGTCGTATTACAATTGCATTACAAGAGCACTGATTTTCTTACATATCCTACATGGTAGTCTGTGTCCAGAGTTCTAGCTCAGCAAGAGCACATGCAATTTCTTAAATTACATTTACTCCCTAACTAATACCACTCACATTCCCCGACTTTTATGTCTCAGTCTGGGATTTCTGACAATTTCAAAAAGTTACAAAAATATTCATCAAATCAAAATATTCTTCTACTCCCAGATTCTCAGTTCCATTAGTGTTGCTGACAAGTTGCTTGCTCTGACCTGTGAAAATATGCATACGAAATTAGATTGATTCTCTAATGTCTAAACCACAAGGCTTGAAGTAACTTCTGAAACCAGGATCAAATGACATCAGGTTCACAAACAATAGATCTCAGAGTATCTACATATTGTGTTTAATAACTTTAAGGCTATTTCCACCAACAATGGCTCACTAGTATACACTTCACCAGTAGATAAATATATCTAATAGCAGTAGAGCTCAGAACACCACAGCTTTCAACCTGCTACCTGCATTTAGATCATATTGATAAAAAAGCATCTGCAACCAACATATTCAAGCAGGCTTGCATTTTAAGATATTACAAAATTTGGTGTTGCAATACTAATGCTATTTTTACTTCAACATAACAGTAACTACAAACCAGGATTAAATTATTTTGGTATTTACCTGAATACATATATTTTGCAAGTGTTAACAAATCTATACCTCATACATGAATTCCAGAATTCCAGAGTGAAATATAAACTAAAGCATCATCTATCTACAAAAGAAAAACTTTTATAAAAGTTATGTCTTACAAAGCATAGTCAAGACATCTGACGTGCACACATTCTAAATTACAAAGGTAGATTTTATTGCTTTTAAGAAAGAACATTTCAGAAAGCCAGTTAATTGAAATTATAAACTACATTTACGTGACTCAATTGATTCATGACAGACTTGATGTGCACTTTCCCCTCTTCCATCAAAGTGGTACTTGTCCCGTTAAGGTAAAACAGCACTGAAGCACAAGCATGCTGACATGCAGAGTAACATTTTAAAACAGTAACAAATTACAGGTTTGTATCACTGTGAAACACCAAGCAAGAACAACAAGCGGTAACTGTAGGAAAAATTAGCAGTTGCAGAAAAAAGTAAAGGAAACAAAGTGTGAACTACTTTTCATCCCAGCCAAAACAATCCTCCAGTACATCAGAAGGGACACTTGATACTACACAGCTGTCTGACAGCAGGTCAGAGTTGGGGTATTTACTATTTCCTTCAAGCTTTCCACACAGTCTGTACGAAAACTAACTGTACTGTCAGGAAAAGGCTAAGAAAATGCAATGCATTGTAGGAACCACACCTTCCAGAAAAATTAGGACCCATATGTGAGTTTCTATTTGTCATCAATTTTTCATCTGATCAGGTGCAAATTAAACAGTGATAAGCAAAGTTGAGCTCACGGTATCTTGCCTATCACCAATAACAAACTGAAGCCTGACTAGTGCCAGGTAGTACTACTTACAAGCCAGAGAAGAACTGAGGTCATTCTTCCATAGCTGTTTTTGATAGTGAAGTAGAAGATTAAAAAGAGAAAAGTTGAGGAAAAGGAAGAAAAAAAGATAAAGTAACAAGTTATATCATAAGTGATTTTATTTGTGTCAGGACTGAGTATGGACAGCACTAGAATAAGAAGCAACCATTTTAAGTCTCCATCTTTTAGCTAAGTTCTTGAAGTTCACAGAATCAACTATGAAAATTATAGTTTTCATCTGAATTTCTATCCTTTCACTACAAAAAAACTTGGAGGCTACAACAACTGCAATCAAACCTGGCATGTTTGTTTTTCCAACACAAGCCAGTGCCTTAATAGTTGTTGTGTGCCATGACCTACTGCCAATGACCAACAGCAATCCAGAGGTCTCTAGACCTTCCAGAAAAGAGGGGATTTTTCAGACATTCTATATGTTTGTAACTGCAAAAAACTTAAGAATAATTTTAAAATAGTCTTCAAATTTTTCAGAGTGTCCAGAGTATTTTTATAATATTCACTCTTCAAAAAATATTTTCTGGTGAGAGTACTTATCAGATTCTGTATTCTTCTCGTATTTAAAATAATTTTTTCACTTTTTTAACCTTGTGTAAGAAGCTTTAAACTTGCTATCCTAGTGAGCAAAAAAGTGATAGATGCAAGATGAAAGTATTGTGAACTAAAATGACTGAACAGCTAGTAACAGCTCTGAAATCCACGCAGCAGAGTGTGACAGCCTCATGGAACATTTTGTCTGGAGATCCTTTACTGCAAATTATACACCTTCAGAAAACTACTGTGGAAATCTTAGCTACAAGCATTAGTAGAGACAAGGCAGAAACTGTGAGGAGTAAACCTCACCAGGCCAAGTCCTGGGTATGTGACTGCTAGGGAGACCTTGGGTCACAGCTCTCAAAAATTGACTACAAGATGGATACACAAAAAAAACCAAAGTTTCATTACTAAAGTTAATTAAAATACAAGAAAAAATGTTATTCTTTACTTACCTGCCAAACCCCAAGCATAGGACAAACACGGAATTCTGAAACATCTCCTGTCATCACAACCACCTAACCTCACTCCCTGCACTACCTGCATTTAGGAGAAAACTAAGGAACTTGATGAAAAAACTGTATTTCACAAAGGATGGGTAAACTTATCAATAAAAATCTTGTACTTCACAGACAGGCTTTCAGTATTTTCATATTAGTCACTTTCCAAATTATGCTTTTATTATAGACACTGAAGACAGTTATCTTGGTTTTGTCAGAATGATGTTCACTAACATATGAAATGAGAGGTGGAGGAAAAAAAAGGAGTGTAACAAGAAGACTTTTAAATTCATGCACATTCTTTTAGGAGGGAGACACTCCCAAATATATAACTGAATTTTAACTATACTATGTAAGCAATTGCATGCATTATTTCAGCACTGTATATAGGGGCTTTTAAACTCTGCCCCTAATGCTAAAACCTTCAAATGTCCTTATCTTGACCTCAGAGATTTGAGGTTAAAAGTAACCAGAGCTGTGCATAACCTGGGACAGGTTTAATTTCAGACAGAATTTCTCAAGAATTCTGGTTTTCAGTAAGACAGAGACATACAGCTTTAAGGTGTGGAATGTCTTAAAGAATTCTATTAAGAATTCTATACTTCCAAACTAAGTTTAACTTTCTATACTTTGAAGTTCTGTTTTAAGTGATGGAAAAGTGTTGTCTTACATGTAGCGGCTGGCTTTGAGCTGGAGATTTCCCCAACAAAGATTGGCTCATCATCATCGTCTTCATCATCCTCTTCCACTTCTCTCACTCTCTTTTGCCAGGGTTCTAGCTCCTCTTCTTCACATTCCATAAATAATTCTGCCATCTTGAGACTAGACAGTAAAAAAAAAACCACAAAAAACACACACACCAAAACATTCAGTACTTTGATGCAATACTTCACTGCTCAATAAGGAATACTGCACTTGCCAATAATTCCCATAGAATGGTCTCCCTCCCTCCATGCTCTTTACAGATTGAACATGATCTGACACAGGAGATCTTCAAAGATTGATGCCACATCACCATTCTGACAATGACTTGGATGCTCATCTTTGCTATTAAAGAGAAAAGACCAAAGATATCCTCCACAGAATTTAAGCTATTTTTGTGTAAAACACCAGTGACTATCAGAGGAAGCCTCTGACACCACAGTGAAATGTATCTTTTAAAAAATTCCAGGAAAGTGATTCCCAAGAAACATGAAGGGCCTTCTACAAGGCACATAACTGAGTTAGTGAAACAGTGATTACAACTTCATTCTCTTTGCATATTAAAAAGCCCAACACAAACAAAATAAAACCCCACCCAAACTCACAGCATCCCAAATTTTCTAAGATTTTGCCAAGGCTTCCCATAAGGTCACATTTTCTTTAAACCCTAACAAAACCTACACAAAATTCCCAAAACCCCACAAAACAACATCAAGAAGAACAAGCAAACCACCCATAAAAAACAATTTAAACAAAAAAAAACTCCACAACAGCAAAATCCCCAAGTTGTACCTACAATGCATTGCATACCACTTCCATTACCAATTAAGACATGATAAAAATTTTGCATAGATCTCATTAGATGTGAAGTCCCTCATGCCTGATAATGTTTTCTTGCATTAAAAAAGTCTTGTATAAAACTAGTAATGAAAAATCTGTACTTTTTGGAATTAACCAAATTTACATCAGCATCTCTTATCATAATTGATTTTATTTGTTTTTTAAATAAACAGAGATGGCCAATAAAGTTTTCTTCTTTTAACATTCTTTAACATAACCTTGAATATATTTCTGAACAACAAAGTAAGTAAGAAATGTTGCTATTTCTTTATATGGAGTACCAATAATCTAACAAAACTGCAGAAATAATTAGTCTGTAACAGCTTATCAGAGGAGCAGACAAGCATCCTCTACCTGTATGAGAATGGGGCTGCTGGTGTTAGCACATGTTAAGATCTGAGATGAAATAAAGTAGAGAAATGCCCTAGGGTGACTTGATGATGCTTGTATCCCCAAACTGCTCTGTTCATGCTGGATTTACACCTTGGCCAGTGCCAGACCCACTACACAAAGCTCAACTCCTCCTTTGCTTCCTCCATCAGCTGAGAGTGCTGAAGTCAGACATGGTGCTAGGAAAGAGAACAGGACATTAAACTAAGTTATTGTATGGGGGAAAAGGTAGATTCTGAAGTGAATTTCCACTTGACAGAGACAACACAGGCCACATGCCAGGTCTCAGAAAGAGAATCAAGCCTAACTCTGTAACTTTTTCTTCTCTGTAGGACATTCTTTAGAACAGTTTTTTTATAACACGGAGGCAAAGTTTAATAGGCTTTAAGGCAAAATAAATTACTATTTCAGAGGCTTCTGTTACAGAACAGACAACATAAATGATCAGTGTTTTTATTTTAAGAATTTAATATTACTTGACCTCAGGGGAAAAAAGGAATAAATTATAAAACGTGCTCAGAGCATGCAATGCAATTTACACTAAAAACACAAAATAGGCACAAGCAATGATATATGTTAGCAGAATGCTAACCAGATACATGTAGTAACCTCACCTACACTGTAACACAGCCAATTTTTTCCTTAAATACAGTTAAAAGGAATTTGATAACACAGCCATGGGCTTTTAGAAAGTGACACCAACTGCTGATACCTCTTATGGATATTTCATTTTATGCATCAGGATACACACGTTAAGATACTCTTAAAGGTGACTCAAAATACAGAGCCTCTTTTAAAAGGCAAGTATCATGATTAATTTCACATCTTTTCACTAATTTTTTTTTATTGCAATGTCATAATTTGAAGCCAAGCTTTCACTGACTTCTCTTTCCTGGGAAGAAAGCTGGCCTAATGAGTTCCTGCCCTGCTCCTGCACCGTGTCCTCAGTTGTGCCAACCCAACTTTGCACAGAACTATGGTGTGAAGCAGAGCAGGTTAAAAATAACCTGGCCTAGTAACAGTTTTATCAGCACAATTGAGAGGTCAAAAATCTGTAGCCTGAACAATCAAAAGTGCAGCAAGGGGTCATTGATTGGATTAGAGGAGATGTACAGGAACAGCTCCTGCAAGTGGTCTCCATTGCCAAAGGAAACCTCTACATCCATGTTTAGAGTACAAATAGCTTCCAAATTTTTAGCTTTTTAAACTACATTAACACACAAAATGTATTCTAGGAATCCTGTTAGCAGTGCTCGCAAAGACAAAACCAACTGTGAATCCTTCCCCCACTCTGCTAAATATTTCCCGGTGGTGGTACAGACACCAGTGTAAAAAAAGTAAACCTACTGACAATAGACTTTATCTTCCTCATGTTTGAATGTGCATAAGCATATATTCATGTTTATACACACATTTCCTTAAAGGTGCTCCATGGAACTGAGATGTGCAAAACTCCAACACGATGCTGTATGCATAGACACAAACAAAGTGTTGAAAATGGTATTGTAAGGTAAAGCATCAAAATTGTGAATAACTTCTCTAAAACACTTTAAAAATAACATTATCAACTATATCAAGATATTGCTTTAAAAAGCAACTGCCTATCTAAAACTAAGCATAGCTATGGAAGTTCATTAGGCAGGCACAAATAACGAACAACCTGCAAAAACACAAGCCCTGGAACACTACTATAGTTACTATGAAAGTGATGAACTAAAACCCTGATACAGGACAGATTACAAAATGAGAGCTCATTATCCTAAACAGCAATAAGCTTCTGATAAAATAACTGTTTTAAAAGCACTATTTTAGCCATCTTTATCATGGCAGTTAGGTTTAAAAATACCTAACTTTAAAGAAAAAGAGGTTATAAATACAGCTGGCTTTTAATAAAGTTAGGACTTAAAAGCACTCGCATAGAAACAACAAAAAAAAATCTAACTTAAGTAAATGCATCAAGACTGTAACAGCTGTAGTGAAAATAGCAGAATGATGTGTAGAAGAGCACCATAAGGATGGACAGAAATTGGCACTATAGAAAATCACAGTAGATATAGCCACAGTAAGACTTAGGAGTTACTGAAAATCCCGTTACCACTTCAAATGGGAATTTGTCTGTTCCACTGTTAAGCTCAAGTGAGCCCTTCAATACTCAAAACTTCCTTGGATTAGCCTAAAGTCAAATAATTAAAATGAAATTGGTAGTGAGCTTAAAGGAGTGAGGACATTTACACTAACCAGAAATATGTCAGACTAGCCTTGTCACCTTTTCATAATAGAATCATAGAACATTTTGAGTTGGAAGGGTTCCATAAGGACCACAGTGTCCAACTCTTAGTCCTGCACATGACATCCCTAACAATCACACCACGTGCCTGTGAGCATTGACAAAACTCTTCTGGAACTGGAACCACATCCCTGAAGAGCCTCTTCCAGTACCCAACTGCTCTCTGGGTGAAGAATCTTTTTCCAATATCTAACCTAAATCTCCCCTCACACATTTAAACCATTCCCTCGGGTCCTGTCACTGGTCACCACAGAGATCAGTGTCTGTCCCTCCTCTTCCCCTAATGAGGACCGCCATGAGAGCTCCCCTCACTCTCCTCTTCTCTAGATCAAGTGACCTCAGCCACTCCTCTTATGGCTAAATTATAATTTTTCCCCACTTTAATAGCTGCATTTCAGATGTCCAGAGAAGTTACCTTATTTACAACACAGATCACACAATGGACTACATGATGTATTTCTCAGATAAGGTCCCATACAGGCACATAACTTTCCACCACATTAGTTGATGAAGGGTGTACAATCCAGAGCTCCACCAGGACTGGGAACAACTGGATTATAATTGAGGGCTGCATTTGTATAGTAGCAAAGAAACAATGATCAAGCTAAAAGTGCACCTGAAAATTGTAAAAAAACCAAAACATAAACCCACTTCCCTAAAACAAAAACCTCAGAAGCCAACGCTGCCCTCTGTGCCATGAGAAGGCACAAGCTCCGCCTAGGGAAGGGCAATATCGGCGGTGCCAGCCCGCCAGCAGCTCACGCCGCCGAGCCGCGGTGGTAGCAGGCCGTGGCAGCAGCCGAACAGGAGCCGCTGCAGCCGGACCGCCCCGCGCCCGTGACCGCCGGCACTCGGCTCGAGCCCGGGGCTCCGGTCTGGGGAGGCCCGCACGGCAGAACCGCGGCCGGCGGGAAGGAGGCCGAGCTGAGCCGCGCCGCCAGCGCCGCTCGTGCTGTTAACGCCCGGGGCCCTTGGAGGGCCCCACGCGGCCGAGCGCGGGCGGAGCGAGCCCTGCCCGGGCCGCCCTCGAGGGCAGAACCGGCCGGTGCCAGCGGGGCCCGCGGGCGGCTCGCGGGGGCCCTCACAGCGCGGGGGCCCCGCTCGGGGACGCCAGGCCACGCTCCGACCTAAGATGGCGCCGGTCTCGCCGGCGACAATCCCCCCGCGTCCGTCCCCTCCGAACGCCGCTCCCGCCGCCCGGGGAGCGCGGCAGGGCGGGCCGGGGGCATGGAGCGGGCTGACCTTACCGTGCTTCCTATCCGTAGGGGCCGCGGCGGGACAGCCACTCCCTGCCGCCCGGGCCAGCGGGGGATGGGGCAGCGCCGGCTGAAACGCCTCGCTCACCTCACCGGGGCGCGGCGCCACCTCAACGCGGCCGCCGCCGAGGGAACGCGGGCAGGAGGCGGGGGCGGCCGCGGCCCCGCGCGCTGCCTGACGGGAACCGCGGGTCGGACACATCGCGGTACCCGCGATCGGGGCGGGGCCGGACCGGGCCGGGGCGGGGCCTGCGCCATGTGCTGGGCCTCACACCCCGGCTGGCACCGCCGCCATGTGCCGGGCCTCACAGTCGGTATAACACAACACCGCCGGGAATCACAGCCTGGTATAACACCGCCGCCATGTGCCGTGCCTCACGGTCCTGCTAGCAGGAGCTGCTGCTGGTGTTGGGCCTCATGACCCGGTCCGCACTGCTGCGGTAGGCCAGGCCTCACGCCCAGCAGGCCCAGTCCAGCCTCGCACTGCCTGCTCTCTGCTTTGGTGAGGGCACACGGGGCCAGTGCCATGCTCTCGGGGAAACCAGCCATTATCAACAGAGGCTGGGGACTGAACAGATCGAGAGCAGTCCTGCCAGGAAGGACTTGGAAATGCTGGTGGACTCAAGGCTTAACATGAGCCATCAATGCTCACTTAAAGCCCGGAAAGGCAAACGTGGCCTAGGCCACATCCAAAGCAGTGTGGGCAGCATTGAGAGGAACAGGATTCTGCCCCTGCACTGTGGTGAGGCTCCATCTTCAGTACTGCATCTCTTTATGGGGTCCCAGCACAGGAAGGACATTGACCTGTTTGAGCAAGTCCAGAGGAGGCCACCAAATTGATCAGAGGTACAGAGATCTCTCCTATAAGAAAAAGCTTTAGAGATTTGGGATTGTTCAGCCCAGAAAAGACAAGATTTTCATAGTAACCTAATTCCAACCTTTCGGTAGGTGAAGGGAACTTCCAGGAAAGCTGAGGCAAACTGTTTACCCCGAGCATGAAGTGACAGGGTCAAGGGGAATGGGTTCAAATTGAAAGAGAGTAGGTTTGGCTTGGATATTAAGGAAAACATTCTTTACTGTGAGGGTGATGAAGCTCTGGAACAGGTTGCCCAGGGAAATTGTGGCTGTCCCATCTCTGGACGTTCAAGGCCAGATTGGATGGGGCTCTGAGCAACTTGGTTGCATTTTACATGTCCCTACTCGCAGCAGGAGGTTTGGAACTAGATGATCTTTAAGATCCCTTCCAACCCAAATCATTCTAAGATTGTGTGCTCCACTAACTAGGAACCACTCTGGCTGTCACATTTGCACCCCTTGAGCTGGGACCGAAGCCCCTTTGCAGCTGCACCTCCCACACTGCCACAGACCATATTTCCTTACCAGCTCGGCCACAGGTTTTACATAGTAATGCCTTAAAATAATTTAATCGTGGTATAATAACTAAGTCATAAAATAGCAGCTCGAGCAGGGTACCTCTCAGGAGGGACCCCGGACTTTTATACCCTCACAGTCTAAGGGTTTGAAATTCTGGGCTCATTGGCTCCTGCCCCGCCTGTGTGTGTCCCTTACCTGTGTCCCCGAGCCCTTTGTTGTGCAAAGTGTCAGCAGTTCACGGCTTCTTGCCGGAGCTCTCCTGCGAGCTGAGCCTGCAGCTGCCCCCGGGGCCGCCAGCACTGAACGGGCTCTTCAAAAGCGCGTCCCGGTCCCGGTCCCGGTCCCGGTCGGGCCCAGGGCCCAGCACGGTTCCCCTCAGCGGCTCCGCGGGCGCAGTTCCCGCTCGCTGAGCCGCGGGGCAGCCCGGGGCGGCGGGCAGGCCTTTCCCTGCGGGACAGCCAGCAGCGGGAACCCCCCACAGTCCCGGGGCCGAACAAAGCCAGGGACAGCTGTGCCCGGAGCTGACATCGCATAGAGGCAGCGGAGAATGTAGCACACAGCGTGCTGCTACAGTCAGTGGAGCAGCACAGATACTCAGTGCTGTTCAGGCTGAAGGTTCGTTGTGCACCTGTGTTCTCATTTTCCCGCTGGGTTAAATATCAGTCAAATACATGATCAACTCTTCCAAAGCTTTATTGAGTAAAACATTGCCATTACTTTCAGTGGGATGTCGCTGGACACAGCCTTACCTGGGCAATGGAGTCACAGTTGCTGGAGAAGGCAGCCCTGAAGCGCCTCCAAGAGCTGCGGTTTCACTCGCCTCAGAATTTGCATATGAAAATCGAAAGGTGACATAGTGTAATGAAAAGTAATGCAGTTTTCTCATGCCTTTTTGTCTATAGTCTGGCAGTCTCACCCTGGCCAATAACTAAGAATGCTCCGGAGTTTGAATTAGGGTGTTTTTCAGGTTTTCTGTCCATTATTCTCTTAATTTAAAAACTCCAAAACCCCCAACCAACCAAGCAATCAAAAGTTAAAAAACCAAAACCCCAACCAAAAACAAACAAACAAACAAAACCCCAAAAGAAAAACAAAGACAAAAAACACCCCACCACCAGTATGATCATTTAGTAAAATATGAAAATATTTCTGGTGATTTTCAAAGATAATATGAAAGTACTTAAATATGTAATTTATATCTCACCTTCTTCAGGCCATTCTTCTCACAACTTATTGTTGTACTATTTTCCATAACTACCTTCAGAAATATAGTTTATTTTGTGTAAATTCCCTCTCAAATATAGGCATTTTTTTCAGATGAGTGAGTGAAGTGGTCCCTCTCCTTGTGAGCTTAAGCTGTGTTTATGCTGGAAAATATTCTCTTCATTTTAACTAATATCTTTAGCCTTGAGATGCTTACAGAGTAGTTTGGAATCTTAGTGAAGAAAAAACCTCATTAGTAGTTAAATAATTGCTGTTTAGTGATTATGTCATTAAATCATTTGGTTGTTAGAGTTTAGTAGTTAAACAATTACTAAACTGTGCCCTTCAGCCAAAGAAGGATGAAAAAAGAGTAGGCAGAAAACATAGCTAAAGGATGGGAGCCAGAGTTGAACTTGAAGCAAAGTGACTGGGAAATAGCCCATTTACTTGGAACACACATTTTCAACTACTAATTTACCTGCTGAGAAATCATTGCAGGTGTTTATATTCCTTCTAAATCAAGATAAAGAGAATATGAAGATTGCAAGGTAAAACATTGAAAAATTGTGAAGTAACAAAACCACGATGCCCTCTGTACATTTTGTAATTAAACTTGTGCATTCCAATGGTGCACAATTGCATACTGTCTGTTCTGCAAAGCCCCAAGTCCTTGGACAGATTGGTGTGAATGTCTCACACCATCCCACAAAGGCATAGGAGCAAACCAGAGTTTATCAAGTGAGAATTAATAATCATTCATAACTCTAAAACACAAATTAATCAAGGATAGGAAATAGTCCCCGTAATTGCAAAAGAATTCCAGGGAAAGCTGCAAACATATGATACACTCTAAAGAAAAACTTAGCAGGAGCTGATAGAACAATTGAATTTCATGCAGTTGGGCAGCATTTGTGCACTGTTGACTGAAGCAGTGCAGCTAAGCTTGAAAGTTAACTAGTCTGAATTACTTCATCTGTTATTACAGTCTGCTGGCCTGGGACTCAGTTGCTAAAGAGACATTCCTTCACCTGTAGAAAGGTATTGACAGCAATCTCTCATCAGTTTCTGGGTTTTGCCTTAAAAAGCACAATCTGTGCCAGAGAAATTGATTGATTGCTATGTCCTTCACTGATACAAACTGCTTCTATTGCTTGTTGCAGGTTAAAAAACTGGGGGAAGCACTACTGAATTACTGTGACAAATACACCTAATGATGATTTTTTATATTACTATATTTATTTTAAACTCAAACTCCATGTTGTGTGTAGTCACTATTTGAACATGATCTGGGAGTCAGAGGGCAGTTGTCTAGTCCTGATTTTGTATGTCAGTAAAACACCTGGAGCAGAGTGGGGATGTCTTGCTCATTAGCACTGAAGTTTGGGTTTGTTTAATATTGTTTGTTATTCTTTGAGGCACTAGACACAGACAGCAAGTACCAACCCGTATGACATTGCAACTGGAGCTGCTGCCAAAGCTTCCTTAGAATAGATATGTTCAGATGGGAAGCCTGGAACTATGAATGCACAAACAGATACTAAATGAACATCTGCAAGACAAACATTATTCAACACATGTATGCTTTACTCATTAATTCCATAAGGTACACTTGTAAAATTGATTGCATTTAGTCTGCTGTGGTTTGTTCTTACAGTATCATACCTTCAGGAATTTGGCACAAGTATAAACACTGAGGGGTGATCTAATGTGTTTACAACTTTATTTTGTACTGCTTGTTAGGCACATGTAACATGTTTATAGTGTCCTTTTCAAGATGATATGAAAAGTCTCAAGTATGCAACCCTGAAGAAAGCATAAGCTTCCAGTCTTTGAAAGTGTGCTTCTGTAAATGAAGCAGAAAACCTCAACCCAAACCATAATTTATCTTTTTAAATACTTCCAACATATCATTATGCAGAATAATAATAAAAAATTAGCATCTAGGAGAGCCAGTGTCTCATCAGCATGAAAACACAGTCTAAACTGCTTGAAATTACAAGAAATGTGTGAGTCGGGTGAGCTGTATCAGAGTGAAAATGGCTACAGAGCCATCACAATTAAAAATTGAATTTGTTCATTTGGAAGCAAAAGAAAAAAAAATTTTTCCTTTTTTCCAAGCAGTTTTTCATGGCAGCTTCAGGTTAAAAGAAGTTCAGTAGGTTAACATGAAGAAATAATATTTGAGCTAATTTAGTTTTTATTTAAGAAATTGATCTTGGAAAAATGATGCTATGTACATCTACTTACTGCAGCTGCTCACCCAGTTCTCAGAGCAGAGACACGGGGACCTTGTCTATTGGATTTTTATCTTTCCTCTTCAAAGAAATGTAATCCAAAATGTCTACTGCTGTATGTAATCCATATGGTAAAGAAAATCCAAGGAAATGGCTCTTTGGTTTAGCCTCTGCATCCACTTCTACTCAATTAAGTAATTCAGCAGTAAAGAACATTGTTCCACTGAGGTGAATCCAGACTGTCTTATATTGACAGAAGTCTTACAGAGCATGAAAGGTGACATAACACCAACTCAACAAAGAACCTGGACATCTGGTTGAAAAATTACACTACTGGGTAAAGTTTACAGTCATATTTACTGCTTAAAAAAATTTAAAAAGTAAGTAATATATATTTATTGGAGCAGTTGTCTTATTGACAGCAATTGTGCAATCCTACAGCCAGATTGTTTTCCTCTCTCACAAGCCTTGTCAGAGAAAGAAAGGGTGTTGTCTGTTATTTTGCCAAGATACTGTAGTTTATTAAAATATGGTGAACAGATATTCAACAGCATGTGTCCTTGTTAACAGGAAGTGAAAATTTCTTCTGTGATGCTTCCTTTTGTTGTGATTTGTAAAATTTAATTAACTCATGCAAAATATTAACCATTGCTCGTATAGGATTGCAGAAGCAAACCACATTCTTTTGAGCAGAAAAACGTAGGATAATTCCTTAAAAAAGGACAGGGGAGGAGAAGGGGAAGGGGAAGGAGAAGGAGAAAGGAGAAGGAGCAAAGAGAAAAAAGAAAAGACAGCTCCAAAAAAGTGAGTTATAACTTGTAGAAGTACAATGTTCCAATGCAGCTTTTAAACTATTGCAGATAGTACCAGAAGTGATACATTCTTCTGCTACTTTGAAATCATAAAAATAACTCACTTTGTCTCACAATGAGTTGCCATTGGGACGAATTTGAAAATACCTGACAAATAAACATAGAAATGCATTACTAAACTTCTAAGCAGAATTTTCTCATCATCCAAAACCCCCAAACTTATAATATGTCTTATAATAAGAAATAAAGACAGAAAATCTGTTACATGTAATATTCCTTTAGCGCAGTACTGTTCAAAATTTCTGCTGAGGTATCACCAGCTCTGGATCCATCACTGTGAGAAGAAAGTGACACACCTTTAGATTGTTAAATTTCTTTATGTTCTTTAAAAGTAACAATGTGTTTGCTTAGGAGTTTCTGTTAAGAAAACTAGAACTGAAGCTAATTTCTTGGCATTATCATCACATCTGTAAAACTTGTCCATGAATTCTGAGAAAGTCTGTGCCAATAACTGATTTTTATTTATCAGACTGGCTGCCAAACTGAAAGGAAAGAAAACATTAGGATAACAAAACAGAAGACAACAGGAATTGCTGTCTTATCCAGTAGCCAATCAGTTACAGTCTGTAAGGGGACACGTCTTATTTTTTGTAGGCTCAACACTTCCCACAGATCTGATCTAACCAGAGTTTCACAGGGTATTTGGGGTACTCTTCTCTGATTTATCTGTTTCACTTCAAGAATGTTAAATGTCTGTCTGAACAGAGATTAAAAATCTGGGATGTCCCATCTCCCCAGTGTGTGGTTTACATATCAGACTTGAGTCATTCTGACTCAGTATACACTTAGATGAAACAAAACAAGGAGGTTTATTTCAAAACCCTCCTGAAAGTCTCCTCAAACAGGCATGAGTCTTCTCTGCCTAGTGCCTTCTTCCAGGTGAATGCATCAGTGACTGGACTTTAGGATGAAATGTGGCATCACTTCCACCTTTTCTTGCTTATGAATCTAGCCAGTTGTGTCCTGGGGTTTTGCATTAATGCTGCTTTATGCAGTTTAGGAATCAGTAGAAGTATTGCCCTCTTTAACATTTTATTTCATTTGACTACTGTATCATTGCCTTTCTTTGAACAGCTGTTTTTTGGCCAGGCTCTACTAAGAACAGTCTCTAGAATATAAATACATTTCAGTTTTAGAAACTTCCTCTGTAGTACGTGAATGATAACTTTAAAATAGTAGAATTATATATTTTTTAAAACCTTAGTAAAATAAAGATTGTTCTATTTTGTTTGGGGTTTTTTGTGATCCACTGAGTTCTATTTATAAAGCTGTCCAACAGGCCTCATATCTACACAGCTATTTCCTTTTTGCCTCAGTATTCAGCAGTCAACTTGTTTATCTTCAGGCTCTCTTCTTTGGGCATACAGTGGTTTTAGGAGAAGTTTTTGTATTCTTCAAGAAAACCTACAAAACAAAATTGTAAGCAGCAACTCTAAAACAGAGTTTATATTATCAAGGCTCTCCATAATCTCCAGATTCTTGAATATTTGGTCCTTGACTAAAATTTAGCCAGTTAAGAGTTCCCTTGCCAAAGTACGAAGCAGAGTGCATGCATCCTACCTGGGCTATGTGTGTCTGACAGCCTGGAGTGGTTTGTTCTTCAATCCAAATGCAAAATGCATCTGAATGTCACAGTGATGCATGCCCACTGGTGTCAGTATTGACTGGGCTCAGACAAGGCAGTCATTTGCTGGGGAATATCTCAGGTGTTCTAAACAGCTTGACTGAAAATACTTGTCATGTAGAAGCATAGAGGAAGAGTCAAAAATTCACATAAAGAATATAATTTCTTGTTTATTCCTGCACATTTGATGAGTAGGATTAACATGATAATAAATTTTGTAGGATTGTCTAGAAGAAATTATTTTTAATGTAATTTCTAAAAGATTAAACGTTCATTTGGCTTCCTAGAGGTATTTGGCCTAGTTTAGTAAGGAAAGGAGATTTGTGCAACCATAGCACACATGTCTTGTTGTTAGGTTTTGAGCACATAGGCTGATGTGAGACAAATTTGATAAAATAGTAGATACTCCTTTAAAGTAATTAAGAACTTCACATTTTTGTTAAAGAAAATACCCAGGATGAGACTTAAAATTAAGAGATGCTCATTCTTTCCAGGAGAGGTCTGAGAAATGCTACAAATGTGGCTTCCATCAGTTTGTATGCAAAAGTCAAGTTTCATTTGTTGTGATTCTCACAGACCTGAGGTAAGAAAAGGAGATACTGTTATATCCCAGTAACTCCTGAACTCTGAGGGCATGGATGGCATGGAATACATGAGTAATCAGAGTCTGAGCTGGCTCCCAAATGACAGCTGAAGTCCAAATGACACTCTGTGTGTCATTCTGTCACCTCTAACATTTCTTAGCTGTTTTGCACAAACAGAACTATTTTGCTGAATATCTGTGTATTACTTTTCTTAGTCCTACAAGTATTCTTAAAATAATAATAGTCTTAAGTTTCAAACTAGAAATTACAGCTCTTTTTCTGAGAAATTCCTGACCTCACTTCAAGTTCAGTATCTTTGCTCTGTTTTCTTCATCTCAACACTCCATAGTTCTCCGTTTCCTCTCAATATGCCCTATTATTATCCCTGTTTTCAAGGTTGCATAAAATTAGTAAAAATATCCTTTAATTTCTGTCTTCAAATTCTGTGTCTGGCTGGCCAATGTAACATTTCAGCCCAGCTACAGTAAAGTTGTGTGTTGTAGACTCACATAATAGGCTAATAGCAATAGAGGCCAGCATGGCATCAGACCTGTAGCACTAAAATATTGCAGAGCTATATCTTAAACAGTACAGTTATAGGAGAACAAAATTTGACAGATGCTGGTTTGATCTCTGAGTAAGGATTCACAGAGAGAAACTGGAATTTCATATGGCATTACAATTGATAGTATTGCATAGGCACTGGCTGAAAATTCTTGTGGCTGAGGACAGCAGAAATGCCATTCTGGTGTTAAAGCAGCCATAGATTAACTTTACATTGTATGAAAAAGCAGCATTAAATCACAACAGTGCAATGGTTGTAGAATCCATCGTGACAAAAAGTACAGGTGAACAGAATCTGCACAGAGTTCTTTAAGGGATCTTGATCATAACATTCTGCATGCCACAGATTTCTAACAAATGGTTTTTATGTGCCTGCAGCAGACATTTGCAGGGTGATTTCCTTAATTATGCTACTGTATTAGTACAAATCTGTGTGCAGTAAAAAAATTTTTTTTTCTAGACCTTGAATATCTATCAACACACTGAAGCCCTAAACAATTTGTGGTTTGTGGTTAATTTTGTTGTCACAAACAAAAGATGTCAGACTAGTTGTTTTCTCCAGTGTCCCACTTCTAGTATACAGGTTCCTTGGGAAGCATTAACCATGAATCAGTCAACTGCTCTGCTTGTTTAGACAGGTGGAGTACAGATATTAAACTTCTACAATAAACAAGATACCTATGTGAATATGACAGAATTTTAAAAAGCAGTATTTTGGCATGTTTTCTAAACCCCTGTAAACACTGTGCATATGCTGTACTGTAAGCCAGAATTACTCACCAGTTCTGCCAGTCCCCAGAATCAGTGTTTTAAAAGGCCATGTACAAGTCAGTGAAAAACAGCTCATCACTTTGGTGGTTCAAGATAGGGTAATATTTTACTTTTCAGGAAAGAGAAGTATGAGTTACCAAGAAGAATATCAAGAAGAAGTGGTATATATGAAGCAATGATACTTAGCCTTCTGTTCAGAGCTATTATTGTAGAGAAGACTTACTGGCATTGACAAAAGGTTAATTTTTAAATAAAATAATCTTTCTGGAAGTTATCCAAGTGTAATTCACTTGCAGATTTAACATCACACCTTGCTTCTATCAGTATATTCTGTGTGGACCAAAGTTGCAGCTTTCAGACAAAATGCCAGTACCCTGACAAAATATTTAAAAAATGCACCTGTGAAAAATTTGGCATTAATTATAAACTGTCTCTAGTGGCTTAAACTACAGGAATGCTCTTGTTCAGTGGCAAAGTGCTCGCTTAGGAAACTTGTGTTATTATTTTAGGGCAGTTTCTCAGATGAGTTTTCTATTTCAACAGCTAATTGAAAAGGATTTCCAGGAGCAGCCACATTCATTCATTCACATTGTTAGCTTCCTAATGATCTGTAATAGGGGAAGAGATACTGTTCTCCTGGAAACGTATAGCCATCTAATTCTTCTAAGGTACTTTCAGTTTGGTACTATTTTGGAGAGGAATAAAATGTACCCACATGATAAACTGATCCTTTTCAACATCAACCTCCAGATATTTTTTTTATCCACTAACACAACATAGCTTCCTCACCATCCAGAAATACAATATTGTGCTGATTTGCATAAAGATTATTTAACTTTACTGATTTCTACTGTAGCTTGTTAAAATAAAATGTTTTGAAGTTAGAAAGGCTTCTGCGGTGTCTTTGGTCAGATATTTATTGTTTTGGTTCAATTTCTTATGAATTTCAGATAACACCGAGAAAATGATAACAGATAAATTAAAATCCTGTTTGAAGAGGAGTTAAACAACTAAATTAAGCAACTAGAAATTAGGCAGATGCAGAATAGCAATAATTGTGATGACATCAGTCTGAAGTTATGCTTTTCTTCTGTAATCTATCCCATACAGATAGGACACAGCATCTTCAGTTTTTTCATAGCAAAACCAACCCAAATTTATTTGATGCTTTTTGTGCCTAACTACTTTTTTGTCTTTTCATGAGTCATTAAGAAGTCTAATATCCATATGCAACCTAATTCCATTTCCTAATTCCCAGTAGTTGGTGCTAAAACCACCCTGCACATGATTTCAATGTTGTTATGAAAAGTCAGATCTTAGACTTCATGCTCACCATTTGAAAAATACATTAATTCATTCACCATTTTCAGGGAAACTGCCTCTCCAAAGCAAATATTATGGTTTATTTCTGATTACTCTTGTTGGACTTTTTTATAATGTAAAGTGAGAAAGTGGACATTATGAGAATTTTAAGGAAAAGTCTGAAGTAAGTTTTCTTTTTAACTAATGGAAGGGTTGGATGCTATCCTGGCCATTACCTGGGCACAGCCTCAACATGAGGCTGAAGTGAGGAGAAAGGGCTTCAGTTAATGAGGAAAAAAGCCTTAAATAAAGCCTTTGATTTGCTTTATCTTTGCAGTAGTCAGGATCCAGAAGAATGAGAGCTGGCGAGATGGCTGAATAAGTGGATGCTTGGGCACAGGAGAGAGCCTGGTCTGTGACAGTGCCTCACAGAAATGAGAAGAGACCCATGAGAGATGAAAATTGGCTTTTGCATCAGCAGACCCAGGTGGGACTGCTGTGACTTAGAGTGCAATGAAAGCAGTAGGAGCCAGTGACTGACACAGGCCTGATCGTTGTCTCTGGTGGCCCTGAGAACATTTGGCAGCAGAAAAGAAGGTGGGTAGTTTATTGCTGTTTTGGCAGAACTCTTGCTTTTACTACATGAGATGAACCATGTATCTCCCTTCAGTACAGCAACTTAGAAATAATGTCATTTTGTGTTCTTCTTGGCCACTATATAACAAATTTTAGTTATTCTTAATGTAGTCTATGTCCATGGTTGCTGCAATTTTTCTGTTGTAAGAGTAACTCTGCTGGTCTCACCAGGTGTTCTATAAAGGAAATCTGATTTTGTCATGGCTTTCCTCTTCCCACAACTGATTTAATATTGGTTGAGCTTGACCTGTAACGCAACCCAAAGTACTTTGCAAGCTTGTCTCTGTATATCTTCCTACAAGCAGTGAATGTTTTGGGCTGCTTATCAAAATCTGACACCAATTTTCTACATTTTTGAAGAGGCTGGTAAGATTTTCACTTCAACCATTGCAGAAACACTGCAAACCTAGAATTAGTTCTAGGTTGGTGGGAAAAGCTTACCATAGGAGCCATAAACCACTTGTCTTTCTTTTTCCTATATCCCCTTTAAACAAAAATATGTGTTTTTCTAGCAACATAGATTTGTCTTACAAAAAGCACCAGTACCAAGTGAATAATCGAGGCTTTCCACCCCCGAGTTCTTGCACTGACTACCAGATATTATAATAATCTTCATTCAGTGGGTTAACACATGAACCAAAGGTCTCACTGCATGATTGTCAGTGTAAAACCATAATGTTTTGTACTATTCCATTTTAAATGACAGTATTTCTCTATAGACCTTTGTGTGAATCTGATCTTTCTCAAAGGATATTAGAAGAATTCATTTAAAGTGTGAACAAGAACCAAAATAACCAGAGGGTCATTGTAATCTGCAAGAAATACATCCCATACAGTAAAATAAACTTACATCAGTTGCACAACAACCAAAACATCCATTTTAGGGTGTAATCAAATTGATAATTTTGTACCAGTGTATCTTTGAATCATATGTGGACTTACTGTATTAAAAGAAGATGGGCAAAGCATTTTTTAACCAGTGTTCATATATAATAATCTGAAGAATCTGTATGGAGACCTTGAGAATAAAACTTGCAAGCCTATGACTGCTTAAGGAATTCAATTCCATCTGTATGCACTACTAAGGTCTCTTTTCCACAGGTACATCATATATTTTACAATACTAAAGAGGATAACAATGCAGCATGCAACAAGGGCACATTGGTAATAATCCCCTTCCCATTAAATATTTAGAATTCTGTCATATTTCATAATTGGAACATAGAAGTAACAAATTACAACAACTCCATGCTGATGAAAATTACTAGTTAAGTATTAAAAGCTGTTAGAGGAAGCCATTGCTTGAAAACAAAATCCTCAAAGGGCAAAAAAAGATGAAGTTACAATAATTTCTAAATGATTTCTCCTCTTGATTTTTTGTTTTCCTGTTGCAGTATCAGGGTGAGAACATAAATTTCTGGATATCCTGGACATATCTGTAATATCAAAAGAAATAATTTCATCTCTCTCATCTATAAAATTGAAATATTACAGCTTGTATAGGCTCGGGGCTATTCTCATGAGACATGGAAAACCTGAGTTTGTAGTGATGCCCCTGAAGTTTTGCACTGAGTCAGACCTGACACAAATCATAGCAGCTCTAATGCTGTTCCAGCTGAAGCAATGGGTACAAGTCTTTGGCTCTGTAGCAGTTACCACATAATGAGATTGGAACTGCTAATGAAAAATTGGAAAGTACAAACAGGGAGAGCTGCAGCCTCAGCAGGTTCAACAAAGTATTTGAGCTTCCCTCAGCTCTCAGTTTTTAAAGGTTCAGGCAGAGACCCTGACAAGCAGTACAGAGCTACAAAGCTACATCCAGTGGCAGCACCTGGGTGGGAGAAGGGCAGCAGGGCCTCAAACTCACACAGCAATGCCAGGGATTTGTGCTTCCTGTAACCCACCCAGATTTGTGTTTGCTCTGTGCAGGCAGATCAGAGCAAAGCAGATGGGCTGAGGCTGCTCCCCACCAGTACTGAGTAATACTGGTTATAGCTTTGGATGACAAAACACTGTCCATTTTTCTTTTAGGGAAAACATAGAGAAGCACCCACACTTTCACATTAATGATACTTTCTAGTCATCTTCCCATTAAAAAAATCAGGTTTCAGTAATCATGTTTGAACTATTTCCTTACAAAGTAGTTACACCAAAATCTGTCATAGTTCATCTATGCCTTTGTAGGGGTCTATAAATTAAAGTAAAACATCTGCAAGTATAGTAGTTGGATATTATAAAAGTTTAGGAATTCTAGCGCTTACATTTTAAATCTTATTACAGAAAATGCATATTTCCAAAGGACAACACAATTTTTATTACCAGACATCCAATGGATTTCACACTGTATTAGCAAGTTGTGGGCAATTAACAAGATTATTCTATTCTTTTACTTCAGACTTTAGCCTTCTTCAGTCTGGAATACCAGTGTTTTAAGATTAGTATTTTGTATCTGAATATTAGGAGTAGAACTAAAAACTTAACTTAAACTTAACTTAAAACCAGTTAAGATCCTTTAAATTAAATCACAAATCATACCCAACATTAAGTTGATATGGTGCAACACAGAGAGGTCTGCAGGGAGTGACTCAGTAATATTCATAACACATGGTTTTATCATAAGCTTCCTTAGTCTGCATATGTAGATGGTGTGGATTTCCTGAAATTTTGATGTACACAATAAGAGTTTGACTTAGAGTAACTTTTAAAATGTTTACTTGCTTTGCTTAATATGATGGGAAACATTTAGAATTTAAGATTTTCTGAATAAGGCTCTAAATCTCTTACACTCTCAACCAAAAATGCCAACAGTCTTAGTCACTCATGCCATGTAAAATACCTATTAGATGATGATCCTCAGGAACTACCCAAGACATCCCCTCCTTAGCAATATGTTCAAGTCCCACCAGCTCCTGAGTAGTGTGGGAATTTCAAATATGGACTCTGAGCATTTCTTCTATTGGTTGATCTGGTTATGTCATACTTAATGATGGAAGATTTATAGATGCTTGTGTAACATAGGAAAGAGGTTTCTGAGAAGCAGAGAATCTCTGGGCCAGCATAGGCAAAGCTCCAATAACATGGCCAAGAAACTGCCAATTAGTTGTGGTTGCTAATCAACTGTATGATATTAGCTGTAGGTGCTAAAACTGGAACCTGTGCTAGAAAAATGTAGATAAGAAACAAGGATGCATCATAGAGCCTTTTTTTAAGGTAGGTATTTCAAAATGTCTGCAAGATGTTATATCTTTCTTTATCACCTGCTCAGTGCAAGAAAGAAATGGAGTGTTTCATGCTGGGATTTATAATCTCTGTGGACTGTACCATGGTATCAAAGATTAAGTCAGCTACCATCTGCTTCATTTTATGCAAAATGGATGTGGCCCTTGAACTTCTGGCAGTTTTCTAATTCAATCCTCCACGCAGATTTCTAACACTCCTGCTTTACAGGATATCCTATTATTCATCTCAGACAGTAAATTTTACTAGTCAAGGTCAACTATTTGTTGACACGAAGACAGTGAGAGAATGGCTGGGCAGAAAGGCTTCTACTCTTGTTTTCCACAAAAGCCCTAAAAGAATGCTCTGAACCAGTATGTATATGTATATTTATATGTATATGTATATGTACACTTTTCACTGTAATGACACAGATTCATTCTTTACCACAAGATTTCTGCAAGTGGCACAGAAGTACTTGATTACTAGGCTTTACTCTTTTAAACTTTTTTCTTGAATACACAAATCCTGTTAAAATTCAAGACTAAAGGTTGAGAAAGGTGATAATTCAAGAAGCCTGATACAAACAAATATTTTGGGAAACTCAGCCATGTCATTGCCGTAAGCATTTTGATTTTAGGAAAACTTGCAGAATTTGAGATCTTTCTCAGGGTATCATTCAACTTTAATAATGTAAAAATATAATTTTTCTGCATAGTCAATACCTTTTAAAAATCTTTGTTCAGTGATTTGATTTTTTACATTTATCTTCAAGACAGCATTTTATTACATGAGGCTGAAGTAATACTTTGTAGTTACTATTAGAAAAAAACTTAAAATGTTTCTATCTTCAAGGATTCCAGATTTGGTGGAATACTGTGGCTCTCTGTTCAGAATGCACTGCAAATTAACACGGTGTTTGTTATATTTCATGTGTGAAACATGCTATGACATTTCACTTCTTTTAAAAAATTCACTCTTGCTTCATTTTTCATTTATTAAAAACAAAGCATGGGCTGTTTTTCCAAAAGTCGCACCAGAATCTGCCTGTAAAATATTTTCTTTTTTAATTTTAAGATGTTGAAACAGGAAGTGTAGCTCCAAAAAGCCATAATTGCTTTCAAAGTACGTTTTGAAATTTTATTATTTATTATTAGGAAAGATAGAAATCAAGAATACCAATTGTACAAAGGTGAAATTAATTCACCTTTTGAACTCTCAATGCACTCATATTTAGGATTTGATCCTCATAGCCCTAAACACTTTATCAAATCCAGGGACCCATTCATATTCTGATAAAGGCTGTGATAGCAGGGATTTCTAATCTTCAAAGAAGGAGAGAATTCAGAATCTCAATAGAAAGAAAACCTCCATACTGCTGATAAGAACTGTAACTGTTTCCTTTGAAAACTGACACTATGAAGGATTCCTGTTCAGAGAAACCCGAGTGATATCTTTAAGTAATAATGTCTGGACTTAGATGTCACACACTGCAAAATGCAAACATTTTGACAAGAGAGCATGCTAGAAGTTGGAGCTTACAGGAACTGCAATGGGTACAGTAGCAGACTGAACTAGAGCAGTAGCATCCTGGAAGTGGCAGTCTAAACAGAGCTCCCATGGTTACCAGCATTTTCCATTTGTTGTCATTTCACTCTCGTCAGAGAGACATTTATGTCACAGTGACTACTGATAAAGGAGTCTGTGGCACGCCTGCAGTAGTGACTCCAGGTTTCAAGGACTGATGGCTTTTCAGAGACATTCCTACTTTAGCTCCTCATGATGGATTTTGGCACGATGCCAAGACTTTAATTTTGCATTGCATTAAATAAAAATCCAACCAAATAAAAAGAGCAAAGTATTAACTATAGTACAGATAAGGCACCTCTTCTCTATGCAATATTTTGGCAGGATGTTTATTTTTCAGACTATTATCTTGACCAACAAGAGAAATTCTAAGGCTCAGGTAGGTCCAGGTGCATATTTACTGTCACATCTCTCAAAAACTGTTAGTCTGTTGTCCCTTTGTTAAATGTTAAGTCAAGAAGTCTGTAAATGCCAGGGGGCATGGAATGTGTGTAAACTGTCTTCAGGACAAGAAAGAGATTATGTGCTTCCTATGTGTTACCTGGTAGATTCTGGGACAGAAAAGGATGCAACAGAAAGCATTTGGGAAGATTTGAAGGAGACTGCATAATTTTCCTCAAATGTTATTCTCATGCTATCTCATTCACTTCCAAATTGTGCAGTTTTGACCTTCAAAATTTCCCCCAACTTCCTTCCAAGAAATGTTTGAGCCCACAGGACAATTTTGAAGATGTTTGTCTTCAAAACTTACTAACTGAACTTACTTTGAAGGGGAACAAGGCTGGCAAACACAACAGAGAAGTTATTTTTCCCCTATAATGATTTAGCCTTTGATGCATAGACAGATGGTCATGATCTCGTCCTCCTCCACCCATGGATTTTTCTAAAATGACACCCAAGTTTTTCTTGGCAGCAGTTAGAAAGTCTGGCAAACAGCTCACTTCAGCTCCAATTATATTGACCACATTAATGCAGAAGATCAGCAAATGAAATGTTCCATATTCATTTGGAAAAGATGAACTAGAATTTGCAATGAAATAAAATAAACATGAATTAGAAACAAATGCCAGCTACTTACCTCCACCCTTATATTTAAGGATTTCCTGTGGCATGTTTTTTTTACAGAACGAAGGCTTCTTAAGGCAGTAGCATTTAATAGAATTAGTTTTCTGAGAATGTCTTCATGGACAGAATAAAACCACTTGCTCTGAATGTTTTAAGGAATATTAGAGAATAACACTTTCCCTCCATTCTCCAGGGACACCAACTCTTCAGATGAATGTTATCTCTGGATTTAATATCAAAGCTTTTCACACTTCTCTGTGCTTGTCACAAACTCTCTGGAGCACGGGAAAAGCAACCAGGAATGTGACTAATTCCCACTCGAAGGTTTCTAGCTGAATATTTTTTTCAAGGCAGTACCTACCATCCAAGATGCAATTCTTTAGCAAGGCAAAAATGAGGAAACCATGCTGGCAATTCTTTCTACGTGCAGTTACAAGTTAACTTCTTGCTGGTACTGTGTGCTGTCACAACTGCACACAGTATAAATTCACATTCTGAATTCTGTCCTTCTTTGAAGATAAGAAATCCCTGCTATCACAGCCTTTATCTGCTTGTGACTGCTGGTCAGGTTAGTACTTCTCTACCAGTGTATGGGCCGTCACAAAGAGCTTTACCTGTGGCAGCTAAATAACATGGACAGTGTATATCTGAAGACAGTTATATTGTAATTATTTATTCACCATCTCTTTAGAAGGGACGGTAGGTAGAGCTGTGTAATATCTGCTATACACATACATATATGTAAATATAAAAAAATCCCATTTATAAAAATCCTGGGTTTTTTTAACAAAACTTTAAATGCTAACAAGTTACATCAGTGAAGATATCTTGTGATGATAATTTGTTATTCCACCCAGACCACCTCTGAGTCTGATTCATTGGCATGAATAATATAAAATTAATTGTACTTAAGGTGTTCACAGTTCCAAGCTATCTAAAATAAGTTTCTAATTCTTTGGTACTAAATTATCAAAATCTTCTGATCATTCTACTTAGCAGGAAAACTCTTGAGCTTGTGTAACTATGTTTATAAGAATTGGACCTGGGCAACTATATACTAATTCCCAGCATTGTATTTACACACACTAAAGCAAGTTTATGAATCAAATCTCTTCTTTCAGGTCTCTGAATATTTTAAGGAAATGTCCAGTATTGAATCCCAGATAGCAGGATTTGAAATGCCATCTGAAACCTCAAGCACGTTCAGTCCTAGTTTTTCATCAATTCTTATCTTTGCCATAAATCACACCCTCCTCTGCTGTAAATATTCATTACACAGCTGCAGCTCCTCCTTTAAGCTTGCTAGCACAGCTGGAGCTGGAGCGTGCAGACCAGATGGTCAGTCACAGCCCTACTTCCTATTGTCTGCAAAACACAAGAACTGCTGCCAATAATCTCTGCTTCTGGGCCCATGTCTTGTGTGTTTTAACTAACCATTCTTCCCTCCATTGAAAAACTGGCCTGTATCACACATTCAACACCATCATACTTCCTTAAGGGCTTCTTCTACTATTTTATTAGCATCCTCGACTCATTTTTTCCTTTTTTTTTTCCATTAGAAAAGTTTACTTCTAAAACACAGGCTTTTTCACCTGATTTAGCCATATTGATCAATGGAATTCTATTGTGCATTAATTCCAATATTTGTCTACTTCAGCAAAAGAGAAATAAAGAAAGCAGGCTTTTTTTTTTTTTGCTCCACACTTGACACATCATTTCCACAATAACGTATACACAATGAAATGATATATCTATATATGTTAGGAGCAAATTCATGAGGAGTTAGAGAAAGCACCAGACTTACAGTAGGAAACAGGTTTGGCAGTTCCTGTACAGCACTTTGTGGAAGTGTGGCCATCTCCTTGAGTCAAGATTCTTCAAGGAGAACAGTGGCAGCAGCGGCTTGTAAAAGAAATGGATGAAAAAGCTTTCTCTGCTGGAAAGATAACAAATGAGATCATTTTTCTGGTGGTATAGGGAAGCTAGGTCTTGGTATATCAACACCTCAGTGGTGTTGTACTGAAAGGGCTGGCTAAATATATACACAGTTTTTATTAAGGCTTTAACATTTGAAATAGACAATATTTACCATTAGTTCCAATTATACAGAAACAATATTTTAAATTAATAATTTTTTTTTTGTTTGTATAGGTGTTTGGGTTTTCTGCAGTTTTATTTGTTTGGTTTTTTTTAATTACTGTCATCTGAAAAGAGTTTGAAAAGCATAAATAAGATTTTTTCCCCATTGAAATAGCAAGATTCCTTTTCCCTTCCTGAAAGGAAATGAAATTTCCTTTTGGAAATGAAATTTCATTTCCTTTTGGGAAAGGAAAAGGAATCTTGTGAACCCGAAAAGAAAGGCTTACAAACACTCTGGAAAGGAGATAGGATCAAATGAAATGCAATTGAAAAAAACCTCAAAAAAAACAGAAAATCGGGAATTTTAGTGTCTTCAAGAAATAGGCTGTGAGGAAATGAGCTGCATTGCAAAGGACCAAAACATGCCAAAACTAAGCTCACAGATGTTGCAAAAGCAGGGGAAAAAGTCAAGGAGGAAGACGAGACTTGGAGGGGAAGATATGAGGGACATGGCATGGATACTTAAAAAACAAAAAGAAAAAGAAAAAATCTTTCCCAAAGTCAAAGCCATCAAAATGCAGGCAGGCCATACGCCATCAAGTGCAGGCACATGCAGCAAAGCTTGCCAAAATTGATCCCCACTGAAGGCCAAAACAGAAAAGAAGGACTTACAAACACGCTGGAATGGAGATGCCATCGAACGAATTGCAAGTGAAGGAGAAAAAAAGAAAATTTGGGAAATTTAGTGACTATAAGAAAATGGCCTGGGATTATATCAGGTGCAGTGCAAAGGACCAAAACATGCCAAAACTAAGCTCACAGATGTTTCTGTTGTTCCATTTTCACAAGTATAAACCCAATCCTCCAGTCATTTCAAATTATCAATCATTTTCAAGAGCAACTGTTGCTAATCCCTGTGCTCAGCAGTTCTTTCTTTTTGAACTGTTCCATTTGAAGGGAAGCCAAGCATTTCTCTTTGGGTAGCTTTTTGAAAAGGGGGGAAATATTCCAACACATTTGAATGGCATTTAATGTCTAACAGTTAGGGGGAGAAAACAGAGTCTGAATTTTAAACTGTTTATTTGCAACGTAGAAAGACAAAGAATGTTTTCAACCAAAATACTCATGATCTTTCTCATTCTTTAAAATTACCTTTTCATAAACCAGTAATGCCTACAGGCTTGGTGCAGTAAACAGCAGATAGTGTTTGTCCTCAGAACGTTGGAAAGAGTGAACCCACTTCTAATTCCGAAGAGAATCTCCTCAGCAGCATCTCTCTGCTGTGAAATTCCTGCAGCTTTCTAGACTTGCTTGAGTTAGCAACACCTGCCAGTTAAAGATGAGAGAGGAGGATGTGCCAGTGGGGAGATGCTGGCAGAAATCCTGCCAGTGCAAGGCAGCTCCCTCTGTCACCTCTGCTGCTCACTGCAGAATGGAGGGGGAGAAATGCAGTCTGTCACTTAGGGCTAATCCCGGATGGGAACATGTAGTTAGCCCAGTTCTTTTAAAATCCATCCTCAAACACAGCCCAGTCAGGACAAACATGAAACACGAATGTGATTGGTTTGATTTTTGGTCTCCCATTTGCACTGTTAGGTTTTAACGTTCTAACAGCTTCATTCTCTGTGGTCATGAGCCCTTGCCTTGTTCAATCAATTACAGTATTCCAGTTTCAAAGTAAAAGGCATAAATCATGATTGCATTAAGGAAGGTACTCTAATTACAGAGTCACAGAATAGGTGAGTTTACACCAGAATAGTGTCATGAGTTACACTTAAATTCTAGAGCCAAATATCCCTGCTCCAGGGGCAGCAGCTAGAGCAGGTTGTTCAGGGCCATGTCTCCAATGCTGGAGACTCCACAACCACTCAAAAACCTATTCCAGCATTCAGTCACCCTCAAGGTGTTTTCTTATGTTTAAATGGAATTTAACATGTTTCAATTTATGCTTATTGCCTCTTGTCCTGTCATGAGCACCACTGAGGAGAGTCTGGTCATGCTCTGCTTGGAAAAAAAAAAGAAAAATATATTCTTAATAATTTTAAAGTGTAATTGTTTAGTAGCACCTGGAAATCCAATCTACCTCCAAAATGACATAAACATAGGTATGAAATGATGTGGTAAGCCTTTAGTCATGATTACAGGAAACATCTTCATGCTCACCATCCTGAGCACTGTTTAGTAGTGTCTATCAACAGTTCCTAAAGAGCAGCATGAAACACAGTGTGAGCCCTGAGAGAAACTTCTCATATCCAGGACAGAGGCATTCCTTAGTGCAGGAGCTGCAAGAAATCTTGTTCAATAGGTACATAATTCTTCATTGCAGCAAGTTGCTGCTCAGTGGGGGGGCAAGAGGAACTGGAAGAGTACAAATTGTCTATTAGTTGTAGTTATGTTTAGGCTATAACAGATGTCAGCAGCCTGGGAAATGCTCTAGTCCTTTCTGCTTACCAGCAGGACTGGGGTCACCCTCAGCACTGTTCCCAAGGGTGCTGCAGTTGGTAATTGCAATCAGTGCAGCTCCAGAGACCACTCATGAAATGCTCTCTGATGCTGAGACAGCTTGGCCTTGTGCTTCTGGAAGCTTCTCACTGCACAGAAGCATACTCTGTAGTGATTATTATAGAAACCTACATGGTTAGTAGTCGTGTATCAAGTGTAGTGTGCCTTTCTGTACAGGTTACTAGAAAGATGCAAAAGCCACTGGAAATAACATTTCAGAGATAATCATAGTCTTGCTCAGTGTGGGTTGAAATGACGAATTCTTCTGGAACTGGTGCCTCTGGAAGCAATTGACAGACAGGTAACCTTAAATAAAGTGGGCAACAGTGGGAGCCAGTTTGTCAGTTCTTGAAGAGCTAACAGATATCATTAAGAAAATTAAATCCTATAATACACGAAATATGTCTCTGAATGCTTAGCTTCAAAATTGGAAAATATTTTTGCTCAGTGCCTCATCTGTTTCATGTCAAACTTCATTGACTTTGTAAAATGTATTCAGCCTTGTGAATTGTTCCATGATGAAATGTGTATACAATATTTATTCTGTTATACTGGTAAAAGTTCAATGAGTGGGATCTTCTGTTCTGCAGAATTAAACTATAACTTTACAGTGATTCTTAATGTAGTATCTCTAAAGAAACAACTCCTTTTAATCTTCACAGAATACATACATCATGCCCATAGGAATAACTCATAAAAATAAATCACATTGACACATTACATGATATTTTGTAAGACCCTGCAGGGTGGCAGTGGCAGCAGCCACTTTTATTTAGCATGTGTCTATTCCCCCAAAAGCTTTTTGTCCTACTTTTAATTTGGCTTTACATCATGCTAAACAGTCTCTCAAATGTAGAAGAAACCTCAAAATAAATTATCTGATATTTCATTGCTAACCTTTCTAAAGGCTGACTGTAGGTCAGAGACATCAGTCCATCCTCTGTGATGAAGTTCTGTGTACCTATAGAAGTTTTTCATGTGCAGTTTTTCATGCAGAACCATGAGACAAATGTAACAGTTCTGTTAGTACCTTGTTCCATTGCAGTTGTAGTTCCTTATATCCCAAAATATCACTGTTTATCATTCACTGGTAGTCTGAAAAGCAATGCCACTGGAAACAGTTCTTGTCTTAAGAAATCTCTTCAGGCTTCTTAAAACTGTTTTCTTATTGATCAAAATTAAGCCTCTCCATGGGGGGAAAAAATTGGGGTACCTCTTTTTAGCAAATAAAAGCTGTTTAGGTATTATGTATTCTGTAGTGGAGAGGTGGAAAATATGCTCTGAAAATGTGAAATGTAAATAAGTAATAACTCATGGCAAAGAGCTAAGTTTTGTTTTATTTCTAAGCTACAATTGCCCAAATAGCTGTAAAATGTACTATGAAAAAATCCTGCTTGTTTGGAGTTGCTCAAGGAATGGCTTTGTCTCGCAGACTAAAGAATAAAACATTTTTATTTTTAGATATATATACCTCATGCTGTTTTATCATTTCAGTTTTATCATTTCAGTTTAACCATCATAAATGCAATATGAACTTACATAGCTGCAGCATAAAACCAAAAATACCTAACACCACTCTTCCCAGCAAGCAGATCTCACTCAAATGATACTCTAATAGTTTCTCTTTTGTTATTTGATTTAAGGACAGTTTAAAGGCTATATTGATATAGAGTTGCAACCTATTTTACAGTGGTTTTATAATATCAGGTAGAAGGTGGAAACATGGAAACTGTTTCCTGTTGAATGAATACATATTTTAAAATGTGATGAGTGAAATTGGGTGCGTGGAATTTCACATAGAAAAAAAAGTTAAATTCATGATCTCTGCATTAAAAGAATTTAGAAAATCATTGCTTTCACAGGTAATAGAAACTTAGGTATTCTTTAGCTATTGTACAGGTGTTAGGAAATGCAGGTCACAAGTATAAATTTTAATAATACATCTCAAGGCAGTAATTTTTAAATGTATTTCTCATAAAGTTTGAAAATATATGTGTAGGACAGAATCTCTTTAAATATTTGTGAATCAAATAGCAATAATGAGGGGGTTTTAGATTAACATTATTAGCTTTACTAAATGAAGGTAGTATATCCCTAGTGGTAAAATGTATAAATTATCTAAGATTTTGCTTGATGTACATCTACCCTATAATCCAAAATTAAAATATAGTCTTACAGGTATGTAGAATGTTACCCAGTTCTAGTTTTAAATGTCAATTTACGTAAAATCATTTTTATTATGTGTTTCATTTGAAGATCTTATAGTTTAGTTCTTCTTGGCAAGCCTTTAAGGGAGGTTATTGTCTACTCTTATGTTACATGTGAGGCAACTGAGATAAAGAAAGTGAAACTGACCTATATGAAATTACTTGATTATTGACTGAGTTGAAAGCCCAGAAAGAAAATCATAGCGCCCCTGAAGAGAAACCTAAAGCTTTGAGATGGTGCAGGAGGGCAAGATTCTACTGGAAGTCTTCTATTTGTGCTGCTAAAATGTTTCCCTTAACATTAAAAATAAGATCAAAGATCATAATATTTAAAATTCTGAAGTGTAAGGCAGTGTTCAAAATTATGTATACAACAGTAGTCTTTCAGAAACCTTAAACTGAGTCTGACATTGAAAAAAACCTGCAAACTGTACAATAATTCTTGCCTCCTAGAGATAAAAGTATGTTCTGAACTTGAGCTGGTGCTCAGCAACCCCTCAATTTTCAGTTCTGAGCCAGTACCCTGATAGCAATGCAGCTGCTTAGGTCTCTAATAACCATCACTTCAATCACCATCAGCAATGAATGTAAACTTTGGAATTGCCTTGAGCTATATGATCAATTTAAATTTTTTGTGCAGTTTGAAAAAGAAGGGATTAATACAAAACAATGTTAGAAGAAAAATCTCTTGACTTTGAAATAACCATTTTTCTTAGAGAGCATAATGAAAAATTTCCACATGTAATATGAATTATTTTGACAGGCTGTGACATTTCTGCTGGAAATAGTTCTGAAGGGACAGTGGCTGGGCTACACTTTGGTCCTCCTTTGAAGCCAATTGCTTCATATCCATTGACTTCAATGAGAACAGAATTATGGCAAGTACCTTTTATAACTGCTTTATTCTGGGTTTTGTTTACAGAAGATAAATTTCTGCAGTTGTGCTACCAGTTTATCTGTTTGTCTCTCCAATAACTTATAAATGTATTTTCCAGTTTTTATTCAATTTAACAGGGAGAACTTGTCTCCAAGATCTCTACAAGTTTAATGAACATAAGAATTTGGGTGGAAGACCCTGAGCCCTACTGAGGCAAATGCAGAGGGACACTGACCTTTAACCATTTGGCTTGGTCTGCCCAACAACCAAGAGGCAACAGCTTGCATATAGCAGCAAACTAACCGTGTGCTAATCACAGTGTGTTCCATATTGTAAAAACTCAACTTTACAACTGAAGATAAGGTGATATAGGGAATGTAAAACAACTGACTAAAAGCTCTTATTTTAACTTGGCACTTACAGCTTTCAATGGCAATATATTGATGCTGTGTTTGATGGAGAACAATCACAAGTCTTCACCATCAAGACTTGGATCTCCTTGAATGACTTTCAGAGTCTTCTTCATGGAGCATATTTACCCTATTGACACCATTAAAGAGTTTCATTACTTGATGACCCTTTTGTCATGATTTCTACAAATATGGCTACTGAGTAGTTAAAATAATTCAACATGAACCAAAAAAATTAATGAAGGATGAGCTCTCAATAGCCGCTAAAAACAATAATCAAATGCAACTTCTTGCTTGAGAAATTATTAATTTTCTTATTGGCAAAAAGGAGATGTCAGGTACAGGATTACTCTGCTCGTGCCTGATTCTTACATACTTCCCTGAGTGTCCTGTACTGGCTAATGATTGATCTTTCTCATTAGTCTGGAAATGATGCAATACCAGGAGCAGGCACTGGGCCAAACCTATTTCTGTTCTCCAGAATCCCACTGAATAATAATCGCTGCATTGAGAACATCTGAGAGACTAAACAGAAAAGAGTGACTCTATTCTGGGTTGTTATTTTGGAAATTGGCTACTGGGATAGGTGGACCTTTGGTCTGAGCAGCATGGTTTTCTTATGTTCCCTATTCTTAAAGGCTGTTGAAACTTTATTTAAGGTTGTATTTAATTCAGAAGCCTCTTTGCCATAAGCCAGCTCCCCAGGACCTGCAGCTGTGGTGGAATTATGGCTCTGGAGGTCATAACTACTACTATATAAGCACAGAAGAACAGAAAGCATAAATATGCTGTTTAGAAAGTAAACTGCTCTTCAAAAAGAAAGTAAAATCTCAAAAATTCACTTTCTTTGAAGTTTCCTTTAGCTCTAGACTTGCAACCTGTATACCTGTATAGAACAACCCTCTACATGGTATAACATTTACATTTTCTATGTTAGTTTCAAGTTTAAGAGCAGACTCAAAATTTCTGATGGATGTAGTCTTGAATGGGACACTGTACTATTCTGTAGCATCTGGAAACTAGGTAGTTGCAACAAGTATCTGAATGTGACAATGTCAAAATCATGTGACTGTATAAGACAGTTCATCTGCATGTGATAAAAGAGGGGTTCAGATGAAAGGATAACCATGATAATCAAGTATCTTCAGTAACTGAGACTACTCCTCCAGATTTTCCTATGTTAAGAGCCATATGAGGGCAAATTATAGGGAACAAGATATATTTTATGAAGCTTAATCTTAAATGATTCATGTAAAAAGAAGATTAAATGTAGTTAATCAATAGTTCTCTGGGCAGAGCACTTGTAATATGGTCTCTTATTTGTAACAGAAACATTTATGTAATTAACAAGGAAATTATAAATACATGTGACAAGGAGACTGCCTACAATTGTATTCCCAAATGAGAATTAATCTGATGTATTCTGCAGATATTATAGGAAACAATAATATTGATTATATATGAGGAAGGAAATACTTTAGTATTAACCATTGTCTTCATACCAGGGTCCACCTATGATGTGGCTGCAACAATATTCAAAATAGAACTTCAATTCAGAGCTTTGTTTTTCTTCCTAAAGCCTTAACAAACTCCATATTACCACTCTACTGACTTAAGAAATGAAGTTTCTTTCAGTGCAGTTTGAAGTGTAGTTCTATATGTGCATGGTGTAAAGAGTTCCTACCATTCTTCAAAGTTCTGATTTTCCTCTGTAAATGTGGTCCTCTCTGCTATCCATTAGTTCCCCAAAATGCATCATCTGATGGTCCCTGAACTGTGTGAAGGACAGAAACTCTTCCCATCAGTGCCAAGCAGGGAATTAGTTTTGGGTAGGAATCTCATGCATGAGGGACCCATCTGGGACTGGCTGATGAATGGCTGTAGTCAGAGTTCAGTTAAATTCTTCCAAGCAATTTGAGAATGTAAAACATTATCTGTGGGTTATATGGCTTTTGATTACATTAAAGCAATTATTTCCTGGCTCATGTGAAACTTTGGAGATGAGGAAATGTTCAGAAAGTTCTGTGGAAAACAGATGGATGATTCCACTTCCTGTGGCACACAGAGTACCAGAATTTTGTCTGCCAGAAGGGAACTGCCTGAAGTTACCTTTGCATCCCTGGGTTCTTTGGTCACTAACAGGGATTGACCTTAACTACTCATTTCTTCAGTAGATGCATAAGAGTCTCCTGTTTTCCTTTCCTTTAATCCTTGTTTCCATCACATGCATGAATGTGATTTAATTTTCCTTGATTGAAATTAGCAAGTGAATTTGTGATTTATTAAGAAAACTCATCCATCCCCATGAACACAGTGTGCAAGTGATTTCTCCAGGAAATGAGGCTAAAAGTGGTGATACTCATATTTTATCCTTTCTGCAAATTAGCTGTATTCTGACTACCTAGCCAGCATCGTTCAGTGTGAGAACTTAGTAGTGGAAGCTGCTTTGCCCCAATGGCTTTCACCCGTAATGATCATCCTGGAGGTATTTCAAAATGGTTCACGTTGAACTGTGTGATGTGATCATCATAAATTATGTGTAGTGAAAGGCATATAGTTCACATAGGAAACTTTAAACATTGTATTATTTCCTCACTGAAAATAAGTCCCCTTTTTAACCTCAGTTACAGGATTCTTTGTTATAATCTGTGTTTTCTGAGTTTATAAATGGGTTTTCTTCAAATGAAATAGTTGGAAGTGCTGCGGCTGCCCAGCCCCTGGTCTGTTTTTGCCAGCAGTCTGTCTGTCCGGTAGCGGGGCCGTGCTGATGGCACAGCTCGGCGGGACTGGCCGGCTGCGACAGCCGCTGCTGGCCGCCGTGCCGGTGTCACCTCCCGGGAGCGGGAGGCAGGGCCGTGCTGAGAGCTTCTGAACAGAAAGGTTGAGATACGCTGAAAAAACCCAGCTTTCTCCAGGGATATCAGTCTGCTTTCAATGTAATGAATGCTTTAATTAAACATCTAAACACGTTTCTATTAAGCTTTAGATCATACTGATTTTTAAAGCCACCTTTAAAGACAATGTAATTTAGATTAATTTTATTAAGCTTGTGAAAATCTCTCGTGACTACTTACTTCTCTGTAAGTAGCAAAGTACTGTAAAAGCAAGAAAACATTATGTTGCTTTTAGCATAAACTTGTTGATTGTTATAGGTAATTTAGGAAATATTGGCTTAAACTAAACGAGTATTCAAGCCAGCTCCTCTGTGAATTTAATTTAACGTCATTTCTATATTTAAACTGCTTCCTTCTTCTCTGGTGGTGTTCAGGTTCGTTTGTTGAGCTAGGGGAAGATGAGGAGTGTTCCAGGCGCTCATGGCCACGAGCAGCGCCGCGCTCGCACTGGTGTGTACACCTCGTGCTGTGTGTAACTCCGGCAGAAGCGCGGAGTGCAGCAGGGACTGCGGGAAATCAGACTTTCCCCGGCCGAACTGTTCGGAGTTCTGCTGCCCCGCCGGCCTCTCCGCGGCCCCCAGGCCGGCAGGCGCGGGACGGCACAGAACGGCACAGAACGGGACAGAACGGGGCAGAGCGCGGCGCTGCTCCAAACGCGCCCCTCGCTCAGGCCCGCGGCCGGCGCGGCGCGCCGCAGTCCCAGCCCGCCTGCCCCCGCCCTGGGCGGGACGGGATGGGGCTGGGCTCCCCGGGATTTCGTAACCGGCCCTGGGGAGGGCTCAGCCGGCCCGTCCCGCCCCGGGACCTGCGACGAGGAGCGGCCCCCGACCCTCCCCCGCGGCCGCCGCTCCCCTCCCCCGGCCGGCGGAAGGACAAATAGTCCTCGCCGCATTGTTCGGCCCCGCACAACTTTGGGCCGCTCTCGGCCGGCGGGTGGAGGGGCGGCCCCGCGGAGGGGCGGCGGCCGGGCGGGCACGGTCACCGTCACTGTCACTCCGGTGCCCCGGGGCAGCGGGACTGGGGGCGGCCTGCGCTCGGCGCGCCCGGGGCTCCGCCGCGGGGCTCTCGCAGCCCGAGGGGCCGCTGGCGGGGCAGCTCCCGCCGGCCTCGGTCCCGCCGCCCGCCCCGGGCTCTGCGGGCGCGGTCACGGCGGGCGGGTGGCCCCGCTGTGCCCGGCCCGGTTCTGCTGCGGGGAGTGGGACCAGAAGGAATCATCTCTGATGGGGCCTTCACGCCGTGATTTCTCCTTTCAGGCGCCTTCTTTTTTTAAACCTCCTTTCCCAGACAACTTTTATAGGAATTCCTCTTGAGAGGAGGTCCCTTACGGCGAGCGAAAGCTTTTACTCACCCCATGCTCAACCATTAGCATTTGTCAGCGGCAGAAAACAAGTGAAGTGTAGCTGTCAGTGCCCCACAGAAACAGGTTTTGATTTAACAATAGTCACTGCAGATTTTTTCTCTGGTCACCTCCTAAGTAGTACTCTTTGGCGACAGGTTTCAGCATTGTAGCCTCCTGCAAATGTTCTAAATCTTTCTGATTGTAGAATATGTTACATAATATATATGTTATATAATTTTAATTACTGCGAGGTAAATATAGCAGGCAGCAAATTCGGTTATCTGTAAGATGGGCTGTACTGATAACAGCAAGCACTGTGTAATCGTGAGGCTTGGGCATAGGAACACAGCTCTGTGATCTTTCATAGGATACTTTTCCAGTCTATTTTGCAAGATGTAAGAAGAACAAAATGCCTCTCCAAGAACTTCATCCAGAAATTTCATGCATTACAAAAAAATATTTTAATTTTTTATTTGCTCAGGTCAGCTTCCAGGTGAAGGAGCACATCAGTGAGAAAATGGAATTGCTTTGTCCATCCTAGTGCAGGAAACAATGTTGTTATCTCCTTATTGCTGACTCCAAATGAGCATTGCGCTCTGTACAGGGAAGTTTACTGGAAGCAATAGAAAGAATTCAGTAGTTTAGGTGAGGGCAGGAATTTGTTGTAAGAAACCAAACAAGAACAACAACAAGCTGGAGCAGGGAAGAAGATTTGCTGACTTTTCTTCAGGGCTGTGGATTTGCCGAGCAATAGCATTTATCATGAATAGGTTGTTGGCTGTGGATGCAAGCTGACCACATACATGTTGATTTAAAGGAGCTGTTCCAGTGAAAACTCCATCCTTGGTCAAGTGCTCTGTTGGGGATCACCCTAGGAGTTTGTACAGTTTGAGTGGTGATGGTGAATTAATTCAGCATCTGTAATTTTGAGAATAAATAAGCCAAAAGGAGACATGCAAGCTTAATGATTCTATTCACACAGGCATGATACATTAAATAGTAATACGGAATACATTTTCTCACATCCCTGAATGCACAACAGCTGTCTGCTGTATCAAATATTTTTCCTTTAAGGAGTGGGTGGAAAGCAATTCATGAAGGCTGTGAAAGCTGCATATGAGTGTGATTATTTTCAGGGAGTTGTGCTCAAGTGATTTGGGTTTTATATTCCTCTTAATTTTTTTATTATGTTCTGTATGTAATTCTTCATTTTCATGGTCACGTTGAAGCATGTGGAAGAACGCTGCCACCGCCATCTGGCAAGTAGCAATTCCCTGATAGCTCTGGTTGGTCGCTGACCATATTGATGTTGGTAGCTCAGCTGTCAGGGCAGTTACCATAAAGATTTACAGTTGTATTGTGTGTTCTGTCAGAGTCTGGAGTTCACTGATGACTTTGTGTGCAGAGGTTTACCTTCCTATTACTTGCACTACTCCATGACAGACCAAAGACTTCTCTAAGGGAAGGGTATTTATTTACAACACTGACACTTCTCTTGGTAGGAAATTCATTGATGAAAATATTTTTGGGAAAGTATCTACAGGAATACAGTCCTGATTGCTGGAGTCCTGGCTTGTAAAATCAGTAGTAAAATTATTAGTGCTTATGATTGCTCCTGTATTTTCCTTCTATCCATCTGAATTGTTGTTCCTTACATAGTGAAGACCTTTTATTTTTAATGAAATGAAGGAGAAGAGGGTGTAACAATAACAAAAGGGGGTAGCATTTTAGCCTGCTACATAATGTACAGGAAAGGTACAGTCATGTCACAGAACAGTTGGAAGTTTTTGATTTTTGTGTGATTTATATACTATACTTACTGCATTTGCACATGTACGAGGAAAGAACCATATCTAGGAGTTGCAGCAGGAATCAGTCTGGAAGTATTTTCTTTCTTGCAAAGCGGAAACCATTATACCTGTTTGAACCAGGTTTCAGACACTGGTTTCTTCAGACCTTTAAAAATGTTTACAATATATACTGCCTTGGATTTTGGATTTTTTTTTTTAATGTTGATAGCATTGGGTTTTGTTTCATTTTCTATGTATGGCTATGACAGAATAAGGATATGAAATGCATTTTTAAAAAACTCTTTGCAGTGAACAGGAATAATTTATAGGGAGTGGCAGAGCTGAAAGGATTCTAAGTAACACCTTGAGCATGGGGTTGGAGATCCTGAGAATAGGTGAAAGACAGCATTTCATATACATAGAACATAATGCCTTAATGTTTTGAGTGTACAGTTAGTTCTGGGCAGTATAACATGGTAAGGGGTTAAAAACTGAATACATTAAAGATTCCAAATCTCACAAATGTGGAAGAATAAGTTCAGTACCCAGGAAACATTAGGTTAATTATATTTTGAATTTTACTGTAACAAAGGATGTGATAGTTACACATCTTCCACAACACTTTTAGTTGAGCTACCTGCAGAAGTATGTTCTGAAATTTCTGATTTGGCCAGCTCACTACAATTTTGTGTTCCCCAGCAATCTTCTTTAGGTCAGACTCACAGTGTATTTTGGTCAAAGCATACCTTCCTGAGGCCTTGTGTACTTCCTAAATTGTCTGGCATAATTTCTGGAAAGTTCATTTATGTTCTGATAAATTTTCTCTAAGTGCCTTGTATTTTTTTTGAGAGGACGGCTAAGGCCGGGAGGTGTAATGCAGACTGCTACAATGTGACTTTTGGCAATGAGCACGTTTACTCAGCATCTGCACGAGAAAGTGACATGTCGTTGTGGAGCAAATAAAACGTTTTGTGGTATTTTCTGTAACTTTAAACCCTATGCCATGGATTATATGGCTATATCATCTTTCACTCAAAGTTTCTAGCTGCAAATAAAAGCCTGTAGATGTGAACTTTAAAATCGATGTCAGAGGGCAAATACAAAGTATTTGTATTAACAAAGAATATATAATCATCTATATCTTAACAAAAAAAGATATAATTTTAATCCAATTACACATCAGTACAAACAAATGCTAGCATTATTACTTCCACTTTCTGTACATTTAGCCAGCTTTCTAATCAATGCTTATCAGGATTGCAGCTGTACTGATTGGTACTGAGTGCCACTACTGGTTAAAAGTAGCATTTCCAGAGAAACAATATCTTCTCAGTAGGTATATAGGGGATCTTGTAATAAAAATATGTTAAAGAATGTTTCTCATGAAATGTATAACGATCTGTGTCAATGGGCACTTCCCTCTAAAGTGTAGTATTATTTATACTTCAAAGAGAAAAAGTACATACTTATATCCCTCAGGGGCACAGAGAATGGAAGTCATTGTGTTGGTATTTTAATACAAATTGCTTCCTGCATTTCTAAGTGGCAAATATATGAATATTCATAGAATCACGAGGCCAAATGATCATCCAGCACAAGGCATGTAAGGGAGAAAAATGGAGGAGCATCTCCAGAATCTCCAGTTTGTCTTTGCCTGCGGGTGGTAAGTTTGTTACCACATTCCCGTTCCTCCGGAAGATGTCAGAGTCAGGACCCGGGTGGGAAGAGCTGCTTTGAACGGGAAGGGTGTGTGGCTGGAGAGCCCTCGGTACAGCCTGCTGCTTTCCAGAGCTGGGGGCCTGCCAAGCCTGTGAGGGATGCGAGCTCCTCCACACTGCGTGCCCTTCCTCACTGCGCTTACCGGCTCCCTGTGCCTTTTGGGTTCTCCGGGATTTTAGTATCCTTTCTCATTGTCCTTGTGTTTCGTAAATACCCTTGCTCCAAAAGAGCAATCTGCCAGTAGCTGCCTAGATTATTGCTTTATAATTCTCACTTTCGGAGGGAATGGTAGCTGGCCCTCGCTAGCTGGGGTCAGAAAGGAGCAGGCCCAGGCCCAGGTGGTGGCAAGTCGGTGCCACCTGGGGGCTCTGCAGGCTCGAGAGACGGGCGTGCGACGGAGCCCCGGCACCGCACCGGCCCCGCTCCGCTCGGTGCCGGGGAGAGCCGTGCGCCTGCCTTGGGCCGGTACGCTGCGGTGTGGGCTGGTTCACGGACACGGAATAAACTTCCCAGCAGGACAGGCTGGCAGGGCGGTTTTGTGAGAAGGAGAAGGAGCACAAAAGAGTGATTTGTGTGTAGCGGTGGCAGGACGCAAATGAGGGCGCAGGTTCTTTGCAAGCTGCTTCCCATTCCTGCACGGAAGCCGTTGGGCTGGTTCCCCTTTAGCATCACCTGTTTCAGAGGGCTGCAGAGTTTATTTGAGTGTGTGTTCTTGAAGTAACAGCCATGTTCTTGTGCTTCGACACGTTACGGTTTTAATGGCACGTATTTAAGAGGAGGCTGCTAATGAATGCTTAAAAATTAATGTAATTTACATGCCATTTTATTTTGAGCAGTAAGACTGTGTATTGATATATTGAAAGTATTCAGGCGTATTTTAGGGTATGTGAATTCAGGGTGAGTGCGATAATGTCTTTTGGGGCACGTGCATTGCCGGCAGTGCTGCATGTCGAGGTTTGCTGTCGGTTTGGCTGAGTTGGGGACCGCTGGGGAGGGGTCTGTTTCCGCGGGGTGCGTGTTTCCCTCAGCTGCCCGTGGGGACCCGCTTCTCCCCATCTGCTAGGGGGTCCTGGCCCCGCGTCCGGGGGCGAGGCGGGTGCCGGGGCGGCTCCCGTGGGTGTCTGTAGATCCCCGCCCGCCCCGTTCGAGAGCGGCGCGGCGCGACAAGGGTTAAGGCGGCGGCGCTCGGCGCGGAGGGATACGGAGCCGGAGCCGTGAACGTGGTGCTGAGGCTCTGTAAGCAAAAAAATGTCCGCCTGAGGGAACCCACAAGTTCCTTCCAGCGGGGGGGGAGCGCTCGGCTCATCGCCTCCCACCCAGCCCGCGGCCCGCGCGCCGCCGCCGGCCCGGCCCTGGTCACCGGAGCGTACAGGGGCAGCGGGTAAGTGCGGGCGGCCGCGAGAAGTTGGGAGAGAGCGGCGGGGGAGGGAAGCGGCGGCCGGGCGCTCGCAGGGGCAGAGGCGGCGGCAAGGGGACGGGGCCGCGGGCGCGCGGGCGGGAGTGGGGCTGCCCGGGGCGGCGGCGGGGAGACCGCGGGGGAGGCGGAGGTTCCTCTGGGGAACCCGAGGGGCGGCAGCCGGGGCCGGCCGCGCTGGTGGCGGAGCGGGCGTGCGGGGTCTCCGGGCCGCGGACGGCGGGCAGGAGCGAGTCCTCGCGGGCGGCGCTCGGCGTCTACCCGCGCTCATAAAGGACCGGGCGGCTCGGAAACTTGCTGGGGCGCGGGGCTGCGGCGGCTCCCCCGCGGCGCCCGCCGGTACAAGGGAAGGCGCGGGCCCCTCCCGTCCCCGCCGCCGCACGCGCATTCCAGCCCCCCCCCCCCCCCCCCCCCACCCGCCCGCTGGTGGCGCGCGCGCCCGGTCCCGCGTGTGCGCGTGCGGCGCGCGGGGGCGGCTCCCGGCCCGCCGCGGTCCCGAGCGCGGAGCGGCGGCCGCGGCCCCCGGTGGGTGGGTCGGGAGAGAGGGGGAGGGGGAGCCGGCACCGGCGGTAATGCCGGGGCAGGGATGGCTCTGCTGAGGCTCGTCCGGCCCCGCTCGTCAGCCCCATTGTTGCGGGGACAGTGAGTCACTTAATCTCTCGCTAATTCTCCGGACCTCGCCGGGCCGCGGCTGTTTATTTGCTTTCTCTTGCCTGGGGGGGACTTAATTCCTGGCTGCCGCCCTTCTGCGGCGTGACCGTGCCTTGCTCGAGGTTGGGGTAGAAGTGGAATGAGGGAGAGGAGGGAGCCTGAGGAAACTTGAAGAGAGTTGGTTAGTTCGGGAAGCTGCTGCCGCCGATCCCCTCCGCCCGCCCGGCCGAGCGAGGCTCCCCCGGGAGTCTCCACCCCGCCCCAGGGGCGCAGGTACCGGAGGGAGGCCCCTGTTCGCCGGGGCCCGTTCGCGCCGTGAAGTGCTGCCTGTGCCTCTCTCCCTGTGCCCTAGAAAGGTGATCGGAGGAGCGGAGGAAGATGAATTCCCAGCAGCAGAGGATGGCCGCTATAGGAACTGACAAGGAATTGAGCGACTTGCTGGACTTCAGTGCGGTAGGATATTCTCTGAGGTCTCCTCATGACTTCTCCGTGGTCGTGCGCGCTGAGGAGCAGGGGCAGCAGCGTGCAGGGCTTGGCTGGGTCTGCCTCAGCCAAGTTGGACACCTGAACTTTGATGTAATGTCTAGACTTCCAGATTTAATACTGTAATACCAGCTGGGTCAATTGGTTTAGCTGGTTAAAATCAGGCTGACCCAGTGGTGGCATAATCTAATAATTAACATTGGTTAAGCTGGTGTGTGGCACTGGTACCTTGGGTCTTGGGTGGTTTTTTTTTCTTATTTAAACAAAAGAAAAATTATTTCCCACAAAAAAGAAGTTAATAAGTGATGGTCTTGGCTAAGAAAATTGTAGGTATTTTCTGTGTGTTACTTTTACCATACCAAAAAGGCTCCTGATTTTTAAATATAATAGAAAACTATTGCATCTTAAATGCTGCCTTTGTGCAGTGACTTTATACTTAGAGATCAGTAAAAAAAATGTAAGTCGTGTAGTTATTTAAAATAGTCACAGTAGTAGGAGGTGTCCTTTTAGTTTTAAGTTGTTTGTGTTCACATAGAAATGAGGTTTTGGTCCTATTAAGGAGTACTTCAGCTTATTGGTTTTGTGTGTCTAAACACACGTCTTGCATTGTTTTCAAGGAGAAATAGAAAAAAAAAACTGTTTCCTTTTAACCTTTTTTCTGTTTCCATTAATAATTGAGCACAGATTTTCAAAGCCAATTAAAACATGTCTTTTTTTTCTTTGCAGATGTTTTCCCCACCTGTAAATAGTGGAAAAACCAGACCAACTACACTAGGAAGCAGCCAGTTCAGTGGATCAGGTAGGATGCATCCGAGACACATAATGTTCATCTCACTGGGTCTTAATGTTTCAGTGTAGTCTCCATGTTCTCAGAGAATTGTAATCTTTCATTTGTGCATATTCTCATAAGATATTCAGATCAGTTAGAGATGTGCTGTTTTGATCTTTATAGTGCATTTTGCTAACTTTAACCATGGTTTTCCTCTCTGTCTTAGACTATTAACTGCAGTACAGTGAAGTGTTGAGTGTCTCTGGTCATACTGACATGGAAGTTGTAAATTTGTTGTATTAAACATGAACAACTGTGGTGTTTTTGTTTAAGAAAATCAAGCCTAGATGTTCAATTAAGCAATTTCCTAGTCCCCTTGTACGAAGGGAGAAAACTGCTGTAAAATACCAAATAGTTAAATACTCCTGACTCAAGGACATGCTATTTTTAAATGCAGTGCTTAAGGAAAATGTGAGTTTAATAAAATTTTCTAGTACTATGTAGCTCTCGAAGATTTGGCAACTAGAATTTTCTTGTGTTGAAACTTAATCCATGCATCTGGAAAGCAAGTAACTGTGTATTTATATGTTGCACGTGTTTTGTGGCTTCAGTGTATTATCACATTGTCACTGGGTCCACCTCATTGCTGTGTCAGAGACCTTTAAGCTAGGACTGCAGTGGGAAATAAGTGCAATTTTAAAACAGGTGCTTTGTGCCATTCCCTAAAGGGAATACTTACTACAAAAGAGAAACCAGAGTAAGTTTTTGATAGAACTTTTTATGTAGGTTCAACTTGTTTGAATACAGTGAAATGATATTTTCGATCCTATGGATACAAAAAAGTGATGTTTGTGTTTTAGTTAATGAAAATAAATGTTTAGAATGCCAGTAGAGTAGTGAAGTAGTGGCTTGAGGTTTTGCAGTGACATCCCCTATTAGCCTCTTAGGTTGTCAGGGCTGCTACCTTGGGAGTCCAAAAGACACTGCATTTTAGTAACACTTAAGGATTTTTGTTTTTAAAAGCATCTTAAAACTTATCTGTTGAGTAATTTTAAAATTTTCCAGAGACTGTCTTTCACATTTAATTTAATGAAACTATGTAGCAAATGTAATTGTTACATACTTGAAGGAGTCTTCAAGTTAGGTTTTCTCCTGAAATAAACAACTGGCTTCCTCTTCCTCTTTGAAAGTACATCAGGTGTAAGTTAATGGCAATAGTAAGACAGCAAATCTGTCTTAAAATGTAGTTAATATTTAAATTTTTAAAAATGCAAGTATTTAAGAGAGTTGTTTCCCTGAAGCTTGTTTTAAAAGACATTCAGGCACCTAAAGCTTAATTGTGGGGAGCACAGCCTGAACACCTCATCCCGCTTTGTCCTTGCTTTCCCTGAATGAGTAGAATGATTTTCTGTTGAATAATAAAATTTTAATTTTTACATAAGGTCTTAGAGCACTGCGAAGTAATGTGGCATGTCCTATTTGTAGGTAATGCTTCCCTTTCTTCCCTTGGATGTTTTAGAAAAAGAGAGAATGCCAGAATAGTTATTTCTTTAAGAGAAACAGTGTGACTCCTTGAATTTCTTTACCAATATGGTGTATCCTCCTATAAATACCAATTCTCATTACAACACTGCAACTGTCAAACAAGCTACAACCTCAGCTGGGTTCCCTTTGGAATGATAGTGGTATATATTTGTGGATTTTCATTAAAAACATTTCTAGCTGTAGAAATCTAGTGGATAGTGGATTATATGCCCTAATTCTGGTCATGTTATGATCTAAGCCTTTACCTAGGGTGATTGCTCTGCAGGAGTGAGAGGTGACAAATTTCTTTATTAGTTGTGTTCTGGGACATTGTTAAGTATTGTAGAAAAACTATGCCAAGATCAGTGATGAAGTACAGGCATTTACTTTCTAAGTACTTTGATTTAATTGTGATCTTGCTATAATTTCAAGTGTTTTGTAACTTGTAAGACAAACAATACTTAAAAGCTTTTTTTTTTTAACTGACCAGAGATCACTTTTTAAAGAGAAACATGAAAAGAGGAGGTATTTTTTCCTTTGAGCTATCTAGGATTGAAAATCCCACAGTGCACAGATTCCTAAAAAGTACTTCTTTTTTTCTTTGGGTGTTGCTGCCTCTTACAGAGACTTTCAGTGTTTTGATGGCAATTAGAGAAGTGAAGCTTGCTTTAATATCTTTCCCATTAAGCTAAGTTTTATTTTTGTAATATTTTTACAAGCATGCTAGAGGAAAGTGCTTTCTTTTTCTTAGTTGAAGTAAGAGTGTGTTCATTGTTTTTTATTTTAGAGGCCTCTCTTTCTCATTTAAACTTAAACATCTGCAAACACCTCCCCTCCCCCTCCAACCTGTCAGTGATTTGAGATTCAGCCTAATGGCCCCCATTAAGTAGGTGAAGATCAGTGTATGTCTACGTGGCTCTTAAGACTCTACATTTCTGGGAAATTTGATTTAGAAGGAAGGAATGCTTGCTTGGTGCTTTTTCCTCATCACTCACTGATCCCTAGTTTGAAGGGACAAATTAGTTGCTGTTAAAGAATGGATAAGTTTTGTTTGTTTTTCAGGTGTGGTTTTGTGAAGTGTTGGAAATACTGGAGTGCACGTTATTAATCCTGATGTAACAAGCTCGATTTGCTATAACTCTGCCAGACTTCTGTTGATTATATTTTAGAAATATATGTATAGTTGGGTTGCATGAATAAAACAGCTAATACAGCTGATCTATAATTTGTAAGAAATTGCTGTCTTGGATTGACAGATGAACATTGTGTTTTGATTAAGAGATAGCTGGGGCAGGTTTGCTTTCCACAGGTCAATCAGTTATGAATGAAAGCTGCAGATAAAATAAGTGAACTAATCTGATATATTGTAGTATATTATGACAGTAAGTCGTGTAAGCTGCTGATAAAGTCAAATAACTTGGTCAGACTGCTGGTGAAAATAAACATATTGGAAAAGTAACCTGATATGTAAGCCAGTGAGTTAAGCCACAAAATATTCCTTGTCATACCTGCTGTACTTAATTCTTGTTTGAAACAGAACTTGTCATTCTTTTCTTCTCCAAAGCCAACTTCTGAAGATGAAGCCATTTCTGTCTTAGAAACTTTACTAGAAGGTTGCAAAGGTCAGAGATTTGTTCCAATGGACTTTTTAATCAGGAGGTTTTTTTTTTTCTTTAGATTTTATGTAAAATCTAAATCTTCTGTTGCTGCTATGGGTAAAGGTAGTGTTTGTGATTTACAGTGACTTTTTTCTTGTTTTGCCTTTGTCTAAGCTACAGCACGTATACCAGTACAAACTTGGATGGTTATGATTTTGCCCAACACCCTTTATTTATTACAGTAATTCCATTTACAACCAGTCACAATAATCATGTGCCACCATAGGCAGTTTTCTTATGTTTTTTAGTAGATTTGATCACAATCTCAGTTTTTTTGTGAGTTTTTAAATCTCAGGTTTTTATTTTAAATCTAAAATAACTCCCTTTTGTGTTTTTTTTTTGTCTTTTGCAAAGAAGAGTAACTCAGAGGCAATATTTTTCTGTGGCCTACCATTTTCAATTTAGTACCTTTTTCAATGTACTAATAGCATTATTTATTATTTTTGCACATGGCTGTGCACATGCATCAGTGAGGTATCAGTCCAAGAGATGAAATAAGATATTGTGGATGTATAGCAGAAAAGAGGGATAAGAGTTTAAAGTAAGAGGTACAGTTGAGGAGCCAAGTTGTCAAAATATGGCACCTCTCTTTCTGTAAGCTTCTTCTGAAGTTCATGGAAACTAAGTATGCAACTTTGGGAGTGAACAGCTTTGGGCACAAACCTTGTGTGTACCCAGACATTCCTAATATATGCAAAAACTTCTGAAGGTGTATGTTTGTGTTGGTTTGGTATCTTTTATACAAATTCAAGAGACTGACTGGCTGCCCTGTCCACTTGTCTCTACTAATGTACTGAGTTTTTAAGGGATGCCCTGGATTGGGATAGGCTGCATATGACTTTATGCAAAGACCATTTAAGTTGATAGCCTGCCATTATCCTGAGTGTCCCTAAATCAGGGCCATGTGTCTTGAGAATGGACACAATGGCAATGCTTGAGCAGCTCCCTTAAGTTACCAAACAGTGTTTCCAAAATTAACAAAACCTGACTTTGTCAATCCTGTGAACTCTTACTTCCTTTTCAATTTTCTTGTAAAAGAAACAAATCAAATTAAAAAAAAAAAAAAAGAATTTGGGAGAGTTGGCTGGAGGAGCAATGGTTTAGATACTCTGTTCATTGATCTATTCAATTGCTGAAGAGAAAAGGCACTCTTGTTGTGTCTTAAATGCTGGAAATCTGGAGTGGCCTGTTAAGCATTAGTTCATGCAGCAGTATAGCTTTTTTATTAAAAAAAAAAAATCTGGATTGTCCTCTAGCTTCATTAAAGGTGAACCAGCAGACCTGGAAACCTGGCATTTCATCTTTGGTCTGAGGGGTGCTAAATTCTGTCCTCCTCTGAAGAGCCTTAGGAGAGTTGAAGAAGCCTTGTGCTTGAAAGCAGAAGGGTGTCTGTGGCTTCTTTACCTTCCTTTTTTTTGTAGGGGGTGACCCATGGCTTTCTCTTCAAATGGGCCAGATGCAAGTGAGAGCAAGATTCCAGTCTGGATCCCTCACCTGTTGCATTTAGAAGCCTGAGGGTGATGCAGAGGCAGTAAATTCATGACTCTGCAGCTTGCCTGTTGGCAGTCCCTGTCTCACTGCTGCTGTCACATTTCCTCCTTCCATTCCTTGTCTTTGGAAAGATAAATTACCAGGCATGCCATGAAAAGTCCTGAGAAGTATAGTGTATATTCCTGTGAGATACAGCTTCCGTACTCCTGTTTAGAAAGAGAAGGGGAAAAAATGTTGGATAAGTAGAGAGAACTGACAACCCAGCTTTGAAGCAGTGTATTGCAAGGTGTTTGTGGTCATATGGATATTGAGGTTTTAGGGATTGAGGAAAAAGACTAAAACAGCTCAGTATTCTGAATCCAGCTTAGTGAGCAGAGGAATAAGTGTTAGTCCATTGTTCATTACTGTTGACTTTGATTTTGAAAGATGAAGGTATAAACCTCATGACACTTGGTCAGAAATTGTTTGCTGTTTTCCAAACAGAAGATCTGAGAATTTTAATAGTGCTGGTCTGACTTCTGTTTAGAGATACATTTGACACCATTACTAAGGGAAACTGAATTTTGCTGTGTTGGCATGTAGAAAGCATTCTTTCAAAAAGTTAATCCTGTATTTCCAGCAACTTTTTCCTTAGATGAGAGCAGCAGTGTGGTCACTGTGTTACAGGCACAGCATGCAACCTCCAATCCACATATAAATATTACTGATTTGGGATGCAGGGAGGATCTTTGCAATGATTTCTGGATGGCTTCAGAAGATCTGGGATGCAGTACTGCCTTGTCCTTTCCTGATGTGGATCTAAGGATGAGGCACCTTCCACCATCAGCCTCCCCTCAGCCAGTAACTCTGTGTCCTGCCAAATTTTCTGATCTACTGTAAGTGATGAAGAGTATTCAGAATCTTTGGACAGTGGTCTTAATGGCATGTGGAAGGAACAGGATTTGAAATTTTGTATTTATCCAGACAGCAGATTTGATAGAAATGGTAATGTGAGGACTAAGGGTTTGAGTAAAGAGGAGGAAGAGCAGAATGAATGGGATTCTTATGTATTTGTATGTCCTTTAATGTCAGCTGAGCTTGTAATCTCCCCCTGTAAAACTTTAGTGTCTGCAGCTTTTGCTGAGTTTTAGCTTTTTTTGGGTATATTTGTTTATGGTCCCTTTTTGATGTTTAGCAAAGGAATTTCATGTTAAAAGCTTATCATTCATACATGCTTGCCAAAGTTCCCCTTCCCCTCACTTCTTTCCAGCTGTCACACAAAGAGGATTTAACCCCTTAGATGTTTTTCTGTCAAGTTGCTGTGACAGCTGTTTGTCTCAGGTAGTTCTACTTTATCCATAGCTGAGCCTGCAGATACCATTATATGAGTTTCTGTTAATCTACCCTATACTCTGGCATTAACTTGGTAAACTATATTTTCCTGAACTTGCTAAAGGCATAGTGTAAATTTTCAGGGCTGAACATTGTGTGTATTTATGAAGAGGAGGTTGTTTGGTAATATAATACCATCCCACTTAGTAAGAGTGAAGTTTGTGGGGACTGTTTCTAAAATCAAAGCTGCACATAAACTGAAATAGTTTGCTAGGTTTCTGACCTCTCTTGACCAGGGAGATGCAGTTCTGTTTGTTACTCTATTATGGAACATTTATGTTTACAGGGAAATAGCATTGAGCATTTTCAGAACCATATCAAATTTATTAAAGTACCCACAGAGCCAGATGTGATCTATGGGATATAATAAATAAGTCTTCTATCTTAAATATACTTCAAAATAAATACAAATTTTCATACTTGAAAAATTCAGTTTCAATAAGTGACCTCATGAAATAAAGTATCTTCTCGGAAAACCTTTTTTTGCAGGCATTATCTAATTCAACGGGTTAGCACTTCTTCAGAAATATGTAGCAAAACTTGGTTGGTTTTGTACAATCTTCTGTGAGGAAGTCACCAGATTGGAAATAAATAAACAAAAGCGGTGTTTTCTTTTGCATTTGAATTATTTGGAGATTGTTATTGAATATGCATAATTAATTCTAAATGGTGTATTCACCTTTATCGCTTTTGGCTATTAAACATTATAGGAAAAGGTAGGAAAAATTATCATTCTAAGGATAGGAAGTTTTTTTTTTTTTATTTTTAATAACTGAGAGGTTTTTTCCTGCATTATATTGTAATGGCCAGTCCTGCATTTTTTGGGTTTTGTTTGCTTTTTGTTTATTTTTAATTAATTTGAAAATTTAGCACTCCTCAGTTCTATTGTATACTTCAACCTGATGATTTGGAGGTATTTTGTGGTACTTGATGGACTTTTTAAATACTACAATGCATTATTTACTAGTGGTTGTAGGGGCAAAGTTGTTTGTTTCTTATTTTTTTCTATTATGACTCTAAGATGAGATAATGATAATTTTTTTTAATGTCTTGAATGAATGCCTTGTGTTTTCATCTGTAAAACAAAACTGTGTTTGTAAACACAACATTCAAAAACATAAAGGACGTACTTCTCTGGTGAAGATGTTAACTGAATACCAAGAATGATCAGAAAGAGTAGCTTTTGTTATATTTATAATATCTCACTGTTTTCAGAGGATAATCAGGCTAAAAAGTACCCAATCTTCAGGACTTTGTTAGATTCTTGTATACTAGAGATGTGATTTCTTATTTTTTTTAAGTAAAGGACTGAAATGGCTTTAAAATGCATAAACTTAATGTTTTACCAGTGTAATGCAGAGAAATCTTGCTTGACCACACCAGAATAATTGTTGCTGGTGTGTTAAGGTAGTATTTGGAATGGGGAGGTGAAAAAGACCTGACTAAAAGTGTTTACTTTGCAGCGCTGAGAAATGCTCTCTGTGAATGGTAGTAAAAACTTAGCATAAAACTGAGAAAAGTTTATCTTGGACAGACAAGTTGTACATTTTCATATTAGGGCTATGGAAGTACATTTAAAAGATGGTCCAAAAGTGTACATTTTTATTACAGTAGCAATTCCTTGCTAAGTGGAATATAAGTAGGTTTAATTTTTTTTTTACATAGAGATTACAATTTGTGTATTTTTTTTCCAGAAGTAACTTTTGTTTGTTACAGTGGATTTTTTGCTCCTTATCTTCTGCAGAGATTGTCTATATTGTTTTTTGTAAGCATGTGAGGTATTTGTTTCACCATTCAAGTTAGCTTTGTTTTGGGATCAGATTTTGTTGGGTTTCATTTTGTGCCAGTTGTAGTTCAGAGCCGGTGGTGTCTCCGTGCCTTGATCAGGTTGTTAATTGTGTGGACTTCTAGTAAGAACTTGAACCACTTCTCCTTTGCTTTTCATGAACACGACTGTAGGACACATTTTGTGTTTAGCTTCTCTCTGGAAGAGATCTTTGCTCTTGCTGAAGCAGAGGTAACAGAACAAGACTTAGGCTGGGCCAGGAGTTTTGTCTTGAAGTGTGCTCTGAGCCATATTTTGTGGAAGTTATATTTTAGATGGTGTATTCTTTTCTTCCTTTTTAGATGTAAAGATGAATGCGCTGAGCTAATTGTTAGAAAAATGTACCTAGTTAATCAAAATACAAATCTGGCTATTTCTAGTTGTGTACATTTTGCAGGTAAAATGCAGACGAATATCAGACCATAAATGTGCATGTTCTGTGTGTTAAATTAAATTGAGTTTAAAACGTATTTTACCCTTAATTCAGTATAAACAAAAAATCCAGAGGTATTTTTAGTTTTCTGTAGGAGAATGGAATTCACTGTGTATATTTTTATTTTTTGTTTACTGAATGCAAGATACTATTGCCTTGGTTGTTATCCCAAGAGCGATTGTGACTGCCCTGTGAAATGATTAAATCAGACAGCTTTGCTTGTAGGACAAACATTTTTCATATTGTGGTGTTTCGACCATTTCCAATGCGACACCTATCCCGTTCCAGTTCTTTGTGCAGCAACTTCATGAGTCATAATCCTTGCAAAAGAACACAGCTTAAAATAATCACTGATTGTTTCTTTGCAATTCCATTCACTGCCCATTGCAGATAAATAAGAGCGGAAGCTACAATATCATTTAATCCTTCAGTGTTTGCTTTTGACGTGCAAAGTATTCTCTTGTAATAGAGAAGTAATCCATAAGGAGGGGAGCTGCTCTTTCATCTTCCTGAATGCTAAATGAAGCCAAGGCTTTTATGAAGAGATGGTGATTTAATGAAGATGACCGAGTTTTTGAGTAATGAAAAGCTTTTGTGTATTTCTAAAAATGATGTCTGGTGCTTACTACTGTAGAGCTCAAATGGCTGTATTTTGTAGTAGGTCTTTGCAGGATTAGTGCTTGAGATGCATAGATGCAAGGGGATTGAATAGAATGGTAATGCAAAAATTTTTTCCTTAGCTGGATTTTATAAAACAAATGCACATTTCTGCCAATTTGTGTATAAATGCATGTCATGTCTGGCATGTGTTCTCTGCTCTGTGCAATACTTTTATTTTGGTAACCTTGAAAATATCTCTGATATCATATTCCCTTGCCAGAGGACTGTAATAAGCGCACCAAAAAAAAATGGAGCATAAACTTTCAATACTACTTATGACAGGAACATCTGAATTAGATACTTGTGAGTATTTGTAGGATGTTGAATTTAAAAGCTCCTCAATTAAAAAAGCTCGCCCCAAAAATACCCAAACAAAACCAAAACAACAACAGAAAAAAATACAAACCAAAAACTTAATACAAAAGCCTGAAAAACTTCCCGAAAGCGCAAACCCCAAAAAAAACACAAAGTCCCCCATATTTCTTCCTCTTTCAGCTGTTAATGTTATTAATTTATTTGCAATATTTTTTAACAATCTGCAATATTACTACTTGCTAAGCAAGTCAGATAATACTGATACTTCAGAAGGAAGGAGAGAGCGGCTCTAAAGAATGCAAGACCATATCTTCTCCAGCACATACACCCAACATCCTACCAGGCCTTCAGGGTGTGAGTGCTGTACAGTACAACCAGAAGGAATCTTAAAAGGGGCTAAACTATTTTAGGCATTGTCAGAAACATTGAGAGTGCAGCCATGTTATGGTCTTTATTGTGTATGGGAAAGATAGAGCTGATCATCTGGGGTGAATGAACCTAGGTGAGCAACAGCAGGCAGGATTTTGTCTGTTTATGCAGATAAAATGTATGTAGCTATTACATTAAGTTTTGAGAAGGAATGTAATAAAAATGCAGAAATGGGTAAAGAACTTAGATTTCCTTCAGGTAGGTTTAAATGGCTTGAATTAGTGGCTGGTCCCTGTGTAGTAGTATACAAATGCTTACAAGGGTGAGAGTGATGCATGTGAGGTGTTTAAAACTCTGCATGTTCGGTGATTAAATCTCAGGATGTCAAGGGTGGTTTTGTGAATGCATTTCTGGGTAGAAGGTGAAGCATTCTAAGAGATTGTTAGGGGTTTTTTGTAGAGTGATGTAGTAAAACCAGAGTTTCTAGCCACATGTGTCTGTTATACTCATTAAACTCACTTTATTTCAAGATACTTGTTGAGTACTGAATAATAGTTTCAGTATTTTGCTTCTTTGCTATGTACTAACCTTTCCCTTTTCCTTTATCCTCATCCTGTTAGGGGAACTTGAGACCAGAACACGGGTAAATGCCTGAATGCAATTTGTATTCTATGCTAATGATAATATACTTTTTGGCTTTTGAATAGTCTAAATTTGTTTAATAAGGTGAACGGTATTTTTTCTCCCAGAGGCAGCAGTTTATAAGCAGGGAAGTGAAGTGAACTATCATAAACCCCCCCTGCTTTGTGCCTTGCATTCCTGCAAGTGCTAACTGGCATGTGTGTGACAGTGCCACTTGTGCTGCAGCGAGCGCTCCGGCGGAGTTTGGCCATCTCTCATGAGTGTGTCACAGGTTGTCTCTGCTTTGGATCCTGCAGAACATGCTGTTGCCATAGCAATGAAAGTCCTTCTGAAGGCAGGATTCCTGGCACAGCTCTTGCATCTCCTGAAGTGCTTGGTGCATTGGTCTGAAAGTACCTTGTCAGTATTAGCACATGGCTGGAGTAAAAAGAGCGGGAAGCAGAGATTTCCTTGAAATACTTATTTACTTCTTTGGTTAGTTGAACCCAGTGTTCATAAAGCTACAGCTTTTTAAAATCTTTCTCTCTGAACTTTTTGTGTATTTAACATACTGAGCTTGAATGCACGTAGAGATTGAATGGTTCTAGCAGCTAACCAGTATCACTGTCTGAGTTTCCCACAGTACTTGTTCCTTTTTGTACCTGGAAGAAATATTTTTTATGATTTCCTCTGTAGTTTTGAGTAGGGCAAAACAGTTAGGAAAATACACTGCTTCATTCATCATCCTTTTCTCATTCATGTTTTTGTTTTTTATAAGTAAAATGGTTGTCCTGCTACCATTTTATTTATAAATGTGACACTAATGGGGGAAAATCACTTGCAGAGGTGTAAAGTTTTATATATTTGGAAAATATACCTTACATAAGATCTCTTTTTCAGGAAACTCAGCTATGTCTTTGCATATAAATGCTTCTTCCTCAGACTGTAGTTACCAAATGTTAATTGTTTTCAAATTAGGAAAAAGCTATTAATTTCTTGTGTCACATTCGATAATATAGTTATTGGGGGTTTTTTAATATGTGAAGTGTTTCATCAAGATCAAGTGTGGGAAGTCAGAGACAATTTTTAGAGCACAGACTAGGCAGCCATAATATCCATTTCTACATGAGCTGTCAGGATGGAGTTGATTAATTTTTTGCTTATTTAAGAAGATAAAAAAATTTTAAATCTGAGGAATTGAAAAAAAAGTGGATTTTTTTAAAGTTTGGAGACAATGTGATTAAAACTGTACCACGTATTATTTTATGTGGACTGGGACTTCCGTGTCTTAAGTATTTCTTTTTTACTGAAAGAGCCTCTAGATGACATGAGTTCTGAAGTTATCCATTTAGTTTGCTCCATCCTTTACATCTGTTTATGTAACATAGCCTTTAGCTCTGTCACTTTCTCTGAAATAGATAAAAGTGAGAATTAAGCAAACACTTCATTCTTCTTTTTTTGCCTTCCAAGTGAAATGAAGGAAGAATGAATTAATGAATACTTTATTTTGTACTTGAAAATTTTCTGCCTGCTGCGGCAGATGTATGCATGTGCCACACTAGAGATCCTTAGCTGGGTCTTGTTTTTCAGTCCTGCCTGGCCTTGCTCCTTTGTCAGACAGGAGAGCAGCTCCAGCTTGGCTTGGCCTTGGGAAGCTGCTGAGCTGCTGCTCTGAGCCCTTCAGCCAGGACTTGGTACTCACAGTTTGTACGTGAGTTTGCCTGCCCTGAACAGACGGGCTGTGGTGTGAGGGCAGCAGATACTGCACCAAGGAGAGGTCAGCACTGATCACAAGGGGAGTCTGAACCAAGGGAATCAAGGCTGCTTGTTGTTGTTGTTTTCCCCTTTTAAGCAAATTTAGTGCTGCCTCAGCAGAAGTGTGTCCTAAAGATCTGCAGCTCTCCTTGGGAAGGCACACAGCTCTGACAAGCCCAGTACCCTCTGACTGCTGTGCCAGTTGGTCTCAAGTCACGTTTGGGAATAAAAGATCTTTCACAGCTCCAACAAATGTTCTATTTATGTGTCCTTTTAGCCTTTGAGTCAGTACTGATTGAGTAGGCACTGTTTTTGGGATTGTGGCAGTAGGGTCACTGACATACATTGAGATAAGCTCATTGTGTTCTGAATGTGTAAGTGTGTATAAATACTGGCCTGATTTTGTCAGGCTTAACAAAGATAGCATTTTAAATGAGGTTAGTATGAGAAGATAGGTATTTATCTTTTAAAATTCTAATTCTGAAATAGTTTTATACTTGCATGACTAATCCTTAAATAAAAGGCACAGGTCATTTAATTGATATAAAAAGCTTCTATATTGAAGTATTAGATGCTTTTCAATATTCTGTAGTTTTATAATCTATGCTATTGTTTTATTTGATCTGTTAAATTATAGTAACATGGAATACTGAAAAATTAACAAAATACGTAATTATTGAAATGTGATTTTTTTTGTCTGAATGACTCTTAATTTATATCTAAAAATTCACTAGGAATAGCAAAGTCCTAGGAAATACTATTACTCACTTTCTCCTTAGTGCTGTTATTTTTGTAAAATTGTAAAATTTTATAAAAAGTTAAAGCAGGCTTTTTATCTCCATTAAAAGCTTTTGTTAAGATTGTATCATTGCCTAGTGAAGGGAAGATATTCTTGAGTTTTAAAGGATGTAACAAAGAGGCAAAATTTCTGTTCCTGTTTTGCTACATCGTTGAGGAACTGCCTTTCTTTTTTTCTTTTCTATTTTCTGATTTCCTCAGCTCTAAAATGAGGGCTAGTGTTTACACTGTAGAACAGACAAGAAGTGTTTTTGAACTTGCTCAGTTAATGTAAATGGTGGAGTTGGAATGGGTTAATATCAATAACCTCATATGACCTAAGCAGAGTTAAATAAGCTTTTCAGTGTCAATATTCACTCCTTACTTTTGTATTTAGTTTGATGTCTCTGCTTGTTTAATTTAATCTTTTACTGATGTTGATCAATTTTTTTTTCAATTGAGTTCTTGCTGTGTCTACTATACAGCTTCTTAAATGTAGACGCTGTTATTGAAAAATGTGGAAATGCAAATTTCAGTCTGGGTCTCATATCAGCATTACAGAAACTGTTTCAGCACACCTTCACAGATTACATATATGTCTCACTTCTGTAAATTTTATTTGAATCTTATCCAAATAAGAAAACACAGATACATACATTTGCCTAAATTTCTTCAAGGAAGAAGATTTCTGGTCTAAAAAGGTTTCCTGATACATAAACAGAAAACAGCCCTGTCCATAGCTATCCTTTGTATTTAATGGATTAAATTCACTCTGACAGCTGGATATATGTACCAGTGTCTAGCCCATGGCCATGATCTAATAATCATGGATATGGTAACAAGTCGTCTAAAAAGATTCAGTAATCAAGTGGGTTTTTTGACAAAACCTACTCTGACTGGAACAAGAGATGAGGCAGTGTTAAATGTGGCTGCATTTGCCACTGTATCTGGATTCTGAGTACTTAAAAATTATCCTTTGTCTTGTTGTAGACAGAACCTATGCTCTAACAGCAATGGAAAAGCTGATTGTGCTACATCAGAATGTGTCTTAAAGTTAGAAAACAATTTTGATTTAACCTAATGATCATGAAGAAGTTTGTTTCTAAACAATAATTTTTATCTCCCCTAAGTGCTTTTTAACTTGTTTGCTTCTTCTGCCATAAAAATGGTTGTGTTTCATTAAATAGGGCATTTTGTCAAATAGATGATTTTTATATCATAATTCTGGTATGTGAGGGTAAGTTTAAGAAGTGCTGATGAAAAAACACATGTCAAAGGGGAAGACTTCAAGCACTACAGATATTTTAAAAACAAATACTTCACATATTAACAGTGTACTTTAGACTCAGTAACATTTGATTAGTGAAACCTATTTTGTAAATAAATACTATGTAAGAGAAAAACAGTGTGACTTGGCCCTCAAACAGTTCTTTGAAACTCAGAATTCAACTACCATGTTTTGCCAAACTAGTCTATTGTGACTCTGGTTCATATTTGGTTCTGGCTTCTGGGGGGAAAGAAAGCTTCTTTATATCCTGTAAACCCCATGAAAATCAACCAGATTGGGATAAAAGCAAGTGGTCCAAATATTGTAGCTCTGTTATGCCTTCTTTTTATTGTAAATGGAATTTCTGATATACCTAGTGGGAAAAATATTTTAGAAAACACTGAAACAGGAGAGACTGCAAATGAATTAAATGTTGTTGACCTGAATTTATAGATTACATTTCAGCAGCTTCTGAATGTGATACTTATAGTTATTGTGAGTGTTTGGTGTGGGGCTTTTTTTGTCTTTTTTTTTTTTTTTTTTTTTTGGTAATTCATGTCTGGTTTCCCATCTCTTTGTAATTCAAGCAATTTGAGGTGCTTATTTTTAAACTTCACAGCAGCTTTTATGAGAAGTAGGATGTTTACACTGAAGTGAGTATTTAGGGAGACAGAAAGCTGGGGAAATCAGGAAGCAGAGGTATTTTCTAGGGAAGCCCATAAGGTTATCTGGTTGAAACTGTTAGCATGGGAAGGTTATTTGCTTTGTGCCTGATGTGTGAGAAACTTTGGAAATTCTTATCTTTGCAACTCCTGCTAATGTGCAAATTGTACATTTGATCCCTGACTGTTATTATTGTAGATAGGATTTTTTCTCCAACTTGTTTTTGAAGAATATATGTCTTTAAGTGGTAGTGAAACAGAATATGAAGGCAACTTTCATGTTTATTTTGGTATGGTTTTGTTATCTAAAAACTTAAAACAAATCTTAAAAGCGTCAGCATTTGGAAAGAGGAGTGTCCACTTTGAAGCTGGGAAATAAAGAACTGCTGTGCTCTTGGGTGCTTCATGCAGATGGCCACGTGCACCCCCATGTGATTGCTTTTGTCCACAACCAGATTTTGTAACAGGTTAAGGTAGTTGAGGATGTCTTTCTTCTGGACTTGATGTGAGTACTTCCTAATTTCTGAATTAATTATTTTTAAAACAATTTTACTTTTAAATTCCAAGGCAAAAATAAAGAGGAGGTGTAAAAGAATTTGAGTTTTATAGCAGTTTGGTAGTGGTGCTGCTCCTACTAGTAAGTGTTAATGGCATTGATAAAAATTTGCTAATGTAATTACCATTGGGTAGCAAGGAAAACAAAAACTTGCTTTACTTGGGGTAGATTTGAATTTGGATGTTTAGCTGAAGTTTATTATTTTCAATTTTATTTGGTCATTTTCCTTATCCAGGGCTTAGTTTCATCCATATGGATAATACAGTTAGCTGCTTCTAGGTGTCTGATTGCTCCAGGCATTTGTAGGGGATGAACCAAAGGAATGCCAGTCCTGAGCCCTGTACTCTGTGTTGTGATTTCCAGTTAGGCTTTCTAACATCTGTTGATAGGCAAATGCCCAGGGACAATTCAGTGACTTTCTCTTTCATTACTGTTCCTGGTGGTGTGATTTTAATTTTTTTTTTAATGGTGATGTCTTGAAAAAGAAAAGAAAGTAGGCAGAGAAAAAGAAAGTGTACAGATATAAATATCAAGTAAAATGTCTGTGTTCTGGAATACAGTTTAATTCACTTTTACTGTAAGGATATTCTTCAAGAATCCCTCAAGACTCTTGTAATCACCTTTGAGTTTTAAATATTTTTCCTTTTAAAAATCACTTGTCTTAGTTTCTTCTCACACACATGTATTTCTGGAAATGTACAACTGAAAATGTGAGTTGGAGGCACAGCAGTGTCTGCAATCACCCCTGAACCAGTGACAGATTTAGTGTTTTGAGACTTTGCATTCCCAAGGGACTGGGAATAGACTTTTGAGTTGTTTTTAGCCTGATTTTTTTCCTCTTAAACCTCATGATGGATTAAATTTGAATGCAGACAGATTGAAAAAAAGAAGATAATTTTTGTTTCCAGCCCTTTTAGAAATGGTCTTTGAAATATACAATGTATAGTACTAATTGATGTGCATCTGGAATGATACTATTAAGAATTATATTATTATTTCTTCATAGGAAATTTGTTGAACTTATGCAGATAAAAATCAGGACTACAGGGAGGGACTTAATTTCTCAGCAGTCTGATAACTTCTTTGGAAATACAGGCCAGCATAATGATGAAATGGTACCTCTATTGTGAAGACTGTGCCTGTGTGGGTTTCCTTTATGTGTTTTCTGTTTTCCCTTAACCAAAGCAAAGCTAACAACCAGCTTAATGTAAAAGATTGCTTACACATGTGGAATTCTGTGTTGTGTTCTGTGGCAGCAGTAGTAATGAACATGGTGCTAATAATGCAAATAGTGCAGGTTTGATCCCCATATGGACCATTCACTTAAGAGTTGGGCTTGATGATCCTTTTGGGTCCCTTCCAACTCAGAATATTCTGTGATTCTCTGAAACAGCACTAGAACTATCTGATGTGCTTCTGTCAGCACTGGAATATCTGACCATCTTTTTGAATTTTAATTCTTTTAATTACTTTTTTCTTTGACCTTAAGGAAGTGATGGAATATGTTCAGTTAGGACTTTCTTTGTTAGTTTTCCCAGATTTTTGATAATTTTAATTTCTCTGAGTTCAGTTAAAGGTAGGGCTTTCAATCAGTGAACATGTCAGTGATATTGGCTGTGTTGTAGTCAAGCACTTACATACTGGCTTTAGTTGGGGGAGTTAAGTCCTGTATAGACAGCAGAGGAAATATTGACACTGTGAAGTTCCTGCAAGACTGAGTATTTTATATCTGATATAATAAAGTTGTGTCATTACCTTTATTATGACAGTATTTTGCTACTGAAATGTAGTTTGAATGCTGGCTTAATAATCTTATTGAAGTCACTTGCATGCTGGTAGTTTTGACTCTTCACTTTGTATATAAACTCACACAGTCTCAGCCATTTTGGGACTATTGTTGTGAATTCTAGTTATCTCTGTGCTTTAACTTTTCCCTTTCAGCATTTCTGTAAAGGGTGTCAGAGAACAGAAGTTATTGGCATAATGGGTCCAATTGTGCAAATAAATCTTCTGTTGCTGTTCCACAGTGAACAAGCCTTTGCTTAAGTGGCCTGTCTGGTTTTCTTCCTGCCTGTGAGTGATAGGAGTCAAGCTGGCTGGGAGCCATTTGTGCATACAGCCAGCACTGCACATGTGCTGGGGTTTGGTTGTGGTTTATGTTCTGCAGTGAAATTTATTCTGTGCTTACTGCCAGCCTGTGCTGGAGAGCAGAAAGAGGCTCTTAGGATTTGTCTGTTTGGAAGCAAAGAGCTCAGCAAGGATGCTAAGGTCTTCTGGGGTGTGCCAAGTTAGGTTCAGAAACTGTTATCTGCCTATCCATAACTCTGTTGTAACAGCTTGGGGCAATGCCAGCCATTTGGAAGTTGTCTGTGACCTTTTAGTGTTTGTTAAGTAGTTATTCACTCCTTTACAAGCGTATTTGTAGGGAAGTAGAAGTCCAAAACAGGTGTGCTTTCATAGCCTGTAAAATCTCTGCTGGTTTTTGGATGTGAATGTGGCCTGATACTGGAAGTGCCTTGCAGAGCAGAGCTGGCTCGGTGCTCAAAGTACTCTTCTCAATATGCCTCTAACTCAGGACTGCAGGCTGGAGCTCTGGTTTAATATGACTGTTCAAGTATTTCTGTTCTGGGTATGACACATTTTGGCCTTTTTGTATTTGGCTTTTCTAATTTGACTTTCTCTTTGGGAATTTTGATGATTCGTCTTAGCACTTTCCTCTTGTTCTCCTTAGTATTAGAGTTAGACAAAGTAGTGTTAAGAAAGGTTGTATGCTCATTTGTTTCAAATAAAATTTGATGTTGCACATCCTGAAAAAAATGTTTCCTGTAATATATGTCTGGAGCTGAGAATGGAAAACTTTTGAAGAAAATGTTGTGGTAACACAGGGTGCACTGCAGTGAAGGAAGTGCCCTGGTAAGTGTAGATATTGAAGTGGAAGCTTGCTGGATGTGCCTGCATCTCTGAACATCAATTCCCTTTCCTATTGCCAGTGCTGACAGTGGAGGTACTCACAGGTGGTCAGTCACTTCAAATTATTAAAAAGCAACAGTAACAACCCCTCCTATCTTCTTACACATTTTGTGATTCAGCTGGATATGTCTGGATGTCTGTTACTAATCCGTATGCTTTAGGAGTGGCAAATTAAGTTTGTCCTTTGGTTTTATATTGTGGCTTGCAACCAAGTTAGTTTTTAAGGAAAAAATCCTCTCTCAGAAAGGACCTCTACTTAAAACTCTGCTTTTATTATGAGGATTATTAGAAATAGACATGTGGCTGTAAGCTGTTATCTACTCAAAGGCTTGCATGTATTTTGATTCTAATTAAAATAATTTTTTTTCCGGAATTGACTTCTCCTTGTAACAAACAAACAAACAAAAAAAAAAAATCTTTTAGGTGCTTCAGTTAACAGAAGGGATTTTTTTTTTTAAAAATATTTTTAGTAAATGATGGCAAGAATGGGTGACTGCCTTGTGTAAGAGCATCCTTATTTTAGTTCTTCCTCCTCAACACACTCTATGCATTGTGCATGCACAATGAGCTCCTGGTAACTCTTAGAAATAAAATGCAATTTATCTGTGTGTCTATGGTTTGAGATGTCATTTACAGAAATAAAGATGTCATTGACAGAAATAAATTGACTTTACTGAGGTTTTGATTGGACAGACAATGAGGTATGAAGTAAAAGGATGTTGGCTTCTATGTTTTATACTTCAATATTTTTCCCCTGGTCCTAGGAATGGCTCATGGTGACTTACTTGGGAACGTGGTTCGTTGAATGCTGAAGTACCATTGTACCATTATTTTAATGTAAATTTAGTTACTGAATCTAGTAAGGGTGAAAAGATAAGTAGGATATTGGTAGAACAGTTTATATGCTGTTTATCATTGCTGTTATCCAATCTGTTTAGGCCAATTTCTGTCATTACTAGTCTAGGACTGTAGGAGTGTTTTCTGAAGGCACGAGATGATAGAAGAATAGCTGTGCCTGTGTGTGGTGGACATGGCATTAAGCATGCTCGAAACTGCAAAGGTGGAACAAAAACCAAGTTTGCCTGATGCTATTTGGTTCACTGTAGTACTTGTTTCTGTGTACTGGTAGAGGGCAGATGTGATTGGAGTGCTGATGGGTTTTGATTTCTTGACTATTTTTACTTAATGAATTAATGGTTATAGTTCTTGATAATTATTCAGTCTGACAGCTTGCTTTTCCCACAGAAGATCATAATATCCCTTTTTCTCTGCATTTGAAAAAGAAACTGTTGTGTACTGAGTTAAATGTACATATTTTTTTACTGATTTATTTAAGTTTGTTGGGAAAGTGGTTTAAATTTTCCAACCATGTGCCATTACACATAAAATGTTATTTTGAGAAGTGACATTAGAGGAAGGAATAATATACTAGGTAAATTCAGTATTATCTGCCTTACAACTGCTTATGGATCATAGAAACTAGCACACTACCCTAAAACTAGCCACTGTAACATGGCTGCATTATAATCACTGTGAAATTCTCAACCACATCAGAAATGCACCATTCTGTTGGTGTTTCTGATGCTAAGCTTTGTCACAATACCTTCATTATGAGCTTAGGTTGGTCTTCCGGCTCCTATGGAGTCATCAGGCTTTACATTTCATTTATAGAAAATGCTTATGAGCACCTTTTACTGTACTGTAATCTTATTAAGCCAAGTTGCTGATGTTTTGCATTCGGTTTGTGCTTTGTATCCCTTCATGCTGAAGGATACAGTTGATCATAAATGCAGCCTTGACTATTCCTTATTTAGCAAAAAAATATAGCTCTGTAAGTCCTATGAATGTATACTGGTATTACGTTTGTCTGTGTACTAAAAAAAGCAGTAGCTCTGCTTTGTTATTGCAGTTCTTTAGCATTTGGCACTAAATTCTATTTACTTTTGAGTCAAATATTTTGGGGAATGTTCAATTTTCATCTAAAAACATTTTAAATGTAATATCAATGTGTGTTGTTCAGAGGTGCAAACCAAGTAGTTGAGTGATTTCCATTAGAATGCTTCTCACTTAAATCTGAGAGACTTCTCTGTAAATCCTTAACAGTTCTTGACATTGCCACCTCAAGGCTCAGAGCCAGCATGTGCAGACCCAGGGGAGCAGACCCAAGCACCAATCCCAGACTGCTCCCTCCAGGAGGCATTTTGCTCAAATCCTTAGGGAAATGTTGACCTTCTCTTTCTCAAAAAAGTGGCACCTGCTGGCTAAGCAGGACAGGCTTCGAGGGAATTTGGAGGAGGATGATTTGGACTTGGTAGGCTGTGAGACAAAACTCAGGTCAGGGCTAAAGAAGTACTTGGCTTGAGGAATGGATGGATAGAAAACAAAGAGAAATTGAGATTCTTGCGAGAGAAGCACTGTTTTGATCCCTATCTCATACTCTTTATTCAGATCTTTGCACTCACTCATAAATATGATTTTCCTTGATTTCCCCACTGTTTCTCAGTTATTTGGATTGTGCTACAAAATGTGCAAAGTAGTGCCTCAAAATGTGCAAAGTAGTGCCTCAAATAATTTTGAGTAGTGCCTCAAAATTAAATCAAAATAAATTAAAACAAAAATTAAAACAAAATGTTTACTCAGTCATTTCAAAATAAAAAATTAGGTTCCTACAGACCAGCCTAATGCTGAGGGATCTCAGCAATCTTCCAGATTCTTAATTTTTAGTTTGGTAGAATGACAACAGACTGAGGAGAAAGTCTGTTTTCTATTTGTGGGGTCAGTACATAAAATGCTATTCACAGCCTTTTAATCTCATTTTGTAGTTTTATGGTCTGTGTATTTAATGAAAAGTAATATATTTGGTAGGAAGCAATGAGATTTCGTGCTGTTATTTCCAGAAGATGGCTAATACAATACAAACTAAATGTTTGTCTTTTTTGTTAGATTTACATAGACTTAATCACTGTAATTGTGCAGTTTTGAGCTGAGAGTTAAATGCACAGAATTGTGTTTAAGCAGAGTTTTTTTTCCCTTCACAAAAAAAAGAAACCAAACTACCAACAAAAATTTAAATCTTTAGATGCAAGAAACTGGGTGGTGTTGAGAGGAAAAGAAATATAATTTTTATGATCTCTAAAATTGACATTTTTTTAAAAAAAATTAGCTATTGAGTTATTGAGTGTTAAATTCTAGACTGCATTTAGTATTTAGTAGGGTAAATTGCTTATAATTCTGGAAGCACTGATCCTGATAGGAAAGGGTGATAATTAGTTTCTAATATGGACAGAATTGCTGTTATTAGCTGTGCTCCACATGTTTGCTTCCCCTGTGGCATTCCTTGAGGTGCAGCAGATGGATGAACCAGGGGCAGAGGTAATGTGTGCCATGATCGGCTGCTGCTTTCCCCTGGGGATACTTCTGGAATGCTGATCTCTTCTTTTTCCTTTCTTTTTTCCCCCTTTTCTTTTTCAGCAACTTTGCTGAGATGTATCAGAATTAATTTATGGTATTACTCCTTTATAATCCATTAATCCAAGCGTTTAATACTGGTATGTTAATGTGTTAGAAAAGGATGGGCTGTTTGTGTGCTGGTATCTTAAATCTTACAAAGTCAATATCATGCTTAAATACTTTTCTCCATTCTGTAGGGTTGTGTCATTAATAGTCTGATGTTGCCTGATACTGTTATCTAATCTTTTGGAACATGGTCATATTGAGAAATGGAGCCTGCTATTGAAAAGGATTGTGTTTTTCCTTTAAATCTAGCCAAGTAATATCTGCTCTCATTTTCTTTCTGTTCTCGATTAAAATGTAGGCAAGAGGTTGTGTGGGGGCCTTTGTATTTGAGCTTTTTAAATGTTATTTTATTTATTTTAAATACCAGATCTAGATATTAAAAATAAATAAATGTTATAATAATAAAATATATAACAATATAATAATATATAACATGCATACAGACTAGAATATATGTTATATATAATATATATAACAACAACAACAATAATAACATATAATTTTATTTATTTTTAATACCAGATCTAGATATTGAGGTAGTAATGCAGGTTGCCTTAGCAAGGTAGCCTTGCTGGGGTGAGCACAGGGAGCCTGCTGTGGGTGCTGTGGGTGGAAGGAGCCCTGCACTGGAGCTGCAGCTCCTGCTGTGGGTGCTGTGGGTGGAAGGAGCCCTGCACTGGAGCTGCAGCTCCTGCTGTGGGTGCTGTGGGTGGAAGGAGCCCTGCACTGGAGCTGCAGCTCCTGCTGTGGGTGCTGTGGGTGGAAGGAGCCCTGCACTGGAGCTGCAGCTCCTGCTGTGGGTGCTGTGGGTGGAAGGAGCCCTGCACTGGAGCTGCAGCTCCTGCTGTGGCACAGCTGCAGCTGGGGGGTGCCCAGGGAGCCCAGCACACATGTTGGTTATTAGGCAATGCTTCCATCGGTGCTTTGCAAGTTGTTTTCGGTTTCTTTGTGTATGTATCTTCTTTTTCCTTGTCCTTTACTTATTTACTCTCCCTCCCAGACTTGTTCACTCCCTATTGGACTTTGCTGGAATCCACAGTATTGTCAGAGAATTAGTGATTTTAAACGAAGTGACTTTGAAGGTGAGGCTTCATGGGGAACTGCAAGTTTGCCACCAGGGACAGAAAATTTGCTGAAACTCTCTGGCTCATATTTTTGTGAATTTTTGCTGTGTAAGAGCTATAGAAAAAAATACCTTCCTCTGCATTTTAAAGATGACATGTAAATGTCAAAGATTTTTTTTCTTTTAATTTTATTGCCTTTTGGTTTTAGCCTGGAATCTTGATCTGGAATGCCTAAAGAAAACTTCTATAAATATATGTTTTTTTACATGTTTATATATATATATATATGTATTTGTTTTCTTGGCTGTGGAACCATTTCATTGTTTTTTCTTCTCTGCTTTTGCTACCACAAATTACAGATGTGGGTATGGAATAGAAATCTACTGACAAGGAAGTTGCACCTTCTGTTTGAGGTTTGCAATGTTTCTAGCACAGTAACTGCAAGCATTTTTTGTTTGCAGACTTAGAGAGGACATCCTTTATAATACAGGATTTCAAGTGAATTTTTAAATAAGTGCTAGTCCACTTAAGGCTTTCAGAAATGGCTGAGTACTTGAGTGCTTCCTAAAATTAGGTGAAGTTGTAAGGGGACAGTGTCTGTCACTGCATGCAGTGGCTCTGGCAGTGGTAGTGGAGGATCATGCTTGCCAGCTGTGGCAGTGTTTTCTCCAAACTGTCATACATAATTTAGAGTAGTGTGTAAGTGGGGATGGAAATGTGTGGATGCTGCTGTTGTTGGTACTGCTGATGGTGTATAGTCAGAAAAAAAGTTTTGCTCTGAAGTAGTTACTCTTATTTGATAGACTGACTGTGAATTTGGACAGTGTGAGATATTCTGGTTATGCACTCAAGTGATTCCTTCACACTCAGGCTGCTTAGAGAGTTCTGCTGCTAGGATTTCTCAAAGGCTGTGTTATTCATAGACCTTTGTGCTTGCTTTGTCTGCATCTTGGATAACAAGAGTGTTCTGGATTAGTAGATGGATTCCTTGTTTTTAATGTAAAAAGTTGGGAATAGCCAAGATTATGACTTGTGAGAAGGAGGCTTCTAAAGCAGGAGGCCTTGTCAGATGCAGCTATTGACCATTGCTGCCAGGCTCTGCCCCGTCAGTGATTGTCTGGAGATGGGATTGTTTATACAGTCCACAAATACTGGAGCTGGAAGTGTTTTAAAGAAGATGGAAACTTGGAGAACCTTGGACAAAAGCTATTTCCCAAAGGGAAGGGTTGGCAGTCAGAAAATAAATCATCATTTGTAGCATGTCCTAAAGACCAAATAAAAGGGTAAGCAAATATAAGAGAATGAGGTTAAAGTATTTAAGAAAACAGTAAGTTACTGCTCCACAGTGAAACATAAGTTTGTTTTAATCCTCTCTGTTTATAGTGACCTGTTTCAAGCAGCAGAACCTTCTTGTCCTTCATAGTGTTGATATTTGACTGTTTTTTGGAAACTCCTTTGAATTACCTTGGTTTTATTGCTGGAGGCTCATCATATATATATGTGTATGTATATACACATTTTAGATTTTTTCCTGTGAAAAAGACCAACTACTTTTTTTTGTGAGCCTTTCCTTTTCTAGTTTTATAACTCAAAGTCAAGTTGCTTCTCTCTTCATGGAAGGAGCAATCTCACCTGAAATGCCTGGGACAACACAGAAGAATTACACGTAACCAAAAGAAACAAACCAGAGATTTTCTGTAGCAGTTGTTTTTATGCTGCTTTCCTGCTGAAATCAATAGGAAATTTAGATTAAACCTGGTATCTTGCCACACACTCAGAGAAAAAAATTAAATTATCAGAATTCTTATGATTCTTTTCTCCCTCTAGCATAATAATAAAACAGGTGTTCTTTTGTATCTAAGGGATTTTCATGATCTAGTAAAATATATTTGAGTTGCTACACAATATTTTAAATTTTTGAACTGTTAGAGCAAGTATTTCTCAGTCTTCCAGAAAGACCCTTTACTGTACCATGTTCATTTTATGATATGAGCTGAGCAAAACTCTTTGCTCTAGGAAGGAATTTTGCCATTTGATATACTGTGGAAATATTTTAATGTAAATTTAAAAGTTGCCTGTGCCATCTATGTATTAATTTTTCTATTTAATTCTCTTTAGAAATTCTGGATATTAAAGTCATGAAATATTTAATCACAGTGGTGGCTCTGTTCTGCCTTAGGAAACTGATTTTATTCAAATGTTACTCCTGTGATGAACCAGTTCAGGAGTTTTGTTTTCATCTTCTTCCACATTTTGCAAAATTATTTCCATGCTATTTGTGTAAAGGATAGAGACACGCACATGCATGTGTGTAGATGCATTGGATTATCATTTTTCAACACACATAGTATCAAGTTCCTCCTAAACAGGGAATTTGACAATTTGTTACATTTTACCGATACACTTTTAGAATGCTGACCTCTACAGGTGGTTCATTTTACTCAAGCTGTCGGTGGCTTTGAATTACTTCAGTTGCTTTGAAAAGGAAACCAAATAAATCCTACAGAGATAGTTTTCCTTTCCAGTGAGGCTGACAACATCAAGGGACAAAGGAAAAGCTGGTAACAACCTCACTAGAGCAGTTAGCTCTTATTTGCCCTTATCTCTCCTCAATTGCACCCCCAGTAACATTTTGGTGCTGTAACCATCTTTGCAGTCACTAACTTCGGACAGTATTCCATCATTTAGAAGTGTTCATGAAGCTGATTTTGGGACTTTCTTTATTTTTTTTTTTGTTTGAAATATATGGTATTTGTGGAAACATGCATCATAGAGTTTTAGTTAACTCATGAGCTTCTGCAGGTTATCCATCCTTTTTACATTAGTGTACATGAGGCTTTGAGGCTGAGGTACTTTTGCCCGTGTTTTTAGTTGCTTGATGTGATTTAGATTCAGTCTGGGGCTCTCAGCTGCTGTTAGCAAGATGCTGTGATTGAGCTAATCAGCCCTGCTATGAACTGCCTGTGGTCTGGAAGCTTAACAGCCTGAAGATTGCTGCAGGTACAGAGTTCTAATTTTGGATCTGTTTCAAAAATGGCTTTGAGTGGATTTTCTTGTGTAAAAGGGGGCATACACATAATAATGCCAGTGTTTTAATTCTAGTCAGTATTTTTCTTAGGCCTGATATTAAGACTGATAGATCTTTTTAACATACAGATGTTGCCTTTTATAATTTCTATATTTTCTTTAGCAGAAAATTTCTTGTGATGTAAAAAAAATTGTAAACTTTGAGTTAGAATGAGAGATGTGGGTGTGGAGGAGATGTAATTGACTCTCAATAGAAAAAGGGTTCAGTACAACACTAGATCAATACAGGCACCACAGCAGATTCTTGTATTACTTCTCTGTAAGTAGCATTATAGCTGGCATTACTCTGGATTAAATCAAGTACAGCAAGTATAGAATTTTGATTTCAGCTGTACTTCATTTCATTCTTAATGGAAAATACAATGAAGTGGCTTAGTTTCATCTGTGTTTTTGGGTTGTCTTATGAACTGCTAGACTCTGATTTTACAATGAAAGAGTTACGAATCCATATTCGATTGAAATTCTGTAGGAATAGGGTGTATTAAATTTTAAGACTTATTGAAAACCTAATTAGTTCTCAGATGACTTAGAGGCTTCACAGGTCTTAAGAGGTTCCACCATGTGTGAAGTTCTTGTTCACTTTGAACCTTTTTTAATAAAAGCAGGTATTGATTGCTTTTCTGTGCTCTTCTTACTCTGTTATTTGTCCTCTTTTTAGTGTAATATTTCATAGGATTTTTTTAGAGCTTTTTTCTCTTGTGTGTCCCATAATACACTCAACATTATTTTAATGATTGCTCTGAGTCCTTAAGGAGAATAAAAAGTAAAGAGATCTTAGGAGCTAAAGTGTATATCATGTTCTAGTTTCTTGTTAATTGGTTAAGAATATATATCTTACTCAGGGCAAGTTCTGCTCTGATGTTTAAAAATTCAACAGTAAACTTGAAAGTGTAGAAGGAAGTGGCTTCCTTTATTTGTTTTTTCTTAAACAAGGCAAGAAATAAAATCCAAACAGATATTTTATTCCTGAAAATTATCATTTGATGATGCAGTTTGTAATATACAAAGTTTTTTTAAAGGCCAAATTGCAGATATACACCTGAGTGATGCACATGTTTATTTCCTTTGTGTGACGTTTAAATAGAAGCTTTACCTGTTAAGTAAACAGAGTAGAACAAAATTGTTACTGGAGCTCTTGTACTTGAATTTTTACATTTGATTCACATGATTCTTGCCAGGTGCCTTATAAGGGTTTGTCTATTCACTGGGCTTTCATATCACTTGTGGAAATTGAGTCAGGAGCTTGTTGGTTTGGCTGCCAGGGAAATGCTGTGTGTGTCTGTGGAATGGGCACAAAAGGACACCAAGGGCATCTTGTTCAGCCTTTCAGTAATGGGAGCACATCACCTTTGTTTGAGTTCAGGTGAGAGTGCTAAGGTATGAATTCACTTCAGTTTACAGGAATTTCTTAATTTTCCTGAAAGTATGCAGGCCAGCTTTGTCCAAAGGAATAAGTTCTGCATTTTTAGTGCACGTGAGCATATGTTGTGGAGCTGTATGTGCTGTTTATTCTGAGCTGCCCTATTATATGTGTGAATCTTCAGAATGCTCTTGTGCATCTGGGAGGAACCTTCTTCAGTAATCCTTCCCTTATAAACTGGCATGTGAAGATATTTGATGCCTTACTACCCTTTCACAAAGTGTGATCTGCAAAATACTTAAATTATATTATGTTGAAAAGTAATAATATTTTTTGTGACTGAAATATAAGAAATTCTTTCCCCAATATCAAGTCACAGTTGTCTTTTTCAAAAAAGCAGAAACTCTTTTTCTCATTTCTGTTATTTTATATATTTAACAGAACAGGAAGAGTCTGTCTTGTGTTAAAATTATTTGATAACCGTTATAAATGGTAACATTTTTATTTTTAGTGGTTGAGCAAATCTGGGCACTTTAACAAATTTCATTGTATTGGAGCGTTACAGTATGAACAAGTAAAGTACAAAATAAACTCTGAAAGCTGTTGTTAGAGATGAAAGCATCGATATAGAGAACTGAACACAGGATCTAAGACAAAGTTGCCACCCAAAGAGGCAATATGGTTAAATTGACTTGTTCTGTCAATGCTTAAGATTCTGAAATGTGTAAGAGAAAATGGAATATTATAATTTGTAGAGCAACTTATTTGGCACATGGAACCCAAGGCTAGATTTCAAAACGTACTTTGAAATTTTTAAATCAAATTATTACTTTTTTATCTTTTTCATTGCAGAAGAAACAGAGGGAAGAAAAATTCTTGAGTTTTGTTGCCATTTACTATGAAGTAGTTTACTCTTTTTCTAACTTTTGGCTAAAATTCTAGTAAGTGAACAATAAAGTATGTGTGGGAGTTTTCTAGCAGCGTTGAACTTCCTGGTAACCTGTTTCTACCCTAACATGCAGCAGATTCAATCTTTTAAAGATTTTTAAAATGAGATTATTGGTGTTTAATGGAATTGAAGCATGCATTTATTCAGTTATTTTTCTCACATACTGGCATGGTACCTACCACTGGTTCAATAAAGCCAGTAGTCCCAAAGTAGACGGCAGGATTTTATGCATCACCACATAGTGATGGCTTTTATTATTTTTTCTCCTGAAAAACACTTTTCTTTTTTTTTGTCTTTTAAATACAGCCTGTCTCAGAGGTAGTAAATGCTTCAGAAGTGATGGACTGGCTTCCCTGGCCCGTGACACAACCCTGACTTTGGCTTTCTCTGATTGTTGTGCTCTCCCTTTCCTTTCTGCCAGCACTGGTGCTGTCCTGGCCCGGTAGTGAAATACTTCTGTGAGCAGGTCTGGCCAGGAACCAGTGAGGGTTTCTTATTTTGATGGGTCTGTTTTCTGCTGGTTTCTTTCTGAGCAGGCTACTGCAGGTCCCTAGAACCTGCAGTGAGGGGGGATGTGAGGCAGGCTGTGGGCAGTGGGGACAGTGACGTGTTAAGGGAAGCAGGATGGCCTCCCTTGGGTGGCAGCCAGCCCTTGGCTTGGGGAGGACAGGCTGTGTTTGCATACATAAACCTTGACTCATAAGCTGTTGTTTGGCAGTGATTCCTGCGCCAGAATCCCCTGCTGGAGTTGGGAAGTGCTGCTGGCCTGGGAAGGCTCACTCTGCACAGGAGCTTTGGTGGGGCTGTGCAGCAGGCTGGCTCATGGCATGGGTCTGTTGGGTGCTGTGCCATGGGGACCAGCACTGCTGGGGACTTAAAGAATCCTTCCACTTCTTATTCTTGCTCACCTGTAATAGTAAAATTAGACTATTTGTCCTATTTTTAATGTAAAATCATTCACTCCAATGTTCTGGTTAATTATCCCTAGAAATTGGTTCCTAAAACAAAGGTGTTATTTCATAGGAATGACATTAGCAGACTATTTAGTGCTTTTGTAAAAGGAGAGACTTCTGAAACGTCCTGGGAGAGGGTATTAAATGGAAAGAATTAATTATTGATTGCCACTTGCTTTCTGGCTACTTAGGTAAATGTTTTAAGGTCTGTAATACCATATTATTATTATAAGAAGGATAATTACTAGGTAAGGGTGCTTTTGTCCACAGAAAGACTGTCTACCATATTTTATTGGCTTTCAGCATTTTCTAGCTGTAACCTACAGAACTGCTGTAACAGCATACTCGGAGAAACAACGACAGCAAATTTATTTTGTATTCAAAGTGCAACTTGTCCTCATTTAAAAAAAAACCAAAGGCATGAGCACACAACAGCAACAGGTATGTGTTCTGGCTGGTAGAGTATAAAGGCAATTTAAAATGAGGTTACTTGACTATAAATTCCAATTCTAACTTTTTTGTCAAAGCTCTGCTTGTGGAGTGGGCATGGTTTCTAAGTGCATTTTATTAAGAGTGTTTTAGCTCATGTAACACTTGTTACCAGAAAAGCATTGAAAACTCAGATTTCTATAAAAAGTGTGATATTTAGGATTTAAGCCAAGGAGAAATGTTATGCAGTTGAACCAGACTATGGACTATTAAATGAAAAGCTAGCAGAAAAAATAAAAGGAAGATCAGTAAAGTCTTCAAACAGGAAAAAAAGTCTTTGGTTGAGAAGTAAAGTTGGAGAAATCTCAACATCTTCACTGCAGATGCAGATATTTCTGGATTCACTTCCACCAGAGCCAGACTCTGTCAGACTTAGTAGTTATTTTCTAGAATAGAAAAGTAAGTGGTTTTTTTTTTTTAGTTAGTGGGATACTACTTTAAATTATTTTTATAATAGTTGCATGTTTCTGCTAAACTAGCAAAGTTAAACTATTTTAATTGCTCCTTAGCATTTAAAGACTACAATGCTGAACACAGCATTGGCTACTCTAAAAGTTGTTACTTCTGTGCTGCTGATCCTCTCACGGTGTAATTTTGTTGTTTAAGGGTAGTCTTTCCAGAGTTAAAGCTCTAACAATATGGATATACTACCAGAAGAATGTTAAAATGTGGGTTGTTCCTGAAGGGCAGCAGAAATCAGTAGATCAGCTGATGATACCTTTTGATGAAGGATGAAGAAACCAGTGACTATGGGTGTCATACAGCTTAGTCCTGCCAGGAGCTCTGGTGACGGGTCTTAGTTCAAGGGCAATCACAGCCTTTCTTTCAAACAAAGAGAAAGAGTGGAAAGAATAAAAACCAATGTTTTTGGGGACGGAAGATGAACCAGGCTCCCTCAGACATCTCAGTTGCTGCAGTGCTGCTGTGTATTAGCACAAGGCCCATTAACATCAGGCCCCAGTCGTCCTTCCACCTCGTTTGTTGATGCAGGAGACTGAACTGTATCATATCAGCTTTCCAGCATTGTGGGCACACCATCATTTACTGCCACTCACACCAAAGGAGCTGTCAACACAAAGCCTGCCTGCTTGCTTCAGGAGGCAGCTAACAGCCCAGGCAGCAAGGAGCTTGATTCAGCAAATATTTGAGCAGATGTAATGATACTTGGCACATTTAAAAACAGATTTCTCTCCTTTGTCAGAGAACATTTTTTTTTCTTAATTTGAGAATGAGATTTAACAATACCTGTAAAAGCTCTGTCTAATAAGCTGTTGGAAGAAATGTCTCAGTGTTGAGAAAATGTTTCTTGGGGTGGGTTTTTTGAGTTGTTTTTAAGGTATCACAGGGCCCTGCTAGCAGCACAGGCTGTGCCAGATCTCCATTTGTTCAGGCTGGATTCTGGCTTTGACTTTTGGAAGTAATGGAATTATTGAGAACTGTTGCTTTTGGAGCTCTGCAGAAGGAGAACATCTGGCGAGAGCTTTACTACATTCCAACTCGCTTATGGAGGGGGAAGCACTTGTTGGTACAAAATGCATACTGGAAAAAGTAGTCCTTGACACTGCAGGCTGATGCTAACTTCCATCAGCTCAAATTTTCAGTCATATAAATGCAAGTAGAGATGTTTCTAGAAATTTTTTAATAGTTTACTTTAACCCTTTTTTCCCCCCTCCATGCCTAAAATAATAGAAGAAAACACATTTTGCACTAGGCAGCTCTTTTACTGATGGAACAAGGTGCAGCCTTTCCCTTGGACAAACTGGAAGGCACTTCATTGTATTGCAGGGCAAATGGTGGAGCCCTAATCTCACAAAAGCTGCTTTCTTGATTGGAGATGAAGTATGGAGGATTTCTTCTTGATTTTTGTTAAAAGAGGAGAGAAATAAGTGAGCCATGTTCTAGTAAGTCAATATTGGCTATATTTCTTCTATTGTTTTTTCCACATCTAACTTAGAGCTATCCTACCACAGCTCTGGTTTAGGTGAGCAGATGTGCAGTGCTTCTATTTATCCATTAAGCATTCTTTCCTGTTTAAATACTGAGCAGATAAGCTTTGTTTTCAGCGTTAGAAGAGGGTGTTTAATGCTGAAATTTTCATACAACAAACACTTTCCCGCAGGTGTATTGAAAGAATCAGAATTCTCTCATGATAAACTTAAGTTCACACAACCCTGATGTGTAATTTGTTTTGCTTAGTAATGAGTTAATTCCTGCAGCTGACTTAGATGTGCTCCTTAGAACAAGACAGTGTAAGAAATCATCTCATTGAGGATGTGCCTGTCTAGAGGCAAACTTAAAACCTTTCAGACTTCTTTGTATTCTACATGCTTTGTTTAATGAAAAATGTAAGATGTTAGTGCATTGCTTTAATGTGAGAGGCTGAGATGCCATGCTGCTGGTAATTGAGTTTTGATTTAAGTATTGTAGGATTGCCAAAAATCAGATACAGAGGTACTGTGTACCTTGGCAAAGTCTAGGTTTTCTTCCACATGCTTCTATCAAGTGGCTTGATCTAAGATCTTTTAAAGTTCAGACTCAGGCTTCTGTGATCTTGACAGTCTATGTGTCTTTGTTTCCAGTCACATTCTTGTAAACATGGAGTTACGCTGGCATTCTCTTGCCTATAGTGTGAAGTGTATTTGCCTTGATACTGAAGACTCAAAATTCTGCCTTACTAAATTCCAAGGTTTTTGTCTGATGCTTGATTTCTCCACTGGTTTACCTTCATGAACTTGGAAAGTTAAAATACATGCTGTTTCTCAAAAACTTTTTCAGTTGTTTTTTTATGTCCCCCCTCTCTGCTTGATATGTCAGAGAGTCTCTTTTTCCTTGAAGGATTTTAGTGTTAAGGTATTAATGATCTTCTAAATATCAGCAAAGTAATTTTAATTTTTTGCAATTGAGTTATCTTAACTGTATGTGTATAAAGATACATGGCAATGATCAACACCATGAAAGGATACTGACCTCAGGTTGATCTTAGGATTTGTTTTCAAGAGAGTCAAAATTTACTGGACACCTTGTGATGCTGTAAATGGTTAAAAATACTCTTTCTTAACATTTTAGACATGTTCTTAGAAAAGCTATCACACTTGCCATGTTTTCTTTGCTCATGAGAGTTAGAACCTCAGTTACACACTGTGTAACTCACATTAATTGTGTTCTGGTGCCTGAATTGGCAGTTTTCTGTACAATTGTGTTGTAATACAGTTGGTAACAGTAGCTGTTGCCTGTGAGGCTGTATTAGAATATTTTTGGCCTGGTGTGTGCAGTCTTGTGACACTGGCCTTGATTTGGTGTGTATATAAAAATATATAAGTGTATATATGTATTTGAAAGTGTGTGGTTATATAAAGCAGTTGAGTCATAACTGAAGTAACCACAGGAACATTTGCCAGTAGAAAGGATTATTATGATAGCTGGTACTGGAGGGCTGAGACTTGCATGTTAGAGCTGCTCAGCCTGATACTCCATGGCTCAGCACAGACAGGGAAGAAGCAGCATGATGCAATTTAATAGCAGTTTAACTGTGGGTTTTGTGTGTGAATCAAAGCTCTGGGTTGTACCCCTGCTAAAGGCTTCATCTCTAAGCTGGTGTACTTTATTCACATTTGTAACCAGGGAGGCTTCAAAATATACTCTGTGGGCACACATGTAAATATTATTTGTGTACAGGATAATTTATGAATATTAGCATTTTAATTTTTTTAAAAAAACTAACCTTAAATTGGATCAAAGAGTAATATTAAAACTTTTATTAATATAGGGAATTTGGAGTGTGTATGTGAAGAATAGCTTTACTGTGTAGTGCTCTGAGCACCTCAGTGGAAAATTCCTTTTTTTATTAGTTTAAATGCTATTTTTTACAGTTTTTGTCATTAACTTATGCTTGAACAGTCTGAATATCTATACACAAGTAACAAATGCTTGTTACATACAGTATTATAAATATGCTCTCCTCTTTGAACAGTACCTGCTGTACCTTTTCTGGCAAGGTTTATGTAGCAATGTGCAGTTTTCTGGTTTAGTACAGTTTGTGTGGGAAATGCCAGTTCCAATTTTCTTTTGGAAAGAAAAGAGAGTGGCTTGTATTGTATTTAAAGTGTCCAGGTCATGCCAGGTCACTTGGTGTGTTTGGGGATGTGATTTAGAGTCTAGGAAGCAGAGAATATGAGCAAAGAGAAGCAGGTAGTTTCTGATATTTCTGTAATGGCAGTGCTCTCACAGGAATTAATAACCCAGTGTTGTTCCTAGCAAATACATAGGTCTCATTGCAAGAAATGAATAGGATTATTTGTGAAATCAAGTTAAAAGTAGCAATTGCCTTTTTTTAAAATAGCAAATTATATTTAGCTAATGAGTTGAAACAAATCTAAAACATACTTGATAGTTATACAGGAACTGTATTGCCAGTACTGACTTTTGATGTTAATAGGCACTTTTAAAACAATTTCAAGCTTTTCTTCAGTTTTCCTGAACCAGCAAGGCTTTTTTCCCCATTTTCTTCTGAATTTATACAATGTTTTTTGTTGTTTTAGAAAGTTTTTTGAGCATACACCCCAAAGTTTTATTCTTCCAGAGGAAATACTGTTCTCGCAAATAAATTTCTGTATGAAAGTATAGGTTTTGCATACAGGGAGAATTAAATTTGCTGATATATTAAGTTGCAGCTAATTTTTAATACCTGCCAATGGCAACATTGGTCTGAGTTTTGGTTATTGTCCAGGTAAATTGTGTACTTGCTGTATATTCCTCTAACTTGAATAATTTTGTTCCTCTGAAATTTTAATTGTGATTACCTGTTCGATAGATAGGAATTAACTTTGTATATCATATCTTCTTACTATTATTCCAATAATTTCCACAATGACTGGCATAGTGGATATTTATTCTTTGCTGTCAGATAATCATGTTCTGGGAATCTCCATGATAAGCAGTGTTTCAAAAATGAAAATGAATTTACTTACCACTATTAATAATCACAGTTGATATTTCAAACAGATCTTATAAACTGATCTTTGCAAAGATTAATATTCAAATGCAAGCCAGTGTTTTATGGGTACTAATTGAGGTAACCAATGTCCCCTCAAGGGATCTTCAGTCTCTGCAGGGCTTCCTTGCACTTTTTCAGTCCCTGCCATTAGAGGCTGGTAGTTAAGATCTCAGCTCCCATGGCCATGAACCTGCTGGGCAGCTGGGGAAAGATATGAATCCTGATAGTGAAGCCCAGGAGAAATGTCACTTTTACACTGTGCAGTGGGTTAAGGGCTCAATCTGTGACACCATGGCTCAATACAGGGAGCAGAGTGAGCAGCATTGTGCAATTTAATAAAATTATCTTGGGAAGTTTCCTGAATTGTAAAGTCCAGAGGTGGTACCAATGACAGACTCAAGATGGTGTTTCCATGGCATATCTGTAGCTCTTCCATGGGTTTTCTCTGGAGCAAAGGTACACAAAAGGATACTCTGCTACTCCCACTGGTGCCTCTGATAAGCAAATCTGTTACTGGGGAGCAACTTTGCTTTTTGATCTGAAGGGATCGGGGGGAACTTTGTATCCATATCCTGGAAGACAATTAGTACAGTCTTGAAGAAACAGTCTGAATTGAGAGTTGAATTTTTTTTTGTCCCCCTCCATGCTTGCACTTCCCCTTTCTTTTCGTTTTTTTGTGGAAGGTGGATGGAGAGAAAGTTCTTTATTTATGTAGTTTGAAATAAAAGTGGTTTGTCTTTTACCTAATTAAAATGTTGCATCTGAATTTATCCCGATGATACTTAAGTGGTTAGACAATTGATAAGTCAGCTGCCTTTCATTTCTCTTCTCAATTTGATTAATTTTCTCAGCTTTGGATATTTTAAGCCTACCATGTATCTATTGTCAAAGCTGCTTTTGGTTTTTAGTGTCATTCTGGTCTTCTTGTCATCTGTGTTTTTCCCCACTCCCTGAGAAATAAACATTGGAACTTTGTCTTGTCTTCATTTATTTATTTATCTCACTTGTGAATGTTGAGTTCTTTGTTAGCAAATAAATGGTTTTATTATATTATTGAAAATACTACATCTAGTATAGAAAGAGAAAGTTTTAATTGAAAACAGCAAGAAGAGAACTAGTCTTAACCTATTGAAAGTTAAAACATTTGAGTATCTCCATCAAATATTATTACTATTTTCATCCCCTTATGAGAAAGTCTAGACCTCAAATATAATTTTGGGTAATAATTGGAATCATACTTTGCAATAGACATTTGCAATATATGGCTTAATGGTAGATGGAGATGTTTGTGTGTCTGACATGCAAAACACAATCAGTGCTGTTATGGTTTGTGCTGTAGGTTTTTTTGTAATTGATTTCAGATGGTGAATCTTATCTGAAGGAATATCATTACTCTGAAACAAAATTGGATAAAGAAGCTATAAAAGATAGAAACTCATACCTTGAGTACCTAGTATAACAATCTACAGTGTGATTTTTTTTTTGTCAAATCATTTATTTGATCAACATCATAGCAGATGGTAACCTTATAAAGTATATTATAGTGTTTACACGAGCATTAGAGCCTGTGTCTTTTGAAATAAGTTTTAAATATAGTCTTCTTTGTCTTATGCCAGCAAGAGCAACCTTCATTTCAGTTTGATTGTAAGGTCCAATTTTTTTTTTTATTAGATGAATGTTTGGATCTGTTTCTTCAGAATGAACACATACGTTGACATAATGAGGCAACAGGTTTCTTCAGGTTTTCTTCTAGAATAGCTTGAAATGCTCACAGCAGCATCATAAAAGTGATGTTGAGCAAAGCCTGTTTAGAATGCAATGCATAAAGCCAGAAAGCCAATGCAGAAAGCATCCTCATGGCTTGGCTCGGTCTCCCTGAGGGAGGGAGGCCGGGGAGCCTTTCCCTTCCCTGAGGGAGGGAGGGAGGGAGGCCAGGGAGCCTTTCCCTTCCCTGAGGGAGGGAGGGAGGGAGGCCAGGGAGCCTTTCCCTTCCCTGAGGGAGGGAGGGAGGGAGGCCAGGGAGCCTTTCCCTTCCCTGAGGGAGGGAGGGAGGGAGGCCAGGGAGCCTTTCCCTTCCCTGAGGGAGGGAGGGAGGGAGGCCGGGGAGCCTTTCCCTTCCCTGAGGGAGGGAGGGAGGGAGGGAGGGAGGCCGGGGAGCCTTTCCCTTCCCTGAGGGAGGGAGGCCGGGGAGCCTTTCCCTTCCCTGAGGGAGGGAGGGAGGCCGGGGAGCCTTTCCTTTCCCTGAGGGAGGGAGGGAGGGAGGCCAGGGAGCCTTTCCCTTCCCTGAGGGAGGGAGGGAGGCCGGGGAGCCTTTCCCTTCCCTGAGGGAGGGAGGGAGGGAGGCCAGGGAGCCTTTCCCTTCCCTGAGGGAGGGAGGGAGGCCAGGGAGCCGTTCCCTGAAGGAGGACCCGCGGCCTTTCCTTGATGGAGGCCATGGAGCCTTTCCTTGAGCGAAGATACGCGGCCTTTCCCTGAGGGAGGGAGGACACGCAGCCTTTCCTGCGGACCGGCAGAGCTCGGGCTTTGGGCTGTGCTCCACGTGCTTGGCTGGCCGAGGTCAGCAGTGTCCTGGCTGGGACGCACAGCCAGTGCTGTGGAGCTGCCCTGTGAGCCAGCCCAGCCCCAGGCTGCCAGCTGAACCTGCTCAAACAAACATCGCACTTAGAGTTACTCCCTAATTAAACTGCAGCATATGTGCTATAGAAGTAGTCAGTTTTGATTGAGAACTATGGAATATGAGTCATTTCAATTACTTTCCGTCCTCAATGCCTACTAAAAAAAGGAAGTGGGGGTAGAATGTTGTTTTACTCCTGTCTGCACGAATGCATGTGTCTGTGTTTTTGAACCTTTATAACAACACAGTTTGATTTCCACATTTTTTCTTTACCCACAGAGACTGATACTGCAGCCTTGTCCTGCACGTTTTTCAATGCTTTGCTGTCACAGCTTTCCTGTGCTCTTTAATGTCCATGATTAATTAATGATGAATTCATCCATGATGAATTAATGGATACTGGAATTGGTCACTGCATTGCCTTGTGGAAGGGGTTATACAAAGGTGATGGTCCCCCTAGTTGCTCTGTTCTCTTTTGCCTTTTCCAGGAAAACACTGGAACTCTTTTCATGACACTTTTGCCTTGAGACTTTATTGAATTTACTACCATAGATGACTCCCATGTTATTTCTTACTGAGTGTTCCCCACTTCAGGGGTTTTACATTTAAAAGTGAGTCTGATGCTCCTGGCTCAGTCATGTAGTTACTTTTGCTTGTTAAAGTATGTATTGTTTGTTTGTGCCCATCCTGCTAGGAATGGTCTGGGTCTTTGTCCCATCCAGCATTTGGGTGGTTTTCATCTGTCACCCATGGGAAATACATTAGTGTACAAAGCAGAACAGATTGCTTGAGCACCATGGTGACACACATGTGGTTTCCTGGTTGAGTGTTGCTGGCTACCTGGGGCAGCACTTGTTGGGTGTCTCATGTTGATGGAGACCAAGGGCAGCAGGGGTATCATTCCGAATCAAATCCAGATGTCAAGTAGCAGTAAGTTAGAGTGCTGGTGTTCTATGTGCAATACATGATTCCTTTTTTCTTGTAGCCTTCACAGAGCATTTAAAACGTGAAAGCATCTTCCTTGTCTGAAAATTTTGTGTAAGAGATAGATCTACGTGTAAGCCTGTTTGGGGCTTATAAGAATGAACAATGCTGCATGAAAAGGAGGAAAAAGACACCTGGCAGGAAAAAGGAAGTTAGCTAGAATAGTAAACTGTACTGGACTTTTTTAGAAAAAAAGAATTCTGGGAACTAGTCAGAAATTAGTTTTCTTCCCTATCTGAAGCAGTTACATTTGGGTTTAGAACAGTTTCTTTAAACAATTTATTTGCATAATTCAAATGGTAGAATTAAAATACTTGAATTTTTAGCTGTACATGTGCTGATTAAGCAGAACCATAAGTCCTTATGTCCCACTGACTCAAATTTTCATATGAGTAGCATGTTTCAGTGATTAGCATCTGAACACTATGCATAACCATATCACATATCTCCTGAAATGGGCTGGTATAACCTACTGTATCCTAAACTTTCCCAAGGACTTGGTCTTGCAGTAAGATATTTTTCTTTTCTCACCCCACATATGTCTCTTTGGAAATGAAGGCAAAGGAAGACTTGTTATGATAATGACTGGATTACTGGCACTGTTGTTTCTGGCAGAAAAGAGCCAATTGTGCCAAAAGATTACTTTTGCCTTTGTCAGTGCCAGCCACGACTCTTTCCTCAGCTCCTGGACCAGTTACAATGAAACAACAACAATACTGTCAGCTGCAAAATGCAGTAAACTTCCCCAAAGTGCTGGCTCAAGATAGTGGTGGTTTTGCATTTTCAAAGAGCCTTCTTCAACCTTGAGGATCTTTCCTGCAGTGCACAAAGTGTCTGTCGTTTTTATTTGAGTGATTTACTGTACTTTCAGTTTAACATTCCTTTTTGCAGGCTGTCTTTGTCAAAACATTATTTTATAGCTTCATAAAGCACATTTCTTAAGGAAATAATGATTAGAATAGTAATAATCCATAGGTAGTTATTTACAGTATGGGTTTACATTTTTGACTTTGCAGTATGGCCATAAGAGAAATATGCATGAAAATTTTATAGTTGCAATATAAAGTTAGGGTTTAGAGATGATTGTATGGAGGAGCTTGCACTCTACTCTTATTTATAAATTGCGATACTTAGTACTTATTTATAAATATTATGACATTATAAAACTTCATAAATAGTTTATAGTATATATCACATAAAGAATTTATGCTTTATATCAAAACTCTTTATGAGAAAAGTTTGTGTGACAGGAACGTAATGAGTTGCATTTTGTAGGCCAGAGTGCTTCAAAGCCTGCAGTTTAGGATGGACATGTTCGACATGTGACAAAAATCTCTTGTGAAGCAGATAATCAGGAACCTAATTGTTAGAATAGTAGCAGCCTTATCCTATGTGAAGGAATTTGCTATAGGAATTCAGGTGCTTTTGCAATTAGCTGTTTGGGAATGTGGTTTATAGGTGGTTAGACCGATTAAATTTGGATAGAAATTGAGCAATACATGGGGTCAATATTCTGATACAGTGTTTAAAGATCTTTTCCTTCCCTTTTCTCTTGTGAGCTGTAACCTGGATTTGCATAAAGGGAACTGATTCTAAAAGAACCGTTACAGAGTGTAAAAAATATTACAGTTTTAGTAGTGCAGAGACCATGATTCTCTGTGGGTTTTTTAAGCCATTGAAATATAACCAGTCTGTCTTGCCTTTTTTCCCCATTATGCTAAAATATCTTCTGTGTCACATAAAGGCCAAGGAGGGGAAATAATTTTGCACATTTTACAATACTTAAGCAAGACACAAGAGCAAAGAGTAGATGACAAGTACGTGTTTCACAGTATGCGCTGCAATATTTCAGTGCTTGCTTGAGATGCAGATAAAGCGGGCTGCTCAAAAAGCCATGATGCTCACATCGTTGTGCTTGTTTTGTTACTCATGCTAATTTCTTATGGATTGGGTTGGGCAGACTGCAGATTGGCAAATTTCTTGGCTTTTTATGCTCCTGTTTTCAGCAGCTGCAGGTGTCCAAATGAACAGGTTCCTCTGTAGCCAGCTTAATTAATAAGGAAGCTGTTCATCTGAAGTCTTGCTTTTAGAAACACTGCTTTAAGTATATGAAAGCAGATGTATTTACTTAGAGTGTATGGAAGCAGATGAATATTTTTTCAGGTTGCATCAGAAAACATTGTTTTTGCTATGATTTCTTACAGGTTTGTGTTTTTCTTTTTATTGCTAGGTATGGATGAGCGAACAGGTGCCACATCCTGGGGAACAAGCGGTCAGCCAAGTCCTTCATATGAATCTTCAAGGGTAAGATACCCATCTAATAATTCATAATGAAAGCGCATGGGAATGTGCAGAGTAAATCAGCAGATCATTTGGCAAAGTTTTTGAAGGGAAGCTCCTTTAAATATACAGATTAGCATCTTTTAGAGACTTTATTGATATTGGGGAGCTACAGTGTCAATTTATATTTCTAAGACTAAAAAAATATATAGGCTTAGAATTCATGAGAATAAGCCATATGTATGCTTGAATGATGAGCCTGTATTTTATTGAACATATAGTCAGAAATTGGAAGTGGAAGTCATGTTACTTAGGAGCAGATTTATTGGCAAAGTGTAGGGAACGCTTACCTCTCTGTTAGCATTACCCAGCTATAGTGTGTGCTGTGTCATGATGTTGAAGAGAGGAGTTTCTTTTTAAGTATTTTCCTCCCGTTCTTGTTCCAGCCTCATCCATCCCACTTACTGACCTGAAGGTTCTTGCTACTATCTGATATCCTAAAATAACATGGCCCTTTTCAAACTAAATGCAATGGTCAGAGCAAGCTTGACCCTAGTTACTCACCTTCCCTTTCTTCTACTCCATTTTCTTTTTATGAATATTTACTCCCTGAAAGGCCAATGAGCTAAATACCTGGACTGGATACACACAGCATGCCTGATGTTCTGATTTCAGTGCCTCTGAGTCAGAGCTGTGCTAGCACTTGTCCCTTTGCAGCTTTCTTGTGCTGTGGAATGAGGTGGGTAGGCTGCCAGACCTTGTTCAGCTCGCTAGGTGTTATTATGGCCTCTGCCTTACTCTGGAAGACAGAAGTAGGAACGTTTCTCATGAAGTCTTGATTTTTCCACTGATCATTAGTAAATAAATTATAATAAATGTGGAAGTACTTTGTGTGGAAGAAATATTTCTGTGCAACATGGAAATTCCACATTCTTTAAAACTTCCTGTGTAACCTGGGGCATGGAGCGAAACCTTCAAAGGCCTCTTTTACATTTGAAATGCAATCTTACTATGCAGCTTTATGTAACTCATATTTTTATCATGTGTTTGGTGTTTTGACTCTCATTTTTTATGTTGCTGATCAATTTTAATTGATTATGAGTTAAGCTGACCTAACTGGAATTTGAGTTCGTGATTTATTGGCTGTGTGGCTGCATTAATCACAATTTTTTGTATGGTAGAGGATCAGCCAGCTAATATTTGAGTAGTGTAAAGTCAGTGTGTTAGTTGTGGGATTTTTTTGTTTGTTTGTTTGTTTTGTTTTTTAATGAGGCAATAAAGAATGGTAATCTGGAATGTCATTTAGGTGACAAGAGTTTTCTTTTAAAGTAAACTCAATTCCTTTTCACAGGCAAGTTTAATTCCTGTGTTCTTCCCAGAAAAGTGAACACTAGAAATACATATTCTCTGTATATAGAAGTGGTAAAGATTAAGAGCCACAAATTAATTAGTCCTGTGGCTGGTATCTTCTGTAAAAAAAAAAAAAAGTAGAATACAGGAATTTCATTTCTGAATTCACTGAAAAAGCACTGGACTTTCTTTACCAGTTTAAATCAAGCTTGCATGCATAAATTTTGGCTATGATGTATGGTCTTTAGTTTTTGGTTTTCTTTCAACTAATGAGGCAAATTACTGATTCAGGATTTTGAATAACGCTAACTTCTGTCTACTCCTACATGTACTGCTAGAGCAGATGTCTCTGAGAAAGAGCAAAAATGAATGTGTGGCTCTGTATTGTGAGAGTATAGATTGGTTTCTCAGAAGGCAGGGCAAATCATACACAGCCTTTTACATTTCTAGGTTATTCCTTGTGTTGATTAACACAGTTTAAGTAAGATGTAATTGTCTTACATGTTCAGCTCTCTAATCCAGCGCTTTTCTCCATTATTTCAATGTAGAATGTTTTTCTTGTCCTAATTGTTCTTGCTACTTGTTTGTCTGTTTACAGGAAAATGGCAGCCTTCATGGGAAAAGCTCAGACCTCTCCACAGACATAGAAAAGGTGAAATCTCAAGAGGTACCGGTTACTCTTTTTATATTGTGTGTGATTTTCAACTTTTTGTTAAAGTCCATGTGCAGCCTACTACTGGAGTTTTCTGTTAAAGGTCACAATATAGTATTAAAATTATTAAGAATTTAAAGTGTTGGCTCATTATTGACAGGAATTTCCAAAGACACAGAAAGAGAAGCAGTTTTCAAGTGAGTAGAATTGGAATTTGGTGATAGTTTAGTGCATACCTGTTGAAGGCTAATGAAAAAAGATGATGGAATACTGGCTAAAGGATATTTTTCTTTCCCAAATCCTGCTGAAATTCAGTTTAAATGGTCTGACTGTGGCCAGCAATGGTGCATAAGGAAGGAGTATAAATATAGGGCAAATATTTTGCCACCTTTACTGTGTACTCTCCTAGCACAACCCCAGCTCTTTGCTTAGATTTCCTGCAGAGAGCCAACCTTTTGGACATGGTTCTTATAGCTGTTAGTGGGCTTGGTCTCTGCTGTTTGTGAATTTTTCTGGCTTTGGTTACAATTTTGGCAACAATTACAAGGATTTTGTGCTGAAACTTAGGGATTTTTTTGTTTTATCTGTGCTGCCCAGTGATGCAACTGATTGCCACCCTGTTCCTGCATTCCAAATGGTTACTGATACACTTCATAATTTTTACTCTTTGCCCTGCAAACACCTTGATTTTACAGGCCACTCCTATGTTCAGCCAAGCTGAAGGATTGTCATCTATTGGTTTTTGCTTGTATGGTCACTGCTCCTTACCTGTGGTTGGTTCTTGGTGCTGTTCCATGGATCTTTCTGCTTCTGCATAACTTCAGAGTTAGGGTGATTTTGACTGCATGCACTAGTCAAGAGGAGGGTGTACCATACATTTCTGCCTCACAGAATGATAGGTTCATTCTTTGTTCCTTTCTTACTTGTTGCTAAGTCATGCAATTTTTGATTGCCACTGAGCTGGCATGTGATAATGTTCTAAAAACGGTATAGGAAAGTAATATTTTGTCTTCCATTGCACCATAGTTACCACATTGTTATGACATTAAGTTATTTTTGAGTGTGTTCATTTTGTATTTATTTACACTAGATTTTATCTCTGCTTTTATTACCAATTTCATGGAAAAATTTATTTGCAAATCTGCAGAAACTTGTAGTTACGATTATTTAAAAAAATTGCTATGAGCAAACTTTACTGTATTTGTTTATCCACTCATTGATTTATTCATGGAATTATTGAGGAGTGTTGGTGTGGGTACAGTTTTTTGGGGAATTGGGGAAAACGTATTGGTAATTTCTTTTCACTGTGAAAACAAGATGTATGTTCCTGTGCTTGGGGTTGGGTGTTTGTCATGGGTTTTAATCTTTTCATCAATAATTAATTCAGACAAGAACCTACTCTCATATGTAATAGCAGTTTATCTTATTTTAGAAGTCTCTGGTAATACCTTATTGAAAGCTAACCCATTCTTACTTCAATAACGTCTTGAAGTAACATTAAAGGTGAGGAATCCCAGCAGGCTTGAGAAAACCTCGTATAGGAGCATTGTCTTTTCATTACCTAATGCTAAACAGTGTTCTAACACAGAACAGCAGGTATTTATGTCTGAATTTGCTGTGATGGTCTTAGATTTGTGAAAAGGTACAAATTGAGACATTAGTGACTTCTGGGAGCAAAATCTCTTTCTGCATGTTCTAACTGTTTTGTTAGAAAAATAAATAATATGAAAAGATTCTATTGTGGGGGGGTGAAGACAAAAGCAGGAAATCTTTACTGTTTATAGGAATAATTCAGGAATGGTAGTTAGCAGTCACTGGAATTCTGTGATGTGCTGATGGCCTCCCTTACTCTTGAGTTGTACTGAAGTCTATATACAATACTGTGTACCAAGTTTGTCTCTTGCAGGGCTTGTTTTTCTTCCTAGTCTCCAATCTTGTTTTTACCTTTCTGTGGCAGCAGTGCTGGGTTTTCAGGGAATATCTTTGGTTGATGTATGTCTCTCCCTTATCTGATATCTGAGTGATTTAGAGCTAGAGATGTTATTGCCTGTGTTCATAATGCCTTGCACTAGAAGAGGAGCTTTTAGTGAGTTTTGCAGAGGGTGGTAAAGCTGCTTTTTGCAAGTCTTGCTCTCCTGAGCTCTTTGAAGCATATTCTGAGGTACTTGACTGGAGTACTATGTCTTCTGCACAATAATATATTGTACAATAATATATTGCCCTACAGCACTTGAAAGTTTTGCCTTCCTGTAGTGAGATGATCCTGAACTTTGTAGCTTTTCTGTGGATTTGCGAGTTGTAATTTGTAATGTAGCAGCATAGTCACTTTTTTTTTGAGTAATTAAAATTTTTATTTTGGTTATAGTGGTTCTTGTGGTGTGGCTAATGATTGCTGTTGCATGAGGAATAATGCTCTGTGAGGTTTTCTTCCATTGTTTTGGTTTTATCATAACATAAAAGGAGCAATAAAAGGAGCAAGTCAGTTTTTGATCTGTTCAGATTGCAGTCTCTAAATCAAGCATATCTGAAGTGTTTTTCATAAGACATTTCCCTCATGGATTTCCTTTTTATATATACACACATAATAATTGTAACTGTTAAAAATTTAGCATAAATTAGCTGAGGCATTTTTCTTCCAAAATCTGAACTGTGGGTGTTTCAAATAATTTGCACCATGTACATTGCACCAAAAGCTGTGAGTGTACATTTTGACCTGATTTAACATGAATCTAGTTTCAGTGCTGAGGATGCAGTTTATCCTCCTGTTCCTTTACATAACTCTGTGTATTTAATTAAAGCCAGAGTGGAACTGATCATGATAGCACTGTTAGGTTAGATTGTTTTGTAGCATCAGGCAACAGGTTCTTCCCTCTACTGTACGTAAAATACTCAGACATGAGTTGGAATCTGAAATACTTTATGCCCAAACTATACTCCCCTCACACTAAGCAGTACTTTTAATTTGCAAAGAAGTAAAAGAATAGTAATGAGATAGCAGGTTTTGAAATAGTATTTTATACCTCTTAATCTCAGGTACATAACAAGGAGGGAAGCTGTTAAATAGCAAAACCAGACAAGAGGGACACAGAAACACAGTAAGTGTTATAAGTCTGTTGTATTTGTGTCCTTTTTGTCCTCTGATTTTTAAATTTTTTTTTATGGGAGGGAGGTTGGTTGGTGATTCTGCTGCTGGTTATTTGGTTTTCCTGATGTATTCTACAAGGTAGATGATGATTCACTGTGGAATTAAAGCCCAAATTAAGTATTCCATATTTAATCCTCAGGACACTTGCAAATGCAGGCTGCTTTATAATTTGATTTACGAGCAGCATTTTTCAAAGCAAGTTCTGTTTTTTAAATTCTGAATGCTTTAGTCAGGTTATCAAGTATCTCCTTTAAGCATTTGTTCTTAGTCTGTTGGCTGTACTTGTATCATTTTATCTCCTGGTTTATAGCTTAGATAAGAGCTAGAAAAATCTGGTTTCCATCGTATGAATTTTTCATTTAATCTGTATTGGAAAAGTGGATCTTTTGGTTGTGGTTTTTGTTTTGTTTTTATTGCAACTACCTACCACATTGGAATTAGCATTGGAATCTGTTCACAAATTGGTTTTCCGTGTGGCCAGGGAATTGTCCTATTGCATATCATGTTGATATTTGTCTCACAGGAGTTTAGAGAGGTGGAACGGGCTATTGGGTTTAGCTGTTTAAAATCAGATTTGGCACTCAGTAACTTAACTTCTTGGAAATGGATTTAGAGCTGGAGAAAATGATGTTTATTAAAAAATAAATAACATTCAAAATAAATTTGAAAAAAGAAATGAACTGTGTTTTCAATTGTTTTCCATTCTTGCACGCACAGTTTTCATGTGTTTCAACTTGATATGGGAAAAGAAGCTAATGAATAGTTTTAGAGCTCTGTTGCAAAGCATATTACTCGAGGTGACACTTGGAGGATACTTGTGAAAGCTCTTTTGACTTTTCTCAATATTATGTGAAATTTGGGGTAGTGATAGCTGCTTTTGCCCTGCCATGTTGTAGCAGGTGACCAAATAACACAAAAAGCTGCATTTCTGTGTTTAGGATATTGTAGTTGAATGTTAACACTTGCTAATTGTTACAGAAAGGGAATCATAATTAAAGCTAGAAAGTGGAGCTGGAAAGCTCCTTGTTTCTGGTGCGACTGGGTGGTCTCCATCAACAAACTGCTTTTATTCCTCTGGTTAAGGAGTATTGTCCAAGCTTCTAGTGCAGCTAAGGGAGATGGGGTTGAGGTCCTGGCTGTTCCCAGGGGGCTGGGAGGTGGCAGACATGGGACCTGCAGAGGGAGATGTGTGTTTGTTTCCTGGCACATCACACAGGTCTCAGCTTGGTCCCTTAGAGTTTGGGTTGTAGTGTGCAAATGAGAGCAACGTGGATGAAACAGTGGAACGAGTGTGGGGAGACTCCCATCACCACCATCCATCTGCTCCAGACTTCCTGAGAGGAGTTTGGTCATGGCTTGCGAACAGCATTGTTCCCACTGATAGTTTGCTGCAAGACTGTTCATGATTTAAATGGAGTTCTGGCCGTGACCTGTGCCAATGTGATGTTTCTTGATGTTCTCTTAAAATCAGTGAATATAGTGCAAGTGATCCTCAAGGCAAAAAGGAAGATAATATAAGAAGAATAAAAGAATATACTCTTCTCTGGATTTATTTTTAGCTTACCTTAATTTTGGCACCATTCTTCCTGATCTGTGTGTTCAGTAGACCAAGCTAGGTTTTTGGCTCTCTAGCCTTTTTTCTAAGAGCTGTTGACAGATACATAGATTCAATGACTAAAAATACTCTTTTTTTTTTTTTTTTTTTAAGGTTGTGTGTTTCTGGAATTATTCAGAATCATCGAATCCATAATCTTTTAAATTCACTAGGACATGATGGTGTGGCTGTTGTACAGAGCCTCTTGTCTAACCTTCAGTCAGTGACTCAGCGCCGTGTTCCTGGATGTAGTCAGTCTCTGGTCTGTCCGTCTGTCTCTCACCACCTCTGCATCTTGCTTTCTTTCCTCACTTCCCCCCCTCCCTTTTTTCCCTTCTTGTTTGTCTGTAGAACTTTCAGATTAGTTTGGAGAGCCAGATAATCCAAAATAAAGTGGATTTTAGCAGTAGCTTCACTCGTTCATTTACGCATTAGTCATTTGGATGACTGTTGCCTGATTCATAAGTTTATTGCCAAATTTAGCTTGCAAGGGACCTCAGTATTCCTGAGCTTTAAACAATTAATATTTGTTATTTAAAGTCAGCCAAACTATAAAACTCAAGGAATTGAAAGCAGCATTCATTAAACTTAATCTTTTGGTCTGCAGCCACGTCAAACTGTGAACCCAACCATTCATTTTAGTGGAATTTTAATGTCTTAAGTTTAAAGGCAGTAATTGAGCTATATTGTAAATTGCTAAAATGCAAATACGTGCTTAGTGATCTGGCAGCTTGGTTACGAGCCTTAGAGTTTGGTCTGTTCCCAGGGACTTGTGTAGGAGAGGGCTTGGGGCTAAGGGAGGAGAAACAAACAAAACCCCTGTTATCTCTAGTCTAGTGGACTTGAGCAAATGAAATGCTGTGGAGCAGTCAATTGTACAGGGAGGACAACTCAATGAGTGGAGTATGAACTCAATAAATGCATAGGAAAATGTGTGCCATGTAGTGCCAGTGTCTTCTCCATTTTTCACATTTTACCCTGAAGTAGAAACAAGATGTGGTTATTTAAAAACAAAACCAAAAACCCTACAACTTGATTTAGGGTCAGGAGTACAATTTTGCTTATGGTTGGACAAACGCTGATGTGACTTCAGAAAATAATTGCTAAAGGACAAGAGGTTTTTTGTTTTTGAGGGGGAAGTTAATGGGAGAGGATTAATCCCACAGAAAACCAGGAACCAGTGCAATGAAAAAGGGTAGGGACAGTGAACTGGGAAAGGTTTTTGACTTGTTCTTGGGTGACTTCTGTAATTAAATTTATCCAAAATGACAGAACTTTAATGGTCATTGAAAGACATTGAATTTTAGGAGGTTAATTACCACTTGGTTGGTAAAATGGGGCATGGACTCATTGTGTCAGGCCTTCTCTCATGATTTGGTGGGGTAAACATGCCTAGTAAGCAACGTGTTTACTCTGGGTGTATGGGTTGGGGATTTTTTCCATTTTGTCTTTTGAGTCTTCTAGAGTAGTACATTATGTAAGATAATTTTCAGGTGTCCTGTGTGCAAGTATTAATGATTTTGTAAATAGTGTCAGATTTTGAATTGGTTTGGCAGTGTTAGCATTCCTGTGCTTAGAAAGTCCTGATACAGATAGAGCCTAAATCACTTGGGCAGTTGTGGTACCTTACCCAGAAGAGGTAGGAATGGATGCTACAACTGTGGGATTTTTAAATTGGTGGACTTGATTAATTGGAATGATTAGAGAGCATCACTCTAATCCAGTGAAATCCCTGAAAAACTAAGAAAGTTAGAGCATGCAATGTTGAGAGTGTGTTCACTACTCAGTTAAATTGCAGTACTAATTAGTAGTAGTCTTTAAGCTGCATTTCATCACAGGTACTATTAGTAGACAATACTTTTATTTGTAGATCTATCTGACTTGGTCTTTCTGATGACAAACAGTCAGACTGAGATCCAGGGAGAGGCCTGTGCAAAGTGAACAGTGACAACATTACAAAGTGTTGTAAGGGAACAGTTAACCCCAATTGCACTTTATTTGGGCTATAGCAGTACAGAAAGAGAAGTTTTGTCTTCCTTTGGCAAACTTACAACTTGCTTTTGTAATAGCTATGTAAGAGGTTGGAACAAGCAAGACAGTTTTGAATTTACAGCTATGTCATCGAATCATATTCAAAATCAGTTTGCGTCCTGCAAGCAGAAAATTGCCCTCAGCTGTCTTCAGTCCCTTCAGAACAAAGTGCCTAAAACAGGAAATAAATTTGTCCAGTAACTCCTATTTTGTAGACTTTTTGCCAGTTATTTGCTAAACACCCCAGGTGTGCACTCTGCTGTATATTAATCCATTGATAAGTTTGCTGAGGAGGCACAGAGGCAGAAATGAGCATGTGTATTCAGCATGGAATGTCTCCTTCCAGCCTTGCTGTGTTAAACGTGCCCTGCAGGTGACAGGAGGTAGAAATGCTTCAAAGGGCTTTGGAAGCCCACCTGTGGTCCAAAGAATGACCTCACCAGCCAGAATCCGTACCATCAAACAGCTCTTCCCAAGAGGGGAGAAGAACTTTTGTCATGACTCATTAGTTCCTTTTTCTGCTTGCCGTCTGTATCAATCCAGCTATATTTAAGTGAGCTTCCCTAGATTAGTCTTCAAAATTGTCAGGAACTGGGATTTCCTGCCTTCCTCAGAAAGGAAGAATGAAATTTGGCAGTATGTATTACTGAGTCCTGCTTAAAACATGGATTTGAAAAGGGGCTCTGATAGAATGTCTTGTAAATCCCTCCCTGCCATCTTCTGCTGCTTTTGCCATGAGGGATGAGTTCAGGTGCCAGCTGATTGTGTCTTCTCTTTGTTACTCAGTCACACAAGTGGGGTGTCTTTTAAAAACCACTGTCCTTCATTGATGTTCCAGACTTTTTAAGGCTTTCAACTCTGTTCTTCTTAGAGCAATAAGCAGATGTTGTTGATTTGCATTGTACATTGTTTGAGCTTTGATTATATGACTAGAAGCTTTTCAGAAGCTATTGGAAGTTTCTAAAGTTTTATCTATGATTGGTTACAACTCCTCCCAGTAGTAGTACTTTGCTGTTTACTCTGTAGGTTAGTAATATAAATGCAAGAGCAGGGAATGGTAAGAGGGATGCAATTTTATTTGAAGAAGGGCTTAAATGTGAAGAATGTTCTGAAAAAACTCTGTAATTTAAATCACTGTCCTTAGAGCTCTTCCGATTTTTCTTCATTTGCTTTTGTGAATTGCAAGAGTTGTTAAATCAAAACTGCACGTGTTTGTGGTTATTTTGTATCCATTTAGTGGGGGTGAGTTGTTTGTAGGAATCAGCCCAAGGTTTCTAATCCCAAGCAGAGCTCTGTGGCATGAGTTGATAATCCATAACTGAATACTGAGACTGAGTAACTGGTGCCAGGCATGCTGGCCAAGGTAAAACCTCTTTACATTGGTCTGCTCTAGCTGAAGGCATAGGTTACAATTTGCACAAGTGTGAATTCTCTAGTGGCAAATAATGAAATTCCTGATATAATTAATTTTAGGAATTGTGTTAAAATCCAAAAAAGACCAATTCTACTTAAGGGGCTTGCACATCCCTTAGTGCATTTTCACCCTGTATACCAAATGTTTTGTTTTCAATGGCTTTGGTGTTGTGAAGGATAACCCTGAGTATTTTCCAGGTAGACAAAGTAGTTGATTTGTCTGGTAGTGTGTAAGTACAACTTGGATGCTATGGTAATTGGTTGCAAGTTCCTTCTGGGAAGCTGAAAGGGTATATGAAAAGAACATGATGTCAAGTACTCTTCACAGGAATTCTGATGATAGAAGGAAGAATATTTTGTGTAAACCACCCACCCAGCTTTCCAGTCTCTCTATTTTGTGAGGGGACATGCAGTATTAACATGGAGAGGACCATTAAGAGTCCTGTGCATTAGGTAGACTGTGTTGCAGTATGTGCAACTGAATATTAAATGAGTCTTACCCATGTTATATTTTCAGTACTTAGTTACTCTGTAAATATAGATGGCTTCAAGATTGCAGTTTCTGGGTCTTGTTTGGGCACCACTTGCTGAATGTCTGAGACATGGATTTTCTTTTATCACTGACAGTATCGTTTATAGTTTCTTTCTTTTAAAAGTAAAGTATAGCTAAAATCTTAGGGAAAAAGTTTTTAAAAAACAACCATGATAAGGAGTAAAAACAGAGATGCAAATACAAAGCTACCTACTTAGGAGGTTTGGTTTTGGTCCCGTATTTGCAAATTTTTGGTCTTTATTCAGCAGATTTAATTTTTCTTGTTTCATTTCAGCATAAAAATAAACCACATGTGGTGACCTTAGCTAGGAGCCACTCCATTTCCTCAGCAGCTGCTGTTCCACGCTGCTTGTCTGACAGACGGGGCTAGGTCACGCTTTCCAGAGGACACCCTTGTGGTCATGAGCAAGTTGTAAATGTCACTAAGATTGTTTCTGGATGCCTATCACAAGTGTATGGGCGATTGTGAGGCAGATGAAGTCAGCCAGAGCTGCAGTGGGGAGCTGGGTGTGGGGAAGGATTGCTGTGCAGCCCAGCAGCAGCAGGAGTGTGCCACGCATCCCTAAGCAGCAGCAGGGCTGTGACAGTCCTTTAGCCCTCACTTAGCAGCCCTTTGGTAGAAGTGACAGCACGCCTGCAAAGATAGGGAGGCCTGTTTCAGCCCCATTAATGTTGGCTTGAATGTGAGCCTGCGGTCTGGAGAAATGATAAATGTTCAGTGATTGATGATTTTATAGTCCCAGGGCACTTGCGATGGTTTCTGGTAGCTGTGAACAGTTTTCCCTCCTCTCTTAATTAGGCCTCAGCTTTAGGTTTCTGAACGAGAAGTGACTAAGTGTGAATTGTAAGATAAGGTTTACACAATATTTTTCAAAACTTTGGCCACAAAGGAAGTACAGTTTTGAGTGCCAGGTCTTTCATGTTTTGTACAGAATAAGTGATTCAGCGTGCATTTGGTAAGTCTGAAGGGTAAATGGCATATTCATACCTTTATATGGAAAAGCTGAGGGGATTTCAAAATGTCTTGAGGAGAGCTTTACGTAACTGGGTTAATTAAAGAATATCTACGTCCAAGGACTTCTTTGTTTTCCATCTCCTCTGCATTTGGTGTCAGCTTTCAGTAAGCCAGTACTTCCTGACTGTGTAAGGGGTGCTCCAAGCCTGGTAAGCTGCCTGTGCTGATGGCCGAAAAATGTTAAAAAGTGTTTCAGTGCTTGCTTGCAAATTGGGTGACAAAGTTGTTAATTTAATCACTATATGGAAGTAAACCTTTTGTCAGTGAGCTATGCTGGTTAGTAATGTGATAGTGTCAAAATGCCTATTAATCTGTAACATTGAATGCAGACTGCAAGAAGAAATGGAATTTGTTCTTCTCATCTGCACCAACATTTTCTCTTACATTAGTGACTCCTCCTGAACTTCCTACTGACTTTTATTAATGCAAGCAAGAAAGCTTAAGAAAAAAAAAGTTGCAAGTTCTTCAGACTAATTTTACTCTCTGTGGTTAGTGACTTTTAGCACTAAGAGGATTCAAATATCAAAATATCTCTGTATTATTCAATTTTTAGAAATCTTGTCCATGAGACAAGAAATCTTGTCCATAAGGACACAGCTTATTAAGAAACGATGTGGTTTCTTTTTGATGGGGAGAAAGTAATATGTGGGCAGAGAGTAATTTCTGTGAGATAGACCTGAAAGCCAACTTTTGTGATTAATGACCAATTGTGACTCTGCACATTTAATTAGGAAAGTGTCATTACACTCAATTAGCAGGGCTGCCAAATAATCTGTTTAATACTCTGGTCTTTTTTTTCTCTAGGGTTTTGCAGACAGTCCTCATTACAGTGATCACTTGAATGACAGTCGATTAGGGCCTCATGAAGGATTGTCCCCGACACCTTTCATGAACTCAAATCTGATGGGTAAGTAGGTAATTCTTTACGAGTATCCCCTCAAAGCCTCTTTGGTCAGAAAGAGACATTTTTCATTCCCTTGTCTAGGCCTGACATGTCAAGCATCTGGAAGTTGCTCTGTTTCTCATAGCAACACTGACTTTCCTATTCAAATCTTTTTATGTTGGGTGAGTTCCTCAGAAAGGCCATTATCCAGGACTTTTTAGAAGAAGGAAATACTTAGATTTTCTTAAGTTGATCTAGAAAGCTGATATATTTTGATTTGATGTAAATTCGAAATTATTTTATTATTTTAAAGGTTATTTTTCCTTAATTTTGTTTGAGAAGATATTTATACCAATTTTCTATTTGTGCATTTAAAGGTTTTTTTTCTAACATTGAATTACTGAACTACCTACCAATTTACTGTGGGCTTCCCCTCAGGTGATAATGTGAGGGCTTGCTTCTTATTTTTAAATTTCTAATTTCTTTGATATTTGTTGTATTAGAAACTGTCACTTCTAAGAAATAGATGGGAACTCTTGTTTCCAGACCTGTTTAACATTTTCTGTATTTGAAACTGTAAAAAAAGCAAGCAAATGGTGTATTGTATTGTGGTCTTAGGTACTGAAACCTTTTTTCCATTGCCTACAGTTACCTGAAACATGCTAATGTGTTGATGGCATTGGTTGAAAAATCTCCTTTTTTGTGTCCAATTCAGAACATAAAACTCTTGATTTCAAAATATTTAATTTGGCGACGCGTGGTCTTAGGACCATTTTTGGTTTGTATCTTACATTTCAGGATGACTCTGAATATTTGTTCTGAATTTCTACATTTCACATTGTTTCACTTCTATATGCCCCATCTTGTAGACATGACCTATTTTGTGATCTCAGTATTGTCCTTCTAAGACATAGCCCTGGTAATCTAAGTGGATTACCTAAATCCAAATCCTGGTGGTCTGCAATTTCTTTTGGAAATCTTTCTACTTTGCTCAGTCTTTGTTTACTACTTTAATTTTCTCTGAAATAGAGACAGACAAAGCTCAGCTATTGCTGAAAACAATTTTTTGTTTAAACAAAGAATTTTGTTTAAACTTTATATATAAGTTGGAAACAGCCAATTTTAAAATGCCCATCTCTGTAGACTTTGATTAGAGAGAGGACTTGTCAATTGGTCAATGGCACTTCTGTCTGAAGACAGCAAAGCTAAAATGTAGCATTTATCAAGGTAAAGCAAGGTAGACTTTGCCTGAATACTCTTTCAAACATGTTGTCTTCTTTCTTTTTTAGCAGAAAGCAAAAAAGACAAGTTACTTCAATTGCTTCTTCAGTATTTTGATCAGTAGCATGTGTGGAATGTCTCTAGGCATTGTAGCTGATACTGATTTTATTTTACAAAAATATATATAGCAAAGTTTGATTCTTTTTTAATTTGTGTTACCAAAGGCAAATTAATTGTTCATGTTGTTAATTTAAGCCATTCAATTTCTAAGCAATATATGCCTTTAAATATATGAAAAAAAAATGGTGCAACTATATCTTCTTGGCTTTTCATTTTTATTGAACAGATTATTCTATTAGGCATAATAGAATTACATCATTAATACAGATTTGAGAAGAAGCCTCCATTTAGATGGGTTTGTGGAGAGGATTAACAAATAGCAAGATATGTATGTGTCAGTCACCCAAAGCTGCTGAGAACTGAAACAGTTTTGTAAAGCTTTGTGGCTAAGAGTTCTTAGGGATTTTATTTTCTTGGTGTAAAAGTACTTAATTTCCTTCTGTATGCAGTCAAGAATTATAGAAAGCTTTCTGTATGTATCTCTAAGATATGTTCACATCAAAATTCTAAAAGTATGTCTTTAAAAGTATTCCACTTGTGGTATTTGGCTTGTCATAACAAAAAATTGTGTTCATTTTACTTATGTTACTGTATTGAGTGCAGCTTTGTTTATTACACCTTCACATCATTCATTTTTGTGTTTTATTTTAATTGATGGTGAAAGTTTGGAGAGAGGAATGATAAAAGCTACATGAAAACATAGAGTACTACTTTTCTGTGTGGTACTGCTATCTGTGTTTATAGTTTCTTTATCAATTATTGAAAAGAAAAATGATAATTCTTCTAAAGTTTTTTTAGACAAAAAGATGTAATCCAGTTTTTTAATATTAAATTGTGGACATGTTCCCATGAACAGAATGAACACATTTATTTTATTAGCTAATGTAGACATATGATATTTAAGGCATTGGTTCATTATTTTGTGATCTTTGCAGTTTAAAAGGAGATGGAGGGAGGCTAAGAACAGGAACTTGATGAGCTTATGGGAAATATCTCACTAGCTTAGAGCAGTGATTGAGCATCTGGGGTTCCACAACCAAGATCTAAGAAATACCTCCCTACCCAAAATTTTATCGCAACTGAAATACATTTCTGAAACAGTTAAAAACTATTAAAAAGGAAGAAGAGAGAGCGACAACATATTTCACCATTGCTGTCAACACTTAAGAGTACCATTAAAAGAAAGAATTGTGTGTCAAGGGGATGTTGTTGTTTTGTGTATTATGTTCAGCTGTAAGCATATTTGCCTGAAGAGATAGTGGATTATAAAGTGCCACTGTCTTTCATGATGGAGCTCTCAAACATTTTAATGATCTTGTACATTGCAAAAGAGAGAAATTTTGTCTAACAAGAGTTGATAATGATTCAATAATGAACAATTTACCACAGAAAGATGCATTTCCATATTCATTTAGATATTTTTTGAAGTGTTTTGCAGAGGAAGTAAAGCTATTATGCTGGATTGGTTAGTGTTCTTCACTAATGAATTCCAGAATTATCGTGTTGATTTGGTAGTATAAAAAAAGAAGGGCAGTTACTTATATTTTGAGTAAAACCACTGAATCGTCTTGGGACTAGCATAGTCTGTTGGTATCCATAGAGATATGTAGAAAATCAGGCAAAGATATATTGGTGGTATTGTAGCTCCATTTAGACTTGATAATCTTTGCTTATTCAACACTTCTCTTTTAATTACATTCTAGAAAACTATTCACAAGGATATGAGATTCTTTTCTCTGTAATTATGCTGCCTTTTAGTACTCTGCACTTGCAAGGAGAGGTCAATTTTTGCTAGGACCCTTCAAGCATGTGGTATTGTATCATCTGTTGTACTGTTCCCTGGACTTTATTCTCCTCAGCTTTTTTACTGCTACTTACTGGGAAGAAAGAAAGCAGATTATTCTTGAATATAGCTTAAAGGGGTTTTTGTTGGTGTGTCTTGAAAATTTGAAGTGGGTGAATTACTTTCTTTTGTGTGCCTGTCGTTCCACAAGAGGTAGAAAGGATAACAGCCAAACTTTTGTGCTCCACGTTTGTCATCTGTGTACTGCACAGTTCCACAAGGTTGTATATGACAAAAAGTCATTAAAAAATTTAGTCAGTAGTAAGTGAAAAAACAGTGGTTGAATGTCAGCTTGCCATGTTGAAATCAGTCCCTTGAAGTAGGAAGAGAGATCATTCTTCCAAGTGTTCTTTCTAATCTATTTCCTTGTTTTCTCATTATTTCTTTAACAAGTTCCTTTAAAGTTTAATTGGGTTACATTTTAGGTATTTCTGTTACATCTATGTGTTTCTAAGCTAACAGCAGGGTTTGAAGACCTGTCAATGAAATCAGAGATTCTGAATGTATGAAATCAGAGGATTTTAGATTGGCTGCCTCATTTACTCACTGACTCCAATAGATCAGCTGCAGGTTGCAGTTACTAGTTTAGTTCATACCATCTGGTGATTTTGTAACTCTCACCTCTGTTAGCATCCTGGTGCCTTTGCTTCTCTTCTAACAAGTTTCTGCTGGGTAATGCTGTGGTGTAGTTTTATGGCCAGCATTAAGAGATGGAAGGACTGACCATGCAGAGAAGCCAAGACACAACAAGGTGGGAGTAGAAACTGGTTACAGTAATTAGAGCTATAAATTATTCTGATTTTTAATAAAAATATAGCTTCTTTTACTGTTGATAATGTGAATGTAAAGGGTAAGTCTGATTCTTCTTATGTTTAAAATAAATAGGTGAAAGAAGCAAAGGTAGTACTGGCAAAGGAAAGTAGAGCAATACGTGTTGTGGTTTTTGCAGTGTAACATCTTTCCCTTTGGCTGTACTTGATGCACTTGGGCCACTTGGGGGGTTTGTCATCAGGGATCACAAAACAGGATTTCTGAGTAAATTACATCTACATACACCATGAATTTTACCTTATGTTACTGTTTAACAGTCCTGTTCCAGTGTAGCAAGGGTAGAAACTATTGGGTGAAGGGTGGCAGGAGCAGAGAGGTGCTTCTTAGGTGGAAGCCAAATTTTAAGAATTTTCAAAGCTAGTCTTTGGGTTACTGTGAAACTCACAGTGCATTTTGTGTATTTATAATATGAATGAGAGATCAATATCTGGATTGGGATGCCTCCTGGTTTCAGAGTTACTGTTCATTTAATTGACTTGGTTGTGCAGGTTTCTAAGAATGCCTGGGCTTCTGCCAGTGCATCTTTCAAACTGAAATTGCTGCCTTGGTTTTTATTGTTAAATTTATTATTTGGCTTGTAATTTAAGCCCTGTAGGTGGCTTGTATAGAGTAGTGGGTTTTTTTAAAGTTGAACATTGGAGGGACATTTTGTGAAGCAACATGGTAAATAGCTGAAGCCTCTGCAAACCTTGCAGTACTGATACAGTTCTTGAACAGCTGATGTAAGCCTTTAAAACCATAATTTGTGAAAGGTTATTCTCAGTAAAAGGAGAGGCTTTTGAACTTTAAAATAGAATTAAAGGAAGATGTACATCTGAATTGGTACTCAGTTAAGAATCTAACTAATCTTCAGGGAACTTGCTAGTTCTATCCTCAGTAACCCTTCAATAAAAGAATTTTGAAATTGAAGAGAGACATCTTGTTATCAAATGACTTTATAATGGTGAAGGCAATACTAGCAAACCAGCAAGGGTAAATAGTTATTAAAATGGCACACATTAAGAATGATGCCATTATAATTTTTGCTAGGAATCTTGTCTTAATTACCTTTTAGGAAGGGAGAGGGCAGATGCAAGCAGGGAGTTGGCAGACTCTCTATTTGTCCAAAATAATAGTTAGATTTCCTTGAATTGCTTTCTATAGTCATTAATATTTCAACACAGGAAAAAAACCCAGGCATTACAATGGAAATTATCTCCAGAGATATGAGTAATAGCAAGATTGATCTAAAATAATTTATATGCAGTTACGTTGTTATTAATTTGGAGAATGGTGGGGACAGAGTGTTTTCTGTCCTTTGGAGAGTTCATTAGGAAGAAAGAGGAAAATGTTAAAAGAAGAAAATGACAAAACAGTGACATAACAAAGATTATGACAAGTCTTTAGTCCATCTCATTTTACAGGGCAGTAAGTTGAGAGAAAATTGTAAAAGGATACCTGATAAGCTTCACATTCTGCATAGTTACCTGTCAAATATTAGTGAGTTTAGAAAAGCTTTCCCTAGTGAAAAACCCATGAGTATAAGGTCATTCACAGTTCCAATAAATACTTAGAGGTGTTGGTACTGAGTCCACCAAAGGGCATAGACTGTAAGCTTCCCATGCTGAAAAAGTTCCTTAACATTCACTTTACATGACTGTATTGTGCAGTTGCACAGTATTATGTTTGTGTATTATTGAATCACTTATTGTTTTGGTTATTAAAGCTAAAAATACCAAGTTGCTGGCTCACCTCACCCATGATGTAATACATCATGGCTACTTTTCCCAAAGTAAGTGTTGCTGTTGCTTCACCCCAGTAATGCTTCTTGTCTTCTTGCTTCTGATGGGCTTATGTTCTTTTAATAATTAGCATTTTTCAAATCATTGTACATAATGAATCTGACAAATGAAAGATTTCTGTTTAAGCTCCCTCCTAAGATTGTTTCTTTTCCTTTTGGGGTATGTCAGTCTGTTGAATTAATGCTGGTTTTATATGATATAGATTGGTTGAAAGCCTATTGTGACTTCCCCATAGTATTTTGAGTTTTATAATGAAATTTCAAACCAAGAGTAACATTTGAAGTTAAACTTCATTTATTTCTTCCTCTCTTCCAGATAATTATTTGAATAATTTACTTCACATATGAATACATAAAACCTCCATAAGTAAATGGAGGTTCCTTTTTGTTTGTTTGTTTGCTCCTGTTTTGAATGCAGGCAGTCCTTTTGTTCAGGACTGTTTGTGCTGTGTCTGGCTGTGTCCCAGCTCTGGCATGGTGTGTTGGGCAGAGGCAGCTCTCAGGCCTGGGCTGACACCCTGGTTACTGCCTGCACACAGCCGCTGCTCTGTGGGCTGAAGCTTGCTAGAGTTGCAGTGTTTTCTATCTGTTCATACACTTTCAGATTTATCTCTTTTTTTTTCCCTAGGTATTACATTAAATAAATTCCACTCACACCAAAGAATTGCTCTCATCTGCTCTTAATTTTCCTTTTGTGAAAGCTAATGGGTTTCTGGGAAATTAAATTACACAGTCATTTAGTGAAAGTGCTAAGTGCAGGGCATTTTTACCCTTGGGTTTTTGCTCACAAGAGCGTGTGTTAAGCTTAGTTTTCCCTTCTGTTTACAGTAATATTTCAATCAAATCTCTTTCTTAACGTTTCTTTACCTTGGGTAACACACGGAGGCTTCCTCACCCGCGGCGGGGGGCTCGTGTCCTTCGTGCCGTTCCTGGAGCAGGTGTCTGCCTGTGCTCCCTGCCCCTGGAGACTTTGATCTCTCTCCTGGTGAGCAGCTGTGGCACAGGGGGGGCCCTGGCAGCGCTCCTCAGGTGCTGCTCAGGTGTGGCAGTGCCAGGTAGGTGCGTGGGCACAGCTGCCTGCCCGCTCTCCTGCCCTGGGCAGCTGCGGGCGCAGGGAGGCGAGCAGGGCTGAGCAGGTGTGTGCTGGGCAGCCTCCCCCCTCCCTGCTGGCTGCAGCAGTGCTGGAGTGTTCAGGCACTTCATCCTTAACCATTCCTGAGCATGGTGCACGTTTAGATGATTTTTGTATCTCTGGATCAGTGTAGGAGTTGTTAGCAGGCTTAGTCTGTAGTGCTGTGGTTCAAGGAAGAACCAGAAAGGTTTGCTTTCTGTCAAGTAAGCAAGTGAATAAATTTGTTCTCGAAAACCCATCAAGCTGTATGATTACACATTGTGCTAGGAAGAGGTGATGATTCCTTTTCACTGGATACTACCAGTGCCACGGGTATCTTACAATCCAGCGTGTGTCCCACAAGCAGAGCTTGCAGCTCTGGTGGTCCGTGGGCAGTGGTGGTGCTTGCACTGTGCACTGATGGGAGAAAACAAAGGGACCTAGTGCTAATTGTGTTGGAAGAAGATGAAATGTTGCCTTCTTCAAAATGGTCTCACACTTGAACCCAGATTTTTTGTCGTGTGAAGTATTTTTGAATTGCCCGTCTGGGAATAAATATGCAAAGTCTGTGGCTTTTACATTTTGAAATATTTTAGTTCTGATAAAATTTGTTCTGCCAAGCTTGGGTTTTAGTTAATGCAGTCTGATACATTTGAGTGTTGATTTATTCACAGTGTACTCTGCCTCTGAAAAGGGGAATAAATAGTAATCTGATGAAATTTTTAAGTCTTGTATTTCCTCTTTGTTATAACATGTCAGTTTAGCTGCTGCAGGGTATGTTTATCTGTTACAAGGCTCATCAGTGCATGAAATGCTGAAAGGGCATATTTCTCTCCTGTGGTTCCTGCCATCCCTGGGCACTTGTAGATGTGTTCCAGTGGATGGGATCAGCTGGGTGAAGCTGTAGGATTTTAAATTTGAGTCTGTCTGAAGGCGCCAAGCTCCCTTCTAGGGAGGAGGGGGTGATTTTTTCCCATACTGGTGATGTAACTTCCCCATGAGGCAGTTGCTTAGGGATCTACATAATACCTATTATCCTGTTCAAATAGGAGGCTGTAGAAAGCTCACTGGTGATTAAAAGATAATTTTGTAATTTTTCATGGCTTGTCTTTGTTTTGTAATAAAGATGTTTGCTTATCGCCAGGTGCATAAAAATCATTTACTTAATCTCTATTTCATTCCATTAATTTTTTTTCATTCTTGCATGTGTGTAGCTGTAGCCTGTGAGTTGCTAGCAGTCCAGTTTTTAATAAATACAGCAGCCTGTACCCAGTGATTAAATTCTGAACTGATCAACCAAAGTGTTCTAACTAGGCTGCTCGTGCCAAAACAAGTGGCTTTTGTGATTTGGGGCATTATAGTATTTGCATTAATATGATTTGAAGTTCTAATAGTTTTCTTTAGAGATTGGGTTTTAGTGAGTCAAATGTTTGTTGCTGCTGGAAGCCTGACTTTGTTTAGATAACAGACATCTTGGAGGGGAAAACAAACCAGATGAAAACAAAAGATGCAGTTTTATTTTTAAGGTGCTTGGGGCTGTTGGACTTCTAATACTGTGGTTTTTATGAGTTGCCTGAGCAGCTGCTGCATTTTCCATAGACCTGTAAGGTGCTGTAGGTGTGCAGTGCTTCAGCTACATAATACATGAATGGAACAAGTACCATCAAAAGAAAACAAAAATATTAAATTTGATTTTGGCGATAATGTCTGCACACTTTCACTTCAACCTAATATTGCACCAAAGTTTTGTTTCAGAAAAGTGGATGAAAAATTTTCATGTAACAGAAATGTGCAAAGACTAGAGGAACAGCAACTCATTCTGTTAAGAGATGGTTCTGACTTGCTTTATTTGCGAGGCTTTCTTGGTTGCTGGCTTTTAATGTTTTTCCTGGAGGCTGTCAGTGCTGCAGCTTTCACACAGGTGTGCAGCTTCTGTCGCTCTGACACGTGTGTAAATGGGATCAGATGAAAATCCTGCAGAGTTATTTCCTTGGCATCCCCGTGGAGGGACACTTGGAGAAATTGTGTGTGCAGCTTTACCAGGATGGCATTTGGTGGAAGGAAGGTGCTGCTTGGTTGGGGTTGTTTGGAGGGTGCTCACACGGGCCCTCCATCTGAAGATGAAATATGAGGGAGAGTTGATGCATTACTTTATGTGATGATGTGTTACATACACAATTAAAGAAACACTATTTGGGTTTGCTTTTACTGATTCTTTTAAAGAAAGCAATAGCCATAAATTAAGAGATAAAAAAAAAAAGTTCATTGAAGTGAGAATGAGGAAGATTTACAAGTTTTTTATAGAACTGGCAAAGTCTGGCTGTGAGACTTAAAGGTTCCCTACTAGGCAACCAAAGGCAATAAAGTATGTAATGTGTAAATTCAAATGGGAATTGTACTGACCATGGGCAAAACTAGTGCTATGGTCACAATAACTGCAGTGAAATTTTAATTTCTTTCCCATTGTAACAGGGACCTCTAAAACAACCCTGGCCTTTTGGATACGTGCAGTACAAATGAGGCATCTTGCAATGTCTTCCTCTTTTACAATAGGACATATAAAGCAGAAGTCCTGAGAGTGATGTGTGACTTGTTAACAGTCTTGTAAGCTGCAAGGCTGATCCCTGGGGTTTGTGTTGAATACCTAAGTGCATGAGTGTATCATAAATAACTTCTATCATGTTTAAAAAATGTTCTGCTGTGATAGGAAGGAGTGTACTTGTATGCTCTTTATCAGGATACTGCAGTTTTAAGTATGTTTGCTCCCTGGTAGGAACAAAGAGAAGTTTGTTGTACTATTTTGACGTGGTAAATAACACTTCTGTTTCTGATGGAATTAATTTCTTTCCTATTACATCATTTATTTATTTCACATATTGCTGGTCCATTACAAACTGTAATCTCAGATTTTATTTATTTATGTATTTGCTTAAATCCTTGAGGTACTTCCCAGCTTAAACTGATTGATCTGCTAGAATCAAGATTTACAAAAATAAACTCCTTACAGAACTGTATTTCTTAAATTATGCCTTACCTGTCTTAAAAGTTGCATTGCATTATTAAATACTGCAGGGAATTTTGTGATCATATAATTTTAACTTCAAAGGAGTTTTCAGAAGCTCCTATGTGAGCTATACTATAGAAAATATTTGGCACACCTTAATATTCTACCGATCAGTCAAAAAATGAGAACTTCTCCCCCATATTTGTAAGTCCTTTTCACTGTAATTTTAGAGGAGATTTCATTTTCTTATGGATGTGCTTTATTATTATACAGCTTCAAGTTTGAAAGGTACTGGAATCGGTACAGATATGCTAGATCAGAATCTGAGCTGTTGCTTATTTTCCAGGATGCAGTTTTTGCTTTATATTTAGACAAATATCATCCTTTCACCTGGCATGAATTAGATCTTTTTTCTCAATGATAGGTGAGGTGATTTTTTTTTTTCAGCAGTGCTGTGTTCTGTGGTGAAAGATCGGCCAATATATTTTACCATCACTGAAAAAACTTTCTTTATATCTTCAGGGACTGATATTTTTAAGATTAAGATAAATTTCACTAGCATTAGTAGCATTCAAAAATTATTTTAGATATAACAAAGCTGAGAAATCCACATGGCTTTTTGTGTGTGTCTGAATGCTACTGCTTTGCTGGGTACTTTTCAGGGGGAGCTGTGGGAGCACGGCCTGAAGTCACTGGTTCATGCAATGCTCTGTTTACCTTGCACCCCTACGTGGTTCCTGCCCAGCATAGTGGGGGCTTGAGGGTTATTTTGTTTTGTTTGATTACAGAGTGCTGGGAGGAGGAGCGATGATTGCCTTGTCTTTCTGAGGCTTGGCTGCATTTTTAAAATTTTTTTGTTCACTGCTTTTATTCATCAGTGACAATTTATAAACAGTGCATGTTTCACAATGATTTCAGCCTTGAGTGCCAAACAACTGTATGATTTTGTTCCTTTGTTTGACAGCTATCTGGCACTCAGCCCTGGGCACAATTATAACAAATAGTTTTGTCCAGTATACTTGTATGTTCTTTATTTCAATTACATTTTTGCTATTACATTAGAAATGGATCTTCCTGGAACTGTGGTTCAAAAGGCGCATGGTAAAAAACCCAATGCAAACCCTTTTAAAATTGGATAAAGGAATTGAGTATAAATTTGTTCCGTCAGTATTTTGGAATTGAGGGGAGGAGGGGGCAGCAGGGTAAACAAAGAGAGGCCAGTAGAAAAATACTGCTGGGTTTAGTTGGTTCAGTTTCACAGTTACAAACTATGAAAAAGAATATAGTTTGTTGGCAGGGGGAAAAAGGCCATGTGTTTCTCCAGTTGGTAACCATTTTATCTAGGATAGTTTGTGTATGTATAGACAATTAGCAGTGGGCTTGCAGCTATTTATTTAGAACAGAGTAAAGCTAAATGTTACTTTTAAAACACAGAATATTTTCTGTATTGATTTATCTTATTTTACCTCCATAGAAGAAAATTTAGAGCGCAAATGTCTTGAACTCAAGGTACTGCATTTAGTTGGCTGGGTTGATGTTCTCCAACACGAAGGAGGAACTCTTCCCTGTCACTGTGTGCCTCGAGTTTCTGCTTTGTGTGCCTCCCCCTCTCTCCCCAGCTCTGACACAGCTTGGTCTCATGATAGAGACATAGTGCAAATGCCAGTAAACCAATGTGAAATAAAACACCAAATGGAAAGGCAGTGATTCATCAGGAGAAAATGTTATCCAGACCCCAGTAACTCTTTTTCTTCTTTTAACCTGTGCTCTCAAGCATTGTTATTCCCTTGATAATCAGTTTCAGCTCTGTTATTGAACTCAAAGCTGTGTTTTTAAAGTTGCTGTTGCCCTTCTACTGATCTCTTTGATGGTACTTTTATGCTGCTTTCTTGTTTGTTAATGCAATGCAATCATGTCATTGGTCCAGTTTATTTTCTTCAAAAATTGCCAAAGCCTCAGAGGTAGGAAATAATGTAAACTTTAGGTTACACTAAAATCATTAATAGAATCATCTGTCCTCAAATCTGTAGAATATAATTTTACTGTAGTGTTACTTTGTGGTTAAACTTGTATTTTTGTCCCTGGAATGCACCCATCTGGATCACTACACTGTTCCACCTGAGCACTTTCGTAAGGCTCAGCTGCACGTTGGGATTTTTCCTGTCTTTACCTGGCTTGTCTGTCTGCCTTGCTCTGTTGACTTGTTTTGCCTCTCTTAAGAAAAGACCATTTTAATGTGGTTTTGCACAGATGTGTTGCTCTTTGTAAAGATTTATTTTCTTTTTGTTTCCTTCATCTTAAGCATAAAGAAAAGGTAGATTCTAATAACTGCTTATGCCCTGTTACTTGCCCTGTGGTACAAACCTGGTTACAATGCCTGACTGTTCAAGTCCAGACCAGATAATTTTTTCACATTCTCTCTGGATTTGTGTGGTTCTTTCTCTGTGCACCTGTTAGTGGCCAGTGCTGTTGGTGGGGCACCATGGTAGAGGAGTCTTTCTCCAACATGGGTATTTTTGTTTGTTTGTGAGACATCTATGTACTCAAAATTTGCATCTTCTAAGAGGTCTTTAAGTGCAGATTCTGAACAGGAGTGCTGTGTAGTAGTGGAAACTTTCCCCTTCACAGGACAGATTATTGGACAATAGATTTGGAAGATGAAAACTTCATATTGCAATGAGGTATAGTAATGGTATGTATGGTACAGTAATTACAATGAGGTATATTAGCGAATACTCTGTTAGAAATGCTAATGATACTCTGTTAGAAATGGTAGAAATTGTGGTGCATGAACATGAGAATAATAAAAACCAATATGGGAAAATACATTTTAAAGTGGAAAAATAATAATTCATTGATGGCCAGCTTCTAAAGAATATTAAAGCAGGACTAAAGCTTAGTTATATTGGAGGAAGGAATATGAGCCAGATGATAAAATTAGACCTGAAATAATTGGAGTGCAAAATTAGTAAAAATTTGCTTGTTTCTGTGTTAGGTAAACAGCATGGCTTGAAGGGGAACTTTGCAGTTTTCCACTGCAAAAAGCAAATTCACATACACATTATTGGTGCCCACTATTTTGTTATTTGAAACATGTCCTTTTTACTGCAGCTCTGAGATGTGTGTGGATGTTTTTCAGAATGCTTGATCCCTTGTAGCATGTACCATGCTGCTCAAGGCAAGAACCTTTAGATGTCACAGTCGTCTTGCCACACATGATGAATCACTTTGCCTAAAGATTTTCTGCCCACAAAGCCTCTGGGGTGGCTCTGTCTCCCTGAGGATGTTCTGTTCAACTGGCCATCTGAGCTAACTGTGCTGTGACCACTTTACTTTTGTAAAGTACTAAATCCAAACCTTTTCACATTTTATTTCTGTCAGCACATTATAAAAGGGGGCATATGCAGAGAAGTAGTTTAGCTTTAAAAAGATGGTATTGCCTTGAATGTGTTTTATTTGAATTTATTTTTTTTAATTTAATTTGCATGAGAATCATGTCAAGTGATTGTAACTGCAGGATCCAAAATGCGTTTTCCTAGATTTTCCTTTCTAATTTCTTTTCTAAAAATATTGCCAAAAATGAATTTCATGGCTTTCCTGGTTGTGTCCCTCTTTGGATATGTTCTTTGGTTGTATTGGCCTGTGAGACAGGATTAGTGCTAGCTGGTAATAAAACCTGAATTTTCAAGATATTGAACAGGTATCTGATTGATTGTTTCCTTTCAGAGGTCCATAAATTTGCTGTGGGGAGCTTGGGGGACCACTCCAAGAAGAACATTTAGAATATATATGTTTTAAATGTTTTTAGGATTTAGAGAGCAATTCATGCTTTTTAAATAATTCAGAATTTGTGGTAGGTAAACTTAAATTCATATCTGGTTATTTATTTTTCATATTCAATGGGCTAAAGCAACATGCATTTAGCACTTTGTTGTGACAAATCTGTAGAAGTAATACATCAAAAATAAGACGTAAGAAGTGACAAATTACAGCAGGTAAATTGTATTTTTAGCTTTATTTTTAAAAAACTATTATTAATTATTTTTATTCTTACCCTTCCTGCCTATTTTTATTCTTACCCTTCATGCCTTTTTGCCTTTGGTGTCTTTATGATAATATACATTGCTGTGTTCTCTCCTTCCTGTGTGATCAGTCCCCGACTCCCTCTGTAGCCTGTTCAGGGTCTGTTGTAGTGAGGAGGAGGACGTGGCCCTTTGCCTGCTCTACTCCTCCCCCTGAGAAAATTCATGAGCAGAATTCAGCAGTGATTTTAAAAAGGGGTGGCAATGTAACTACCAGCTATTAGATGCCGTATTTCATCTCTGCAGTTGTACAAAGAACCACCTTTTCTTACTTAAACCTCCTTTCTCCTTTCTGTCCTGTTGACCCTTTTCAAATATTTGCTTAAATAAGCATTGATGGGAGAACTGCTCATCTGTTTTCTTTTTTGGATGACAAATATAAATTTTAAAAAATTCCACAGACTTCCCTTTTTTTCTTTGTGGATATTGATTTTTTTTTAATAACTATCCATCTTGCAAAAGATATTTTCACTACCAAGAATATTCTTTAAATACAAAATAAGTCTGAGCAGTGTATATGTCTCTCTATGATAACTTGGAAATCCTTTTTGTTGAGGATGTAAGAGATACCAGCTCTTCAAGAACCAGCTCAGTAACTACTGGAAAAGTTTCCAAAATATTCCTCATAGCTTTTTCAAAAAAAGTGAAAACAAACCCACCCTTTCCATGTTATTCCAACACTTCTTTGCAAGGAGGTTTTTACCTATAGAAGATAAATTCTTGGTTCTTGTCCTGATTCTTTTTTTCTCATTAAGATTTTGGTTTTGTTAGCTTCTTTACATTTGCAGCTCTTCAATAGATGCAGTCTGTGTCACATTGAAAAAAACTTGTATTGGAATGAATGTCTTATTTAATACCTGAAAGTATAGCATGATTAGTTAGAAAAATGCTTATTTGGAAGTCAAAGCCAGCTATGCTTGCCCAAGGTTTAATATTCTGGTTTTTTATGATGAATCCAGCTGTGAAGCCTGAATGGAAATCAGACAGCTTGACGCTAACAGCTGATCATAGGAGTCCAGTTAGGCAAAACACAAAATGAATCATTTTTGTTGACCCTGGATAAAGCTGAGTAACGTCAGTATAGCTGATTAGATAGAAGGGAGCACTTAGGCAGGATCTAAACTTCAGAGCATTCAATGTAGCTGGGTTTGAATGTTTCTGCAGTAGTTAAAGAAAATTCTTAGTAGCACTGAAGATTTTCTTTGGATTTGAATTCTTTTAAGAATTGCTTTCATGGAGGGAAGTAGAGTCTTAATTTGAGCTGTGCTTTCAGTTTTAAGTTTCATTCACTGAATGAATCTTTTAAAGCTTCTTTTAATGTTGGGCAAATGTGTGTCTCTTGTTAGTGTAACATTTACATTGCCTCCCTGCCATTTAACCATTTCCACTCAAAAAATTGCACAATTCATTCGGTCTGAGCTATTGACTGTCATAAGCTTCCACACATTCTTGCTTATGATTATTGTAAATATTAATTTTGCCTTATTTTTCATGCTGTGAGTACTTTTTAAAGAAATCCATTTCAAGATACTGCACTGATAAGATGAGGTTGATTTTGTGGTTTTTTATAACTGTTTTGTTCATTAACTTCTAGCTTCCTCTTTCCAAACACTGGTGCTTGTCTGATTTTTAGTGAATGAATTAATCAAAGCTACTTTTTGCAAGATAAATTTCCTAATTTATACATTATATACTTTTGAATTATATATAATGTTTTATTGATAACTTTGCTTCTATGTGTTTTGGGGATAAGAATTGTAATATAACTAAAGCTTCATTGGAGTCCTTTGCTGTAGAAAATGGTTCAGGAGTTATGTATCATTGTCTTTAGGGATTAAAATTTGTTGTCATGATTCCTTCACTGATCTCAACAAACTGATTAAATTCTGTTCGTGTTCATCCTGAAGTCCTTACAGCCTATATAACTTATATAACAGTTAGATCCCTGATACCTATGCCATGCACTTTTTAAAAGCTCTTCCCAGAAGTTCACTAAAATGTGTGTCTGATGCATTTCATCCTGTCTTTGTGGAAATTCCCTGCTCACAAGCAGCACCACCTTTTGCCATCTTGGAATATCCTTTCTTTTGAACTGTCGTTCGTGAATCTTAATCCTGTTGTGCTGTAGTTCCCATGTGTTGAGCTGAGCCTTTTGAAGGTGCAATTATGGCACAAGCATGTGCAAGCCAAGCCCTGTTGCTTTCCTGTCCTGTTGATGAGAAGCTGGTTTTGTCTGAGCACTAGAAGAGGTTTAGTGGCTGGTTCATGCTGCCCACCAGAGTTCCCTCTGGTTTTGGCTTCACTCAGACAGAATTTTAGCGCAGGGAAGGGAAGAGAGGTGCTCAGATGGACCTGGAGATGTGAGCTGTCCCCTTGTTCTCCATATTACTTAATGTTCCCAGGTAAGGGTAAGCTTTGCTGAGGCACTTTGATTTTGGATGACATTCTTTGTCAAACTCCTCCCAGCACTTTCCATTGGGAATGTCACCAGCTGTTAGTTTTTTGGCTCTTAAGAGATGTCAAGTCTGTAGCATAGCCATCAACTTGCCCTGTGCTGCATATGAAGTGTAGTGAATATTAGTACTTAATTCATTATATGACATTTTCATTTCTTTTCAAGAGCTTTCAAAATAAAAGGAGCTGAATTTAATCTAAAAAATGGATCTTATTGAAGGAGAAATTCTGATTTTAACACTATAGGTTCCCCTAACGCTGCAGTAATTAGCATTCTGTAAGTGCCCGGAATAGAACCAGTCATCAGGCCCTTAATTTAATAATTTATTGATTAATGATTTTTGTATTCTAATGAGGGAGAACACTTCCTCTGCTTCTGGTCAACATAATTCTGCAAAAGGATGTGAATATTCCTTTGATAATACTCATGTTTGTTCTTTAACCCTTTCATGCTCTTCTAACACCAAATGTGCCACCTTTTTATTGTGTGTAGGTTTTGGATTACAGGACTCGGATTTGGCCCTGTGGTTCTGTGAATTATACCCAGACTCTGAGTTGTTATAAATATTTCTGTGCATTTCCTTGAGATCTTTGAAATAGAGAAGGGAGGAAGTCAAGGAAAGATTAGAAGGCCTGCAGCATCACAAATCACCAGATTACCTGGATGCTAACTATAAAAAAGTGTGCTTTTTCTGACATTTTTCCTCTCTCCTTGTATTAATGAATTAAATTATGCTGTAGTTCCGTTGTGTAGCCTCTCAGATAGGCCAGGAGGAATTGCCATCGACCTAAAGCAACATGTAGTGCTTTGGAGTGCAACCTAAGAACTGTACTCTTATCATGCCTACATACTTATTTTTGCAAGTTCTCAGGAATTTATGCCCAAAAGCAAAACTGAGTTGGTTCAGTAGATGTTACATTTGCATAATGCAACATTACATTAAAATTTTACATTTTAACTGTAAAATTTAGAGGTGTCTGCTTTTCATATAATCAGTTTAAGAAATACATACGTAAAACTAAGCTCTTTGCTTTGATACCAAATGGGGGAGTCCTGCCTACCTGGGCACTTCCAGCATTCTAAACATTATATGTGTGTATCAGTAGTTTGTTTAGTCTTTTACATTGCAGTTGCAACTCATTTGACTTTTGGCCCCAAGGTGCAATGTAATTCCCAGAGAAGATGTGCTCCTTATCACATTTGTTTCCCGAGTATCTTTTTAACAGTGTGAATACTTAACAGTATAGTGTGATATGCTCTGGCAAAAATGTCACCATATCCTTATGTCCGTAATGTTTATTGTACTCCTGAGTCGTCAATAGCACAAACATAAATTACTATTTGTAATTGACCTTTTTTGTGAACTAGTCAAAAGCAGATAGTTCTCTGATCCAAGTCTTGGTGTGTCGGGATCACAGCGCATTGTGTACTTTATCTGCTTGTTTTAAAACTAATCTGTGATACTTGGCCTAAAAGAAACAAAATTATTTCTTTCCCTGAAAGCATTGGTAAGCATATCAATAATTTTTTAAAATAGTTTTTCTTTTTTTGATGTTGTTACCGGTGTTCCTGTTTGTTTCAGAATTTAGTCTTGCATATCACCAGGTCCAGCAGCATATTTTTTCATTGATTTTTCATCCTGCTTTGTCCTTTATCTCTGCCTGCTTGCTATTGTTCAAGGGTGGCTTGGTGAAAGGTGCGAGCGTCATGCAGAGTTTATTTTGGCAAAATGAATAATGTTGCCATTGATCTGGTCTGAGCAGACTCCTTCCTCGGGCAGAAGTTCTTAGCTTCAGGTTGTTTCCTTCTTGCAGGCTCTGCTCGAATTGCAGCGTGGAGCCGGTGCTTGAGCTCTACCCAGCACTCTATTAATATGCACAACATGACCGGTTTCGGGGGAAGGTTATTAGAATGCTGGTTTGTATCCTCCAGTGAATGAAATGATGTGTGATTATGAAGTCATCAGGCATGGACCAGTAAGGCTCGAGAGAGCCTCCCCCCCAGGTCCTGGGGGTGCCATTGATTGGTGACCATGTGTTTGTGCCCGATAGACTGTGAAATGGTGTGTTGCTACACGGCTGTGTTGCACCTGCGCCCCACCGAGGTGATTGATTGGTTTGGTCATGTGGAATGTTCCCATCTGGTCTGCAGTAATGTGTTTTTTTTGTTAGGTTTTTTTTTTTCCTTCCTTCCTCTTCTCTCCCATTTCCCCTTCATGCGCAAGCCGCGAGTGCTGGCTGGGGACTCGGAGCCGGCAGTGGCAAAGGCAGCACTCGGCTTCGCCTCGTGAACAAAGTGGGGCTGCTGCAAGCGCTGCTCTCAGCCCTGCTCAGAGATCACAGAGGCTCAGGGGGATCATGAGCAGCTCTCCTAAAAAATACAAACTGGAGGAGGGATGGGATACAACAACCGAACCCCAAAACCTACGTGTCACTGCAGATTTCTTACTGATTTTACAAAAGCGCTCTGCTATTGTAATTAGATTACCCAAGCAGCAGTGCATGTGGAAGATCTTATTTAACCTCAGGAAAGTAGTAGTTTATTTATTGAAAACTACTGATGTTGCACTTTAAATGCCAAGAAATTATTTTAGTTCCTTTAAAAAAAATTCTATGGTTACATTGGGCGGTCTTGTTTGATATTTCTTAATCTCACTCCTTTTTCATAATTGATCTATTCATTCCACTTAATGACTAATTACATATCAGAGCACATCATCAGCAGCATTCATCATTGTAGAATGTAATAATCAATGACATTTCAACAAAGGAAAAAATAAATATGCAAATAAGGACTCATTAACATTTGCATGAGCTGTTTGAATAATCACGTTGCTGACAAGGCTGTAATTAACAGAAATTGATGCTGAGTTCAGTATTTGATAGTGTGTTTTCTCAGCGTTTTATTGTTGTCACTGCGGGGGCTGGAATGAAGTTCTGCTCTACTTGTACCTTGACTTAGGCTTGATGTGATGGGTTGTGCCAGGTAGCAGAGGCTTCTGGGAGTCCTTAATTCATCTGTGACCTACACTTAATGCATAGAAAGATATTTACTTAAATTGCCATATTGCTAATGAAGGATTGTTAAATTTTAGATAATTGTATAACAACTGAAGGCAAACCTTTTTTCCCAAGTCAGGAAAACTAAAAATTATTCACATTTTTTTTAATTGATAAATTTTTTCATGAGTCAGGCACTTTGAAACTATAGAATGTATTGTTTACCTTGAAAATTAGGTATTGATGTAGGATTTTTGGGGTTTTTTGTCTCTCCTTATCTGGCACACCAAATCAGTGTCAGGAGTCTTGAGCTTTATTTTAATTGAAAATCACTTGGTAAGGAAAATGTTGTGTAATTATGAAATGTACAGTCTCTGTCTCTTCCCCTCCCTTTTTATTATTGCAACTTTACTGCCTCCTCCCTCTTTTTTTTTCTTTTTTCCTTCTTTTTTTTTTTTTTTTCCTTTTTTCTCCCCCTGAAGCTTCCTCTTTTTGTCATGGATATCAACTGAAATGAACAAAACACAATAAAGCTGTTTATGTCAGTTTTTTTGGATGACTGTAAGTGCTGATTATAACAAGTTTAAGGAATTTCCTTTGTTGAGTGTGTACCCACGCCATATGGCTCAACATGGAACATTAACTTGACAGGGATAATGGATTGTGGTATATGGAGACAATTTTGCCTGCAGCTTCACTATAACTCATTCTGGTTGGGGATCACAAGTTTATAATATAGGATGCAGCAAACATCCAGATGGATTTACTTTACATAAAAGAGTTGCGTTTCTTTTTATTTCCTGCCTGTAATTGATGGGGGGGGGGAAGACTTTTAAAAAAAGAATTAAAAAGTGGTAAAGAATGGGTCTTATTCAGGGAAGAAAAATCTTAGCATGTATGTAGCTGAAGTGTTTTGGATACACTGAAATGTGCATAGGTGAAGTGTTGTTACTTATACACTCACGCACACAATTGTTGAAATAATATCTCAAGTGCTTTCACTTTTCAGAATATTTCAGTACAGCTCCAGTTCTAGAAATACATCATGTTCTAGGATAGTGTGAAAAAAGCTATTTAAAACATATCTCTGATTTTTATTTCAAGGCTGTTTTTATCATAAGCAAAGTGACCACTTAATTAGCATTTCTGGTGCTTTAGTAATGCTCCCATAGTACCCTGTTTTCTTTTAGGAAAATAATAATCCTTCTAAGCTTTTTGTGATACATGCAAAGAAAATATTGCTGAAATAATTCTACTTCTGTGTTTACCTCATATAATAGGAAGTGTCCAAATATCTTACAAATATAACAAAAGTCAGTATGAATCTAATGTGTCCTACTGATCTACATACCCAAGGTAAGTCCTAATTTTATGAATACTTCTGCATCTAAGAGACTTTAAGCACACATAATCCCATTAAGCATGTATGTAGCTGTTTGAAGGATCAGGGTCATAAATCCATATTTAGGATTTCAAATAGAGCTACATGACATGGCTTCAGCATTCCTGTGCACTTGTGATTGAGTTATACTTCAAACAAAATTGGGTGTTTTGCTGTCTGAAAAGCAGCCATCTTTTAGCTATCAGTTTTGGAGATTTTTTTAAAACACTGTATTTTTGAGACACTGAATTTTGACCTTCTGTATCCAATATAGCTGTTGTAATTTTTTTTAACCACTTTCTCATGGATAAGAATTTATTATTTTTTTTCAATTATCTCTTGAAAAAGAGGTAAGTACCTGAGCAGATGGACGAGACATGGTTCATGGTTGGGCAAGAGAGATGCTGGTAGTGATTATAATAGGTGCTGTTTGTCCAGTCTTCCTCCCTTGTCACTGACTTAATATGTTGATATTACAGTTTAACATTTTTAGACATTACCAAAGTTTCAGAAAGTAGATATCTATAAAGAATCTGCATTTGAAAAGGGAGCAATAAAAAGGATCACTAACTATTGACCTATGAAGAACCTATGAAGAATCTGTGGTAGCTTAAGATGTAGGGTTTCTTTTAGGTTTTCATGCTGCAAATTATACTTGAAAAAGCTTCTCTATGTTCATTCATCTTCCCCCTGCATGCCTGGCTGTGTGTGTGATAATCACAAACAGGTGGGATTTTACTATGGACTTAGACATAGCTGCTTGTATTCATTCTACGAAGTCCCTTATTTGCTACTGCCACTACAACTACAAAAAGACAGTCTCAGGAAAACACATGGATTTATCTTGAATATTTTCAATAAAACTGGCATTGTATTTGATGTCAAGGAGCAAAACATCATCTCTAATATACCAGTCAGATGGTGGATCTTCAATTTATTGTCTGCTGTTTGGGAAACACTAGGATAGGGAAATGTACACCAGTGTTGCAATAAACTTGAAGAATTTAAATCTGTAGATAAGAAAATTCTTTCCAGGAACTGTAAGAGGAGTTCGCTATTTCTGCCAGATTCTGGACTTCTTGTCTCCTTTTAAGTTTCAGAAGGAAAAAAAAGAAGGAAAAAAAGAGTCAAACCCTCAGGAAAAACTTAAAAAAAATGGAAATTTTTAAGTAGCATTTGTGTCCCGTATCAGCATTTACCAGTCCACCAAAGGACTTCTGCAGGACTCTATTTGCAGAAGAACCTGAATGTTCTTCCTGGGTTACAGTGGTGACCACTGCAGCACAGATTACACCCCAGAACTAGGGTTCTGTCAAGGTGCAATTGCTGTGCTGGCAATAAGAATGTTGCACTCTGTGTGTATTTTTCTTATTCAGGTCCTGGAAAAGCTACAAAAGCAAGCTTCACTTTTTTTCCTAGTCTTGTAATGCGTAGTGGCCTGTGGGGAGTGCACTTATCATCCAGCCTTGTTAATGGCTTAGTGCAAGGATGTGATAAAAGTCCAGTAAGTTGTCAGTAGAAAGGCCATCAGTAGAAATTTATGAAGAGTAATGCGTGCAAGTGAATTCCAGCGGCCTCTTGACAGTAAGCTGCCCTAACCCTCTTTGATCCTCAAGGGCCTGCGGAATCTCAAGTTGAAGTCAATGGTTTGGGTATAAAGAGCAATCATTTAATTTTTGTTTCGCTAATGATTTATTACTAAATATTTCTGCAGCCTTTGGACTACTGTTTTTCTTTACTGAGCTGCCCTTTCAAGGGACTCGCTCGTGAGGGGAGTCTCGGCCTCGGCCCGCGCCGGTGCAAGGCCGCGCTGTCGGTGACATTTCCGTGCGCTGCAGGCCCGGCGCCGGGAGGGGGCGCTCTGGGCACGGCAGCGGCCGCGCCGCGGGGAGCGGGAACGCGCCGGGGCCCACGCCGCTGCCCCGCCGGCATTGCCGCCACTCCCTCCCCGGGACGGCATTGCCACCCCCCGACCGGCATTGTCACAGCCACACGGCGCTGCTGGCTCCCCTCCGCTCCAACCACGGCGTGCTGCGAGCCATCACTTTGTTTCTGCTCTTAGACAAGGTGGACTGTATTGTATAGAAAGACCAGAAATTAATGTCTAGCTTAAAATAGCACTACTGTTAAGTTGCAAACGAGTTAGTGTTAACTTAGTAATTTTTCAATATTTCCAGTAGTTTTGACAGAATTTCTTAAGAACTCCATTAAGAGTTGGCTGAGATGTGTTTTCCTTTGTAAGATTTCTCTGTGATCCGCCTGCAGTCCCCTGTCAGTTTCCTGAGTGTGTAGTTCACATGAGAAGTCCCTGCTGAATTTAGAACATTTGAATACTTGGAAGTAGACGTGTGCTTAGTTGCTTTACAGAATTTGTGCCTAAATCTACTCCTAATAAATGTGGAGTATTGATTAGGTCCTGTTTTCAGTGAGACCTTCAGAATCAAACCCATGTGATTAAGTCTCAGTGTTTGTTTAACAGTGGTGTGCAGACCAGTGTGAAAAGGGGAGTGACCGTATACATAAACTGGATCTCAAACAGATGAAAAGTTAGCTAATATGGGGCAGGATTAAATTACTAGTGAGTGGAAGTCTTGTGTCTTGCCCTAAAACAGAAGACTGTCTTTGTTCTAAAGTGACATGCATGCTTTAATGCTTCTTTTTGGGGAGGGAAGCAGTTCTGAAAGCTCAGTGCCATTTCTTGTCTCTGGACTGCCATGTGACTTTCTCCATTTACCAGTTTTAAAATTGCCCCTGTACTTTATTTTCAACAGCTTACTTGAAGCAAGTGAGTTGGAATTGTATCAAGGAAGAAAGTTTGAAATTCTGTGGCCAAAAAATTTCTTTTAGACTGTAGGGACAGATGCTCCTGCCGCCGAAGCTGTGTTTCTGGTTATGTACTTTGTTCGGTAATTTGGAAGACTTAGCATTAGTATCATTACTTACAGAATTGAATAACTTTTCATTTCAAGACAGAACAGCAGCAGGATTTGAAATGTTTGAGTTTGGCAAGAAAAGGCTTGTCTGTAAAACAATGAAATTGCGTTGGGGAAATACAGTGCCTCTGTTCAGCTGTGGCGGGCTGAGGTACACTGCGAGCTGTTGTGAGCTGCAGCTGCATTTACCATCAAACACTGAGCTGCTGCCGATGAATGTTTTGTTTTTAGTGTCATGGAAACTGTGAGCCAAAGAATGGATATTCTATTCATCTGGGAAAATAGCAGTTCATTGCATAAAACATCAGTTGCTTCCAAAGCAGTTCTTAAAATAGACTTTGTGAATATAACCCTAGAAGTAAAAGTGCAGCAATTTAAATGACCTCGGTACTGCTTTGGTTTTTTAAAATTAGAATATATGTGTGAAGTAAATAAACACAGAGGTAGTGAAAGTTTCAAGATACAGCTGTGGCCTTGAACTCCTACAATGATTCCATTTTTTACTTAACTATACAATTTTTAATTTAAAGAAATGCAGAAACCCAGATATTTCAATATCAGTCTTAATCCTTTTTATGACTCTTCTCCAAATGCCTTGCCTAAGGAAGGATAGTTTTGGTCATCATTCAGAATCATTTGCTGTTTTGTACAGCAGAGTGCAAATCATGAACTCATTGCAGAGACCGGATATCGAAGAGAGTGCTCTCATGGGCATAGAAGGAAAGAGGTACAGATCAGCGTTGTGTGGGTTTTTAAATGCATGAGCATTTTTGCAGAACCAGTATGTAATGGGTAATTAAGGGACTTAATTCAGTTGAATTGGAAAGCTTAAACTTATTTCACTAAGTTTTGGTGTTGAGGGGAAAGTGTATGTAAGAGGTAAAGAGAAGCCAATACAGAAAAATAGGTATTTGAAGTAATTGCAAAAGTAAGGTGAAGAAATTGGAAGTAATATGACCTGATGGAAGGTGGGGGCAGAATTGCCAGTTGCAGGATTTCAGAATCCAGGATTTTGGAATCAATGTGATACTGGTAAATAGAAAGAAACCCTTGCATCCAGTGAAAGCACTGGGATTCTTTCTGTTTATTGCTTTTTGGCTTAGGTTTGGTTGGTTGGTGTTTGTGGGCTGGTGGGATTTTGTTTTGTTTTAATTGGGGATTTGGAAATTAGGTGCAATATTTTTGGTCTGGTGTGAGGTGTACTGGGCAGAGGTGGATGGTCTCTGCCCTGCCTATGCTGTCTCTCCTGCAGCTGCCCCTCCCAGACCCCAGCCTGCACTGGTGCAAAGGGCTGCTCCTGGCCAGGTGCAGAACTTTACATTTGTTATGATTGAATTTTATGAGTTCCTGTTGGCCCAATCCTCCAGGTTGTTTCTGTTTCTCTGAATGGTGGTCCTGCCTTCAAATATGCCAACTGCATCTCTGAAGTTACAGTCTGGAAAAACTGTTTCAGGGTGTGCTCGGTGTTTTCCTCCAAGCTGATAAAGACTTTAAGCAAGAAAGGTTCCATATACACTGTATAGTTGGTAATAACAGAGAGTGAAAAACAAGGTAAATTTAAGTTGACAAAACTGCATGAGAAGTAAAATAGGTGCTTCAGATGCTGAGACTTAGATGAGTTACTCAGAACAGGATCAGGAAAAGTATTTTATAAGTGTTTATGACTGTTTGATATCAAGTGTAGTTGAAAGCTTACAGCAGAGATAACAGCTAGATATATAATGGGAAATGTCTTTGAAATTAATCCTTGTTTGTGTATAAAAGGCTTGCACAATAATATACAGAACCTGTTCTATAGTCCAGGGAGTTGAAGTACAAGCAGGTAAAATAGATAAAAAGATATAAAGCCCTTGTGGTTTTACTTTCACTCATTAATACTGTTTAGGCTTACAAGGAAGATTTTCACTCTGCAATACTTTCAGGGACCATCACCACATAACACCAGGGTGGACATTTGGCCTTTTCTAGTCAACACCTCAGGAGGTTCCCTGTGGGATTTGCCAAGGCCACAATGCCTTTTGCAGAGGTGCTGGGGCAGGCCAACAGGAAGGGCTGGGATAATGGAGGAATGTGGAAAGTTTCTGTAGCTCCTACCCTCCCCCTGAAGGGGAAATCCAGACTGCAGGGCCTTGTCTCAGTCCTGCACGTGGCTGAATAAGAGGCAGTTTGCTTCCCAGATGCAGTTCAGAGCACTCCACTGAGCTGTCTGCATTTGTTTCAATCTGCCAGCTCTGAATTTCCGGTAACACATTCAGATTGACAAGCTGATGCTTAAAAAAAAAGGTAAAACCCCCTAAATCTAGGGGTGAGGTTTGAGTCATGTTGGTGTTTCCAGTTGCATTTAAAACATTATCTGATCCCTAACTTTCACTCCCTTAATGCATTCTTACTTTAATAGAGTAATAAGTTTATTCTTTTAAATAATTCTTTTTAAATGTAGCCTTTTTTTGTCAAACGGTTTGTTATCAATGCACATAACTTACAAAGCTCAGGTACATTGATAGTGTACTGTGCCATCTTACAGTGAAAAAACACACCTTTCCCACAAAATCAGATTGAAGAGTATTGCCATTAGCCTACTAATTCTTTATTATTAAAATTCCATTTCGATGATGTCATTATTTACGAATTGCTATCAGGAGAATAAATAGTTTAGGTAATCCCATTTACTTATTTTAAATAGTGTACAAAATGAAACTTCTTACAGAGATCTTGCACTTTATGAATATTCTAAGACTTAGTAAAAACCAGCCTTAATATCTGAGATAACACCTTGCTTTATATATTTTTGAAAAAAAATATTAATCCTTTTGGAGTCAGGATACCTTGACCTGCTGATACAGATGTACAGAGCATTAGTAATTGCTTTTACATTCTCCTTGCTGTTGTAATAGAAAGTATTTCATCATTCTTATTCATGTCACCATTTCTATAAAATAATTACCAATATTGCAATGAGCATTCCTTTTATTCTTAGCATGCTGAGGAAAAGTGTTTTCCTTATCTGCTTTAGGTCACTTAAAGCCTCTGTAAAGCATGTGTAGCTAAGCAGAGGGGTAGGATTGATTGATATATGAAGTTTTAGTCTTTAGTGCATTGAGCAGCTCCCCCTGTTCCATGATGTTTTTAAACCTGAGACTTATGATGACCTTGACTATGTCTGCACTTGGGTTATTGTTCTTCAGTTGTTGTTTCTTCCACACGTGTTATGATCTCTTATAAATAATCTGTTATTTAAAACTCCAGTGTTCATCCTGGAGCTGCCCTGGCAGTAAGGTATCGGTGTTTTCATAAATACATGGAGATGTGAGGTGCCTACAGATGAGGGATGGTTTAGAGAGATCTGTGGGTTTGATTGTTTTTTCAGTGGATAGTTAGAAGTTCATTCTCTGTGTAGCTGCAATACCAGTTTGCATTTCTGCAGGCTTGTGCAGTTACCATCAGTGGTTCAGGGCTTGGGAGGATTGCTTTCAATTTTTGGACATTCCAAAGTCCCATACTGTAAATACTGCTTTTGTACTAAAAGAAGAGCACCTATTCTAAGCTCCTAGCATTTGAAGTGCTTTGCATTACTCTAGACTATGTAATTATTCTTTCTGGGGTTTTGTTTCACATTCTTTTGGCTTGATGCACCTTCATGTAATGCATGTGAACAGTCAGGAGTTTGCAGCCCCTAACCAGGACATGGCTCCTTCCAGGCACCATCTCCTCAGGATTCCCCCTCTTGTTTAACAGGTAACTTGGTTATTCTGTGGTACTTGTGGGAATTGTTTCTAGAAGAAGTAATACTCAGGAAACACTTAACATGTTTTGTCTTCCAAAATGTGTTATAGCATCTAATTTGTGTTTGGGGTTTGGTTTTCTATATTGTTTTCCTGTGTTGTCTGGTTCTTTGGGTGGTTTGGTGGGGTGTTTTATTTCATTGGTTTTTTGTTTGGGGTGGGTTTTTTCCCTGTTTTGCAGGCCTCTGTCTCCGCAATTGAGATGGCTGTGAGGGGTGAAGTTAGAAAAGGTTATGCAAGTCATTCAAGTAAGAACTATCAGAAGTTCTGCAGCACAGCTCCATTGTATGCAGTTGCAGTTGCCTTGTGGAAGATGGTTATAAATGTTTGTGGTGTTTGTGCCTGTGTTTATACACACAATGGGCAAGGGGGGAATCTTTCTTTGTTGACAAGCTGACTTTTCATATTAAATGAGAATCAACAGATCTTGGATAGTCAGAGAAGCTGTAGATACTGGCAGAACTTATATACATGTGAAGTAATCTAGTAATTTGTAGTAAGTAGTGTCACCAAAATAATCTTTTAATTGGAAACAGGTGTAGCATTTTGTTGTAAAGTGTGGATTCTCTATTCATTTCCAATTAAAAAATCCTCTTGACTTTAGACTTAAGAATGTAATTGACGTTCTGAGTAATTTTTGTCCTTAGATCTGGGACAAATTCCACACCAGGAGAGCAAGGGATGCTTTTCAGTTAACTCTAAGTAGCAGCTTTGCTAGTTACTTAAGAATTTCAGCTAAATCCCTTGGGGATGAGGTGGGGAAGATGACAAAAGAAAAAAATACTTTAATTGATAAAGTGAAGACACTTGGATACTCTAGAAAAACAAGGGATGGATAGGTGAGTTAAGTAAATGCATATGACAAATGGTGGCAGTGTGGAATGGCTGTGTGTTCACATGCAAACTCATTTTGGTTATTGTTTTCTGGATATTCTATATCCCTGATCTCCCTCATTTTTAGTACATTTTTAATCTGTGTCTCACTGGGTGTTCCTTTATGTGCAGCACACATCATAGAGTGCTACCATTATAATGGTGAGGTTAGCCTGGGGTGTAGACATAGTAGTGGAGGATTTGCAAGTGCATGGAACAGCTCTTCAGGAATTATTTGGTTTGCAGATAGTTGCCCACATATGCTTGGGGGAGGAAGAAAAGAAAGTTCTTTCTTCAGGTTTGTCCTCCCTCTTCCCTCAGTTACTACTGTGCATTCTTCCTGCCAGCGACTTCAGTGCCTTTTAGCCTTGCAAACATTTGATTTGTTATTCAGCTCAGAGTAAACCTGCTAAGTGGAGGGACAGGAATAGTACTGGGGAAGGAGCCCTCATGGATCAGCCTCTGTTGGAACAGAAATGTTCCTAGTTGACATGAGCATATAAATTACAAGTTCATAGGGTCAATCCAAATATAATGTGGAATTTAGTCCACCCTTACCTCCTGTGTACTTGAAGTACATAAGAACATTAATAAATTGTTTTTATAGCACAAGATCTGTGCAGTGATCTGCAAACTGACAAAATACTCCATCTTTTCTTAGATGTACTTACAAATCAATGGGATGGAAGTGTCAAAGGCATGTCTTTGAGAAGCAGGTTCTTTAGTACCTCTTCACACACTGACATTATTTAAAAAAAAATATTGTGTTAAAGAAGTTGTGAGAAATCCCTTGACTTCTGTGCTTAACATCTTTATAAATATACTCGGAGATTTATTGCCTGGTTGGTTCAATCAGTAGAATTTTCACAGTGAAAGACATCTGCAAATGCCGACACAACTGTAAGTATAAAAGCTTATGATCTTTTTAGTCTTTGGAAAGCAAACTGAATTTTTTTTTCCACATCATCTTGTGCAAATGTTAACAAAAGCAATAATTCAGTATCCGTTCCTAAATTGCAAAAGTTATAATGGGAAGTTGATTACAGGTAATTCCAGCTTCAGTTTTTTCACATTTTGGATTATTTGGACGTGAAAAGCAGTTCTTGCTCCAGATAAGTAATTGGACTTGATAACAAAAGTATGATGCTGTCTTCTTACAAATTTGAATTTATGGCATGGAGAATCCTAGGAGATTACTGGCAGACCTGAGATTGGACTGTTAAATCCCATAAATCTCATTTAGAATCACAGCCCTTGCTTCTTGATAATCATTAGTTTTGTAGGATCTCAGTCTTGCAAAATTTTGGCCAAAAAAGGAGGAGGGAGCAAATCTGTAGTGTTAAACCCAAGTTTTGCTAAAACATTTACTTCTGCTGTCTGGGAAAATTGGTCTTACAAGATGTCACAGTATGGGGGGAAAAAAACCAACATTTATTCACTAGTTGCAGTCTGTACATACCATTTTTATCATGATCATTGTATTTATCATGAGACTGCATTGCTGATCAACATTTGGGCAAGGCATTTCTGGCTTAAGTATGTTTGTAGTTTTTCTTCTGTTACTTTATTAAAATTCTGCCAGTAATAGGATTTTATTGTGTATTAATTACTTATTAAACTTCAGGTTAAAAATGTGTCCTACAAGTTTGCAGACATTCTGTACTGTGTAGGTTTGACTGCTTTATTAAAAGGGGTGAGTGTGGCTGAGTTTGCAAGACTTGGAGGGATATTGACTGGAGGAGCTGCTTGCAGTCAGAAGTCTGAACTGAGATGGAGCAGTGATGAGATAAAGGCTGGGTTAGGAAAGCGATTACGGCTGGGGACCTGCTAATCACTGACCTCTGTAGGGATCCTGTAGTTTATCACTAATCTCACTTGCACTTGGCATTTTTCTGTGTTGCTGCTTCATTGTTCATAGCTGAGTGAGTAATTTGGCTTGGAATGAACAGGAGGAGGGTGCTGCAAGTCCAGCAGCTGCACTTGTTGGCACTGGCTTGTTAAACATCCTCAGTGCAGCCAGCAGCATGCTTGGCACACATCAGCCAATAATACTTAAACATTGTCATGAAGAGAATAGGAGGTCATTTGTTTTAAACCATTTCTTCTAATTGTGTTGCTCCAGATCTCTGTTTCATTTCCAGGAGTTCTGGGGCTCGAGTATCAGAAGGAAAAATGCATGTTGTATTTTTATATGTACTCACAATATATACATGTGTGCATTACAGGTCTTTAAAGTGCTAGACAGAAGATACTAAGACTGGGACAGCCTCTATTAATGAGTAGGCTATATAGCAGTAGAAAAGGAAGAAATTATTCCTCTGCTGCCGTGGGAAATGAATAGATATGTAGTAAAAATTTTTATGGCTGCATGTGTCAGTCTTGTCTCAAAGAAGGCAACACACCAAGTCCTAGGAGCAGAGATGGATTTGTGTTTTAACCAAATGTAATTTTTTTTTTACTGTACTGAATAATTGCTGAATAAGAATTTCTAATGCCAGCAAAATTTAAAGAAATAAAGAGTGAACCTACAAGAATCTTATTCTATAAACCTTGTGTACTTTTTGCCTCATGGTAATTTGGAAAGCAATATTGATTAGTAGCAAAATATCTATTTTGTTGAAGGTTTTTCTTGCATCTTTTGTATGTGCCAGTGTAGCTTGTGCAGCTTGCTCCTTGTTACATTTGATCTGCATATGAAAAATTATTTGAATGTATTCATTCTGTGAGTAACAAAGACACATACTTTGCTGGATGTGGAGGGGGAGAAAGCAGTCTGATAATTGATTTCTAACTGAATTGAATTGAAATATTAAACTGAAAACACCACTTTAATAACTTGAAAAGAAAAAGAAATTCTCAAACTTGGCAACAAAGTTAATAAGCTGATTTTTGGGTAGGCTATCTGTGGGGACCAGTTTAAAGTGTTACATTGAAGAAATGATGTTTAGAAACTGTAAAAACAGTTTCAGTGTTCACTTAGAGCAGATTCTCTGTACAAGTAGGGCAGACATACTTCATGTCTGACAAACAGAGCAGCTGCCAGCTGTGGTCACTGTGGCATTCATGCTGGATGATAAACATTGCTCATTAAAAGACGTTGTTGCTTTCCATATTGCCAATCACACAAATTCTTAGCAATGCACAGACAGATCTTCAGTCTGTAAAGGGTTAATTCTGTGGGAATTGAAATAATTTTTTGAGCGTTCTGTCATCTTCTCATAAGCCAAGCATTTTCTAGAAGCAGTGGGAAAAGGCTGTTTGATACTGGCAGGCATTTATAGCACAATCACTGAAGTAGTCCTCAGCTGAGTTCATGCAGTGCTGTTTTCAGCTCACTATCACTTTGCATCTTGCTGTTTCAGTTCCTTCTGTGTTCAGAGTATTTAGGCTGCACAGCTGTTATAGTATAGATGGATTGTGGAAGACAATTCCTCGTGTGGTATTCAAAGGCTGTGTTAAGTTGTGAGCATATCACATTTAGACAAGTGATTGCAAGAGAAAAAAATTATTTACTAAATGCCTATTAATGTTTGAATTGCTAGAGAATGTGTCAGGATTTTAAATTTATGCAGTTGGGAAATATTTGTGGTTCAAAATGTCTAGTGGGATTTTCTTGGTTGGGTTTCTGTTAGCTCCATAGTCCCTGAACTTTAAGCTTGTTAGGTGGTGACTAGGTCCTTGAAATGTTTCGTGATAAAAACACATGAAGCGTCAAAAAAAACCCCAAGGCCAAACAAGACACATGAATTCCAAGTTATTAAAAGATTCAAATGCCTTGTGAATTGACCTGTGCAAATGTAAAATTTTTGCATATAGGCAGCTCAATTTTTTAAAAATGTCTATTGCTTTATTCCAAATCAGCTTGGAATGCACAACTCTGGAGCCACTAGGATGTAACCTGAAGAAAAGTTTATCATGATGCTACTTTGTAAGCAAGGCATGGATTTTGCTTTTAAAATGGCAGCATCTAGCTTTTTTGTTGTGTGAAAATAAAATCAGATCTGAAGAGGAAATAAACTTCATCTGGGCATCTGCTTTACCTTCCCAGCTGATAAGTCTGCACACTGCCTTACCTCCATCTCTGCACAAACCTGTGCAAATGAAAGTGTTCAATAAGGATTTTGTCATTAATAGTGTTTTTGCTCTCTTTCTTCTAATTAATGTTCAACAAGGATTTTGTAATTTATAGTGTTTTTTGCTCTCCTTCTTTTAATTAATGTCGGGTGCCACAGTGATAAGTGTCCTTATGTCCCTGAAATGCTGAGCATTGGTGTTTCTGAATTTGCAGCTGCAATGCAAAGGAGACTATTGCTGTCTGTGTAGTGGGCACTGACTGAGACAAGACCTGAGAGAGGGCATAACAGACTCAGCTGCAAATCTTGTGGGGTAAGCCTGCAAGTCATTTCAGGGTCTGCTTTGGCTCTCAGTGTCATTGTATTTTTAGAGTTTGCGTTCTCATAAGCACTGGGACTCCAGTAATTTGGGGTTTTACTTTAACCTCTACATTTTTATTCTCTTCTGTCAATCTCTAGAGAGTATGAGTAAATAAGAAAGGTATTTCATGAGCTGAAAACCACCAAAGGGATTCTGCTTTGATACATTTGGCCATGTTTATGAACTTTATTGGATGCTGGAGACTGCCCATGCATTGATCACAGAGTGTGTGGGACCTACCTGTTTGTGAGCCATCCAGGAAGTGTCATCTTCTCACACCTGACATTAGCCACCTTCCAAGTACTTGTGAAGTAGTGCTGAGTATTTTCTCTTTTTGTTGAGAAGTAAACATCACCTGTGGCATTAGCTTACAAAGATTTTGTGCCTGGGCTGGAGCAGCTGAAGTGTGTTGAGATGACAACAGCAGTTTGAAGTCTGTTCTCTATCACCTTTCCATTGTGTTGGAAGTGAAGCTGTCCTGTGATATGGCCAGGCTGGGAAACGTTGGTGTTTTCTCCCTGGGGCTTCAGAGGCTTCACTGCTCTCACAGATGTGCTCTGATGGTGCCCAGGATCCCCCACCCTCCTCTGTCCCATCCTTGTGCTGTGCTCATGTAGAGATCAAGCTGCTGACCCTGCTCCAGTCCCACCCAGGGACCACAGGGTGCAGCTCCATGGTTTGAGAGGGAACCAGGAGCAGGACTTGACTGTGGGCTCAGTGGGTGTTGCTGTAGTGTGTGACTGCTAATTTTGGGTGTTTAAAAAATGTGTACCTTGAATATTATGACACTATTGCAAGTTTGAGAGTGCTTGAAAGGGGAATGTGTTTGGGAGACTGTCTGTGAAAGGCCCTCTCATGGTTGATCCTGGGTTGTTTTCCAAACCCTTCATTGAAAAGCTAGGGCATTTGAACTCAGATTAAATGTTAATTTGCCCAGCTAATTTTTGATAAATATTTAGGCACTGCAGCATCAGAAAGCTTTGACTTTTCCTGGTCACTTCTTGAAACCAAATTTACTTTAGGTTGGGCTGTTGGAGTAAGCTTTTCTCCTTTAATATGAATCTGCCATACTTTAAAAATTATAACATTTAAATAACACGATTTTATGCATTCTTATCTAACAATTTCTTGCTTGCTACACAAACCATAATTTAAATCATAATTTTTCTAGCCTCTGTAATTGACTCTTGTACAAATATTTGTTTTAAAGCCTGCCTGGAATACTGCATGCTTCAGTCAAAGTTGTTTATCATGTGATATGAGATTCTCATTTTCCGGAAAGAAAGTGCTGAGTCTGGTTTAAAATGAACAGCATGATTCATCCTACTACTTATAATTTTGCATGCTAGGTATTTTATTTGCTTGGTGCTTGATAGATTGTTAGAAGCAAATTGCTTCAGCAGAAAAATGTTAACTTTTTTTCTCCCTTTGTTACAGCAGAGCTGCCATTTTTCAAGCAAACTATTGTTGACCATACCATTGGTAGCTATCATGATGATAACCTTGCAGAGATGTTGTTCCATGAGATTCAGACTTCCTCTTCCTCCCTGCTTACACAAGATGCACTTTTAAAATGAACAGAAAGCATACTTTAGATTTTCCTCTTATGAAATTGTATTTAGGGACTTCTAGCAGTAAGAGAGAAAAATCAGAAAAAGCAAAGGAAGTCCTATTCTTGAAGTGCAATTGCAGTAACATGGAGCTATTTATCACTGAAATGGGAATGTGAAAGAGGCTACTTTTTCTTCTTATTAGGACAGGATAACACACACATCATTTGCAAAGGGAGTGCCTAGTTGGGTGAGATAGCATTCATTTTCAAATGGGTAGATCTGCTTAATTAATGCTTGCCTTTGGATAAGGCTCTGAGTGGTGGTACAGGGTTTTTCTGAGCCCTAACTGTGCTGTAATTAGGGCAGGCACATGCACTTGGTGCTTTTTGTTACACACAAACTTGATGAGTGTCTGATGCTTGGCATTGTTCCGTGGGCTTCTGTTAAAGATTTTTTTCAAAGTGTAGCTTGATAAACTTCTGAGCTCTACTGGAGAAGCTGCACACTGAGTTTTCATATACAAACATGCCATTTTGGTGGCATACCTAACAAATACAGCACTAAGTAGATTTTCTGGAGCTGCCAAACCCATTGCTAATGTCTTGTGACCTGAGGCAGCAACATCAGAAGGCAGCCTCTGCACCGTGTTCTCTATGTGCTGCTTACCCACAAAAATTGCATTTGCTGTCTTGCCCAGTTGTATTGCTTGAGTTTTGTGCCTCCTGATCTGTACATGAAACAAAAAGAGATTTAGGGGTGAGTGCCAAGAGCTGAATAAATCAGCTGTGGTTTAAGGGTGAGTTTTAGTGTTTTAAATGAGATTTTTGTTTGATTTTCATGTGGTTTGATTTTGTTGCTCAGTATATTAATTGTCTAAGATGGATGCCAGCTAAGTGTTACTTTCATGTAGGAAGGAGAAATGTCTAAAAGTATCTCTACCTTTGCTTGTTAATAATGGAAATAAAATGGAATTTTGCCTTTTGTATTTAAACATACTGAATAGGAATATTTTATAGTATCTGACTGGTTACAAAAGGAATTTAATTAGGTAAATATGTCATCTATCATTGTAGTGTTGTTTGAACATGTTAAACACAGATATAAAAACCTGATTTTATTCATGCAACTTAATGTTTGTAAATTTATTACGATGCTAATAGATTTTCTGAATTGCATAAAAGGACAACTGATGTGGATGTCTAGGGGATTTTAAAAATAACCAAATTTTAAATTTCTTTCTCTTTTAGGAAAGACCTCTGACAGAGGTCCATTTCCACTGTATGGTAGGGATACAGGCTTGCCTGGCTGTCAAGTAAGTACAGTGTTTCTTCATTTCAGAGTGATGATATTCTTCATGCTATTTTAATGAGCCAGACTAAGAATACTTTGATCATTGTTTAAAAGTTTGTTTTGAATGCACAGGAAGTTTGACTGCTTAAAAAGTATAATTAGCATGTGATTACATTCAGTGTCTGTTGATAACGATTTAAATAACTAATATGTTTATAATTCTAAGAAATTAATTTATGTTTATTTTCTCAAAGAGGAATAATTTTTTAATTTTACTGTAGGTTGACTATTTCCTTTGAGCTGATATTTTCAGAAGTATCTTTCTAACATCTAGCATATGAGTTTGACATCTTGGTTTTCAGTCTTTAACTAGTAGCTTGGGGAGTGTGAATGGGCAGCACCATGTGGCAGTGCTTCCCCTATTAAGAAAGGATCATTCTCACAGCCTTTACTGCTTCTCTGCAACGCAGATGTGGCAAACAAAGACCCATTTGTAGCTGTATGGGTGAGCTTTCAGCAACATTCTCCCTAAAAGCAGTATAGCTCTTTACCTGAGAGTTATGGGCTTCACATTACTGCCAGTCCAAACAGTAAAACATTGTATTAGTGTAGTTACTATTGTTGAAATAACTCTGTATGTACTCTATTTAAATATAATAACTTAAATTTGGCATTAGTTTGGAATCAAATTAATTTCCACATTACTCTTTCATTAAATAAATGCTTTGTATTGGGAAATGGTTTTATGTGAACTTTGCAAAAAATTCCACTCTGCTTTGCACTAATGAGTATAATTTCTGTTGTTCAGTTTCTCAGTGAGAAAAATCCTTTTATATCTCTGTATATTTAGGATTGTTTCTATCTAGTACTGTTTAATAATAATTTTTTACATAGTGCTTTTTAACCCTACAATCTTATACATGTTTGTTTCTATTAACACAGAACAAAAAGTGATGTATCCCTTTGATAAGCTTCTGACTGTTTAATCTCCCTTAAAATTTTTAGTACGAGGGGAAAATGTTACTGTAGGTAAATCTGTATTAGTTCTATATTCAGGAAAATAAAAAATGAACATAGAGTTAACTTTCAATTAAAGTTTAATTCCAAGTAAATTCATGTGATAAGTTACAGTTTGGACTTTGGTTTTGTCAGGTAAATCTGACAGCATTCGAATTCATTTAGCTTGGACTGTGCTGGGATTTCTGAATCTTTTTGATTTGTTTGCTTGTTTGTTTGAATGCATAGTAGTGCTTAAAATACGGCTCTCATCGCAGCCACAGTGTTTGAAATCTGTCATAGAGAATGTCCAAAGTGACCATGAGAGGTGATTACAATCTAAATGAAGAATCAGCTGCCATGTCCCTGACAGAGGCTTCATGGGGTCAGTTCTCAAAAAAGTCCAGAGATGGAAGAGGCTGCATGACCACCCTGGGTTTTGTTTTCAACTACTGAAGTGCAATTACTTTAAGAACGTTTCCCTGGTCCCTTATCTAAACATCACTGTAATTGAAGTAGCTAACTCTTGTCTTACAGCCAGTGGACATGGATCTACTCTCTTTTAAGCCTGTAGGGGCTGGAAAAACCATTAGATGATGAAGATGATAAGGAGTCCTTAGAAAAGATAAGATATAGCTGGAGTTAATTTTGACCTGGGTGTGTACAGTGCAGGTATATTTTAACAGTGGCTGTGTAACAGGATCTATCTCAGACTGAAATGTTGGTAGAAAAGCTTATTATGCTCTGCTCTGAATGTGCTCCAGTAGGTTCACAACTCTAGGGAATTCCCGTGCTTTAAATGAGGTCAGTTTTTCACATAGGGCCTTACCACCATGGCAAAAAGACATTTCCTGGATCTTTCAGACAGTACTGTGAATGTTATGTTGGGTAGTACTTGCCTGTTTTCCTAACAAATATCCAGTTTCTTATACATATTTGAATTATGGTGATCAAAAATTTCCCAATACCTTTTTATGGTAATGGGATATTAGCTTGCTATTCCTCACCCTGTGTTTTTCAGTTTACAGGTTCCATGTACAAAAATGTATTTACTTTTGAACACATTGCTTCTACCATCTCTAAATTTGTCAGTGCAATTTTGTATTCCAGGCTTGCACGGCATTTGTAGATCCTTATGGGTTATTTGCTTTGTGAGTTCAGTAAATGTAGTCTTCATTTTTCATCCAAGTCACTAATTAAGAGGTGGAATGATGCCCAAAACAGAGGCCTGCAAAGTCTCAGCTAATACATTCACCCACTGTTGATCATAAACTCTTAGCTGTTTTTAATCAGCTTCTCTCTGTATTCAGCACTTCTTTTAGTTGTTCTTGGTTCCTTAGTTCACCTGTAAATGTGGAAGTGGTAAAAGCCTTATTTAAACATGTATTATGCCATCTGAGAAAGAAATTTATTTTATATAGGGTATTCCAGCTGAATTGGTATCACTTCTTCATTATCTTCTGACATTTGCAGTCTATTTCTGACAGTATTATTAAAAAAAAAAAAAAAAAAAAAGGAAATTTAGTTTTTTGAGGAATTACAAGCCACTACTTTTCTTCCTCTCTGAAACCAACTAACCCCACTCTTTTCTGATCTCTGCTCTGAACCATAAGTTCTTCAAAAGCAGTGGCTAAGGTTTCTGAAATGGTAAAATGGCAAGAGCTAGTCAGTCTCCTGAGTTTGTTATTGGGTATAGATAAATTGAAAATATCAAACTTCTCCAAATTCACTTGAAGCCATCCTTCTCCTACCTCCTTTCCTTATGTTGCTGTTGTATAAGGTATTAATAACCTAGTATGGAAGTGTGAGGAGTTTTAATTTTTACTTTGAGTTTACAGAAGGCTGCAATGAAAATTTTCAAGACTACTGTAAGCTGCAATATTTCAGAGTCTTAGTATCATTCTCACCTTTTACTGAAAATAATCTAAGCAGTGATTTGTAGGGCCTGTTTGCTACCTACAGGCTTTATATTTAGGCTGTAGGAGTGAAGTGTGATTGATTTTCAATGTAGCTTAGGAACCTGAGTGACTTAGGTAATAGAATCTGATTCACTGTAACATTTAGTCACAAGAATATAAATATGGCTAATTTACAAATATTTTATTAGCAAGAAGTGCAGGTTTTCAGGTTTTCTCTCCATCAGGTGTTTTAAACAAGCCAAAAAGGAACATCCAAAAGTATATAGACTCTAAGTGGATGGTTAAGATGACAAATTAAGGCTTATGCAGAGCTGATTTAGATGAATGTAAAAAATTTTTACCTGGAGGAAGAATTGACAGCTTTTAGAAGAAATACTAAAAACTCTGTTTATCTGTCAGAATGAAATGCAATGCTATGTGACTTGACAAAAAGTCTCCTTTTGTGTCTTTGAGTTGAAGGGAGGGTGGTGGCTTGTGATTTTTGTGGGGAACTCCACCATTCCTGTTGGCCATGTAATTGCAGTTTTGGGAATGGCAACTTTTCACAAATTATAAATCAGATAAAGGTTAAATTTTCAGAAAGCTTCTTGTTATAAAAAGGGTTTTCTTCACATTTGTGTGGTTTTGTACTGCAAACAGTAGCTTATGTGAAAGAAACAAGATTAGACTTCAGATATTGAATTCACTACTCCCATTTCCAATATCATCAAAAAGGTCCCAAACTGTCACTGCACATTGGTTTGACAGCTCTGAGCTCAAAGAAAGCCAGGGGTCTGCGCTATTTTTAAAGTGAAATTGAGATAAATGTGCAGTACATGTGTAGCTGTTAGACTAATTCTTCTAATTGTTGGTGTGGGTCTTCCCAGAAGGTAACTTTATCCCCAGGAGCCCTGAGAGTGCCCTGGGGAATTGGGGGGGATGTTTCTTTGGCCTCACATTGCCTGTTCTCATTGCCTGGCACAGTCTCTCCCCCTTTGCATCACCAGGCTCAGCATAGGAAATTGCTGGTGACCATCCCCTTTAATGTTCTATTTTCATTCTAAACAATCATGCATGAAAAATAGACATGATGGATTTTTTGACATGTGGAGATAACATTTTTCCTCCCTTCATAATCATTTGAAGTCTGCACTGTATCCTCTGTGTTGGAAAGGAGGAGAATCCAGTGCTGAATGTAATGGCTGCTGGGCAGGAACTAAAGAGCTATTCAGCACTTGTGGTTTAAAGTGTAGCTTTTTATAAAGAGTCCTCTCTTAATTTACTCCATTTTTGTTACTCATTAATCTCTGTGGTCTACATGATGATGGGACACTTCAGAACTTATAAAACCCATTTAGAAAAAGCTGCTGCTGGTAAAACTGTAGAATATATGAGTGCTGGAAGGAGCTATGGATTGAATTTAGTAAATACATTTCACTTAGACTATGTACAATCATATATATATGTAAAATAATTTATAAAATATACACTATAGTACATGATGTATATACATATTGCATGAATAGTATAGCATTACACAGAAGGCATATGGATGATCTATATGATGCTGTGTACTCTACATAGATTTTATTTAGTGGCAGATGGATTTCTAAGTCATCTTTGCTGCTACTATTATATAGGTTTTGTGGATGTTGGTAATACACAATAAATAAGGCTGCTTTTTCTTGGATGAGAAAAATCCAATAGAAAGCTGCTCCATCAATATTTGCAGTAATATTTCTACCCCATTTTCCCTTCAATAGCCATCAACTCTACTGTTGCCATGAAGCTAATGTGGGGTGACTCATTTAGCAGCATATTATTGCATCATTGCAGCATGATTTAAGGCACATCAGGCTTTATTAAATTAGCCTGAGTTTTGCAGTATCTCAGTAACATTTTATGCACATTAGCACCACACTTAGTGCTCCTTATGGGGATACACTCCAAGTAAACAGATTAAGACATGATTTCAGAGAACTTTTCAGAATTTACCAGTTTCTCTTTTCTTGACAATTTAACATGGAACTTTAAAGGTTTGCATCTTGTTGCTTGCAAATTTAGCTATTTGTTAAAGAATAAAATGGCAGCATGTTAGACTGTATTTGTTAGCTGTTACATCCTTAACAGACTAAAAAGTTTGTTTTATTTTTGTGTAAAAAATTTGTTTCTGAACAAACACTCTAAGAACTTCTGAAATAAACCCAAAAAATGCCTTTAGCATCAATTTCTTGGGCAATTTAACAGATGATCACTTCAGCAAAAGAAATGACTGCAAGTGTATGTTACTTTGTCTTTGCATAGTCAGTAATTTGCCTCTTTAAAATTTAAAGAGACTTTAAAGCAGCTTGAACAGAATTCAAACCTAAAGAGCAATCCTGCATTGTTGGGGCAAGTAGTTATCTCAGAGCTCACTCTCTAATAGCTGAGGAAGTGTAATAAGGTTATAACTCCAGAAATTTGAGCTGTCTAGGGAGAACATAAAAGCTCATTTGTATTGTGCATAAGCAAAAATGGCAACTTTTTTGTATGACTGGCTGGTATTACAAGCAAAAGTTAAAACAAGAGTATAGATACCAGAAAATAGCACCAACCTAAATGTATTTTTAATATGTTCCGAAACATATTAAATAATATTAATAAATTATATTTAAAAATAAATCAATACATAATAATTAATTTTTGCTAAAATAAATATTCATTTATATATTAACAATTATGTAAATTATTATTTATATCATACTTTTAATTTATACAGTTATATAAATTCTATAACTAAGATAGGTATTTGGTGTAATGGAGAAGATTGATTTTAGTGTTTTTAATAAAGCATCAAGTAACATTAAGCAGCACTAAGATTAAGCGCACAGACAAAAATGTGAGTGTTAGGTTATAAGGATGTGCAAAATGTGTGTGGGAAGCAGAAACTGGATTTCCTGACAAAAATGGAAAAGTGGAGAAGAATATGAAAAATGTAATTGGAAATACAAGTTTTGTGAGGACAAAAACCTCAGAAGTGACAACAGTGAAAGAGATGAGTGATTGTGAATAGTGGGGTAGAGCAAGATTTTAGTGGCATTTGACAGCTGGGATCTTGCTTAAAATGTAAGAGTTAGACTAGAAAAAGGGCTTTGTGGCACAGGGTGTTGTCCCAGGTGCTTGTTGTTCAGATGGGTGCAAAGGCACACAGATAAATCCTCCTCAGGCTGCAGGAGCAGTGTGGCAGCCTGGCACTGCAGTTGTTCCTGGGATGCTTTGCCAGGATTTCTGCCAGCCAGTGTCCATGAACAGCCAGAAAGCTTTTCCTCCTCACTGCTGGTGTGTGTCTAAAGATGCTTTAGATGGATCTTTCCAATGAGGCAGAAAATTACATCATTTTCTGCACCTTTCTGATGAGTGGGGCTTTACAAAGGCTACAAGCAGTGGCACCAGTTGCTTTTCTTCCTTCCTCACATAGTTTTAGAAGCAGAACAGAGAACATGATGCCTCCTTAAATCCAAGTAATACTGAATTATGGAAGTATAAAAAAAATTTAAGGCTTGTACATGTGTGGGGATTCCAATACCAATATAACTTTAAAGCTGAAAAACTGGTTTTATTTTGTAAATTCTCTCTTTTTAATCTCCCCTTCTCTGACACTTTTGATATCAGGTGTCTCCCTGAAGCAGATTTTTACAGCTGAGCTATCAATCTCTAAGAAATGCAGCTGCTGAAGGAAAGGCTGACACAATGTTAACTGAAGCAGTGACTCTGGATTCTGCCAGCTGATACCATCCTGAAAGATTGGGATGGGGAGAGGAATATATAGGTTAAGGGCAGATGGAATGTCTGAACTTTAGTTTATTTTGCTTTATTTTACTTCTCAAGTAGAATCAAGCAATATTAACTTTCTTTTCATCATGATTTATTAGAAGTGAGTTACTTATCGTGTTATTGGGAAAATATCTCCTGTCACTCAGCAGATAAGGAGTCTGCAAAACCTTTTTAGAAAGTAAAAATGTATGGGGCACAGGCTAGATTTCTTTTTCCAGCGCTGGAGGTGACCACCTGAAGTTAATCAGGGAAGACATTCCCCCTGGAATGAAGCGGGTAGCAGGTGTTAGGAATTTGTTATAGTTGGAGGAGGGATGCTATTTATAAAGGGAGAGCAGCTCTGTAAGGAATAAATTTCAATGCCTTTACCAAGCAAACGGTTTCTTGTCTTTGCCCTTCTCTTTCTCACACTATACAGGCTTGGCAAATTTCCTTGCCACCTTTATTTTTTTGTTTATTTTTGATTGTATTTAAGGTTATGGGTATTCTGTAAACTAATATGCATATTGCTACATAAGGAAGGAAAAATATGCTACAGCACAGAGTGCAGGTAAAACTTCTTTGGTGAATTACTATTTGTGTCCAGCTGTTCTGACTGCCTCAGAGTTTGGTGCTTCTCAATTACAAATTTATGGTATTAGTGGAGGATGGGGAAAATATTAGCTCAGCTCTGTACTCCCAGCCATGTCTGCTTATCTGAATGAGCTAGATTGTCCTTTGGATTTTCTTGAAGTGTGCATTCCTTTTGTCTGTAATTACTCTAGTATGTTAAGCCCCCATTTACCTTCCTTTAGGAATTAATAGGTAGAGAAAGTCCTTTCTCAGACTTCACAAAAGCACAAATAGCTGGTGTCAAGAAGAACAGAGGCCCTGAGCAGGACTGGGGAGGGGAGTGAGTGCTGTGGGCAGCCTGTTCTGGGCAGGGGGAGCCTGTGAGTGCTGTGGGCAGCCTGTTCTGGGCAGGGGGAGCCTGTGAGTGCTGTGGGCAGCCTGTTCTGGGCAGGGGGAGCCTGTGAGTGCTGTGGGCAGCCTGTTCTGGGCAGGGGGAGTTGGTGCTGTGGGCAGCCTGTTCTGGGCAGGGGGAGTTGGTGCTGTGGGCAGCCTGTTCTGGGCAGGGGGAGCCTGTCAGTGCTGTGGGCAGCCTGTTCTGGGCAGGGGGAGCCTGTCAGTGCTGTGGGCAGCCTGTTCTGGGCAGCACTGGCCGGGGGAATTGGTGCTGTGGGCAGCCTGTTCTGGGCAGCACTGGCCGGGGGAATTGGTGCTGTGGGCAGCCTGTTCTGGGCAGCACTGGCCGGGGGAATTGGTGCTGTGGGCAGCCTGTTCTGGGCTCTGCTTCCTGGGCCGGCTGGGACAGCACAGCCCGGCCACTGAGGCAGGGCTGGGAGGAAGCACAAGATTTGGCATTTACATTCCTCCTCCATGGAACTAAACCATGCAGCTTGTTTTGGTTTCAGTTGTGTTCTGGAGTGCTTTTCCAGACACCGGTGCTCCTGCTGGCACAGGTTTCTGAAGAGCAGGGAGAGAAGGATAACATTTATTCAGGAGAGGGGATTGTAGCCTAGGATATCTCCTGGCCATTTCCTAGCACCCTAGTACTGAACTGAGCTCTCCCTTGATCATATGTGAAAACATGTGGGTTCTCCATGTTAAGTCCTAACAATTAACTGGTTGCTAATTAACATACCCTCATCATGTTAATAATTTTCTGACTTGGTTCTTAGAGCAAGATTTTTCTCTTGGTTGTGTGCAAGAGGAGATGTACAGCTTCCATACTATATACATGAAATGATCTACTAATGGTCTGAAATATTTTAAAATAATTTTGCTGAAAATGCAGAGAATACTTTGAGAACTAAGGAACAGATGCAAATATAGTTTGTTTTATAATATCCTTTATAGTCTAACTTCTGTAAATAAGGGTCAGCATAAAATCCTTTAATATTGACTCCTCATGCTAGTATCATGTAATCATAAAGGAAAGCAAGGAGGGTGGTACCATAAAAATTAAAAACTAGATGAATAACCACTCAGCAACTTCTCTTGTAAAATTTTAGAATTTTCCAGAAAGAGGCTTTTGTATAATCACAGAAAGGAAGCTGTTCAAATTACTGTTTTCATAATGTAGCAAAAAGATTCAAAGGCAAAGGGAGGGGTGCCTGACCTGGAATCACAATGCTTAGTAATGCCTTCCTAGAATTCAGTCAGCAAGGCAAAAATCCCTTGCCCGGGGGGATGAAGGAAGACAAGCTGAGGCAGCATAACCCTGGGGATTGGACACAACATCAGCAGGGTGCTGCTTTAGAGGCGTAAAACTGAATTTGTAGTCTTGCCAATATGCAGCATCAGTGCAGGGGAGACAATATTGCAGAAGAGAAGGAAGGGACTCTTCACAATATTTGTGTTAATCAGGGCCTTTAAAGACATTTAGATGCAAAAAGAATACAAAATGATTTCTTCCCTTTGCATTTAATCTTTGCTCTCCTCATGGCTAAAAAACCCCCATATATGTAATTCTGAATCAACTCCTTTCTTCTCTCTCCTCTGTCCCTGTGCTCAGTCCCAGTATATTTACACATGAACAGAATTTGCCACAGTAGCAGCCTCTGCTTAGGTGCACACATGAATAAGCAGCTCTTGGTGATCTGGAAAAGCTTTGGCATAAAAAGAGAATATATATTGATAATCTGATCTTCACTGGAGTTACCATTAATTGGAAAGACAGTAAAGCTAAATGTAATTTTGTTTATGATGTTGCATCACTTCAGTATTTAGTACCCTAGGTAGCTGGTTTTAAATCCAGTGAGCAAGATTAGCCTGATTACACTGGCAGGATGCAGTTGATGGATGACTGTCATTATCTTCTCAAACCTGCATGATACTTTAGGTATAGGAGATGATAATTAAATTTTCAAGAGACTACACTGAGATTATAAGACCTAAGTATTTTTTTTTAAATGAGGAATATGTTTGCAATTATCAACATGTTGTTAGAGGATCCTCTCCTGAGATGTTTTATTGGCAACCCCTGATTTCCTTTAAATTGATCAAGGAAAAAAAGCTCAAGTTATCATATAACACTTTAGATGTTGTTTTGGTTTTCTAATTCTGGTATTTTCCTCCTCCTGAAACAGACCAAAAATGTATCTGATCAAATCTATTGGTAATGGCTTGAAGATGTACAGGTTAGCACAATATATTTAATGAAATGTTGTTTGAGACAAAACACTAGAGAGGATCATAATTAATGCCTCATTTTCTGCCAGTTGCTATTGATTACTCATTCAGAGTCCCTTTGTTCTCAAAATGGTAACACTGTATTTCACATTACTATTTGATGATATTCTCAGGATGAGATTCTTTAACAACATGCTGATAATTGCAAACATATCTCTAAAATTTAAATTTAAAATGAATTTACATCATATGTCAGTGTTTTTTTCCGAATTCAGCTCCTATTTTGGAGTGCATATTCATTACAGTTTCCAAAGACTGGAGACTTGAGTAAAGTGAAATTCAACCCTTTATATCTTAGTTATATTTTTGGCTTGAACTGCATGACGTGGAACTCAAGTGAATGGTCTTTTTGCAGCCCTAACCTCTCCACTGGACTAGGATTTCAGAGCAATTATTCATGTTTTAGTGTTGTGCTGGGTTTTCCCTTGGAAACACCATAACAAAATATACAACTTTGCTGGGGGATTTTGCAAGTTTACCAGACTTTGACTTTTCTGTTTTGTTATGTTCTTTTAAGCCAGCTTATGCAGATTGTCAGGTTTATCTATAAGGCAAGACATGCAATCCTGAGACACGTTCTATCCATGCTGTAAGTCATCCAAACAGCTCACTGAGTAAAAAGGACATGCACATGAAACTTGTGCTCTACCCAGGGCAACATTTCAAGTTTACAGTAAGGCAAGGAATGCACTTGCCATCTGCTCTGTGTAATTCTGAGGAATAGAGAGATGCCAAGTGAGTTTGTCAGCGACTGTGGCGGGATAATGGAGGGATTTGATTGAGATGAATGGTGTTGCATTACATTATTTTGTAAAAGTAAAGTACTCAAGCTCAATTTTTAACTGAAAACTCAAGTACTTTTTATTTGTTTTTTACTTCTAGACAGTTTTCCTGCTTTAAATAGGTACAGCCTGACTGCTAGGATTGAAAGCAAACATTTTATGAAATGGAAGCTACTGCAGAAAAAATAGGAAAATAAAATCTAGTCAAATCTAGATGACTGTTGGGGAGGTTTTCAAGATCTAAGTTTGCAGTTGGTGAGTTGCAGCTCTCATTTCACTGCCAAAGCAGACTGCCTTATTATGCCAGCATAATAGGCCTGTCATAATCAGTTGCATATAATGGGCTAATGCTTTTATTCTCAACCATATTATTCTTTTGATAGAAAATAATGAATAATGTAAAGGCACACAGTTGTATTTGGATGAAACTATCACATAGTTTGGCTATGGCTATGCTGGGAAAATTTGAATTCTTAAAAGTGTTTGCCAATGTTTGCATTTAAGAAAAGAACATGGACAAGATTTAGACCAGGAAGCACAAGGCTACCTGCCTATGGCAAATACATTTTTGAATAGGTAAAAAAAACCTGTATATAGGCAGTGTATGGAGTGTGTTTGTTCAAACTGTTTGTGTGCTTTCCAGGACAGCTTGGCTTTCCTGTTTGCATAGAGCCTAAACATTTGAGAGCTGCAAGGAATATTATGTAAGGACATCTGTGGCCTTTACTTGTCCACTTTTTTTTTTTTTTTAAATATCAAAGTAAAATCAAAGAAATGTTTACCAATGTATTAAAATTCTGCTGGCTGGTGTCCTAGAAGTTCATTGAAGGCAGAGCAGTGTTTTGGCATCAAATTGTATCTGCAGAGTCAAAGGGCTGGGCTGGAGAGAAGAAAACGTAGGAATTAGTCAAACTATTTTTTACTTTTATGCTTAAATTATTTGAAAGAATCAATTAAAAAACCATTTTAAAATAAGTTGACTGAGGACCTTCTTTTTATCTCAGGCATATAATTTTGATATAAGCATATGGCTGATTGGCTTGTTAGTTTGAATGGAAGCAAACTTTGCCTGCACGAAAATGCAGCTGCAGTGCAAAGTTACTTGTTTCCTGTGACAAAGGTGCATAAATCCACCCCAATATATAGATATGATTCTTTTCCCCCACCTCATCCATACAGTGATTGAATAGACACCTCCTGCATTTCATTTTATGAGAATACTCTTTAGGAAAGTGACCCTTTAAAGCATTTGTTGAGATAGTGGCCCTTGTGAAAGCCTTTCCTATTTGGGTCAGGCCATGCTATTTCCCCTGAGGCTGTCAAAACTGTTCTTGGCTTCTCTGAAAGGGATAAATCTCAAAAGTAAAGCAGTCATGTTCACATCTTTTTCTCTTTTCACTTCGGAATCAGGCTTGCTGTGTTCTTAGTTGATTGTAATAAAAGCCATTTTTTTTCCCTTTTTATTTTTTAAAGTTATTGAACACTTATTGCTTAGGGAAAACATTGCTTTAAATAACTTTTTGTGTATCTTAAAACTGGATATATGCATTATAAAATCCAAAGAGGCAAGTTTTTAGGAGTGATGCCTGTTTATTTACAATGGTAATACAGACAAGGACTTGGCCAAGCATTGAGAGAATAACCAGTCATTGATTATTCTTTGGTAATTGGATGCATGCTTGGCAGATGAGGTTCAGAGTGAGGGTGCAGGTTCTCTGTGGAGAATGCCCCTAGCCACGTGTGTAAGTGATCTGCCTCTGCACAGGGACCTCGGGCACTTGGGCAGGAGGAGCTTGATGCTGATAATACAAAGCTGTTCTGCTATCCTCAGTGGTATTTTTGTATTCCTTTCTTTATCAGATGCCCTTAGGAAAGGATCAGTCCTAATCAATATTTTTTCTCAATTGGTTCAAACAGGCAGAAAAATCAATGAGCTGAACTAATGACATCTATTTTTATTTTCTTTTGGAAGACTGAGGAACAATTATAAAATTCTAAACAGATGTTTCATTTGATTGGGCCAATGGTTAAAGAGGGTTATGGTTTTGTATTGCTTTGGTTTTTAATCATTATTTTACAAATAAAAAAATGCTTACCCAAACACAGTATAGATCGGAAAACTTCTTCAGACTGTGTTGCACAGCTTGAGATTTACTATAGCTTGAGTATCTACTATAGTGCTTACACACTAACTTTATATTATTGTAGAAGTCAGGCTGCTTTGAAATTCAGGGTCTGGTGAAAATGTCAAACATTGGAATACTTAGGGCAAGAGTGGCAAATGTCATGAAGTAAAGGTTGGAGGTTAAGGCTGGAAAAGACACAGACTCATGCCTTTTGGAATGACTTTGCAAAAATGGATTTCAGAGTTTTTACTGGTTGGTTCTTTTTATTTATTTTTAAAAAAAAATCTTTCACCATCTCCTAATGAGTAGAGGAACAGAGGAACTAGGAACATTGCCTTTTTTTTTTTTTTTTTAAGCATCAGTATGGATCCCATTGCATTTCCAATCTCCCTGCAGTGGTCAGGGGAGGTGCTGGGGTGGCAGGGAGGGCTGTCTCTGATGTGATCGGGCCGTGGCTCCTGATTGTGTTTGACAGCTGCTCTGAGCGAGCAGGGCTGTGCTCCTGACCCCCAGAGCTCCTGCCAGCCTCAGCACTTGTGCTGCTCTGGGAGGGGGACCTTGCCTCAGCTCCTTGAAATGACAACTACCACAGTACTTCCTCCCTTCCCCACAGGCTATGCTAAGCAATTTTCCTTCAGTCCTGAGTATTCTTGGTCAAGAAGGTCAAGTGTTGGCCTAAGTGAGAACTGGTTTCATTTCTTCTTTTGGCTTGTGTTGGTTTGGAGGAGCTGCTTATCACAAAACATTGCCCAGGTTTCCTGCATAGTGTTCACCTCTAAAACTGTAGGAAATGTTTAAAATGGATCTTTGTTAAATTCAGATTTATACTGAGTAAGCCAGATAGTCTGATGTTCATGTTTTCTGCAAAACAATAAAATCTTAACAATTTGACCAAAGCAAAAATTAGAAGACCTCAGAGCAGCCCACCAGAAGATTTCCCCCTGCATGTATTTGCTATATACTTTGGTCACCCTATCAGAATATCTCATTTAAATATGAGTTTCAGATTGAGAATTCTGTTTCAAAGACTGTTGTAAGAATAACTCTGAAGAAGTTAAGCTGAGAGGAAGCTATTTCTATGCAGTAATATTTTTAATAAATTTTGATCTTCACACTTTTGTATAAAATACTTAACACTTTTGGGCCTTCCTTAAGTTTGTGATGTGGCAATTCTTTCACATCCCACTCTATTCAATTAAAATATAAGATTTTCATGCTCAAATTAGTCATCAAACAAGAAAAGAGAGACATTTCAATGGTGATACAATGCAAAAAAAGGCTTATTTTATATATATATTCTGTAACTCTGTCTGAAATCTTCATGTTCTGCTAATCCCAGTGCACTGCAAGGTTGGAAGGCATTTAGTACCTTACTGTGAGCTCTATGAGTGAACCTCACCTTTCACATCTCCTCACACCAGACAGATCTGTTTTGATGATCTAGTATAATGCAAAAATACATTTATTTATGAATGAGGTATTTGGGCCTCAGAAGGAATGTGAGGAGAGGCAGGAGCAGTGAGTACCTGCTGTACCCCAGGCAGGCAGCAGCACTGGAGCAGTTCCTGCCATAATCCAGCCCGTGAGCGGGTTTGGTGATACCTCTGGAACCGCGTGGGCATGAGGGCTCCTCCTGGAGAGCAGCTGATGGCACGAGGAATGTTGGCTTGGGAGCAGCCAGGCTGAAGGAGGAATTAGGTGGGGTTTTGGTACAAAACTTACTCCAGTTAGTAGTCCCTGTCTTAGCATCAACTGGCAATGAAATGTCAGTGCAGGTGAGTGTAAGGAAAAATGCCCATTGTCCTGCCAGCTGTGCTTTACCCCCTTGTCTGGGAAGGCTGCACCATGTACTGACCATGGCTGAAGAAATCCAGTTGCTCATGAGGCTGCTGCTTCCACATGACCTTAAAATACTGGCAGACATGAACAGCAGTGTGTCTTTAGCTGTGTGCAATGTGGAGTGGATGCTGCTCCATGAGGAAAGCTGTGTGCACCAGCCAGGAGTGAAACACAGTGAATTTTTACCACCTGCTACAAGAACATTTTCTGTACAGACAGTTCTGTGGGTTCCCTCTATGTCAGGACTTTCAGACTAAAATAAAGCTAAGCATGACATCACCCAGGGAAAAAAAATGTTGTTCTAAATCACCAACATTCATTTCAGTTTTACAGAGGAAACCCAAATAATGTGAGGTCAAACAATATACAATGCAATTGTTAAGTGTTTAGAATGTTTTTGTTTTTACTGCATGGGAAGGGAACAAAAAGGGTAGGGTTCAGCCACCTTGTTAGTTTGAAGGGTTTAAAATGTCAATTTGTCATGTTCTGTTCATTAATCTACTCTGTTGTCTCTTGTCTGCATTTGATTTTTTTTGGACAATTTTATTCCATGTTTTTATGAATGTAATCTAAGTCTTGATTTCTAAGTATGTGCTAAAACTTAATGTCATGCTATAAACTCTTAGCAGTTTTTATCAATTATGTTTATATTGTGTAATAGAAGAAGTGTTATATTGCAAACTAAACAAAGGATTATGATTTTTGTTTAAAATTTAAATATGAATTAATTCTTTCAGATGTTTTCAGCTGAAATGGTTATGGCTTTCTGGAGGCTCACAGCTAAGCTTGCTCTGCCTTTTTGAGTTATGCAGTAGTGCATACTCTGAACATTGATTTTAAAAAATCTACATTTTTTTGAGCTCTAGAACCTTCAGTAAATCCCAGTACATTCCTCTAAATGCCAAGAGCAGTAAGTGTGGTTATAGTTTGTCAGCCTGGCATATTAACAGCTGCATTGTAGAGTTTAATTTGACTTTTCTCTGTGTACTTTGCAGTCCAGTCTGCTTCGTTCTGACATGGGGCTTGGCAGTGCAGCTCAGCTGGCATCCTCTGGGAAGCCTGGCACCCCCTACTACCCCTTCTCTGCCGCCAACCAGCGCCGCCGGCCGCTGCACGACTCTGCCGCTCTTGGTAAGTCATCCCCACACTTCAACTCTGCTTCCCAGGGCTTCTCTGCAGACTTCATTTTGGATTTTGACGGTTCTTTTAATGTACAGGAGATTGTGCTGAGCAAGTGAAATTGCATCAAACTGCTATATAAGAGAAAAACTGGAATTATCAATGTTTTCTTTGGGACGCTAGCTTCCATTCAACACTGGTCAGTCTGCCTTACAAAACAAACAAGAAACTCTAATAAAACCCTTAATTGCAAAAGCAATAATGACAGATGGATAGGAGCTGATGACCAGCTGAGTGCCCTTAACCCGTGCCATCATTAACTCCTGGAAATGCCTGACCTTGAGGTCATTACCATTATTTAGTAGGGGAAGGATACAAAGGGGAAACAATTATCCTTTTATATGCTAAAAGTAACTTTATTCAGGGAAATATATAGTTCATTGTAATTGGTTCAACATGCCTTTAAAGATCTTAGCAATTGGAAGCTAGTAGTTTATCCTAAAATCAAACTATCTTGCAAAATATGCAGGAGGAACGTGCCTTAAAATTGTTATAATCCTGTTGACAGTATTAGTATTTTAATCTGGGGATAGCTGGAGGTGAATGGAATTTTCATGCTTGGTCACAGACAGTGGTAATATTTTATAGCTTTCTAATTCTGTTGAATCAGAGAATCAAGAAAGAGTCAGCTGTTCTGTAGTATCTGCTATAAGACTGTTGTGAATAACTGGGTGTGCAAATAAAAAAAAAATCTTTTTGATATAAAGAGAGAGACTGTAACCTTATATTCTAGTTTACCATTATATTCCAGTTATATAACTTGGTTACCATATATTTAGGTATTAGTGTGATAGGTCGTTAGAATTTCTCTAATTATATAGTTGAGTCTTTAATGCCCCTCATTTGTATAGCACTTCTGTTCTATAGTAAAAATCTTGTTTGTTGGAACCATGTAACTCCAACCATATTTTACCCAAAATAAAATTTTCAAATGCAAATTGCTTTGTGAAGTAACTTGAATATTAACTATAACTGCAAACTTCTGTGGCACTAAAATAGTCCTGAACATGTTTGAAATTGTTTTTTAAATATTTTTTAATAAAAAAATATTACTGTGGAACATAATCTTATGTATTATGGGATCATTTAATCTGAAAAAGTCTTCTAAACCATAGAGTCCAACTTTTAACTCAGCACTGCCCAGTCCACCACTAACCCATGTCCCAGGTGCCACATGTAGACATTTTTAAATCCCTTCAGGGATGGTGCCCACCACTTCCTGGGCAGTCTGTTCCAGTGCCCAACACTCCTTTCAGTGAAAAAAATTTTCCGGACATCAAACCTAAATCTCCCTTTGTGCAACTTAAGGCCATTTCCTCTTCTCCTAATATATGTGTGTATATATGTATTTTAAATATATATTTGGATTATCTTTTTACTTGTTGTCAAACCAACTGCCATTTATCTTGGGGTTGGCTGCCTTTATGAAGATTGTTGTAAGTATTCCTGTTGCTCAGAATACCAGAACAAACACAGCAGTTCCTCACACCTGTTTCAGAAAAAGAACACTTAAATTGTTTACAGCTTGAGAGGGTGGTTGAACTTCAAGAGAAAAGAACTGTGCTTTAAGCTGCTGCTGCTGCTGGTTTAGCCCACACTGAATTGGTTTTAGTGGGGAACTACTTGCAGTGTAACCTGCTCTGGGTTGGAGTGGCAGGGGGTGTGAGCTGGGCACAGGGTGCTCCAGAGGTGCGGGGAGGTCACTGTGTGCAGCAGGCACTGAGATGGTCCTGAACGAGATTCTTGTTTCCTGTGCAAACTCTACAGAGTTTGGGAAGTTTCTGATATTATTAAATTAAATAAATGGAAGTGAAGTGTGGAGTTTTCAGAGTATATTTAGCTTTTTCTTTGAAAGAGAAGCTCAAGGGGTATACATGTGTTTAAACTGGTGATATTCCTCTTTTTGTCATGGTTGAATCCGAGGCTTGTAGCCTGGGATATGGCAGGTGGTGGTTACAAATCCATGGAAATGTTTTTCCAGGAATGTCAGGAAGAGGAAGTAATCTTTTATCCCAAGTCTTTTCCAATAGCTTGAGAAAGTATGTCTGAGTTTTAATTTTTTTTTTAATGGACTTGTTAAGTGCTACAAATCTGCTGCCTGAGAATTTCTAACAAAGTCAAATTATGCCATTTTATCCCTGAGAAGGAGTTGTCTGACCAGGATTATAACAAGCTCTTGTTAAATTTCATATTAAATTGCATTGATACCAACCAGTGTTCTCTTCCAGGTGACATTTTGAATCCAATATAAATATGTTTTCCAAAAGTCCTTTTCTTTTCTTTCTGAGCATGCCCTATGGGAAACAATGAGAGTAAAGATATCCAGCAGATATTTCACCTTATCTCACCTTTATGTTGTCATATCATCATAAATGTTCTGAATGAAAACAGAAAAATAAGAATTTTGTGTTTTAATTAAAGACTTTATTGGTTAACTGTTGAACTGGTAATCTCACCAGATACTCATCTTCAAAAATCAGTTGTTTTGTGATTTGCATGCAGAGTTTTCAGATTAATTGTATTAGCATCTGAATAAACTGGTTCAGGTTCTTGGTTTAGGTAGTGGAATTGCTGGGTACTTCTGTTATAATACAGCACCTACTGGAAGAAAGAAGCAGTATAATACCTCCAACTTTATTGTTACATGCAAATTTGAGATATATTGATTTTATTACTCAAGGAAAGTAATTAGGCCATTAAATTTGCTGTTTATTTACCACCTTGGAAGACTAAAAACTATAAAATGTACATCATGTTAGTATTCTTAGAGTATAAATCATGTCAAATTCCTTTTGACATGTCTTTAGTCTGATGCACAGAAAATAAAGCATTTCTCTTGCTAATAAGTCCCATTCTCCTCCTTGTATATATCAAAACCATACTTTGTTTTTTAGCAAGTGTACAAGGTCATAGGTATACCCTTCAGAGTAACTGTTCTTAGGAATAACTGTCTTCCCTAGGAAAAGAATCAAAAGTAACTATTTAGCAAAGCTGTATTTTAGAGGAGAACATGGTTATGTTACATTTCTATATTGATGTGACAGACAAATCTCTTTGCCAGGGAATAAAAAAAAACGCATGAAATTGGAAAATAAGACATTCATCATGGAAGAAAAAACTGAGCAGTGTAGCTATTTATTCTTTCTCACCTATAATGTAGATATTTGATGAAATGCTATTTTTCTTGTACAGATCCTCTACAGACAAAGAAAGTAAGAAAGGTGCCCCCTGGTTTGCCTTCTTCTGTAAGTATGACATTTTTTACTTGTAGTGATAAAAATTGGGCTCAAATTGCATTCTCCTTACCTGCCATACATACCAATTACGTACCTTTAGCACTAGGAGGGCTGTCTGCTGGACATGACCAGCTAGGCTAGGTAATTGGGAGTGGTTCTGCAGGACTAAATGCACATTTGATGTGGAATTTTTAGATTTCATAGCAGTGATTTGTAGCTCGCTCATATGCTCCTACCCACTTGTCCCTGTCATTTGAATTCCTCTCTTGGGAAGAGAGCTGGGCCAGGAGCTGTCAAAGAAGATCTCCTGTACAGGTCTTTTGATGTTTAATTAGTCATTATGTTGCTGAACAGGAGGACAGACAGAGATTAATAGCTGAGAATCTTAGAAATTTACATTTGTAATAATCCCAGTGGAGCTGAAGACATTAAGATTCGGAGGACATGTACAGCTCAGCTTGCCTCAGTAGGACTGAGGTTATTAATATGCATAAATCACCGAGTCAGATGTTCATTGTGAAGTCCTGGTGGATTTTAAAGCCTTCATTAAGCCTTTCCTAACTTCAGCCTAGCATCAGGAAAGCTTTCAAGCAACTAGTTTGTTGATCCCTCTTTGCTTGAAAATTTATCCTTCGAGAATAAAGGGCTTTGATAAAAAAGGTTGGAAGGGTTTTGGTGGAAAAATCATTAATGGCTGTGATAATCTAATGCTATAGGGGTGTTTTGTGGTATTAAATATGCTTTATTCTTAAAAGGAAGAAAATTGTTTATAAATGAATCTGCATTTAAAAATCCACGTGAAGTGAAAAATCCCCAGTGAAGTGAAGGACAGAATTATTTTTTCCCTTGCTCAGAACAAACAGGAGGGGAGGGGGAAGCTCCGCTGCCTTGCGGGATACATCTCTTTGTTGTGTAAATGGATGTTGGGCTTTTATTTGGCAGTACTTAACACATGGACGCAGGTGCACTTGGATGAGTCATAACTCAAAGCCGGATAGGCTGAATAGAACACAGTGCACAGGAACAGCAATATAGCGGCAGCAAAATGGGGCTGAGCTTTTCATTTCCTATTGAGCCTGAACTACGGATGGTGTCTTCTAGTCCTCGCAGCTCCCCTGCTCTCTCCTCCCTCTCTTTCCCTTCTTCCTCCCCCTGCTCACGATGATACAGACAGAACCCGGCATCTGAAATCCTATTTTAACAGTACTTCCAGATGGACCTGAGATAGTGAGGATAGCCTGGGGCAGCTGTGCTCTGAACCTGCAGCCTACCTGGAAGCCAGGATTGCAGCTGCAGGCACTCTTAAAAGCTTTTGCTTGCATAAGCACTTGGGCCCCACTAGAGGCTGAATAGCTGCTTGATAAACAAAATGAACACAATGCCTCAAATCATTATTCCCGAGGCCAGGAATATTCTTCTTTCCCCCCCTCCCTTTTTTTTTTTTTTTTTTTTTTTTCCCTTCAGCAGCAGCTAAAAATAGTTTGGCAATTTACATTTTAACAGTTGCGTGTTATGTAGGGTGGCTTTACAGTCTAGCAGATGATTTCTGCTAGATTAACAAAAATATATTTAAAATGTCAGAGAAGCTGAAACACATAGCAGTGCAATTTTCGTGAAATTTATTACAGTAATTCTAGGCAGTAATAAAGCTTATGCTACACGTTTAATATTTAGTAGCATCAGCCAGGTAAAGAGATCGTTTTGGAGAACGAAAGATTTCTCTCATTTGTCTTACCAGGGTTTAATTTTAACAAGCAGTATTTTTCAAACGGTTTTCATTTAATTCCTCTTCTGAAAGATTGGAGACAATGACATGCTGATAGATTTTATTTGTATTAACATTGTACCAATCTGTGCAATTAAGTGCAGTTACTGTGAATAATCAATGATTGTGATGCTGCAGGTTTTAAGCACTGTTTCTCTGTATTTCAATGCTTTCACTGCTGAATAGAGCTTTGAAGTAAAATGACACGTTACAAAAAAAATTGAGATATTGCATATGTGGAAGATGATACAAAACTAAATTTCACTGAGCATCATGAGAAATTTAAATTGACTAGATCATTATGTAAGTGTAGTATTTATTTTAAATATACTTTCCTAAGAAGTCAGAATGTATTGTGGGAAAAAGTTGCTTTAGTGCAGAGAAATTTAATTATAATATGAAAAGTCAGAGGAAAGATGATACTTAATTTTGTTATACAAATCTGTGTTTTTTAATTTTTCAGTTTCTAAAATATTGCTTTCTGCAATGTTTTTGTTAGTATAAGGCTGCCATGTCAACGGATACTCAGCAGTAATTTAATTTCCTAGATAACTGTAATTTAATAAGTCTTTTAAGTAATAATGATTCAAAAAACCCCAACCAACCCTTCCTCTAGTTTATTTCTTTTGCCCTTGGTTTTATATGGTATTTTCTGAAATTATTAGTTTTGAGGTTTATCTTTTTTAATGTTTTCTTATCAGGGCCTAAAGTAAAAACAGTTACAGAGAAAAGTGATGGTGAATTGCTTGGCTTCTTTCTGGAATGCAACTCAATCTGAATTTGTCCTCTTACTGCAAAAATTAAATGTTCCAGGCAAATGCATTTTCAAGTTTTTCTGTTGTAACTTGTTAAGTGGTGACTCACTGCCCAAAACATTTGAATGTTGACATGCAAGCATTTATGTTAAACTACAACTACTAAATTTAAAGCACTCTGAGGAGGATAGAAATTAAAAAACATATTTTTTTAAAAGCCAGATTTGAGTGAACAGCAAGATTGCTATGCTGTTTATGTTATAGGGGGGGGAATACTGTTCAGTGAGTTATATTGTCTTCATAGATTGAAAGCTGTTATATTTCTGAGAATTCTTGTGATTGTAGGAGTGAAGGAAGCCAGACACTAATAACATCATGTGACCTAAAAGCAGCGTAGCTCCTCGGCCAGGCTCAGCAGTGTCAGGGCTTCCAGAGAGCTGCTCAGGCTGCACAGGGAGAGCACAAGCAAGGGAGGCTCTCAGAAATGCTCAGGGACATCATCATCCAAAAATGGATGGGCTGGGAGCAGGAACCTCCTATTTACATGTGGAGTCAGGAAATATTTCAAACTAACATTTGTTACTACCACCATAATCAGTGGCTATCATGGGGTTGTAATTCTAAGTAAAATAGTGTGAATATCTATCATCATTCTTTTGCTATTTAATTAGTGTCATATCAGAGAAATAGCTGGAATACATTGTTATCTGTTGATTTTTGTTACAGAAAATGAGCTGTGACATACAGACATAAATGTCTGCTTGTTTTCTGTGTATTTTCTAATAAATATTTTGAGTATATTAGGCTTTCCATAGTACCTGAGATGTTCAGTTAATATTAAACTTTGAATTGCACTTATTAAATAAGAGATTGTCAAATTGGTATTTTCTGATACCAGGGATTCCTTTCTAAATTCAAACTTTTATTTTTCAATACATGTAAGTCAACTTGTAGTTTCATTATAGGAGTTTCTCATATATCACCGTCTATGGTGTGTGTATAGTCCACAAGTCCTAATTCTTGCAAGAACTATTTATGGTGCAAAGATACAGCAGATTGTGTTTGCATGCATAGAGCTACCTCCCATTTAACACACTTTTCTTTCTGTTTTCCTGCCAGTCTTTTAAGACTGAGCTTGTAGAGATGTTTCAAATCACGTCACATAAAGATACTGATGGTAAAGAAGAAAGATAATAGATGTTACTCCCTTCTATGTTCTCTCCTTCCTCTACTCTTCACAAAAGGCTAAAAGGAGATTATTTGAAATGGTAGAATGGGAAGTATCTTTTGAATGATTATGTGAAACCAAGTTTTTGAGAGTTTAAAGTTTAAACTATTAGAAATAATATCATGTTCACCACACTGAGTGGACTCTGTCAGTATTACCAATTTCCATGTGTATTGAAGTAGCCTGGTGTAAAGCAACACCACTGGAATACTTTATGAACTGTGTGGCTCTGAATCAAAGCTTCAGAGCATCCTGAGGAGATACTTTGTGTAATGTTGAACTGACTGTGATGTGTTTAACTGACTTTCTAGGGAGACATTTTTTGGTAAGATTTTTTTTCCCACTGCCCACAAACAGTGCCCAAATGTGAAAAGCAGGATTTAGTTTGTTCCGTTCTGTTCTGAACTGCCTTGCACAGTCAAGTGATGCATTCAGCTGTCACTTGTCTTTAACAGTGAGAGCTCTCAAAGCCAGCAGGAACTCTCCTGACCCTCTCCTCTGCTGTACTGCTGTGTTTTAGAAAGCAAGTTTAAATAATGAAACTGAGTAAATAAATCTTTATGGATAATGCCACACAGAACTTAGGATTTCTTCCTCAGTACACAGTCTTCCATCTTCTGCTTTCTGCTTGTTCTTTGGTTGCTTGATTTATGGAATAAAGTCTTTCGGGACTTGCTCAGTACTGCTTTTTAAACACTGTGTTCATCTATGTACCTGAACAAAATGCAAATGTATAAAACATCCAACCTCTAAATTATGTTACAAACCAAGTAAAAATATTTGAGATGTTATGTTTAATAAGAAAAAGGTCTGTTTTTCTGGTTAGATTATTGTAGGGTTTTTTTTCAACATGGCCTTTATTTGAAATCTATCTGAAAACCGCGGTATCCTCAGATTATAGCATCCCACCTGCTCTTTGCTGCATGAGAACATTTAGCTGTCATTAAACAAGCAGGCAACCCATTGCAAATTCCTGCTGTGAGAGTTCAGCTTGACTTCTCACTGAATTAGGGTGAAGGTACTTGAGCAACCCTCTCTTAAAAGCTTTTACTAAAAATTGCAATCAGATTATTTTTCCAAACTGTCCTGTCATCTGACTCCGGTGAACTAATGTAAGGTTGCTGAATTGAGAGATCTCTGAAAATCCTGCATATACATACGTCCATGATGGATACATAATGATGTCAAATAATTTCTCTGTGTTTGGATTTACTGGAAGTACTTTAATTTTGAAGTTTTTGTAACATATCACAATGAGTGTATTGGATGTTCTTAAATTAGAGTGTAGATTTGCATAAAAGAACCTTAAATTTTGTACACAGTTAGAAAAAATGTTATTAAAAAAATACTGAATTGCAGCTCATGTTATTTAGGGAGAAGTTACATGGAATTTCTGCAACTCTGCTTTTCCTCAAAGATGAATGCGTCCATTACCACAAATTGGTGTGGTGTTTTGTAACAATAGATAAGGATAGAAGCTTTTCTGAAGACTTATTTCTTACTATCTTTTGCTTGATAATACTTGTGGCTTTGGTGGGAAGATGTTTATAATGGTTGAAGTGAGCTGGGAAAGTCGTGAGGAATGTTGTGTTGCTGGACTTCCATGGGCTGTTTAAGTGAGAGGTTTCCTTTTGCTTGCTTGCTCAGCCCCAGAGTGGGGCCGGGGCCAATACAAAACCAAAACAACTGCAAAACCAAAACAAATGCTTTTCCAAAGAATGGTACTGAAAGTAAAGCACTGCATCATTTTAAAGTAAAATTTCAGATGTAGATGTGCCTTTACACAATGAAGCAAAGAAATTGAATTTAATTACCTCCTTTTTTAGTGCCACAGTTGCTTGTGACATCAGGTTTTATAAAGCAAGCAAGTTGTTCAGCCTTGGAGATGCAGTTAAGGGCTTTCATTCCACTTGCGCTGATAGCTGGGATTAGTTGTTAGTTGTTCCTTTCTGTAAGGCACGGGCGGGTTCCTGATCCTGGATGTCAGAAGGATTGTTTGGCTTGTGATAGCTCTCGGCTTCATTCGCAGAGCAGTTTTGCCGAGCAGCGACCTAGAGCACAGGAGAAGGGGAGGGACGCAGGGCGCTCCATGCCGAGGCACAGCGAGCGCTCAGCGTTCCGCCTCGCCATGTTCAGAGCTCCCTGACAGCCAATTTCTGCCTCAGCCTCGGCGGCGGCTGCGGACCGGCCCGGCCGGGCGCAGGTCGTGCCTCTGGAGCCCCCTGCAGGCCGAGGCCGCCGGCGCAGGGCCGGGCCGGGCACGGCCGGGCCTGGCGGGAGCCCCGGCCGGGCCGGGCACAGCCGGGCCTGGAGGGAGCCCCGGGCGGGCCGGGCACAGCCGGGCCTGGAGGGAGCCCCGGGCGGACCGGGCACAGCCGGGCCTGGAGGGAGCCCCGGGCGGGCACAGCCGGGCCTGGAGGGAGCCCCGGGCGGACCGGGCCGGGCCTGGCGGGAGCCCCGGGCGGGCACAGCCGGGCCTGGAGGGAGCCCCGGGCGGCCGGGCCGGCAGAGGGACCCGCAGGGACCCCGCAGCTGCTCACGGCAATGGGCCCGGCCCGCTGCACTTGGTGCGCAGGGATCTGTGCTGCAGGTAGTCCTGTGCGAGTTTCAGTGACGGCCGTGCTGGTTTATCTCAGGGTTTAAAACTCTTTTAAGGTCTGCCTAGGTTTCTAGGTTGGATACGTTTTTAGCACGTTTTGTGGTGATTATCTGGCTTCTGATAGGAGAGTTTATTGCCTCAGGATAATAAACATGTTTGTTTACTTTTTAACGCAGATATGGGTGGTTAAGGCCTTCGTATAGGGACTTTCAAACTGTAAGTGCTTTATATTTCCAGAAAAATAATAAAACTTTCTGAACTTGACCAATATCCTATCAAAGTTAAATTTGAATGGTTTTGAAACAAATTTCAAACTTCCTCTAAGAAATTAGTTTGGGATTCATTGTGAAAAATGGGATATGCAACACTTTTTCCCTCATTCTTCCCATTCAAAGAAAATACTTGTTTAATAACTTAAATATCTCATAAAATTCAATAATTTCAACTTCAACATTGAATAAATTCATTATTATTTGGAGAACTACTGAAACAGAAAAGTCCTGGCTGCAGTTTTCTATTAAAAAATTGTTATTTTTACTCATATTTTCTACGGCTAACTGGAGTTTTTGCAGAAAAAAAAAAAGAGCCCAACTCAATGACAAAATCCCCAACAACTATCCCTCAACCTTGTAATAATGCAAGGTAAAAGCAGTGGATAGCAATTAATATCCATTTAATTAGTATTTACTGTCTATTCACTATCCCTTCAAACTCTTACCTTGGTTATAGTAACATGAATGTTAAATGTGCAGTTAAAGACAAACCCTTTGAAAAGGAAAACCACCAAACTATTTTAGCTCTTGTGTGGATTAGCAAATTAATTTGCATAAAACATCATCCTTTGGATATTGGCAGGAGGGATTGCCTATAAAATTTAGTCTACTGGGTTATTTTAAATTGCCTTCCATACAGCTCATCTGCTCCATCTCTGCTGAGCAGCATGCTTAGTGGCTGGTTAACACAGAAGGCTATCCTTCCAGGATTTTAAAATAAATTAACATTTACTTAGCTGATGAATTACATGGAGGACAGTATAATAGGCATTGTGTTTTCCCCTGAAAACAGCCAGGTTTCTTTCTTACAGCTTGAAATCTTGTCTATCCTGACAGCTACATTATGCAGCATATTCAGTGCATGGCTTAGTAATGGATCTAATTCTGGCTTTGCTGTAGTTAATCATCATAAATGTTTGGCTTTAAAATAAGTTATATTGGGAATCCTAAGATGTATGGATTTTATTTTCTGAATTTTTGCTGGACAAACAGCTCACAATTACTATGTATATTTTAGATAGCAACAGGTTGTTCTGTATCAGTTCCAGTCTGTCTCTCCTGTTCAGGTTCTCGTTTTCTTAGAACTGATAAGAACTTTATCACTTGGGAAACTTCTGTTCCTCTTCGAACGTGGTTGAAATTGATAAGAAGTTCCAGCCTTGGACAGTGTGGGGTGGAAAGGAGAGAGTTCTAAGACAGTTGCTTTTGCCTTATTTCCAAAGCTAGAAGGTTAACCTAGCCCCTAAGAAAATAATGGAAGTTGGTAAGAACGAAAGGTCTGGGTTCCCCATGGAAAGCAGGCTTTGGGCTCTCACCATGTTACTGTTTTTTCAACAAGACTGAAGCTAGCTCTCCACAATGAGGTACTTGATACATGGGTTTGCACATCACAGTTGCTTTTGTTGGTGAAAGAGGAGCTTTAGTTTCTAGTAGCACATAATTTAAAAAGATTTGGTGTTTTTTGTGTGAGAGCATCTAAAATAACAAAACTGATCAAAGGCATTAACCTTTTTAAAGCATTTCGATATTTCAGTTTTGTGGAAAATGGTTGACTAGAGAATGGCTCATCTGTTGAGACAGTTATGTAGCTAACTTTCATATGGTATAGCATTCAGTAATCTGTGGAAATTGTGTTTATTTTTTATAAATTCAAGTGATTAATTACATATGCTTTATGGTGTATTTGCTTTGTGACTGACAAATTGAACAAAAATGTATTTCACATAAAAGTTTGTTTTCAGGGAGAGTGTGAATGTGGTTCATTCACAAAATCTCTTAGCGTTAAAATCATCTTTGAAAATATTCTCTTACAGGTAGCTTCATTTATTTTTAGGTCAGTATTTCACTCTGCATCAGCTTTCATAATCTCTTTACATACTTTAGGAACAGGCAGTTTATTGTTTTTGACACACACTACAGGGTCATGAGTGGAAACAATTCGGGCTACAAAGTGCATGTCAGTTCAGTGTTCCTCTGCTGACGGCATGTCTGTCTGAAATCAAGTTTAAAAAATTGGCCCTGTCTCCAGCTGACTTGTTTTGTCAGGCTGAGTCATAAGATTAACCCTTGACTTGTCACCAAGGAAAAATGGAGTAAACAACTGTACCCTGTACAGTACCACTTATCCAGCTATGATTCATTTCACTGTAACATGATTCTCTTAAGAAAACAAATTTCAGAGCAGCTGTTGCTTGGCTTAAATGAGGATTAGAAAAATTGCAACCACAAAACAAAAACTTGCTTTGGACTTCAGGAGCTTTTGGAATAGTTACCTGGTAGCAGTTCCTGCAAATGCAGAGTTATTGCTAACAACATAGCCTTTTTTTCAGCAGTCTTTCAAATTCTTCCATTTTAGGTTCATATTTTATCCTGGTGAAAGTAAATTTATGTGGTTTCAAGTTTGATATGCTGAGGGAATTATGGCCTGATCCTATACGGTCAATGAATGTCTCAAATGTGAGAAACAATGTTTTCATACAGTAAATGTAGAGCAGATACAGTGATATGTTTCAAGCATTGGGCACTCAAGATTTTATTCCCAATGATGTGAGTGAGTGTAGGACAAATAATTTCCTTTTCAGTAAAATGCAATTGTTATCCTTTTGATTTGTGGGGAAGCAAGCCAGGAGCAAATTCATTTAGTGACTCATTATGGAGGGACCAGTTTGTCTCCAAACAGATGTTTGCAGTGGCATTCCTCAGTTTTATTGATCATATTGTTGCTTTTGTCTTACCCATGTGCTGGTGAACAAAGTTAATGATTTACTTCTACTGATAAATGTTAATAGTGTTAGTAAACATTGCTAGTTAATATTACCTATGTATTTTTTGTTACACTGTTCTTACAAGTGTAGGGCAGCTAAACACAAAGCAACCTCCCACCAATGCTACACAGTCAAGTTAGTTTTCTCTGCTTGATGTTTTTAATATTTTTCCAGTTGCTTATATACAGGTAATGTTTATTATTTGAAGGGGGTTGATCATGCTCTTCATCTCTAATACAACTATTTTGAAAACTGGGCATGTGTGCATGGAGGTGCAATAGCAATTACAACTGTGTTGGTGATAGTCTTCAAAGAATTGACTGCAGTTACCCTGGAAGTACTTCTAATGTTTCAAAAGTTTGCATGCTAAAATTATTTTTAAAGGTTCTCTTAGTGCTTCAAGTCTGTGAGCTAAAGTGTCTTTTCCAACTTTTCTAAGTTGTACATTATTCTGAAGTAGTGTTTTTAATCTAGTGCACTATAAGAAGTAGCACATGCAAAGATCTGAAGATCTTTTAGCAAGTCTCATCTGTAGAGTCCTGAACATTAGTGAGAAGCTTTAAGGAACGGCATTGTTAGCTGCAAATCAAAGGTTCTTAGGGACTCTCTGGGGACTGAAATGGGTCTTTGTGGTCCCTAGGGAAGGAGGAAGCCGCCAGTCACTCTGCAGGCCTGCCAATTTAATAGTCTGCAGTATAGTGATGTTCTTTTTTGCAGCTGCTGCTGCTACGCCTTTTGTATTGGAGAGGAGTTTGGTTCAGATATCATTAGCTTTGCTGCATAGTTAAACAGTTCTGGATGCGTAGTTTGACTTGCAGTAAAAATGCAAGTGTTCTTCAGCAGATGGAAACTTCAGGATGTATTTGCCAACATATTCTGAGCACAGTAGTCTAATTGACTGGAAGAGTTCACTGAAAAAAACATTTGAAGCTTGAGATGGGAATATTTTTTGTCAGCGTGTATATATTCTGTATATTTATAGACACTACAGTAGTGATGTCCTGAGATAATGGACATTACACAGAGATTTTTATCTGATTGAAGTATTCAGCTGCAGTCAGTTTATCACCCTTGTGGATCTTTTTAGTTCAGAGGGTTTCACTGACACACGAGGTGCTTGGCAGAATGAACCAGACTTCTGCAACTTGCTTTCTCTCCCTGTAAATGGCTGAATTGAACTTTACCCATTTTTTTCCTTATCCTGAAATATTTTCCTGCTTTTGTCAGGAGGAAGGCAGGGAGAATTCACAGCATTGGCAGTAGACACAACTGGAGGTGGAGAAATGTGTTTGAATGTTAACCTTTTTTTCCCTGGATTGAAGTCGGTATCTGACTTAGCAGAAGCTCAGTTAATAACCAGCTGTGTTCACTTATAGAAAATAAAAAAAATGTATGCCTCATTAAGAGTTAATGTTAGTTAATGCCCCTGCTTGGTGAAGAAAGTAAAAAGGCCTAGCAGGCATTGATAGTGTGCAAATATTGAGGGATCTCTGTGCTGGAAGTTGCAGTCTGTTTGCTGTATTGAATAATTCACGATTTTGTGATGTGACAAAGTTGCTGAGGTCCTCTCCCCTTCTCTGCCCTGTCTTGTATGGGCACGTATGTGTGCTCTTTCATACAAAACTGTATTATACAATATCAAGGGACCCTGGACTCGTGTTTCCAAGAGAATCCTTCCTTATAGGTTGTATACCCCATCTTAAAGACATGGTTTTATTTTAACCCAACATATTGCGTAGGTGTTGTCTGTGTTAGGATCACTCCCTGCCCCATCCTGCCCTGCTCGGAGAGGCCCGGGAGCGCGGGGGGCTCGGGCTGTCCCCTGGGACTCGCTCCCATTAGCTCCCCGCGCCTTTGGGAAACGTTTGCCAAAGTTGGAAACAACTTTAGACAGAGCCAGATGGCCGTGTGGCTGGAGTTGCATCGAGCAGCGTCTGCACGGCCACAAGTGCTCTAATTTAATTAAAACAAAAAGCAGACGATTATCTCAGGGCTCAGGACGTGCCCGTGTGCGGGTTCCCTGCGGCCCCCGGCGCGTAGGGCTGCGTGTGCCGAGCCCTCAGCGCCCGCGGGCCCGTGCGCGCCTCCTCCCGGGGCCGGGGCGCGGAGCGGGGGCTGGCGCGCCCCCCGCGCCCAACCCCCGCGCCGGCCGGAGATGGTTCAGTCCTGCTTTGCTTAAGCCGCCTTTGAGCGCTCCATGTGCGCGGCGGCGGGTGGATGCCGTGGGGAGCGGGAGGCGGCGCGCTGAGCCCGGCCCGCGCCAGCCGCGCCATGTACTGCGCCTACCCCGTGCCCGGCGTGGGCAGCAGCTCCCTCATGTACTACTACAACGGCAAGACGGTGAGGGGCCGCCTTTGTCCGGGGCCGCCGGGCCGGGCTCGCGCAAGTTCGCTCCGGGGCCCCGCCAGCCCGGCCGCGCTGGGGCGGGAGCTCCCCGGGGGCGCACGGCGGGTCGGGCTCTGAGGGGAGCGGGCTGGGGCGGGGGGCTGCTTTGTGCCACGGGGGACGGGCGGCCGCGCAAGACCCGCCGAAGTTTGTGTTCCTGCTGCCCGCGCCTTTTCTTTGGGGGTTGCGGGTTTGGCCGGGGTTGTTTCGGGTTTGTTTTCAGGCAGGGCCCTCCCCGAGCGCTGCGGGCTGCCCTGTGCCGCGCTCCCGGCTCCGGCGGCCCCAGCCCCGCGCAGCGGCGCGCACCGGGCCGGCCGCCAGCGCTGCCCTGCCCGCGCCGGGCGCTCGCCGCGGGACTTCGGAATCATCAAATGTTCCTGCAAAGGCGGGAGGGGGGAATGCGGATTCCGGAGGGGGGGAAGAAAAAAAATCTCTGTGGAGCGAACTTAGTGAACTTAGTGCAAGTTGGACGAGGTATTTCTGTTTCGTGGTAGATAGTTCTGTTTTTTAAATTAGAAGACCAGTTCTGATTTTTGTGTGTAAGAATTAGCATACGATGGTAAATTAGCAACCGTGTGTTTCTTCCAGTCTGTTTATGTTGTATGTGGTTTTGGCTTTCTTCTGTTACAAAAATAGTATTAAGTAGGAAAAGGGGAGATGCTGATACTGATCTTTTTTTGTGGCTTTTTTTTTTTTGTTTGGTTTTGTTTCTTTATTGCTGGTCCACCTCCCGTGGGCCTGTGTGAGATTTGCTTTCATTAGTAAACTTTTTTTGCCAAGATTTTAGTTCAATGGTAATTAAAATATGAATCTTTATATTCATAAAAGAGGCTGTGTACGAGCTTCTTGAATAACAGCAAAGACGCTGGAGGAGAGGTTGAGGAATCAGTAAAATCGCTTGGTCTCTATTTCATTTCCTTTGGTATAAATGCCAGCTGTCTTTCAAATATGAAATGATTTTTCTTTCATGTTTGCTCCTAGGCTAAAACAATCTGTTTGAAGTTTTATGTGAAGATATATATAAGACTTAAGTAAAATTAACTATACAATACCCCTGAAGCAAAGGGAATATAACTTGCATGGAGTTTTGATTTTATTCTTTCTAGAGCACAGATCACTCTATTACAACATTTCTCTTTGTTCTTGTAGCAGGAAAAAAGGCTTTGATCTTATTAAGTATTTCCAGGCATATAGTAGATGGAAGTGCTGGTACTGTAGGAGGGCATGGCTTGAAAATTGATAGCATGTGCCTGTTATGGGTCAGAGGTGACCTTTATGAGCTTGAAAACTTAGTAAATAGATGACAAATCATATGATCATCCTATATCATGTTGCCCAAGGTTTTATTTAATTTTTTTTTTAATCTTAGTAACTTTTACCACTGTTTCTCCTAGGAATATTGCAAGTTTGCCTAAATTACTAATTTAAATATACGTAAGGAGGTTATGTGGAGTTGTGGGATTGGTTTTTGTGTTAGCTTTTGAAGCACGCCTCTTGGTGTGTATGCCAAATCTTTGTATGAACCTTTCTACAGTGAGAGAACAGTACATACCCTAATTTTGATGTCTTAGTGCTTTTATTTGTATTGTCTGATAAATTAGTGGTTGCTAGCATGAAGCTCATTGTTCAAGTTGGAGATTTTTATTTAGATCATTGTATTAGATTTTGGGTGCTGGCATTCCTCAATACCTGCTAATGTATATAAAATCCGATTTCTTTACTCACAAAATAAGTGAGAAATCACATGAAGAAAATGTGTAAACTTTTGATTAAAATATTTTCTTCTTTTCAATTTCTTTAATCTGTAAGCCAAAACAAAGCTTAGTATTATGCTTAAAACCAAACATATGAGCAGCCCAATAGAAGATTCAGTGAGGACTGGCACATATATTAAAGCCTGAAATATAAATCAGAGGCTTTTACTGTTAGAAGAAGTTCAGTTTTTTAAATTTGTTTTAGGAAGGACACATCAAAGTAAAAATAGTGATTTAATACAAATCCCTTGCTGAGGAGTGAAATTTTACTGTTATGTGTGATAGGTGCTATAGGAAAAAAAATATGTATTTCAAGAATCCCCTTTAAATCAAAAAGAAAAAAGTCCTAATCTATTTCGTAAAGAAAATAAAGCACTTGCACTGCACTAGACGTAGCCTGGTTTTCTTGTTGTTGTGTTTGGGGGTTTTTTGTTTCTTTTTTTGCCCTTCACCTGTTGACATTTAGAAAATACTCTCAGTTTAATGAAAACTTACAACATTTTGTATCGAGCTTTTAGGAAAAAATTTAACGCTATACTTAAAGATTGTTTCTATCAATAAGGTTTTATCTTCTCTTTCAGTCAAGAGCCATGCTGCAGACCTCAGCCCCCCAGATGTTCCAAATCCCTAATTTCCATTAAAAATAAACCTGCAGAAATATTTAGGTAGAGATAATAGCACAAATGTAAATTATGTCTTTTTGTGTTTTTTTTTTTTTTTTTTTTAAACTAATGCACAATTAAGCAAACTTTGTCATTCACTGTGGCCTTTTCATTTAGATTTTAGGAAGTGCAACAGTACCGAAATGATATTTAATAGAAGTGTGATACCATCTTTGTGTTTAAAAGTAAAATAGACTTGCATGATTCCACTGTTTTCAGTTCACCTACAAGTATAGAAATAAGTTAGTTATTTTCTAAATGTACTGTAGAATTATTTAAATATAGATGACAATGCAGTAATGTGCCAGTTTATCACCAAAATAAATAATTTTTGCAAAAAAAGATTATATTTTATATCACTTATTACTACTATTTAATATGAGAACAGATTTGTGAGTATACTCATTTTTATTGTTTTATTTTGTGTGTTTTATGGGTTGATTTAATATACCAGTCTATGTACAAGTATATTTTATTATTAAATAAATATTTATTTTTCTCATCATAGGCTGAGATTGAGCCCTTCTCCAAGGTGGAGAACCTGCATCTTTTCCAGTAGATTTCTACAATGCCTATTTAAAAAGGACAAAAAAAGAGTCAGGAGATTTAGGTATTTTGCATATACGCAGTGTGTTGTGATTTGCTTTTTGGTGAGCTAGCTTATACCGGGATATTTTTTGAGAAAATACTCTTTTCCTTGAGAGTTTTGAGAGCTTTTTATAGACATGTTGCTGATGAGCACATGTACAGATGAACAAGTGCACAGAGTGTGGGGAGGGCCGGGTGTGTTGGGGGTTTTAGGGCAGCAGTTGCCGCTCCTGCGGCCGCCGAGCGCTGGGGCAGAGCGCGCGTTGATAATCCTGGTGATGCTCAGCTGGCACGGCAGCGTGCCTGCCTCTGCCTCTGCCTGATCTGCACTCAGTAATGCACCAAGGCTTCCAGCGTCCATGGAAAATGGTTTTGGTTTGTAAATTTTGGAGCAGCCAGGTGCTAAGATTCAATTTCGCTTTTATTAGTACTGGGCCAGCTAGTACACAGGGAGGAAGGTACAATTAAAGCTGTTCTGTACCATATGCTGCCCACAGCAACTTACACAAGGTCAAAGCTAACATTATGAGTCAGGACAAATATAAGATCATCTGGAAAATCTCTAGGGGTACGTGGCTGTGGACATTGAATAAAGAGAGGTAGTAAACACTGGTCAGCTGGATTTTTATTTCTTTCTGTTTCTCACTCTTCCTTCCCCTCTCCATCCCACTGAAAAACGATGAGTTACAATTCATCAGCCCAAGAGAGTTTGCCCTGCTCCACTCCATTGGATTGAACTGCCAATCTGCTGAGCAGTGCTCCCCTGCCAGGAGGGTGTCTTGACTGCAACAAGCTTTATGAATGCTTTAAAGTGAAGGTTTTGCCCATTTCCTTGGGCACATGACAGCAGCCAGGGAAGGGCTCAGGTGCTGGATGGGCAGTTCTGGATTTCTCAGAACATGCACACCAAGGAGGAACACGCCCCGTTTGCTCCCTGCCTTGGCTCCCTTTAGCACGTGCACAGCACGGTCTGCCTGGAGAAGTACAATAGTCTGTGCTGGAGGTGCAGGACCAGAGAGTGGCTTCAGAGAGCAGAGGGACAAATGGAAAAGATGGCCTGTGTCACTACTGTGTGTTTGTGGGGGCACTGCTGGTGCTGGGGATTTCTCCTGCAGCTCGAGCAGCCTTCTGAAGTACAGGGAACAGGTTAAGAAACAGGCAGAGTAGTTTCAAGTGTTCTGGTTTTCGTTTCCTGAAAATCTGAATTCAATCAGGAGTTTTTGAAGACATAGTTGCATGTGTCCCTTAGTGACAGCATGATTTGAAGAGTGCGGTGAAGAGATTTTGCTTAGGAAATAAAATATAAAAAGAATCTTCAAGCACTATATAAACACATATTTCTTCCTAATGTTGTTTTTGCTGCCTTACCTTCTTTTTCTTTCCCTCTCTAGTTCACACTACAATAAAAATAAAAACTACTACTAATAATAATAAAAAAACAAACCAGGCCAAGAAGTTTCTCTGTACTGAATTTGATATTTTTCCTAAGTTTGTCTCTTGCTTTTTAACATGACTTCCAAATTGTCTTTCCCTAGGGAAGAAGCTGGGAAGTACTTGTGCTATGTATCATTACAGTGGGATTCTGCATTTCAGAAATACCCAAATAGGCATGTGTAGCATGCCTAAACTGCATAAACATTTATTTAAGATGGAATTCAGTTTAGCTACTCTAAGAAGTTTGAATTTTATACCATCCTTAAAAAATACAGTTTGATTTGTGGACAAGAGTGTTTTCTTAAAGGAGTCTTGTATTTTCATTTTGGATAGTGAGAAGGGTTTTTTATATACATGAACCTTTAGAGCTGGTATTGGAAACAAAAGTATGTTTGAGGATGTGGTGATACTGACTTAGTACACTAGGGCTCTTCATTTTATCATCTTGCTTAAATATTAGTTAGACAAGAATTTAGATGGGATCTTGGGTTTGGTTGGATTTTGGGGTTTTTTTTGAAGCTTCTGTCTTGCTGTAAAGAAGAACATGGAAAACTGTAGTGAATATTCTACATTCCTGAAGTTTTAGTATATGATTTTGTCAGAAATACAGTAAACATGAAAACAAGTTTCCTTTTCCTAGAACTGCCTTTCAGCAAAATTAGCTTTTGCTGCAAAACCTGCAGATAATAGTCTGTAAAGTTCTGCCACATGTACAAATCATTCATCAGCGCACACTTGCATGACTGATGCTGATGGAATGCAGATAGGCTACTTAGCAGAGTTTACAAGCTACAGAATAGGTTATTCATCTTTACTGGTTTCAAAAAATTCTGTCTCAAGCAGCTTGACAAATATTTTCCTGAACTTCCAAGAATTGCTTAAATGAGTAACATAATTCATAATTTCATAAACAGTGTGTGTGATGGGAGTCTTGGTCTTGAGATAGCATGAGCTCATCGGAAGTAAGTTTGGTTGCTTCACTGCTGGTTTTTTAATCTGCTTTTAACATTAATATTAAACGTTGATAAATATTTAAGAATTTGAAACAGGAAAATTGCCTGAGAGGATGGATGCCAGCAGGGCTCCAAGTGTTATATTTATTAAATGCATTTATAGAACAAGACTTGGAAGTTTTCTGTAGCATAAAATTTGGTAAACCCAGATCTTCAAATTACTGCTGAAGTTATTGGCACCTGTATTATTAAAGAAGCAACAGTGAGTAATATTTGAAATATTTTAGATATATTAGGTCCATATAAGTTTCATGGTAGTGTTCATTACCTGTGGAAATCACCAAGGCAGATTTCAGAACTGGGATGTTTCTGTTTTGTTAAACAAATCAAACAAAATTTTAAAAAAACCCAAATCAAAAATCAGATGTCGTACATCTAATGTCTCTCAGCTCTGAAGTCAGGCCCACCACTACCCCAGATAAAGAAATCTGAATTTCTTTCATCCTTCTTTTCCTTCTGGAGAGATGCAAACCAATTCAAGGGTGCGGGAGAGACTGATGCGGGTCTCTGACTTGACATCCTCTGCAACCCGTTTGTCCTGCTTGCCTCAGTGGAGGCTTTCAGCCCTTCAGGAGCACTGCAGCATTAGGATTGATGTATATATTAGCACAGCTCCAAAAAAGTCGAGTCCAAGACTTGATAAGTCATGTAAAAAAACTGGTTTTGGCTTGCGTTTATCGGGAGGGAATTTCCCATTCATAATGGGAGAGTGTTTTGCTTGTCAGCATGGAGGCACGCTCGGTGCCTTTGGCCACAGTGCTTTGGAGGGGATTAAAGATGGGCTCCTCTTCTACCTGCTAGAGACAGCCCTCTTCAAGGAGACTGCTAACAGGCTGACCTTTTAACAGTATTCCTTCCTTGTCTTAGCGGGAATGTCAGCCAGGAAAAACTGGTTTGATGCCTCCTGGATGTCAGTGTTATCAGTTTAATAGCTAAAAGAGGCCGTCTTGAGCAGCCACGTCATATTTTTAACTGCCTTACTCAGCTGTGGCAGAAGAGAAAGCCCTTTAAGTAGGACACCAAGTCCTGCTGGGGAGCCGCTGCTCGGCCGTGCCGGCAGCCACGGGGTGCGTTTGGCTGGGGAGGGGTCCCACTGCTTGTGGGCCTTTCAGAGCGAGCTGGCTGCTTGCCCTGATGCATTCCCCACTTAAAAATAAAATTTCATCTTTTTTGTCAACTTTCTTATTTAAAACCTTTGTATTTTGCATCTCATAGACTTGGGGTTAATTTTAGTAAAATTTCTCCTTTGCTTTTAAATTTTGTTTGTAGTAACGCAGCACAAAAATTATGATTAGGTCATTAACCAGAAAAAACCCGGCACTCATCTGCAGGTGATCAGATGACATCAGAGGCCTGGTTTTAATTTGTGGGTAGTTCTGATTGTAACTAAAAGAGACTGGCTCCTTTTGTGGAATTGGCTGGCTATTTCCCCACATCTGGAGTTAATGAAGTCTTTGAGACCACATCAGTTGTGTTTTGCCGCAAGAACCCTTTGATCTGAAAAATCTAGACTGGCACAAGTGCAGCTTCATAACATTGCAGCTATGTTTTTGCAAGCTATAGTTAAGATACCAAAACAAGCAGAAAGTATATGAAGTTATGTGTCTGTGCTAAGACTTTCATGTAGCTGTTTGGAAGGGCCTCTTTTACGTTTATATAATTCATAACATTTTTATTATGTTAATGGCTTGTACATACATATTTGTGAATTATACATTTGTAGGAGCTTTTAATTCCCCTTCTGAGATAGTGTTTAATCAGTTTCTATAAATCACCCAATTATGTAAAATGTTAAAATTTCTGTCTGAAGCTTGTATTTACAAATCTCGTAGATAACGTTGCAGTTTAAAAGAAGTAGAATTCGTCACTGTAGGTGACTTCGCATTAATCAGTGTACATCTCCATGGCAGTGCTAAATGTCATAAAGCTTTGTTTCCACTGCTGTCCTGTGACAGTGATAGATTATCCATCAGCTATAGCATATGCTGTGTTATTCTGCACAACAGAGAACTTGTAAATTAAGCCCAGTTTTACCTAATATGTTTGCAGTCTTATGAGTGCGAGTATTTACAATTTGACAGAGTGACATTTCTGTTAAAATATGTCCCAGGCATGGAATATACATGCATTCATCATATAGAGTAAATACATATGTACTGCGAACATTGCTCAGGATGTATTGTCATTCTGTCACTCAGGTCTGGTAAGCATCTCTATTTTATGTCTATTCCATAAACTGAAAAATTTCGAGTAAAATATTGAGCAGCTTTCCGAAAAGCTTTCCTTCCGAAAAAAATTTCATTTGTTTTCAATAAAAACCAACGGTAAACAAGCACGTAACTTAAAGTTTTGAGTTTTCCACTTGACTCCTCCTAACCAGGTGTCTGTTTACCTGCTGCCCTTTTCATTGCAGGGCTCATCCCGACAGCTGTGCCCTTGTCCCGGTTCCACCATTGTGGGATCGCGGGGATTTTGCTGCAGTGGTGCCGCTGTGAGCGAGGCCGCGAGCGCAGTGCCTGGGCGCGGGTGATGTCAGAGGCGCTGGCTCCGGCACATCCCGGCCGTTTGTTCCCACAACAGCAGGGCTGCAAAAGCGTTCGGCAGCGGGAGGAGGGGGATTGGGATGCAAATGGAGCGGGACTTGCCCACTTCACTATCCTCAATGTCCCTATCAGAACAGTCCGCCTCTGGGAGGACAATGGTTCTTTTTTTAGGGGAACTTAGGCTTTTTTGTTGGTTGGCTTGGTTTTCCTGGCCCTTCTCGTGCTTGGTAAACAACATCTCAGAAAGACCAGGGAGACTTGTGAGTGCCGTAGAAACATATGTGTGTCTGTACGTGCATAGGAGGGGATCAAAATAATCACTTTTGAATGTTAGGGCACAGTGCATTTTTGAAGCTGCATTATATAACCCTGAAGTTGTGAAATTATTCATCATATATGTATTTAGTAAGTCATCTGTATTTAACAAATAAGATAAACAGTTAAAAATACCACAGTTTTTACTTCATAGGAAAAAGATGCTCCAGTTTCAATGTTAACATTTTTTATATTTTTTGCTGTCGTATATGTTAATTTGCTTTTTATTTCATTTCTCTTCTAACACACACTAATCATTGCAATATTCAGTATAGAACAACTACTTATGGGTAAAGTCCTCGACTCTGTGAATACTGGGCCTTGTTCATTTTACTGAACTTACTCCTGAATACATTTATATTTCTTCTTAGAGTTGCTGCAGTGAAAGACTTTGAGTCATTATGTTTATTTGGCATCTTAAGTTTTTAACTTGAAAAGAATATTTGTTGCTCACAAGTTGAGAACGGGCATTCCACTGGTGTGTTAACACTGAAAAAACAATAGTATTGCTTTTCTTTAATGCTAGGCCAGTGTGAAAATTACGTCCTTGGTGTTGCAGTGTTAGGGTTATTCCTGAGGACATGCATGCGTCTGTTTCTGATGGCTCTCCAAAGGCCTGCAAGTTTCTGAATGGGTGATAAAACGTCTGCATTAAAACCTTTCCATTTGTCACTGGATGTTATTTTCTTTCTGATTGTTGGGATGCCAGCTAATTAAATATTCAAATAGGCATACAGTTGTTTTAAAATAAAATTTGTTTGGGGCCCAGTTGTTTTATCTTGCTTTTTTATCTTGAGCAACAAGTCTGTGCGAGTCATGTACTTAGAAAGCAAAATCAGCATTCAGGCTTTTATCAGGCCACCTGGCTGAGTTGGCACACCAGAAAGTGTGTTGTTAGGATCATTCTACTGTAGTTCCTCTGTACTGTGGCAACTTGCTAAAAAGCAAATAAAACAAGGGCAACAAATGCTGCGGCTTGCTACACTGTTCTTTTTTTATTTGTGCTTTCTCTCTCTATATCTGTATGCTGTTGTGGTTTTTTTTTTATGCACGACACCCAGTTATTGCTAACCTGCTTTTATTGCCCTCCAATATGTAGGTGTATGCACCATCCCCGAGTTCTGATGATTTCAACAGAGAATCTCCAAGTTACCCATCTCCTAAGCCACCGAGCAGTATGTTTGCTAGCACTTTCTTTATGCAAGGTGGGTAAAATGTCACTTGTCCTTTAGGCAGAAATCTGCAGTCAGACACCGTTTACTGGTGAATGGAGAAGTGTAAAGAGAGCATATTGTGCTAGAGCCTATGGTTAGGTTTTATATACTTTTGAAACAGCTAGATGAAGGGAACTGTCTGTTGATGTAAAGTTTTTCTCATGACATTAATTGCTGACTGAAATTTAAAGGGATTACACACCAGGCCAGATGGACAGAATTCCCATCCTTTGATTTGTAGGGGCTTCAGAGCAGCACACTGGAGTGATAGAGAAAAATGAGGTGGGGGCTTATTGACTCTTCTGGAATTTGACTGTACAATATCAGCTAACAGTCTTATGTTCTCAAACGCTTGTATATCCAGCATGCCAGAAAAAAGGGGGTTGCACTGAACGAAACAAGAGCAGAATCCATTTCCTCAGCCTCACGTCACACAATTAGCTCGTGCTGCAGTCTGGTGAGGGTTTGGAGCACATTGAGAGCTCAGTGTCTCAGAACAGGAATTCACAGAGCACTTCACTTTGTGCTACAGAAGGGAAGGGAAACTGCACTGACACACAGGCTGAGGCTTATGTAATGTAGTAATTTCAGCTACTTAAATCTGCTATTTCGAAATGTTTTTATATTTTTGTGGTGCTAGGGTATCTTAGACTATAAATTGCTTGTTTTAGGTAAATAGATGTTTTGCAGTGTATGTTTATGATGAGTTCTGTTTGGCCAAACTTCTTATCCCTCCACCTCCTTTTTTATTATTTATTTCAGTCTGGACTTTTTATCAACACTCTTGATTTAAATCTGGCCTTGCTGAAGGTCTGTGTAATTAGCAGAAGTGCGTGGTATTTTCTCAGCTGTGGTTGGATTATATTTCAGCTATAAAGCCTCTGTTGTTTCTTTGGTTTTTTAAAAATAAATATAGCAACAGTGTGGTGGTATGAAAATAGAAGATGCAGTATAAACTGGTCACCATTTCTCCACTGATATTAGTCTCGGTAACTGAATTCTGTATTTGTTTCAAATAATCTTGTAAAGGAACAGAGAAAGTAGTATTCTTCATTAAATGCATTTTTCTTGTTTTCTCTTCTACTAAAAAAATACTACAAAAAAAGATGGGACCCACAATTCTTCTGACCTCTGGAGTTCATCCAATGGCATGAGCCAGCCTGGCTATGGTGGGATGCTTGGAGGCTCCTCTTCCCACATGTCCCAGTCCGGCAGTTATGGCAGCCTGCACACACACGACCGTTTGGTAAGACTCAGCTCACATTAATCTGTTTATAGCTGTCTATGGAGATCTAACTAATGAGAATTAACTTCTCGTTTGCTGCTCATGTATGTCAGGTAAAAACCCAGTTAGAAATCACAAACTTTGTGTATTACTAGATTTATGTCCTTCTAGTTATGTCAGTTGTATAAATAAAAACCTGGCTGTGTAGTGGTCCATTCAGAGGTTGGATGAGTCCCTTTCTTCTGTAATAAAGAGCTGGGTGTTACATGTTTGGTATCTTAAAATATCAACATTTATTTAAGGACTAGTTAATGTCTTATGTCTGCTTCTCTTCTCTGCAGAGCTATCCCCCCCATTCAGTCTCACCTACAGATATAAATGCCAGTCTTCCTCCGATGTCCAGCTTCCATCGTGGCAGTACCAGCAGTTCACCTTATGTAGCTGCCTCACACACTCCACCTGTCAATGGATCAGATAATATTCTGGGTAAAAAGTTCTTCCTGATTTTTTTTTTCATTTTACAAGAAAATGAAATTTAGGGCTGCATGACGCACAAAATTAGTAAGATTTAATTTATGACATGCTTGTAGATCAGGAAAAATTCACCACTGTGATATTTCTATCCTCAGTATGGCTGACATAAGGCAAATTGTTTCTCAGTCAGCTTAAGACTTTCCCATTTATTTGCTTTCACAGTCAAGCCTGTGCTCAGGGACTGGGTGGGTGTGACTTAGTGGCCACTGTCCCTCCGTAGCTCAGTACATGTGCGGGCCCTGTAGGCAGTTCTGGCACTGAAGTTTGCAGAGCTGCTCTGGAGAAAGGCAGGAAGGCTGCTTCCGAGGGGAGGTTGATAAAGTGCATCGTAAATTCCTCTCTTAACAATTTGAGAGATTACAGAGTAGCCAGTATGGTGGCTGGTTTAGCCTCCTCTGTGCTCACCTAGGAAGAAAAATAGAGGATGATCATCTGTTCCTTGCACATACTTGCTCGTCTTGAGATATGGCTGTAGAAGTTAAATGCTTGTAGATGCTCCGTGTTGGTTCGATAGGATTTGCACTTAGCTTCATTTTAAGGAAGTGGAATTTAGTTCGGGTGACTATGTTAGCTTTGATTTGGGAACATGCTTTAGACCAAGATCTTTAAACAGAACCCAGTTAGTGAATCTGCATGGGAAATGCAGGCTGGAAAATCCAAGTTTGTCACAAACTTGGAAACAGTGAGCGTTGCATTATTTAGATTTCTGATGTGAATGGCTTACATTCACATTCAATACATTTTTTGGCTTTAGAAGTTGATAATTGGAGAAAGATGATTTGCTTTTAAAGGGTCTGTCTTCTACAGCAAAGCAGATATTTCTGAGGATTCAGTTCCTCTCTGTGTTTCCAATTGGCAGGGCTTCAGACTTCCTCTTGGCTTAATGGTGTGTGGAGCAAAAGGGCACGCAAAGCTGCTGACATGCAACTGAGAGCAGGGGTGACAGAAAGCTTGGTGCATCAGAGCTTTTCAGGGACTTCTTAAACTAAAGATGAGAGCACAACACAGGGAATTAGAGCAGGGGGAGCAAGGAGACCCACAAGGAACTGTTCTGTGAATTTGGCTTTAAGAATTAATTAAACATGCAGCACTTCATGATAGCAGTTTAGAAATGAGCTGCAGTAATGTAATTTTCTGATTTTGATTTTCTTTTTCATATTTCATTAAAATTAGACTATGATCCAAGAAAATAATTTGTCTTTTTCTAGCTGCTTTCACTTGTTGGTCCTTAAGTTATCGCAGTGGTACTGTGTTTGACTTTTAAGAGAAGAGCATCTAAATGTAAATCTAATTGTTTTAATTAAATTTTTAAGTCTAATGAGAACTGATTCTATTGACACTGACTTCCTCAGAAAATCAATATAAAAAGTGGTTGCTCAACTCTATGTGATGAATAAAATAATAAAAGTAAATAAAATTTCAGCCTTAAAAATAAGTGTTGGGTTTACTTTCCACATTACAGGAAACAGAGGAAATGGTGCTGGAAGCTCACAGACAGGTGATGCACTTGGAAAGGCCTTGGCATCTGTAAGTAGCAGTTAGAATATTCAGATCTGAAACACATATTTTAATCTATTATTTATGTGTCATTCATTTCATAATATCAAATCAGGAATTTTCACATATGAAGGCAAGACAATATACTACGATGCAATTTCTTTTACTAGAAAAATGTCCTTTTTAAATGCAAGCTAAAATGCTTTTATTTGAAGAAGACTCATTCTGAATTGCTTTTTCTTCAGGTGATCAAAAGATTTAAGGCAGATCTGGTTTATAAAGCTGGTTAGACAAAGTAAAAGACAATCACAAAAAGTTGATTTTAATTTTTTTTCTGTAGTGTTTTAGGCAAAGTCAAATATTTTTAACATTAGTCTTAGAGCAGATCCTGCCTCAAGGTTTAAAATGTTTTCTCAATGGCATTAGAAAACTGAGAGGTTTTGAATGCTGTATTGTATAGCTATAATCTATGGAAGAGCCTTTAGAATGGTTTATATGCATAAATTTAAACTTTTAACTCCTGTTGGAATAATGTAAAATGTGGTAAGTGTCTTCAACCTACTGTAAATTCTGTTTCCATATGCATGCATACAGTAATTATTTTTTCATTACTGCAATCTGATGTGCTTTTTATAAGAGTAATTGATACACAGCAGCAGAAATTTTCAGAATTAGGAATGGTGGCTGGGGAAGCACTTGGTATTTCTTGTATAGAGCAAACTTTGCAGCCCTGAATGACCGTCCCTGTGTTGGGTTCTGCATCCCTCACCTCATACCAGTGAATGCAAATGTGCATGTTCATGCAGATCCTGTTACCCTCGCATCCCTCAGAGGGTCATATGTTAAAAGATTACCAGATCTGATAATGTCTGTAATGTCCGTATTGGGGAGGAGAACTCTGACCTGCTGGCTTTGAGGAGAAAAATGTCCCTGTTGCTTTCAGGGATTCAGCAAGTAGATAACAATTTGGGAGTCCAGAGGGCAGTTAACGCTCCCTTTTGCCCTGTTTGAGACCTGTCAGAAAAGAGCTGGGATCGTTTTTCCTCCTAGAAATGGCAGTGCTCACATACTGCAGGCTGTTCATTGCTCTGCAGATGTATTTGGGTGTCTGCTGTTCTGCAGCCGGAACGAGATTTCGTTGTTAAGTCTGACACGCTGGCCAGTTAGACCTGCGGGACTTCGTGGCATTTTCCACTGCTCTCCTTTTCTAAATGATTTTCTCATCCTTTCAGGTATTTTTGTCCAAGTCACTAGCTGAGAAAGCCAGGCTGATGTTTTGAGGAAAAACTAAATATATTGCGAGTGGAAGTCAGGGCAGAAATGTTTAATCTAACTGGTGGGTGGGCTCTGGTTGTCATAGAAACTTCTTTCTGTCATCCCGTGTTGTTGCTTGGCAGGAGCAGCCAGGTCATTCCATAAATCATTTCTGTCATAGCTGATGGTGATGCATTCCATCTGCTCTATCAGTGCATGCCATAGTCTGCACACTTCAAATCCCTCGCCTCATCCATCTGCTTCCCCCGCACCCCGCAGCACGCGCACCCAGCACACTCCCTGCGCTCCCTCGGCGAGAGCGCGGCTGCGGCGGGCCCAGGAGGGAGCTGGGCTCTCCTGCAGGTGAAGCTGACACACATGAATTTTGACAGCTAGGAAATCAAGAATATTTTTCTGTTTGAACAAAGTTTTATTCAAATACTGTGATTGTCGTGCCGCCTTTTTTTCCCCTAAGATGCCACTGTGTTCCTTTCTGTTTTTGGCTTTAAATGCTGCTGCTGCAACTGTTGAGAGGAATTTCTAGTTCTAAAATTCTGTTGATGTACATCTCACAATAGGTCTTTCATGTGTGAAACATCAGAGGATACGACATTTGTTCTTCAGTTTAGGTATTAAAGACCATACAGAATAGTATGTGATTAAACATGTAAGGCCAGATAATACATTTGCAAAGGTTCTTTTATTTTAGGTTTAAGCCTGGATAATTGTGGTCTTAATCTCAGGGTAGGCAAGAAAGAGAATTGTACATGAAAGTATTTACACAAAGTTCCCAAAGCCCTGTGGATTATGCATTAGTTTGGATAATGAACTAGTATAGATAGAAAGAAAAGAAAATCTGGGTATTCGTGCCATTTCTAATGTGTTTCCCTGAACATTTGCCAAACAATAACCCTTTAAGATTGTGCCCATGGAGGGTTATATGGCAGGAGAAACATCTGGTTTATTTCATTGCCTAATGCCAAATCAAAACACTTGGTCTTTAATTTAGAGGAGATCAAACAGGAGGACTGTTTAACTTTGTTGATTATATCAGACCTCTTTGTGATAACTTATGTTTTGATTCCTACCTCAGCACTGGGGTAAAGGCCTTTGTACCGTCTCGGTAGTTAAATAGCCACTGGTCCCTCCACAAAAGAAAAGAAAATGTAGGGAAGTTGACTTCTAAAAGTAATTCATGAATTAAGTTTCTTTGTTGCTTTAGACTCAATAACATTAACATAACAAAGCCTAACTGAAATGTACACTGTAGTGTTTAAAAAATTGGACTAACAGCTCCGAGGTTTGGCTCTGCAGGCTCTCAATTGTGCAGCTTTTGTCTAAGAGCCTTTTCATTAGACCCTGGCATATTGGCACCCCACTGATTGGAATGGACCATGACTGATAGGAGGAGGAGTCTCATTTGTTGCTGTAAAATGAGTCATGTTACCGTTTAAGCCTGGCAGAAGGTGTCAGGGTTGTTCATCATTGGTCATTTAACAGCACAGCAGCCAGGGACTGCATGCAGAATGAATTCTGACCTCGTATTTTAGTTGAGGCTTTGCTGTACTGTAGATTTTCCCTGTTATAAAATACAGCAAAATAAAATTGGCAGGTACGCCTGTGGAAAATGAGCAGTTTCAAAGAAAACTTTGTAGCCTTTGACTTTATTTTAATTTTCTGTATCTTATCTGTCTGAAACTCTCTGCAGTTCTTATACTGACACCCAAGATTTATTTTTGTGCTGATGTACAATGCATGAATTTCCTCCGGTAGTATGAGGTAGTTTGTTCTAAATATATTTCCTTTCTAGCATGTATGAAAAGGAGGAAGCATTTCCATTAGGGAACTGATGGTCTTTTCTAATGGAAAAGTACAATGTACCAGGAAGGAGCATGTGGTCTATCAGGTCCTGGTTTTGTCAGTTCAGAAAATACAATATGGAACTTAATGAAGTTATTGTCAGCTGAATGCTGAAATGTCATATTGTCTGTGTGAAGAGACATCAACCACACTGCCAGTGAAGATTTTTTTAACTGCCATCTGATGACTAACAAATCCTGGTCTCTGCTCAAGTAAAACAGGTTTGAACTGATGACCTATAAAAATATGTTCTGAAGTCCATAGTCAGCGTCTAAATCTATTAAATTCCCTTCATAAAATGAATTTTCCCAGTGTCTTGAGATTTTAGTTTTTAATTAAAGCTTTAAGCATTATGTCTTCTATTTTTACCAGTAGTTTTTAATTTCATTATTAGCAAGAAAAGAATCGTTGTAAGTTTAGTATCTCAAGAGGCCAATTGATACTGAAATAAGAGAGAAGCATTTTATGTGCTGCAATACATTGCAAGAGGAACAAAATTTCAAGTTTTTTTTGTTTGGTAGGTACCAATAATAAGAGAGCCTGAATGCTTTCTTGGTGTTTTGTGAAGGATTAATTTTTAGCAGATAACATGTGTTGAATGCTAAAATCTCTCTCTAAAATTTGGAAAGTCATTATTCATTGGCATTTTCCTGAAGTTTTGTTTGATATAATTAGCTGTGTACTGTGAACTCTTATGTGAATCGTTCCCCTGCAGAGACAAAAAGGCTGTAATTTCTGCTGCTCTTAAATGAGCAGGAAGGTCAGTTATACTTGTGTCACTATCAAATACAGACTGTGCTTATTTGGACAGCTGCTTGAAAATGAAAGTTCTTTGGACATTTTTAGAGCCTTGAGTGTAATAAAGCAGAGCTATGATTGAAGGATCAAACTGCATTTTTTATCAATCCAGAATCAAGAGTGACAATTAAAACATGAAAAAGAATTCTAATAGCGTTTTTCCTGTGTATTATAACATATATTGATATGTAATCTCTTTGTCTGTCATCAGATTTATTCTCCTGATCATACCAGCAGTAGTTTTCCATCGAATCCATCAACACCAGTTGGGTCACCATCGCCTCTTACAGGTACAGACTGGTCATTTGTCAATACCTTGCTTGTGGTTTTGAAAATGTCCTGTTGGAAATCAGCATTAACTTCCTTGCATAACTGCCTGTGCATTTTGGTTATTTTTCCATTGTAAAAAAGAAAATTTATAAATCCAGATTCATAGACGTTTTTTTAGGGGCACTCTCTTGAGTCCTAGCAACTTTCTTTGAAAATTAGCAAATTAAAATAATGTTTGGAAGCATTAACTGACCATACTTATGAGGGCTATAAAGATATCTGTACGGATTTGCACTGCTGAGAGAAAGAAGAGTGATTTGATTTGATTTGATTTGATTTGGGGTTTTTTGAGCTATATGTTAAAGCTCTGCGGCAGCTTTCAGTGACAAACACAGCAGATGTGTGTTCCCTCTAATGAAAATATAGTAGGCTATGAGACTATCCAACTTGTACACAAGATAGCTTTTCATTCATATATTTCATGAAGGTTTTCATTCTCTGGGAGAAGAATTTCTGGCATTTTTTAAAATAAATGCTGTGTATTGCAGGCACCTCTGTCACCTGTGCTTTGTGCATTTGTAGTGTGAATGTGGGAAGAAGCATTCCAGTGTGGAGATGAACTGTGGGCAGCTGCCTACAGCTATTAGTGCTAGTGCAGCTTTCACAGACACTGTGGCCTCAGCTGTCTAGTAAAAGTTGAACAGCTGTTCTCCATATAGAGAGGACTGTGAAAGCTCCATTGACTTAAATTTGTTGTTTAACAAAGAACTAGAATTACAAGTAAGATGATGTAACTTTAACCCTCTTCTTTCCTATAGTGCAATTTGTTAAATTATTTAACATTTATACAACAGTCTGTTCCCATGTTCTCTGTTGTTTTAATATATCCCTGCAGGCTTCTGGCCATTGGTCACTTTTTTGTAAATGTTGTGCTTCTTATAAAACAATAAAATTACCGTAAGGTGAAAAGGGTACAGAATGAGCTTAGCTGAATGCTTTTGTAATCTAGATGAATAAATTAGTAAAGGTATTGCATACAAAATGCAGTCATAATCATATGGCTGTGAATATGCATATCTTTATATGCAGTGTCACTCAAAGCCTCCATCATTCATGCTTCACTCCTATTTAATGGACACTGCTCTGGTTTTCTGTGGATGTAATGGATTAATGAATATCTGACATGGCTTACCTGAGCAGCTGCTTTGGGCATTTCTTTTCTATTATTGAATAATCCATGTTGAATTGAGTAATGATGGGATTAATGGGATTTTTGATTTAGTGATTACAGTTGACAAAAATGTTTTGTGTATTCTGTTGTACTGAAGAGGCAGATCAGACCAGAAAATTATTATTATTTTCTTTTTAACATCAAAGCAAGTATTGAAAATATTTTGTGGCTGGAAGAAAGAAGTTCTGACATTTCCACGTATTTAAAATTATAAAGAACCCAAAGAGGTTTTTTCAAGAGTTGCCTAATGAGATACTGCACCTCATTTTGTAAGCGTGAAAGCACTAGCTAATTTCTGAGTTTAGAATACAAATTTGATGTCACTAAATTGGTGTTTTTGCTGTTATTGTCTTTGCCTGTTGCAACCTGTATGAAATGTACAAAATTTGCACTTTACATTCCTTATTCTGGATTCTGATGGTTAAGACAGTAGTAGACATAAACAAATAATAGTGAAGTCCTTTTCAGGCTCAAACTTAGCATCTGCTTCACATTTATACCCTCCCATCCCCTTTAATTCCAGTGATACAGAATTTATCAAGCCTTTGGTAAATTGCTCCAGTAGTTAATTACCTTCATTTATGAATCTGGACTTTTATCTTTATTCCCAGATGAGTCACTAAGAACACGGTGAAGCACAATGTGAAGTAATTACTACTGCATTTATTGCTATTTATACTCCTGGTAGCCATTTTCTGTCTTGACCCAAAAAGTTATTGCAGATAAAACAAATGTTTTATGTGTACCGAAATAATATATTTTGGAGCATTTTAGCCTTCGTTGTCATTTTCCCCTTTTGCAATTAGGTATTTGTTTAGTTAGCATTCATAGTATTACAGATTGCTTAAGTCATAATTTGCCCATGCTTTAATTGTGAGTTAGGGTAGGAGTACTGTGTTTACCAGGGAGAGCACTGACACAGACCAACGTCATGAGACCTTGGGGTTCATAAGCTCATGACTGACTCCTTGGCTCTTCTGTTGCTGAATGAGGATTAATGACGTTTTTTAATTCAGTTAAGTAAAAGCTTGGAGAACAACTTGATGAAAACCCCCAAGTATTATGAGACAATAGTGCGTGTCTTGCCTGCCCTGCCCTCATTTAATTTCTAATTTTACATAAACATGACCAGAGCTGAGCATCTTGCATAGTTTTAATGATTGTGTACACGCTTGTGGAGTTTATATAAGCATCTGAATGGTGGGAGCCCTCGGTATTTTAAGAATCCTTGTGCAGGATCAGAGGCATTCAGGAGGTTTGGTGGGTTCTGAGGATGCAAAGCCAGCCCTCTGCAGCTCTGAGTGTGTTTGAAAGGGGAGCCAGAGGATTAGTGTTGGGGAGACTGGGGGTAAGAACAATACTGCAGTGATTGCTGTCGGTGACCCCTGTAAATCCTAACACTTGCCTGGCTTATTTGTTTTTTAATGCTGCTGTGTTGGTGCTGCCCTAAAAGCTGCAGTTGTTAATTGCAGGGCTTGTGGTGCCAGGATGCTTTTTAACATAATTGGTGGATTTCATGCACAAACTTCTAGGAGGGGGAGTGGAATGAGGCAAGCAGGAAATCGGTGCCATCTGGCAACGTGCAGCCATGGAGGCAGAGTGCCACCGCTCGGGAGGAGCCCCGGCGCTGCCGAGGTGTCACTGAAAGCTGCAGGTCACACTTGGGTTGGTTGTTCCCTCCCTTCTTTTCTTTTTGTCTCCTTTGTGAGATGCCCCACTCACAGTTTTGTTCTGGGCTTACACTACAGAAATAGGACTTTCTTCAGTTAAAGCCCCCAAACAAACGGAAGAGGTGCACAGGATTTCAGTCTGCTTGCTGCTCACCTGGCCACCCTCCTGCTTAATCCCTGTGCTGCAGGGAGTAGTACTCTGAGTTCTGATAGCAGCAGTGCTCCTGACCACAGTCCTGTCTCTAAAAATGGAGTTCTGGGCAAGGAAAAATTTGAACATCATGCTAAACCAAAATGCTCCGTAGTTTTTTCATTAACGGTTATGCAGAAATAAGTGGGACTCCAAGCATTATTCCCAAGTTCAGGAATGAGAGCAATGCAGATGGAGACTACAGGTCCATACCCAGAGTAGCTGTGTGAAGTGAAAATCGGTAATTATAAACTTACTCACTGAATTCTTTGTATTCTAAAAGAGAGTTCCAGCACAATTATGGCAGCTCTGGACTTCCATGAAATAGGAGATTTTTATTATTTTTTAATTAGAAAGGAAATATTTAGGTATTTTAATAATTTTAATAGCTATGCAAGCTGTACTCTTTTTGTTAAATAAAACCTCGTCTTTAAAAGGTAACTACTTGCAGCTCTCTGAACAAAGGAACTGTAATGTTATTAAACCTTTTCCCAGTTTTCCAGACGCACAGCTCTGGCTGTTATTGAAAGAACAAGCCCACAGGCTCTTCCTTTAATGAGCTGCGTTGGATTGTATATCCATAATTTATTAATGTAATTGCTTTATTATTACATTTGTATGGCTGAAAGGAAGCTGTCTCTAATGGCCATAGAATTTCATGTAGTATCTTTATAAAAGATGCATTATTAGTTGGTGAGAAAAATGCATGTTGTACTACTTCAGGCTTTGTGTTAAAAGTACTGCTTTATTAGTTATTACATTTCACATCTAATTATTTAAAAAATTTACATGATAATTAGGTATGTTTATGTCAGATTAGAATGGCTGTGTTTTAGAATTTGAAGTGTATAGGTAATACGAATTTAATTGTCAATTTGTTGCACAATCAATGAGTTCTTCTGCTGTGATTTACTTTAAGTATATCTGAAATACCAAATGGGAATGACTTAGATATATTTTTACTCTTCTAAATCTAAAATGGTATGGTATACAACTAGACTAGATAAAGCTTTTAGATCCAGTTTTAAGTTTTTGCATTTAGTAGAGAGGTGTCATAAAAATGGTTCTCCAGTTCTCCTTAACTTGGTGCCTATTTGATGACTTCAAATATTTTTGTTGTGTATTTATATTAACAATATAAAATACATATACAATATAAATTGCATATACCTTCATATACTGAACAGAATCTGAAGAAGAATTCAGCAGGTCTTTTTTGGTGACACATGCAGAAGCAGGTATTTCAAATATAGTGTGTGTGTGTGTACTTAGTCCACTTTTTAATGTTGAAGTACTTGGACGATGTCACTGCTTTTGTCACTGACAGTGATCTAACCCTGCAGATGCCAGGATATGAAAATTATCCCTCAGTAAGGCAGAATGAAGGAATTTGTCCTCCTTTGTATACCCATATGTTAGCTTACCTTTATGCAGAATATGTTGGGTTTAATTATGTTGAGAAATACAGTCTCTGCTTCCCACTTCTGTGTAAATCTGTGCACTAACCTAGACAATTTTGACAGGTGCCAGTCAGTGGTCGAGGAGTGGAGGACAAGCCCCCTCATCTCCCAGCTATGAAAACTCTCTACACTCCTTGGTAAGAATTGGTGAAAGCAACATAGTACTTTTTACTTAGGAGTTGAAGGCTTGGTTTTGTATAAATCCTGCATATCATTAAAGGAAACAGTAGGATAGCATTACAAATGAATTCTTTGCTAACAAATGGCCTGTTCAGTTGAACAATATAAGACGTGCAGGGTGTGTCTTTCACCATCTGTTCCTTGGGCATCAGGCTTCTGTGCTGAGGACAGCTGGTGCTAAAGCGCTGTTATGAGATTCTGGTACCTTTTCACAAATCCATAGCTAATTCTTATCTAAAGTTCAGTCTGGAGAAAGATAAAGACTTCATGCCTCCGCATTTACTTGTGCTTCCCCCTCTCTCCCTCAAATGGCTGTCTCCAGGGCTTGTTTGCATTACACTGTTATTAAAGTATTAATACATTTTATTTGTAATTATTATTTGTTGTCGGGAATGTTCATTTATTAATTAAACATTTTACAGAAAAACACACAGGCAGTGATCTAGAGCATTGTAAATTTTTTTCTTTTGAGGATTCAGCAGAGGATTTCACTTACTGACTTCCTTCTTACATTTCCGATACAATTTTGGGAAGGAAACAGGGAAAATTTGAGGGAAGGTTTTGATTAGTTGCTTAATATTTCTAGTTTCCACAGATATAATTTCTATTTTTTTCTGTCTAACAAGAATAAATTATAAGTTAAATCAGATTTCTTTTCTTCAGTATTTTTGCAATTAAATATAATGGTTATGTACATCTTAGAATCCTAACATAACTGCAGTGTTAAATATTAGCCTTTTCTTATCTTAATATAATCAAATCTCTGTTGCATTAACTTGACTAACAATTTATTGCTGACATGCACATCAGCTGTTTCCTCACCTCTTTTTTGGATTAATCTTAACCTGTGCTTTGCTTCCTGTTCTGTCTTGACTTTGCCAGAAAAATCGAGTTGAACAGCAACTTCACGAGCATTTGCAAGATGCAATGTCCTTCTTAAAGGATGTCTGTGAGGTACTATTTCACTTTAGATGGTGCCTTTTTGTGTTTCAATTAACGCTTCCTTCGGATTCCCCATTAAAAACTTAAATTAGTGTAGTGTGTGACCCATCTTTTGACTCCAACATCCTGCTATTTCAGTTTCTAGAGCTGCAATGTCAGAATTGGTTTTGCTTTGGGTTTTTTTTTTTTGTATCCCTTTTAATAAAAGAAAGTAATTAAAAGAAAGTAATTTTAAGACAGACTTCGACAGTAACACAACTCGCTTTTATCTCTGAAATACCTAATCTGTTTAAAGGTCCATTTTAAAAAATAGTAACTTGAAGTTTCGTCCAGTTTTTTTTGTAATGCAGATTCTCAAAAAACCACTGCCTCTCTTAATTGTTTCCAGCATGGTGAGGCTGATTTTACGATCATTCTTTCTTGTCCTGCATTAGCTTATTTTGTAGCAATTCCTTTTTTTCTTTTCATGCAATATAATAGCAGCTGAGTAACATTAACCTTATAATAAGCTTCACTTTCAAAGCTGCCACCTATTTGTGGAATGAATGCTATCTTGAACAAAATCTCCAGATAATATTTTCTTTTTCCTGTTTGTTTGTAGTGCTGGTAGGTGCTCTCAAAATCTTTTGATACTATTTTGATACCACATTTCATCTTCTATCTTTAATACCTCCGAGCTAGACTCTGTTGTGGTGGGAGAGCCTGGGGATTTATTCAGTAATGGCTGTTGCTGTCCCTCTTGCAGCAGTCCCGGATGGAGGATCGCTTGGACAGACTGGATGATGCCATCCACGTGCTGCGGAACCACGCCGTGGGGCCTTCCACGAGCCTGTCAGCCGCCCATGGAGACATCCACAGTTTGTTGGGACCATCCCACAATGGGCCAATTGGAAGCCTGAACTCAAACTATGGAGCATCCAGCCTTGTAACAGCCAGCAGACAAGCATCCATGGTAATGATGTTATGAAATATGTGTATGTTTATGCAAAGCAACTCCAGCTAATGCATTGAAACTATTGTAGAGCCTGCTGGGGCAGAGCTGGGCTGGAAGACTAATATTTATCAGGAAGAAACCACTTGAGATTCTTGTGGAGGGAAAGATGGCAGACAGCTTGCACCTGCTATGGGTTTCCAATTAGAGTGTTGGAGTGGGGGTAGGCAGAAATGAGGGGGAGGAAAAAGATGGGAAAACTTAGACTTTGGCCTGGTCAGTGGCCCATAAAATCCTGCTGTGACCATATGCAGAAAGCTGAAACTTTCTGCTGAGAGCGTTTCAGCTTATACATGCATTTTTTCCAGATGTGTAATAATTGGCAGAACCATTTTCTCCTTGAAATGGTGAATAGGGAGATTGAATGGGAAAAGCAGTCGAGAAGGACTGAATTTCAAGTGTTCTGGTCTGGAAAAGCTGTTTATTGTAAATTGGAACTAGTCTTCAATAGCAGATGCTGGCAGAGGACTGGGAGGAAGCTGTTGGAATGTGGAACCATAGTGTGCGCAGGCTCAAAATTTAAACTTTTTTTCTAAACGAAAAGGAGTTTGAGCACAGCTGTAGTGTAAGTAACAATGAAAAGGAAACTACTTTCAGATTAATCCCCAAGAAGGGTGAAATAATTCAATCCATCTCTTTTTGTTTCTTTAAAAATGTGAACTGTTCCGAAAAAATGTAGTTGAGCTTTTTATAGATCAGAAATATGCTAAAAGCATTACACAGTAAACAAATCTATTTGTAGCATTGCTCACTTCCCTTTTTCTTCCTTTTCATTCCACCCTTCTCAAAAATGCTTAAAGGAAAAAGAGCTTTTAAAAACATGCTTGTTTTAGTGGTGCCATGTGTTTGCATGTTTACAGCGTAATTTTAAAGACCAGTTACATGCTGTGAAATTTTCTGTTATAAAACAGATTCACAGCTGGGTACTGTGTGATCAAGGCAAAATTTCACCTATCATCAAAATAATTAGGTACCCCAATTGCTGAAGGGTTTGTATTCTATAAAACAGAATTAGTTCCAGGCTCTCCCATTCGCACGTCACACATCCATTTATATTAATTTCAGGACCACTGCAGTAAACATCAAAAAGAACTGCTTGCTTTCTATAAGCTGCGTGGGTTTGGGGGCTTTGGGGAGGGGGTACTTTCCAATTGCACATCCAACTTCAGCTTTCTATACAAGTTCACAGTTACTTTTAGTAATGAAAGAAGTGATGCATAACTGCTTTTGAATTTTTTCATAGTACCTACAGAGATTTAATATTTAAAGAATGTTGTTAAAGTTCTACCGTGTTCTAGGGTAGACTGAAATTTAGTCCTACAAAAGAAAACTTTTTTCCCCTCTGCTCTTGATGTGGTGTAAAGTGAGTGACTGAAACTGCAGTGACAATTTTTTTCTGTGACTTGAGGAACCTTCTGATACTGCTAAGCCAGGCATAGTCAAATAAATCCAGAGAGTGCCAAAATGTACCTAAAAATATCAGTTTCTCTTTTAAATCAGTTACGATAAATATTTTATCAATTCAATTTTTATTAAAATAGGAGACAGTGGAAAATGACTCTCCAAAATGGACAGAAGTTCCTTGATCTTCTCTAGTTTAATGTAGTAGTGTAACTTAAATGTAATACGGACCTAATTCATCATCTAATTATTTGACTGACAGAAGCTTGTCTGTTAGAAATAAATTTAAATTAAGAAATCAAAAAAACCAATTTGCCTGTACATTTCATCCTCACTTGGTGGAACAAGCTTGCAGATCAGTTTGGCTTGTAAAATGAGTCAGCTAAAGAATGTCTTGGATTAACCTTAATTTTGTTACATCAGAATAATTGGCTCCAATAGAAGGCATCCAGTTGTGGTCTTGCCCAGTCCCCAAAGAGCACCCTTTGACATCACTGGCAATTGCAGGAGCTCAGCCTGGCTGAGGATGGAGTCCTGAAATAGGTGCAGGGCAGGGGCTGCCACATCTGGCTGTGCTGCAGACTGAGGGCGTTATTGGTGATGACTGCATTGCAGTAATGCCCCCCAGGTACCAGGGGTAATTCTTCTTCAATAACCAGTTCAGTTCAAACTCTTATTTACTATAGTGTTCTTTTTAAATAGTAAGTAGGAGAGCAGAGCATTTGACACACGACCTGAACTGTAAGATCCAGCCTTCATTCCAGATTTAAATACTGCTTTACTTGAGATGACATCCAGTAAATTTTAAGAAAATAATGAGTATTGGGCTAACAGAGTGAGAAATGTCAACATTGATAACGGTGATTACCTATTTTTGAAGTTTTGTTTGACATAGGGTCAAGAAATGTTCATTGGAATTCAGCACTAAATGAAACTTCCTTGTTGAAGGAGGGTGGGATCTTTGCACAAAACATTTTTGCTCTTTAAAAAAAAGTAGAAAAAAAAATAAATTTAATTTCCCTTGAAGATGATGATCTTGGCAGAAGGAGCTAGGAAATGAGTAATTTAACTCCTTTTTATGTAATTAGTGTAACCAGGCATGGTTTTATTTTAACATTTGCTTAATTTTTGAGCCAGATTTATTTTACAACTCTAGTTGACTTCATTTCCTGCTTGCTCTGAATGGTCTTGTTTTCTTTTTAGCTGGGCTGGCCATTAGACTTATTCAAATAGGTTTTTAATATCTCAAACTCATCAAATATTTGCTAACTGGCCTTTGAAGTTGATTTGTATTTTATTTCATGTATTATTGAAAAGTTAAGAAGTAATACTTTTTGTTCTTATTCAAGCTGCTTTTTATTTGTCATTGTAATACAATGGAAAAAGAACAGCCTGAACTGATTAAATAAATAAAAGGCCTGGAAACTCAGTTAAGGATGAAACTCAATCTCTAAGTCAGAGGGTTTTTTCAGGTATAACAGGAATCTAAGAAAATTGGTGATCTCCCTCTTTGTGCTCAGTGCCTGCTCCAGCAGAAGCATGAAAGGCCATTTAAGCAGCTTTGCCAGCACCAACCTCTGCTCTTGCTCAGGCCCTTCCAGAGTTGCTGTTTCCCTGTGGAGATTGTGCTGCCACTCAACAGCTCTGTGCTGTCTGAAGTGTAAAATTCTTGATTACGAAGCCCTTTTCTTTGCCTTAATTATGCACACCTTGACTAAAATGGTTCTAATGACCATAGCCAAACTGACCAGCTAGTAGGGCTTGAAAAGTTCAAAGACTCAGACCAAGAGTGGTATTTTTGTTTTCCAGTTCTCAAAAGCTTTCCGTGCTAAGTGCTCAGAATGAATAATCAGACTAAAGTGTGAGATGCAGAACCAATATTAACAGGACAGAGATGTCCTTTCCCCACGTGTCACTCTCGGTTCTCTTACATGCAGTTGTGTGTCATCACTGCCCATGATTTGTCTAGTTTTTATTTAGTTGCCTAAAATACTTAACTGGTTTTCTGGTTTCAGATCCCAAATGTTACCACTTAAATCAACTGAAATATGTTCTGCCCTCAGGTTTGGAGTTTTTTAAGTTTGCAAGTGTCAGTGGGGCTGCAGATTGTCCTGTGTGCAAGTCTTGAAATGCATACAGTTGACCTGGTAAATTACAACAATGTACAGTGTTGTGACAGTACTATTGTTTTACTCAACCTGGGGTTACTGAGGGCTAAGTTTTTTGTGATGGCACTGGATACCAGACCTCTGTTGGGTTGGCATTGTGTGGAGGAAGCAGGCAAAGGGCAGTGATGGGAATGCGATTGTACCGAGCGGGTGCTGCACAAGAGATCCCTGATCACTGCTCACAGCCCATCCCGAGTGCAGTGCCTGTCCTGGTCACTGCTCACAGCCCATCCCGAGTGCTGTTTGCCCTGATCACTGCTCACAGCCCATCCCGAGTGCTGTTTGCCCTGGTCACTGCTCACAGCCCATCCCGAGTGCTGTTTGCCCTGATCACTGCTCACAGCCCATCCCGAGTGCTGTTTGCCCTGGTCACTGCTCACAGCAGATCCCCAGTGCTGTTTGCCCTGGTCACTGCTCACAGCCCATCCCGAGTGCTGTTTGCCCTGATCACTGCTCACAGCCCATCCCGAGTGCAGTGCCTGTCCTGGTCACTGCTCACAGCAGATCCCTAGCACGGTGTTTGTCCTGGTTACTGCTCACAGCCCATCCCAAGCTCGGTGCCCGCGCCGGTCGCTCCTCACCGCTGTGTTCTCCCGCACTCTGTATGTGTGCTCTGCTTGCCTGCGGTGTGGCAGAGCCCGGCCTTCCGTTTGTCTCCCATTTTGTGTGCCTGGGAAGCTTGGAGCTTTGCTAGGGAGGAGAGGGAGGAGGCGGTGGAAACAAGGCTGGATTAGCGGCGGAGAGAATGAATTCGCTCCGAGTTGGTTTGCTCTGGGGATGAGCTGCCGCGGGTCCCGCGGGCCGGTGCCCGCACAGCCCGCGCTGCCGGCCGGGCCGGGGCAGCTGTATGGAAATGGGGAGCGCTCGGGAGCCGCCGCAGCGCCGCGATCCCCGCACCGGGGCACCGCGGGACCGCCGGCAGCTCCTGCCCCCGGAGCCGGCCCTTGGCGCTAGGAAAGCGCCTGACTGGGAATCGCTTACAAATAATAGCGATAAAACACGTCGAGAGCTCGTTTGTTCTGAGCGCCGCGGAGCTGATGGCCCCGGACGCCTTTCAGAAGACTTAAAGGAAGCCCGAGTTGTGCTCCATTGAAATGCAGATGGGAGAGCCCTTTCTCTATGCAGTGCGAGTCCAAGGAAAGGAAAGCAAACCAAATTTTCCAGCTCGGCGTTTAAGATACTTGAATCTTGGGTAGCTTGAAGTAGCCACCGATCAGTTGTAACTGTAGCAAACAGAGCTTTTGGCCTCCGTCTGGGATGCGGTGACTTTCAGCAAGGCATGTTGTTTGGGTTTTTTTTGTTTGCCAGATTGGATTTTCTGGTATATCATAGATCACAGATAAAAATCACTGTTATGGTCAGTTTGGTAACATTCTAGCTCTTAAAATTTCTGTGTAAATCCCGTTAATCTAAATTGTATGCTTTTAATTTGTACATCTTGGTTTCAAAGCTTTGGAACATGGTCTTGAATTCAGGTTTTATTTCTCATCTAGTCTCTGCCTTTATCAGAACTGATTTGCTAATCTCTTGCCTTTAGATTAGCTCTAGATTTGAAAGTTGCCAGGGTTCTGACAGCTGCTGTGTTTGTACACAGCTTTAATAAATTTCTGCCTTTTTTAAGAAGTAGATTTTGGAACAAACCTGGCCCTGAAACAATTAATAGTCTGTAGCTTGAATAAAAGCACCCTCAAGTGTTAGGACTAAGCATGACCAGAAGAAGAAAATAAAACACACAACCTGCAAGGCAGAATTAGGAAAATACTCAGTTTTGAAAAATTCAGTGTGAGAGTGAGCTTCATTTCATGTTCCAGTTGTAAAGAGTGTGGTCTCTGAGGCTGAAAGACCCAGGGCAGCTCCTTCCTCCCAGCGAGTTCATGACTCCTGCAGGAGCTTGCAGGGCCGACTGTACCAGAGTAGAACTTCTCCCAAACAAAGCCTATTACACGCAGAGGAAGATAAAATATACTTGAAATAGCAACAGATATTGCACAGTATATAAGAGGAGATTTTCTGCAGAACAATGGATACAAATAGCAGCCCGGAATGACCTGATATTAGTTGTGGGTTGTTGGGGAGGGGGGGTTCCCCCTTTCTTTTTTTGTTCCTGTGCGTTAGCTTACAGGAACAAGTGTATATTAAACAAAGGATAAACTTGCATAAGGGTATTTATCTCTCTCTGGGTAAAACCCATACTAAGACATGAAAGGTAAAAGCTGCATTAATTACTCAAGAGGGATTCAAAGCTCAGCAGTTTACTAGGATTGAAGGATTTATTGAAAAACAGTGGTTCTCATGTGTAACTCCAGGCAATAAACCTATTTAATTAAAGGCTTAATCTTCCAGTTGACATGTTTGCTACTGTTCTAATAAAAAGCTTCATCTGTAGCCAGTTTTTGTAACTATACAAATAATAGTAGAATCCCTCGTCTTTGTTCATTTTTAACTGTTTAATTGTATTATGTTGGTTATATTATAGGTGTTTAAGAACTTTTGTGCCTTTAGAAATCAAAAGCTTTAAATGGAAATTATTTAAATACAGGCAGTGTATCCTTACCCCTTTTTTCTCTACCAAATATTTTTTTAATAGAAGTTGATGACAGTATTCTGTATTGAGCAGCAGTTTTTTAACAAGTTGCCTCTTCAGGTTAGGTATGCACACTCAAAGCTGTCTCACATAAGTATCATTGATTCAAGTTTATGCAAAATTAGGATTTTTGAAGACTCTTCATCTCAATGCTTGCTGCTCAGAAATTAAATCATGATATATTAGGAATAGATGAAAAAATAGGTGGTAAGAATAGTTAGATACCTAGATTATTTTATTCCAAACAGGATTGGTCACTGCTTGAGACACAGCCCAGTCCAGTAAGTCTAATCAAGTGTTTCAGTATAACAACATCTACCAACTAAATCTTTCCTTTATTCAGCAAGAATCTAAAGTTGGGTCTCTAATCCAGCAAATACTTCCAGTGTTTCAAATACTTCCAGTGTTTTAAACTTCTGTTTTTGGACTATTTCTTTGAATCACATCTTTAATGTGAAATCTTTGCTTTGCCTTGCTTTAGGTTGGGACTCACCGGGAAGAAGGTGTCAGCCTCAACAGCAACCATTCAGTTCTTCCCAGTACAGTGTCTGCTCAGAGCACAGAACTAAATCATAAAACACAAGACAGCTACAGAGGTAACTTTCCAGGCTTAAATGCTGGACAGAGTCTGCAGTGGTTCAGAGCCAGTGAGGCTGTAGATCTTGGTAAAATGTCATCAGTGCAAGGGATAGGGGCATAGATAATGTTGAAAAATAAAAATGAATAACAGGTCTGATATACCACCACTGTTAGGGACTCCTGCAACAATTTTGAGGGCATCCCTCAACTATCCCAATATAATTTCAAGAGAAGGCTACATTACAGCCATGTTCCTGCAGCCTAAGGGGCCGTGATGCCCTTGCAGAGCTGCAGCCATTTCCCAGTTTGCCAGGAGAGCTGTGGAGTGGGCTGAGAGCAGAGTTCAGCACAGCCAAGGGAAGGAGGTCATTCCACACCCGTGTTTACAGTTCCTTCCATTTTTAGCTGAAGAAGTAAACTGCAGAAAACAGAAGTCAGCTCCTTTTATTGGCATGCTAGCACCATTTAGGGAGTGTTGCACATTCAGCCTAAACCCAAGCCTCGATGTCAGTGCAGCTTTGCCCTTCAGTTTGCAGCCCAGACATCAGGTGCAGATTTCCTTACTTCACTCAATGTCCTTTTGTCTCAAACAGTGTTTTCCTTAGACTAAGCTGTTACCAATCAAGCTGCTCTGTGAGCTGTGATTGCTTTATAACCCATGACACATGTCCAAGTGCAGCAGTGTTAGCAGGATTTCTTGTTTCTGTTAGTTCTTCCTGTTGTCTCGGCCCTGGCCCCTCAGTGCCATTCTCTGCTGAGGTCCTGGGCACAGTTTCAGTGCTGTGACTCTCTCTCTGCTCTCTGCTTGCTTGCAGCACTGTCAGGTGGCTTACAGAGCCAGTCTGTGGCTATAGGTCCAACAGAAATCAAGTCTGAACATAAGGAGAAGGATGAAAACATCCATGAACCTCCCTCATCAGATGACATGAAATCAGATGATGAATCCTCCCAGAAGGATATCAAGGTCTCCTCCAGAGGCAGAACAAGGTGTGTTGCTGACATAACGTGGGGAATCTGTGCTTTGATAATGCTCAGTAGCACGTTGTCCTTACATTTGGTAAATTTATTGCAAGGCTTTTGTGTTACTGCACTGCATACACCAGTGGGCAGCTGAAAGGGAGAAAAAATATATAGTATCTGTATATATTTAAATACAAGGTAGAGGATGTGCTGGGAAAATCATCTCTCAAGTGTGCATTCCCTTACGCTAGTGCCATGCCTAATGTCTGCCTGTACATGTAAGCAGCAAAAGATTGAGGGCTCTGCCCAGCACAGAGGATGGGACAATGTCAGAAATTCCTGATACTTTGGACCTGGGCCAGGGCTGCCCTTCCAGATGTGAGTCTGTGGCGGTGGAGAGCTCCAGCTCCTGACCTGGAGCCTGAGGTGAAACACTGTGGCTAAATATCCTCTTGAAACACTTTGTCCCTTCCCAAGCCACAGACGCAGAACTGGAGCTGATACTGGGGAAATGCTTCAGGATCTGCCTGACAGACCTGATACAAGCATTGAAATTTGAGGTAACAGTAAACAATCAGAATTTTGCTACCACAGGCAGCCTAATCTGTATTAAGACATGTTCAATGGCATTTAGTGTGTTAGTTTTAGTAGAACAGAGGTTTTGCACAGTTTTAGACTAAATTGGATGAACCTGTATTAAAAGAGGTTTGCAACTTGATATCATTTGAGGCAGTTCAGGAATTCTAAATATAACTGTTTAGCTCTACAGAGTAGTAGAAGCAAAAATAGTTCTAGAATTTGCCAGTGTGGTCTTTACCTAAAGTAAAACTCCTAAATCAGCGCATGAAATGAAAATTCCTTGAGTGTGTTTTTATATAAACTGATGCATTGGAAAATAGCAAAAACTTCATTGGAAATTATTTTATTCATTATCTGTTTGGAGTCAGCAGCAGGATGAAGCACCAGTGTTATTTCAATAGCCCGTTACGTTTCCTTTGTTGCAGCAGTACTAACGAGGACGAGGATTTGAACCCCGAGCAGAAGATCGAGCGGGAGAAGGAGCGGAGGATGGCCAACAACGCCCGGGAGCGCCTGCGCGTGCGCGACATCAACGAGGCCTTCAAGGAGCTGGGCCGCATGTGCCAGCTGCACCTGAAGAGCGAGAAGCCGCAGACCAAGCTGCTGATCCTGCACCAGGCCGTGGCTGTGATCCTCAGCCTGGAGCAGCAAGTCAGAGGTCAGTGCCTGTGGGCTGGGCCAGCCCTGTGGCAGCAGTGTGGGGCTCCTGGAACCTGCTCAGCCAAATGCATGAGCTGCTGAAAGGGGGTTTGCTGTTCTGTAATGATGCTGAAGTTCTTTAGAAAAAGCAAAGAGGGAACAGAGCGAGTATAAGGTTTATAATTGGACCTTTCATTTTCCTGTTCAAGTAGTCTTCACTTAAGTTTTCAAGGTAAATTCTTTTATTCAAATAGTGATGCATCTTGCTTTAAATTGTAACAAGCACTTGTTTTGTAGTAGCAACAATAAGAGATCTGTTTTAGGCTGAACTCTGCATAATTGAAATATTAAAATGCAGTGTGTTTATTTGTGTTTTCATAAGATTTTGCATTAAACATGTACTGGGGAGGGAGGAAGCTTGTACTCTAATTGAATCAGAGCTGGGTTTGCATGAATCTTCTTTCTCTGGTTCCTTCAAATTTTTCCAAGGCAGAAACAATAGACTTGCTGTAGGTGCAGAAGGAAAGCTACTTCTTGCCATTCGTTCTCGTAAGGAGAGGTGGTTCTAGGGATTACGTTTGGTTCTTCAACTCTTCTGTTCTCGTGAGTTGGTGAAGCCACAGTTGACTTTAAATCTCCATGTTTATTTTTGCCTAAGACATGTTGAAGTTCTGGGGCACCTTGCTCTAACTTTTGGTCAGCCCTGAGTCAGACTGGATGGTGCCTGGGAGTCCCTTCCAACAGAAATAGTCTCGTTCTGTGGAGGTGGCACTTCCCAATGAGTCTGCTCGTGTTTTGCTGTTTGGGACTCATTAGCAGCCATCTTCCTTGGTGTCTCACTGATGGAAGTGTGTCAAGTGAAAAGTCTGAGATGTGGAATGTCAGTGGTTGTATTGTTCAGTGCACTACATCTTTGTATAACTGATGCCACCAAGTGATAGCATGTTCTCATTTTGCAAACCTCATTTTTACTTCCTTTTTGTCATTTGTTGCTTGCATTTTGCACAGAAGATCCAAGCAAAACTTAGAAGTTTATTGAAAGAGGCTAAATAACTAACTTAACACAAACTTAGGTACTTCATGCCGTAAGGATGAGATGCTGTGTTTTCAGGCACTTTTACTGATCCAGTTGTCAGTAAAGGAACACACTGTCTCCAGCCAGAGCTCTTTCAAGGCATGGAGCAACTGCAGATGAGACAGCAGCTGGGGCCGTTGTAAAACCCAGTTTAGCATCTCTGAGAGTTAGAACTCAGGCACTGTTTTGGTCTGAAAATGGTTGCCCTGGTCTAGAAGATAAGGTTGAGCATTATGAAGTCAGAGCATTATGAAGTCACATTAATCAGGCATGGGTTTTGGTGTTTAAAAAAGCATCTCCCTGCTCTCACACATTCTGGAGTTCACAGGAAGCTCCATGTTAACAAAATCATTCTGCCTCGGTCAGAGGACTTCCAGCCCTGGTGTCAGTGGTAGAAAACTTTAGTGCTACAGCTCAGCTGGCCCCAGTGTGCAGGCAGTGTAAATGAGAACTTCCCTTCCTCCGTTCCCGAGCTCCCGGAGAGAGGCCCTGGCTCCCGTTTGCCTTCCCGTCCCCCTCTGCACCTGTTCCTGTGGGTGACTGACCAGAGCTTTGTGTGACACCCACAGGAGCTTGCACAGTGCTTTGTGTAATTGCATAAACAATTTCCTCTCTCTGCTGGTAAAGAAGCTTCTCATTTTGTGATTGGTGCTATTCAAAATGAACCATTTCAGATTTAAGCTTTCAGTGGAGGCCAGGGGTTTTTATCTCCATTTCCTAAATCACTGTAAATTAACTTCCTTTCAAAGTTTCCACATAATTAAATCTTTAAAACTTCAAGGCAAGCCACATTTAGACAAAGAAAACTGTGATTAAGGAAAGTTAGCAGTTTGGGGTTTTTTTCCGGTAGACTCTTTAGGGAGTGCTCATCCTTAAGGAAATGCAGTAGGAGGCTGCTGATAATGACTTTGGTGACAGCAGAACTATCAAGTCCATCCAAAATAGTCTCTGTCAGATGAGCTAAAATGCACAGGGGTCACTAAACTGCAGTTACTAGAGGGGTGCCTGTGCAGTGCAAGAAAAGGGCTTGTGCTGTCTGTTCAGTTTTGGCAGACTTCTTGCAGTTATAATTGTATCTGCCATCTCCAACTGCAAAACAGAATGTACTGACAGCTAGAAAATACCTTAAAATGTTGATTAAATTCCACAGTGGAATATATTACATGTTTTTTGTGTGTCTTTTGGACCCCTGTGATTGACATCTTCTGTATTTGATTCATGAAAAGCCATTTTGAAGAACAGAAACAGCTGACTTTTAGAAACTGTCATTATTTGGAAATGAGATCCAAATCTACATCTATTGAAGCTAAGTGGGAAAGTGGAAACACACTGATGAAAATACCTTGATAGCTGGCCCACAGCTGGTTATTATAAAGCATTGGCTTTAATGTGAGAGGAAATAGGGTTTGGAAAAAAAATAATGCTCCTGCCTTATGTGACTGTCATCACAGTCTTTTGATTGAACCAAGATGGGCACAAGGTGATTGAGGCTGATGAGAAGTGTCCATTCAGGGTGTGCTGCCTCCCCTGCCCTAACAGCTGGCTCATACTGGGGAGGAAGAGGCAGCAACATTACTAAAACTGGTGTGATGTCAGCAAGGTTGGTAAGAATTCAGCCTACCAACAAAATGGATGCATTCCATTTTATTATATTGCAAACTGCAGACAATTTTCATTTAGCACTTAAGTGTCTTATGCTGATAAAGGAGATGCTTTTTAAAAGTTTCTGAAGGCGTATGTAGGCTGCTGAAAAGGTTTGGGCTTGGCTTTTTGTCTCTTTGGGTTTTTCAAATACCAGTTTAGGAGCTGTCTGGCAGGACTTTGAGTAGTGATTGTCTGCAGCTTTGGACACCTGTGGGTGAGCAGGGGGTGTCAGCAGCTGAAGGGGGAAGCTGCAGAGCTATTTTTGCTCCAGGGCTCTTGTATCGATACTGCCCGTGGTGTCAGTGGATGGGAGATTAAGAACTCTGATTCTTCTGTTACAGAACGAAACCTAAACCCTAAAGCAGCCTGCCTTAAGAGAAGGGAAGAAGAAAAAGTTTCTGCCGTATCGGCAGAGCCACCAACAGCACACCCAGGAAGCCACCCTGGCCTGAGTGAAACTACCAACCCTATGGGTCATATGTGAACACCAGCCAGGTACGTGGGGACACCTCTGCTGCTTTGTGGGGGACACCTGCAGATGGGGGTTCACTTCCTGAGCTGCCAGCAGCACCGAACTCGTCTGTGCTTTCACATCTCTCAGCAGAAGCAGAAGGCTGCAGATTTGTTTGGGTTTATAATAAAACCCCAAGAAATTGTCGTCAGTCTCTATTTTCTTGCCTTGTTGCCAATGGCTACATCTCTTGGCTCAGGTGGCCTTCTTGGCATGACATCAGAGGAACAGTGAACAGCTTGCTAGATAAGCCAAGCTTATTAGAGATGAATTATACATCTTTAAATGGTCTGAATATCACATTAGTTGATTTAAAAATCCACATATTGTTTCCCAGTGCTGATACAGTCTCAGGGACTGCTCATCCCAGAGAGATTGGCTCTCTGGCTTAAGGCCAGTCATTCTGACTCCTCTCATTTGCCCAACAGAGACTGGCAACTGTCTCAAGTCACAATCTGTATTGGTAAAGATAGTTAAAATTTGAAAGTAGTGTTTGCAGCTTTGCAGAGTAGCCCAGTATGTAAGATCTCATTGAAACACACTCATGGGGTGGCCCCACAGGAATATCAGTCTTTGGGGTTTATTCTTATTGTTGGTTGGTTTTCTAAATAGTTGGGAAACCTTGATTTTAAAAGGGGAAAAAAAAGAGTATTCCAGTAGACCTGTTGTCACTTCCAAAAAAAAAAAAAAACGGGGTTCGGTGTCCTTGTTTTAATCCAGAACTTTACTGAATTTTATGGTTTGGGAGGTTTCTTGTTGTGTATATTCTAATTCTTAATGCTTTGAATTTCTCTAATTTGTTCTATTTCATACCAGAGTAATTGGCTACTTTGGAATTGTCAGATAATTTTTAATTAACAGCCAACCTAATCTGTTCTTTCAATATAAATATAAAGAACCACTTTCAAAAGTTTGGTGTCTTTGCTTTTTTAATAGCAGTAACTTTGTGGGTTGACTGAAGTGCAACATTGACAGAAAGGGCTGTACAGGAACGTGGCAATTTACCTTCAGGAGGAAGTGAACTTGGCACTGCTTCATTTGGAGAGCAAAGTCAGACACAAACTGAAGGTCTGAGATGTGCAGACTGTTCTTTCTCCCTTATGCAGAGAGGCCCAACAGAAGATTCTTTAATCTCTTCAATATATCACGTTCAAGATGGATATCTCTGGAACAGGGGATTTCAGGGGCTCTCAGTGTGATCTTCTTTTGCACCTAAATGACTGAAAATGCCACCCAATCCAGTTCAAATTAGGTCTCTAGTGTTGATACTAAGCTTTTTAATTATTCTTTTCCTAATAACCTCTTTCTTCTCCTAAACTTCTTTCTAGAATTCCAGAATTATTGGTAGGATACACAGAAGGTGACCTTTCTTCACAAGGACACAGACAACTAACATTATATGAAGACACAAACCTGACAGGAGAAAACACTTGAAGCAAGAAACCCAAATGCAATCTTATGATCAAAGCTACTGGTCAACACCTGCATCAGGAGTGAAGATACAAGATCTTCAGACAGAATTTCAGCCCATGAGATACTCTGAACATATCATTCTGTTGCAAGCAGTGTGTCGCTTCTGCACAATCAGAGACTGTTGTGATCTCTCCACTCATTGTGGAAGTTGCCTTGTGCCTAAACTGAATTGACAAATGCATTGTAACTACAAATTTTATTTATTGTTATGGAACTGTAAAGGTCTACATATAAAGGGAAAAGTTAACATGTTAAAAGCTGATAAAATTTCAGCTGAATGCCAGCATTTACTAAAGCTGTTCACATTCAGAGAACAAAGCAGTGACAACCGTCGACCCGTAGCATTCCCAGCATACCTATTAGTGTCTTAAAAAAGGAAGGGAAAAGTCTTTTGTTGTCCTTTCCTCTCCTTTTGCCATATGACTAGTGTTTTCCATGCAATAGGAAACTATTCCTTGGTATAGCTTTTTTTATGTTATTTTTGATCTCTGGTAATCTGAACAGTTATGGTCACAGTTCCCCTTCGATACTGAGCTCTGTGCCTCAAGCCACGCAGAGGCCTCGTGAAGGCTGCAGGCTGGAGCAATACTGTGACCATAACGTTTCTTGGATTTAAAAAGTGATTTTTATTTTCCCTCAGACTTTCCTCAAACGTTTTTTTTTTCTAATTATAAACAAAACCTTTTTAGGCTTCTAGGCTTCATAGTAAAGCTTGTAACGTGAAGTGTAAATTGGGTGGGGAGAATCTACTTTGTTAGAGTTGCTTTGTTTTCCGAGCAGTAAGTACTACATATAGTACATGTAAAGTGTTAGCTGTATGTAAGCACAAAATGCATTAAAATACAAAGGAGATTTTTTTCAGGCTGTAACTTTGGTGAATAGTAAAATCCTGAATTCACCGTGGCAGGTAGTGTGATGATATAACCACCAGCCAGGTGGGCTTATTACGTAATGGAATCTTAAGAGCAATGGTCACCAGTTTTTCCTTCCTGTTAACTATCATGTCATGTTGTATGGCTTGTCAGTGGAGAAAAATAGTGTGAATCAAATGCAAATACCCCCGTCCCAAGCCATATTAGCATTAAACCTTTAAATGTTTCTCCACCAGAATAGTGTCCATAAGTATTCCTCTGTCACAGATGTGTTGAAATGGTTAAAATCCCTTTGAACTTCCATGGAAACTGTCTTCCACTGCAATGACCATGGGAGGAAATCTCCTAAGCCAAGGTTGTCTGAGCTATTGTTTATATAGTGCATCTTTCATCACTGGCAATTGGTTCACACACAAAACAGGAACAAAACTATAATTTTTATGAAGTCGTTTAATTTGAAAGAACAAAAGATGGATTGATAAAATAAACTAATGAATTTAAGCTCATGTTCTGGGTGGTTCCTAACAAAACAGTTTGTGGAATTAGTGGACTCATTTCTATTACTTTAATTTGCATATATCATCAGATAACACCTGATTATATCTGTGGCCTTGTTCTTCATTTCAGTGTTTATCAGCTAAACAGAATTTGTTGCTTATGACGTGTGAAAGTGATCACGTGCCACTGCCTGGCCTTTTTCCTTCTAAGCTTGTTGTCTTTTTGGCTATATTAGACTTTGCAGTATGCCCAGAAGCTTTCCTTCATAAAATAGAAAGAAAAAAACATTTGGCTTATTTTTCACTGTAGCTAGTCTTTTATACAATAATCTTGTAAGAAAATTTCTTGAATTCTAAATATTACTCTTTCTAGATTTTTGAAATCAAAAAAAGTTTTCAGTAAAAAGTTTCTTACTTTATTTTACTATATTAGGTAGTAAAAATGTAGGGTTATTTACCATAACCTGTTCATTAATATCAGAAATTTACAATAGCATTGTAAGACCATAGTAGGGTTCTAGCATACCGTGTAGTACCTATGGAGTATTGTAAGAGCTAATTGTCCGAGATGAATTGCTTCTCATCTTGTTCTCCAGTTTCCATTGTTGGTTTATTGCAGATTTGTACCCTGTGTCAAATTTCAAGGTATTGCTGATAAACCTTTCAACCAGCAGCAAGAAGTTCAAAAAATTTCTGTCAATGTAACAGAAAACACTATGTATATAACATTTATGTAGCAATAAATGTGCCATCTTTTTTTAACATGGTAAATCAGTGAGTTTTTTAAATTTCTCTCTCCTCGTAGGCAATGTGGTGCTTGAAAAACAGTGGCAGAACTCTCTTCTGCCTTTATCAGAACAAAGCCTGACACATCCCAAGGAGCAGAGCACGTCACAGGCACAAGGTGCTCCTGTGAAGCCAGGCCAGAAGTGCCCAGTGCCTGAGGAGCAGCAGTGCCTGAGCTGTGGGTGCTGCTGCAGAGCAGGGAGGGGATTGCACAGACAGACAGACAGACACCAAACCAGGAGCAGCTGATCCACAGGCACAGCCTCTTGTCCAGCTCACTCCTGTCTCTTCCTGTCCTGAAGAGAGTTTGCCTGGATCTGAGTCCCTTTGTGCAGGGAAGTTCAGTGCCAAGTTCATTCTGACCTGACTGATGGAGCTGTGGAGGTTTTGTGGCACTGTGGGGAAGGTCTGCACTTCAGGCACATCAAAGATGCAGCTCCTGTGTCTGTGTGCAGTGCTGATTGTGAGTGTGGGTGTCAGCACAGCTGCTGTGCTCAGCACCACTTCTGACTCCTGAGTCTGTCCTTGGTCACCTCAGGGACCCAGAGTGCAGGTGAGGCTCGTGTTTGTTACAGAGACAGAGACAAACTCTGCCATGGCCTGGCCCAACAGGGGAGCTCAGACCCAGCTGTGTCAGCTGCCTTTTAGCAGGGCTTTAGCAGCAGCAGTGGCAGAGATGCCCAGTGCCTACCCCAGCACACATTCCCAGTTTGAACTTTACTCCACTAACCACTCTAAATCCAGCCTTTATCTTTTACCACATGTTGTCCTGTTTGCATATACTTTCTGATCACAAGTCCTTCATCTTTTTTTTTTCCATTTGATTTTTTTATGTGTGTGTGAAAGAGATGCATGTTGGGATACCTTTGTTAAATACAGTTCTATAATTAGGATTTGGAATATTTTAGGAAAGCTCTCCTGTAAATCTAAAGCATTGGGAGGTATTAAAATGGACTTTACCTTTTTTTCCTCCAGCTACTGCGTAGGTGCTGCTAAAAAGATTCTGGATTCTTCATTAATTAAAATTTCCCCAGGAATTAAACATTTTCCCCCAACATCTGGAAATCGTGGCAGACCAAAAGTAAAACGGAACCATGTGTAGAAGACAACCAAGACAGTGGGTGGTAAACTTTGCTGTTTGTTTGGAACACCAATACCTTCTGCATCCAAAACCCCTCGCCTGTGGATACTAAAATGTCCTGTGAAAGGAAGGAACTTTAAAACACTTTAAAGCCTGGCAGCACATCAAGAGTGGGGCTCCAGCAGGGATGAGGAGCAGGCTGGCACCTTCCTGCCTGTGCACAGGCTGGGGCTCCGGGCTCCCAGTGCCCTGCCCCGAGGGCATCCCCCAGCCTGGGCTGCAGGGAGGAGTCCCTGGGGCACGGCAGGCCCAGCTCTGCCTTCCTGCTGCTCCTGTGCCCAGGGCACGGAGGTGGAACTCCCAGGCTGGGGGAGAAGGGTGCTAACAGGAGACTCTGCAATCCCTCCTCCTCTGCCCCTCAGCTCTGTGCTGCACGTAAGTCAGGTGCCATTTGGGGGCTGTTTTGTACTGTTTAACCTTCATTTGTTTTACTGAAGTTAATCCCTCTGTCAACCTGGATGCCTTGGCAAAACAGGGAGAGTTTATTTTTTGGTGAAGATAAAAATCCACTGCTAAACACTTACCACAAGCACGATGTGTTCACGTTCAGAACTTCAGCTGCTCACTGCAGTCAGCTCAGCTTGTTTGTATCAGTCAGAAACTGTCCAGACCAGGCTCTGAAACTGCAAATTGTCTGGGCTGTAAACAGAATCCCTTTCAATTGTCTCCTAATCCTGACTTTTAAAATGTTTTGATGCAATTAATAATATCTGTTAAATAGAACCTGATTAAAAAAAAAAAAAAAAAAAACTTATACAAAATTATACCAGCTGAGATAAATATCTTTCTCAAAATAGTGACTGTAACTTATCCTGGAGGGCAGAAAGGAAAAAGAAGTACTAGTAATGGTCCAGTACAACAAAGGAAATTTTATAACCTTGAATGTGTGTGTATCAATGATAAAAATAAATTCTCCAAACTTGAAGTTATAATCTCATCTGTAGAATGAAATATCTGAGGATCTGTGGCTCCACATTTTACTTCCCAGCATCAATAAACGAACAGAGATGATCAGAATCATTAGTTTATCACAGAAGTGGAATTAATCACCAGCCCTAGCTGTGTGTTTGCTGGGAAGACAACACTTAGCCAATTGTTTGCTGCACAGCCAGATCAGGTGCTCCAGACTGCTCCCAAATGACTTTCTCTGAAATAATTGCTTTCACAATCAGGTGAGTTCTTTAGGACATTTGTGGGCTTAATATTTCCTCATGAGCTGTATTTGCTCAGACTAGAACCTGGATGTGCCAGAATGAGGATCCACTTCTCAAGATGCTGAATGGCCATTCTGTGGAAGAGAAATCTCCTGGGTGTAAATATGAAATGACAAGGTAGGGGAAAGTTTTGGATGATCTGAATGTTCAGTTCACACCTGCAAAAGCAAAATAATCAGTATTTCCTTTGCAAGGTGACAGAGAAAGTCTTGCAGATGCACCTCCCATTCTGTTTGTACAATCCATAGCAGGAGAGAGCTCCCATCTGAACTCATCTTCTGTGTGCCACAAATGCTAATGCATCTGATTATGAATAGAACAGTTAAAGTTCATTAATCCCTAACACTACCTGACTAATTAAGATAAATGCATGCAATATTGGTTTTAAAGTCGATGGACTCTGTTTCCAGTTTACCCGTTTAAATGGGTAACATTTAATTAAATGTACATTTAATTTGTTTATGTGTCTAATTAATAGCTGAAAATGTAATTAAACATAAAGCTTTTAAAATGCTTATTCATTTCCTAGCACACAAGAATAGTAAATGTGAGCACCATAAAATGCAAGTACAACAGAGGGCGAGAATGCTAAAAATTTAAAGGAGAAAAAAGGTAACAGCCTCCAGAATCTGAAGGTAGAAACCCAATATAAATGAGTGCCTGTCATTATCTGTAGCCAGCTGTTCGTCATTATCCTGTTATACAGAAGTAGAACAAATGTGTCAATAAAGCTCTCATTAAAAAGTGTTTTGGATATAAATGCAGATTCTGCATTTGCAGGAGCATCAGGGAAAGGAGTGTGAATGACACCAAAATTGACACGTCAGGCTTTGCCGTCTGTTTTTCTGCTGGGGCTGTTTTTCCTATCTGGGATAAGTGATGAAAATTAACTGCACACAGGTTCACTCCCATGTTTCTGTTCCCCTCCACTTTGCAGCTGGAAGGCTCTGCAAACTGAGCTGGTTGTGTGTCCTTCCTCAGGCCTTCCTGAACTTCCTTCCCTGGCCCTTCCCTGCCCCAGCCCATCGCTGTTTCTGTTGCATGGGAGATGGGTTACAAACTGTGGGTTGTAAGTGTAAAGCTTCTGTTCCTTCCAGGCCCAGTGCTGGGGCTGCCTCTGCCACCAAGAGAGGAGTGGAGCTGTCTCCAGGGCAGGCAGGCCCAGAGCTGGGGATGCTCAGCCTGGAGAAGGCTCTGGGAGACCCTGCAGCACCTTCAGTGCCTAAAGGGGCCACAGGAGGCTGCACGGGGATTGTTTCAAGGACATGAGACAAAGGGTAGTGGGTTTAACTGACAGAGGGCAGGTTTAGATTACATGAGGAAGAAATTCTTCCTTGTGAGGCTGGCTGGGGACTAGCACAGAGAAGCTCAGGCTGCCCCATCCTTGGAAGTGCTCAAGGCCAGCCTGGATGGGGCTCTGAGCCACCTGGTCTAGTGGAAGGTGTCCTTGTCCATAGGAGGGGAGTTGGAAGTCAGTCCCTTCCAACCCAACCATTCCATGATCCTATGGTTGACAATAATCTGTTCATTGGGGGAAAAAAAACCCCAATCTATCCCACATTTGTTTTTAATTTATTTCATATTATTTAGTAATATTTTAAGCTCCATATGGAGTAAGGAGGAAATCTGAAGGAATTTTCATCTGAGATCTGAACTGCTACATTATAACCATACAACTTTTCTGCACATTTACTAGAGTAATTTTTTCCTCCCTAGCCTATTAAAATTCCCTCTGCCCAAGGGCCTTGATCTCACAAATACATATGCACAGTTTATGCATAAGGTAGCCCTTCTCATTTCAGTGGGCACACTTCTGTACCTCATACTGGGTTTGTATTATTTCTTCACAGGTCATGAGTCTGATGCTTGCAGATCTTTCTGGGTTTTCTACAGCACCCAAGGTAGGAATCTGTGCAGCAAAAGCTTCAACGCTTCTTTTCTGTTGGAGGCCTGAAGACAAACCCATCAATATAGCTTCTTTCTCTACTTCCCTGCAACCCTGAGCAGGAGGCTGCGTGTAGAACATAAGTACTTTGTGCCTTTATAAAGAGATTTGGAGACGTCCATTTTGCAACAATTGAGAAGAAACTGGGTGGGTGGTGTAGAAGAGGGGAACTGTGAAGACCAAATGTTTAGCTGTATTCAACTGTAAACAGAGAGATAGTCAGTAAACAGTTCCTCTGAAGAGAGTAATTAATAGGCACATGTGAAGAGATGGAAAAGAAGATGTATCCCTCCTCAGCAGACATCAAAGGGCAGGCTGGACAGTGAGGAATTGCGCATTCCCAAGGAGCCCACACAGCTGTATGGACATTCATGAGGAAATGGAAGGCAGTGTCCGAGCTGGGGAAAAGAGGAGTGAGGGGTAAGACAGGCAGTGAGAAAGGAGCCCTGCAGTAACAAAGGAAGGAGCAGCATGCTCTGTGGGCATGGGAGCAGGAGAGGAGAGGCATGGAGGTCTAAGCAGGTCAGCTCTTTCTGCAGAGGGGTCAAGCAGCAGAGAAGTTTTGCAGCATCAGAAAGAGTGATAAGACAGCACAGTAGGTAGCCTCAAAATAAGATAAGGAAACAGAGGAGGAGCCACTGAAATGAATGGTTCTTCGTTGTGATTCTCCTGCCTCTTGCTACATCTGAAAGCAGAACCCTGTGGCAGTTGGCCAGTTTGACAGGGAAGGCGATAAAAATAAATTACATCCTCTGTTTCCAATACAGCCTGAGATGTTTCCAAAAGAATGGGGGAAGGGAACTTATCTGCAGGGAGAAAAGGTACTCACAAGATCCAAAAGTCATTGTCTGTTCTCTATAAAGGGGTGTCATGACTGACTCCACAGCATACGCACTTGGCTCCAAAATGGGAGCTTGGAACACCCCACCTCTGGGACCAGCTGCTTTCACGAATGTTTCACTGCAAGACAAATATTAGTTCAAAATGAAGGAAATGCTCTTTTCTGTCTCAAAGAGCACACATGAAGCTGGGAAGAACAAATCAGAGAAACTGAGGCCAAGAAATTTGAAATTCCCAGTGTCCTGGGTGGTCGTTGTTGTTTAATTCTGCTTGTGTCATCAGTGGAGAATGTTCCTCTCCAAAACCTGACTAACACTTGGACAAGACAGATTTTCCCAATGACTTTGATTCACAGTTGAGCAGAATACAAGCATGTCAGCAGTGTGGTTTTGGGCTACTTCTTCAAATCAGGTCTTGTGCCCCAAACAGAGTCTAAGGAAACAGGTTGTCTTCAAATGTCTTGGCACAAGTAGACAGGCATTTTTGCTGTAAAAGCAGCTTTAGCAAGGATAAATAATCTCTCCTGGACACAGCACTACAGGAGTGGTTTTGCAAAAAACAAAACCAGAAAACAATGAGAAGGCTGGACTCATCAGTATCTAAGCTGAAATGTTTGTAGGACCTGTTGTGACAGGACAAGGGGAATGGCTCTAAACTAAAAGAGGGTACATTCAGATGAGATACAAGCAAGAATTTTTTTACAATGAGGGTGGTGAAACACTGGAACAGGTTGCCCAGAGAGGTGAAAGATGTTCCATCCCTGGAAACCTTCAAGGTCAGGTAGGATGGGGTCCTGAGCAACCTTATCCAGATGAAGCTGTCTCTGCCCACAGCCAGGAGGGTGGGACTAGATGGCCCTAAAGGTCCTGTCCAGTCCCAACTCTGTGATCCTAAGAAACCTCCCCTGTCCTCTTGCAGTCTTTTCCTTTTGGGCTGTGCTCTTTCCTTTTGGGCTGTGCTAAAGGGAGGGCTGCCCTGCCTCCTCTGATGTGTCAGGTGACACTCGGAGGGGAAATGTGTCCTTGTATCTTCCAGGGGCAGAACTGTGGGTCACACAAGGCAGGGAATACTTTGCTCTCCATCCTGTGCTTAGGCCCAGGCAATTGCCCTGTTAGTAATCCACCATCACTCTCCCACTAAGAAAGCAGTCCAAATTTTTGTTTAACCACTTCTTGTGGAATAAGCCATCAGCTCCCAATGAATTGGAAATTAAAAGTAGATCTCTCCTTAAAGTTCCAGAACAAATATATTATTCATTTTACCTGGAGATCTGTCCCATACCACTAGTGATTTTCCCAGAGAAAGATGCTGCATATGGCAAATGGCATTTTTTGAGAGTTAGACATTCCAAAGATGTCTACTCAAGGGAAGAAATTTTGTGTTCCAGCAACTTAGAAATATTGGCTGCAGTTACTGCTAAGAATGGAATTGCAATTAGTCTTCTACAATCTTTATAGGCATGCCTGAAAAACAGAGATGTCAATATTGCAAATCTGAGAGGTCAGTGAGGCAGTGTCCTTTGCTGATAGACAACAGACCATTCCTCAAAACTCCCACTTGCTGGGCTGGTGGAGATAACATTTAGTGTGAGACAGAGCAGCTTTAGTTTTAGGGCAGGGGTGCTGCCTCTGTGGTTCTTTGGAATCCTCTTTGCTGGAAAACAACGTTGTATTATCCTCCAGAGATCAGCCAGGGCTGGTCTCCCATCTGTTCATGGATCTGCACCTGTTTTTCATTTCACCAACAGTGGCCACATGGCCTAAGAGTGTGGGGGAATACAGAGAAGAAAATGAATGTGTGGCTCAGGCACTGGGGCTCTATTCAGAAGTTCTGAGTTTAAATCCTGACTGTGTAGCACAATCTTGGAAAGTATTATCATTTTTGTCTACCTTACCCTCATCTGTAATGGACACAAAGGAGTGAATATTATTTTAGAGCCTTCTCCTTAACCATTTTTTAACAAGAAACTGGAGAAAATTTTCTTATTTGCTTCTTTCTCACCCATCACAGAAGTCTTCACAGAAGTAAATCTCTTTAAAACACATCACTTATGATTCAACCTTTTCCTGTAGTTGCAGTTCTACTTATGAGTCCACGTGGATCTAACATTAAAGTTCACCTTGCTCTCAATGGGTTTTTTACAGGATGAACTCCAAAGACCCTTTCCATTTCAGCTACTCCATACCTTGAGAGCATTGGCTCCAAATTAGTTTACCTTTTAGCAAATGCATTTATAGCATTTTATGAAGAAAAACCAGATATAATAGAAATAACTTAAAGGTAGGCCATAAAAGAAAGCTGAGTCATGAAACAGAGGAAATATCTCAATAGCTGTCTCTTCAACATTAACATCTTCATTGTTAGCACCACATTGGCATTGCCTGCTAGTTTAAGGTCTGGTCTTGTCATTCAAGAAAAACATTCCAGAAAGGATGTTTCCATTGAGCCCAATGTAAATTAAACATCTGAATGTGAAAGAACTGATTTTATAAGTAGGCCTTACAAAACTACTGAGAGAGTGTGAACCACAGGTGTTTCAATGATAATGTTTTAAAATAATACAGTGATTTGGATCACCAGAAGCTGGATAAACTGGTATAATCTGAATTCTGGTAATATATATACTGGAGTTAGGATTGAATGGAGACCTGAAATATAAACCTGACTCTGGTGATGGTTGAGAAGAAAAAGTAGACAGTTGATTGACTGCACTACATCAGGGTCTACATGGCATACTACAGAGCTGGAGTCCCACAGCAGGCACAGGTGAAAGCAGAACAACATCCAGAGACATGAAATGAAAGTTAACAGGTTTACATGAGAGATGAGGAACAAATTTTAAAAACTGAGGAAAAGAAACCTTAGATTGCAACAAGCTTTCCATGACTGGAGGAAATTAAATCAGCTAGAATTCTAATGACTAGTTAAATTGAGAAGTATGGTCCTTTATAAAACCTAGAGGCATTTGTAGTTTGCAGAAAGTCGAGATGAACTATCATAATTGTCTCCTAATTATCTCTTCTGGCCACAGCACCTGCAAATGTGTAGTGTTCAGCATAACATTGTACCCCACTCCTTTAGAGGTTTTCTGAAGCTGACACAAAACTCCTAATCCACAGGTCCTGCAAAAGACCTTCCCTTTCCATTGTTGCAAAATTCAGACAAAAGCAGGTAGTCTCAAGTGCACTTGAGAGTCTCAAGTGCACACCAACGAGGCAGGTAGCTTTTAATTTGGGGATCAAACATAAAGAACTCAATAGCAACCTTGCTTGGTGCCAATTTCCTTGTGATCTCATGGAACCAATCTGAACCCAACAAGCTCCCAGAGATAACAGTTTGTCAATTTTCCATTTCAAAGGCAGCATGATAACTAAAAGCTTACAGATGTATCACATGGAAATCAGACTTGCAGCAAGCAGCAAACTTTCTGATAAAGGCCTAAGCCTAATTCTGCTGAAGTCAATGACAAACCCCAGCAGATTTCAATAGAGGCTGAGTAAGGCTCAAGGTGACAAACAACTCTGAGAACAGTTGTAATCAACTCAGTGCCCAGTTAGGACAGAAGAAATGTGAGAGGATTTTTTGGTGAGCAGTGCCCAAGTTGAGAATTCCCAGAGTGAGTTGCAAGGATCTGTGACACTGAGAATTTTAAGGGACCCTTGCAGAAACTGATAGGATTTGGCATGGTCAGCATGTCCCCAGTTAGCCTGGTATTGCCATGCCCCGTGAGCACTTTCATGGAACCTGACAGCAATTACCCTCTCTATAAACTTTATCAATTTTATGTAGTTACCCTGCATAAAATTAACCGTCCATAAAGGATGGGACTTACAAATATTATGACAGATTACTGCACCAGGGATGCTGCTATTGTATTTTGCTAGGCACTCTCTCACTGTGCATCCTTAACACAAATTATAGAGCAAAACTCTACTAATGACTCTAGAATCAACATAAATCTCATGGAAGTGTACAAATTACTTTGAAGTCTTCTGTCTCATCAGTGGCCCAAGAACTAAAGCTTACTTTAACCCTCTAATGTGCAACAAGTTGACTTAAAATTTTTTCACTATCTATATGCATTTCTATTTCAATTCTACTTCGTAAAAAAAAATAGTCATCCCACTTATGGAATGGTCTTAGTAAAAATAGATATTCGACAGAAATCTGTAAAGTGATATTTTTTAAAATATAAAATAGTGTTGTAACATTTGCTCTTCTGGTCTTATTCTTTATTTACTACAGTTTTTCGACATCTGTTCCTGTCTCTTTTCATCAAATATTTATCTGCAACAGCTGAAAGAGCCTCATTTGTTTTAATTAAAAATAAGACCACCAAGCTGGGATCACTTCCTTGGCTCTTCCATGGCTTGCACAGACAGACAGTAGATCTTGTGAGGTTTCCTGAGGGTGGCCCAGTGACAGGCTTTCCCCCCCTCCCTATATCCTTTTCTTTTGCACCATGTTTATTTTGGGATAGGGAAATGTAATCAGAGCCACATTCCAACCACAGGAACTTTTTACAGTTACACGCATGAGAAAGGAGGATGATCTTGTTGTGTTTCATTTGCTGTTTCATTGGAAGAAACCCTTTTCTGATTTGTGACTTCTGGGATGGAATTATCACTGCCACAGAAACACAGGAATAGCAATAAGGCCTCTGGTTCAGCATGTCAATACTGACAGAGGCAGCAAGTGCTTAAGGAAAAATTGTAGAAATTCAGCTGAAGAATATGCTGCTGTCTGAAAATATTTTTGTGCTTTTTCTCACTAGCTAACATCTATTTCATCTCTTTTTCCCCCTGTTGACTTAAGAAGAGCAAAAAACAAAGAAGTAACATAAAATAAATGCTTTGTACAAAGTCAGTATTCTAAGGCAGTGGTACAGGCTCGTGCCTATTGCTGCTAGAACTGTTCTGAAGAGTGTTTGGGACATGCTATTTTCAGTTTTATGTATTCCAGAGAAATACTTCTGGAGTGCATAGACTGCTCATGACTTCTAGAGATGGTGAGATGTCTCCTGGCCTTGGGATCCCAATTAAGTTGCATATATAACTGACCTTTCTCAGCCATCTTAATTATCTTAGTCCTTGATAATAAGAAAGATTTTTAAATTAAGTTTTTATATTTATTTAAAATGAAGGAGACTAATAAGCAAATCTTGATTTTTTTCATTCCCCATTTTCACTTCAAGCTTCATCTTACAAGAAAAATAAACAAGCCATTCCTGTGAATCAGCAAATTAAGGCTGTAATATCCTCACCTGGCAAAAATTACCTTCAAAATGGGTCCTACTTCAGTCTCCCTGGCAGTACATTACAGCAGGGTCATTAATGCTTACACAGATATTTCTTACAGTTGTTAGTTAGATATAAACCACTGATTACGTTTAAAATGAGAAGAACTCCTTTCTTTGTAGATTTAATCACTTTGGAACTTTACAATCTGGAAGTTAGAATTTTCTCAATTCTGAAAAAACCCTATCAGACTCAAAGCCTGACAGTAATTTGTGCATTTCTCAGTTTATTTTGTGGGCAAAGTAGAAAGAAAGGTAGGTTGATGTGATCTTGTGTATCAAAAATTACCTCATTATAGCTATTTTTTTTCTCATAACACACATATGCAACAGGCATGTATATGGCACATTTCATTACACTTATATAGAAGTTGTTGACTAACCAAGAGGTGAAAGGAGATTTTATCTCAGCACCTTTTCCAGTTCACAGTATTATCTCCTATTCCACAGGACACAGTAACGTGGCTGTATAAGGTTCTCGTGTAGATTGGTTCTGCATTTCAGACATATGGGTAAAACTGACACAATTTTAAAGGCAAAGTTTTCAGAAGGATATTAAGAGCTTAAAATTAAATAAGCAGTTGTTCCTTATGTTGTCCAATACTAATACTTTTTATTTAAGTAACTTTTACAATGACTCACTATATTATATTTACAGTACTATACTGTAGCTTTCTAAGATCTTGATATTGGCATAAAGGAAAAGAATCAATTGTGCAACTTGGAATCAGAATTTAATCCTTTCCTTGCAAGATACTGAGACAGGAGACAGCACCATTGCTTAATCAATTGCACAACAGAAGGGCATGCAGGAACCTAGATTTTCTTTCCAGCACTGCCACTGGATTGAGGGTGACCTTCATCAAATACTCTCTGTAAAATCTAACAATAACTTCTTCTGAAGACATTTGAAATGAGAAAGTACTGTTAAGTACCCTAGATTTGATGCCGATTCCTTACAGCGGTAAGTGAAATAAGAGTTAAACTAATTTAAGGGAGACTTTATTAACTAGAAAGATTATGAGCTTGTCAAAGAGATATTAATTAAAGTCTGGGGACTGCTTGCCAGTGTCATTCTAAATTAATTGCTAATAGGTTACTCTTAAAAGTGGAGTGCAGCTGCAAGAACATCAGGCTCAAAGGAAACTCGATTTTGTTTATCATTCATTTTTACTTTGTTTAGCAAAGAATTTCTAAATACCAAAGAAACCTGAAACTGTTTCTGGTAAGGATATTTTTGATTACAAAAGTATTTCTATAATCCAAATGGCAGGATTCACACACTGACCATAGAATTTTCTACACTTTTCTCTCTTTTTGTAAAATTTCTGATAATATAAAAACCTTTAGGACTGAAGAGTGCAATCCCTGCCAGCAGGCTGAGGCCATGCTGCAAGAGGCCTGCCCTACACTGAGCTCCCCTCCTTGCCTGTGATCAAGACTCCTCTGCTTCTGACCTTGGACAAGATTTAGCCAGGCTCCCCTTCCAGTCTGGGCATGCACTGGGCTTCTGCTTTTCCATTCAATGGTACTGAGCTGCCACCCACGATACAGAAAAAAGGTACCCCACTGAATAGCTGTTGAGCCATTTATTTTATTATTTTATGCTATCTGATAATATAAGCATTTTCATCAGTCCCTGGGTTAAACAAAATCAAAGATCATTATTTTAAAGGAAGTAGGAGAGTTCTGTGCTACCTCATAAAGAAATTTTTGGAAGAGTGATAATTCAGTGAAAGTACTTCTCTTTCTTAGAGCTCTATTAAAGCTCTATACGAGAAAGAAAAGAAGGAAGTGACAAACTATTATTATTTTTATTTCTACAGTTTCAATTTGAAAATATAAAAGCCATGACTACATATAATTCTGCTTATTCAGGTATGTTAAATCCTGACAAGACTATCAGACTCAAAAAGCACAGATGGGGCTTGGTGGAAATCAGTGACAAAAATTACAACTGATTATAAAAGATGTCAAAATTATGCCAAAGTGTTTTGGGGTTTGACCCCAGAAAATATGAATAAGATTTACACCTTGATCCTTCTGTTCAGGCAGTCTTGATCTCCATCATACTGGGACACTTCAGTGCTTTGGCTGCTCTGATTCTAGCAGTGTAAATATGAAGTGATATGGGTGTATGGTACTTTGAAGTGCTGATGACTATTCTGTCTAATGGCTTGAGAATACAGCTAACACAGCTGTCTCCATATTGCTTGTGAACAGAAGTCCTCTTCTGTTTGCTTCATTTCAAAATTCTTTAATATCCTAATTGAAAGCTTCCTAACACTTACTTACAAAACCATCTCAGAAAAGAGGGACATATTACTGTTACACTAATTGTCCCATTTGAAACATCCACTCTAAACCTATGGATTCAAAACCTCCAGCAGAATTTACCAGACAGTTCTGTTCAATACTGACATGACCAATTTCATAGCATTTTCCTTAAGGGGGATTTGAACCATGGCCTGAAGTTTCCCTTTCTCTCTGGTCATCTATTTCTCCCTGAGCCACTATTTTTCTACTTGTCCACTATTTTTCTACTTGTACACATACACTTGTGGTTTTCATAGCTGGTATGTGACACGTGGAACCAAGCAGGGGGAGCACCAGCAGTTGGAGAAATCTTGATGACAGAAACTTGAAGGAGTGAAGTACAAAGTGTTCCCTGGAAATGAGATAAGCTGGAATGGAATAACTTTCTGTGTGCCATGTTTGAAGACTCCACACTTGCTATTGCTCTGAGAAGAAGAGCACCTGTAGTGCACCATGTTGTGACTCTTGTTTGTACAACACAGATTGAGTGACAACAGAGTAAGTCCTGTAAGAATGCCATAAAAATACATAGCTGTGCTTAGTGATCATGATGTAATTAAATAATATGCACATACTGCAAGGTGGATGCCATGCAGTGTCTGGTTGGTAACAGGATAGCTTTAGATCCCATGGACAAGGAAGAGCAAGATTCACAGACTGAGCTCAGAGGAGCTCTAGCACCCTGGCTACATGGAAGCTGGCAGCTGATTGTCATGAAAAAAAGTTCCTTAATATTAAAAGTGTGTTTAAAAAGAAGGGTCAGAGAAAACACAATTAATATGTCCATATTGTCCTACCATGACAGTATTTTGAACAATTGTTAAAAGAACCTATACAAACTGTGAGGTTTATAGATACATTATAACTCAGATTCATGAGAAGTCTTTAGTGGATGCTCCAATTTAAGATTTCCAGGCATTCCATCTAATCTTCTAATCCAATAATCCTAAAATCCAGCAATTAAAGAATGTTTTGACAAAGCAACCTGAGGCTCATTCCTCTAATTATGCCACACAGTTTAGGCTCGCTGACTTCAAACAGTCAGGTTTCCTTATGTAAAATATGCATTCATTGTGTCTGGATTCACTGGAATCACAGATGCTTCTGCAGAACTCAGCCTGCTAACAGTTTCATCCAAACTGAGACTAAATCAAGAAAAAGGAAATTCTGTTTCCTTGTTGAGAGTTAATGCAATTATACCTCTAACACAAAGTCATAACCAAGACCCAACAATATTTCAAAGAACCCCAGAACTTAATAAGCAGCTTTTAGAAATCCTTCTTATTCTGCCATGTGTGTTGGATTTCTCCTTAATATCTGCCATTTTGCTGGTGTTTCCTATCAGAAGGTGCAGATCTGATAATTCAGTGAGACTGTAGGTGCACAGTCTGTGGTGATTGGGAGTGGGGCTGCAGCTCATCCCCAGTGGGCACAGCTGTGAGCAGCAGGGGAGCAGCCCTGACAGCAATGAGCCAGGGAGTGCCCAGGGGCACTGACCAAGGGAACAGAGGGCACACAGGTGCAGTGCATCAACAGGAGGGGATAAAAGGCTGGGCTAAAGAACAAGAAAGAGCAGGTATCTGCAGCCTTCTGCAGTGATGTTCCTGTGTATGGGCAGAGGCCTGAAGCCTTCTGATGAGGTGAGGTGTTACTGTGTATGGGTGAGTGCTTCAAGCCTGCTGAAATTGCCTGGTAATGCTCTGTGTATCGTGGCCATCTCAAGTGTGACACGTGCTGTGACAAGAGACATTAAATATACTAAAGTCATGGAGAAATTGGGAACTTCAGTAATGCAGGGAATTCATATTATGTGTTGTTTAAGATAATGGAGTGCATAGGGTTTGCCCCAGAAACTGAAAGAGAAATTAAATGATACACTGAGGCTGTTGTAGTAGAAACACAGAATATAGAATCATTTACTTAGAAAAGGCCTTTGAGATCATTGGGTCCAACCAAGCTGTCTTTTCAGAATTCTAAACTGGACTCAGGTTAAATATGAAGTCTGCACTAACACTCTGATACAGCATGTCTCTCCAGTAAAGTACTAGTTTGCTAGCATACAAATTACAATATTTTCTTTGTGAGTTCTGTTGACCTTCAACCTGGTAAGAGGATAAAATGTTTAAAAAGCACAGAAATAGACAAGAGTGGTTTATACAAGTGGAACCTTTGTAATATCTGTATCTGTGTGAAGGGAAGGCTTGGATTGTTTGTTGTTTGTTTTGGGGATTTAGGAGGGTAATGAACAAAGCAATTACAAGGGACAAAGATATGTAGCTTTTTCCTTCTCCCAATGATCTCCAGGAATTGAATCCACTGGCTGCCTGGAGTTCATTCTTATAATCCCTCCCTTAACCCTTTCACTTAGTGAGCCCTCAATTTTCCCTTAGATGCAACTACAGTTTGCTTCTATCTATGCCCAGATTCTTGTTTTATTATTACACTGGGCAAGAGTCCTTCTCTGTAGTATTTGGTTCCTTTTACATTCATTAGTCTTTTCTCAGACCACCTCCAGCTCTTCCAGTGTGGGCAGCATTGTACCAAAAATACAGAGTACAGTGACATTAGTCAACTGATCATATTGAATCATTCTTATTTTCTGAATGACCTCCCATAACTTCCTGGATTTAGAATTTGTCTATTGCTTTGGTATGTGGTTTTCAAAATCCTTGAGCCAGAAGCTAAGGGGTTAAGTGGTTTTTCATCCTATATATTGTACAGACTGAGATGAAAGCTATGGCTCAGCAAAGTCTTGCTTAACACAGTTATTAGCATCAAACACTCATTCTAAAGAGGTGTTGCTATGCACCTGCTATTTTAATTCGTATTAGGTTTATTAAAATCAAAACAAAGTGTCAGACTAGAAACAGAGCAGTGCTATGATCTGCTAGAAGACATAAAATATAGACAGATTATGAAGTCTGATATGGCTACTGAGTAATGTCTTCATTTAGACTGTGTAAAATTTTTAGGTAATATCCTCAGCAGAGATAACTGGCACTGAAGCCACACTGTTTTTATCAGCAAGATCTGGATCCCTTTTATCTTGCATAAAACATTAATTACTAGCTTTTATGCAGTTGTCTTGCCCACTGTGCCTCTCTAAAGAAGAGGTGTGAAGGAAATAGTATTTGTAAGGAAAAGCTGACAAATGTTTCACTCTTGCAAGGCACCCACCTTGAAGCACTCTTCACAACAGGGTACTGAGCTGGATGGGCTTTTGGGCTGACCCAGCCCTTGACTTCCAATTCCCTCCTGTCACCTGGAACAAAGCCTGGTGTTACTCATTTGCTTCTAGTCCTGGTCAGACAGCACCAGGGAAGCCAATGACAGCACTGCAGTAACTGCTGAACAGTCTGCTGGGCTCAAACCCTTTGTGTGAGGCACTGAAATGGATCCTGCCTGCCAGATTTGTCACTACCAAGTGAGAAGCTGGTAGACATTGGTATGCTTTGGATCTCTCTGCCAACAGGAGAATCATACATTTTTTAATTATAGAGTGGGGTACACAGTTTGCCAACTGGACACTTAAAATACTGATCAGGAGTTATTCCAAGAAGTACAGACTGCCTGTTGGAATTGTATCTTGCAATGCTGCTGACATCCTGCTTTGTGTCCTAGAATATGAGATAAGACTATGTATTACCTCAGCTAGGAAAGATGAAAAAGAAAACCTTGCTTGTCAATAGACATGGATGAAACTGTTTGTCAGAAATCAGGTGACCTGAAACTCTGCTACAGCAACTCTAAGTCTTCAAGACTGCATTAATTTTCATAATTTGAACAGCACGTGAATAAAGAACCTTAAAGACTTAAGATGAGTAAAGAAGATATTTAGAAAGTACAGAAGTATCAACCAAGCCTGGAGATCCAAGAGAGGCTTAATTGCAATGAGAAAAGGAATAAAATATAAATGTCAAAGTATACATACAGAATACTCTGGTAGTATCTGTAACTACTAGTGAAAAAACGGAATAGATCAGATCTTCTTTCTAAGTCAAGAGATTTTTTTAGTACACAGATGGCCTAGAATTCAGTGGAAACAAAAGTATCACATCATAAGTCAGTTGTTTAACATATTCTGTGTTTATATAAACTATGAGTAGACACAGCATTACTGTAATACCATGGTTGAGCAATCAGGCACTCAGGGGTCAGAAAACGCAGCACAGGTCAAACCACAATCATAATTCTTCTCTTGCTTATGCATGAAAATATGAGTCTGGATGTTCCACTGACTTATATCAGGAGGCCTGAGTGAACCAATAGGGTTTAACAGCCCTGACCAGCCTCACCTGGGACCTCTACCCACAGTCCTGCCCATGGATGTTTAGCCTCTGCCTGAGCTACATCTTAGGTGAGGCTGTGTTTGGCCATGGACCCTGCTGATCAGATCATGAGCTGAGCTGATTTCCCAGCTGCCTTTCACGTGTAGAGTCCTGCCTGTTGATTCCTGGGCTGACCCTCCCTGTGGGCTGCCTGCCTTGATGCTGCACCTGCTTTGCCAGGGCAAACTCCCTGGTTTTTGGACTGTGCTTAACCCCTGCTGTCTCCCCTTCTCTTGCTGTGCTGCTGTGGGATGGAGCTCTGGTTGTTAAGGCCTCTGCCATGCTGGCTGTAATATCATGTTTGGCTTCTTTGGTGGGAGCCAGCCCCTGCTGTGATCTGATCACTCTCTTACCATTTCTATTTCTTAAGAGGGAGAGTGTGACTTTCCTATAAAGTCCTACTTCTCCAGTAAGACTTGAAGGCTAAGTCTGCATTCAGATTTAGCAGCTACAGACTACTGGTTAAAAGATGAAATTCAGTTAATAAAATCTTACAACTACTGCAACAATATGCTTACATAATACTAATGAATTGTATATTGAAATTTAGGTGTAATTTTCTCAAAACCTTGAAGACTACTTGAGTGACATTTTATAAGAGATTTCACAAAACCTTTTTTTTGGCCTACTAAAATTTGTCTCTCTTTTTAAGTTTGTTTTCAAAAACATCTAGATTTCAGTTATGAAAACTAGAATTTCCTTTAACCAAAAAAAAAAAATTTTGGAGGTTGTTTGCAAAGTTGTGTCAAAAATACAGGGGTGTTCCACCTCTGCTGTTAGGTTTTGTAAGACCAACAGTTCCATAGAAAATACTGAGAGAAGGCTGAAGCCACCTCAAACTGCTGAAGTGTTGCATGTTTCTGGACTTCAGTGGTTTTAAAGAGAAGAGGTGAAAACTTCTGGCATCTTAGAATTTGGTGGCTCCTGTTGATATCGGGGGAAACATCATCTTGCCCGATGGCTAAAACAGTGAGACTCTTCTGTTGAATGAAACATTTCCAGAGACAAAATAAAATAAATAATAAGAAGGAAAAAAGTGAGGAGATGGCTCTTGGAAAGATTTACAATGCATAAGAGAAAGCTAACTGACAAAAGAGATACTGCTCAAAGGCATTCTCATGGACAAAATATGTGCTTACTTTTCAAAGCCAAGGAAACTTCAAGTACTTAAGGGTGGGGGTGTGTGCATGTGTGGAGATCTTAACCTGTCGCACGTTTGCAAAGTATTGTGAGAAAACAACAATCAGTGGCTTTGGAACTGGGAAAACTAAGGCCAGTACCTAAGCAGTCTCTAGTCTGTTAAAGTTCATTTGCCAGTTTAAAGATGAAATTGCAAGGACTTTTTCAGAGTTGGAGAAATTTGAAGTCACAAGAGACTGGGGGGGGAGAGGAGGGGGAGCATTAGATGGGGAAAAAACAGTCTTTTGAAGTTTTGTATGCAAGGCAAGATCTGGATTTGTGCCTTTAAAGCAAACCTTCCTGATGTTACAAATTCAAAAAAAACTCATTGTGGCCAAAAGCCACATGGCATGCACTTATCTTTGGGAGGAAGGGGGAGGGAGAACAGTTCACAAGCAGGAAATGGCTTCCAGGTGTCTCCCTACTCCAGTGCACAACTTGATCACTACAAACCAGCGGTGCCAGGTTTAGTAGTCCCAGCTGTCTTGCTTCTTCTCAGGGATTTGGACTAATCATGCATTATCACAGCCCTTCTGCTGGTGACACAGCATAAGCCTGGCTCTGGAGCTATGCTTGAACAGCTTACAGGCTGTGGGTGATTGAAAAAGTTACAGGTAGTCCTTCTCAATCGAGTGTGAGCATGTGGAAATAAGCAGGGTACGTATCCCTCAGTCTGCGTAGGCACTCAGGCCCATGTGTGCAGAAATTCAAACCACATCTGTTCCTGGAACTGGACAACAAAATCAGTTACCCTGCTGCTTGCTGTGTTGTGGGAGGAAGTAACTGAATGTGGCACTCTCTTTCCATCACTGAGCTCTCTACAGCTGGCAAAGAGGGAGGAAAAGATATATTTAATTTCTTTTACCTCCATGTTGGTTTCAGTTTTTCTCCCTCCCTTCTTTCAACAGCAGAAACACTTCTTTGTTGGTATTATTCTTTCATTGTACAAATGTGATAGGAGGAGCTTTACAAAGCCTCATTCCACTTGTTAGTTTAGAATATAACAAAAAAATAATTAGCTTATATCTAACAGAAAGGAAAGCTAGTTTTTAAGGAGTACTGTTTAACATTCTTTTGGCCCTTTTCTCACACAGAAGTTTGAAGCTGTAGCATTAAGCTGACAGAAGAGTGCTGCTATCCATTTTACTCTATTATTTACATCAGTAGGAGATCATGGTGAGAAGAGCAGTGTCCTTTTATTTGGCAATGCAGTGTTTTTCCCAGCTGGGTAACTCTGCTGTTTTCTGGTTAACCGGAATAAATTTAATATTCAACAGGGAAAGTGACATCTTGAGGAGGAAAAAGGAATAATAAAGAAAACGAACAGTAATTTTATTTTGATTGAGTATATTGTGTCACAAAATAGTGATAATTTACTTGGCTGTAGAAGCAATGAATGTTTGCATTCTCAGTTCTGGTGAAAGCTTCTCCATTGCTTCCCCAAGAGATACTGTTTTCACTGTGCTCTTTGGAGGACCATTTGGAACAAAACTCTTGAAGTCTGCATTCCAATATAAATTTTTTGTGACTATTTCCCTTTTAAAGATGAGTGAAAATATAGCAAGCACTTCCTTGGTGTGGAAAAGACTGTACATAATTTTTCTCAAGTACAAGAGCACTTTGGAAGAACAGATTAGTGAAAAGCTTAATGAAGTAAATATTTTTAGCCAAAAGCAGTGTGAAGTGCAGGAATTAGCACTGTATTTTCATGGCAGTGCAAAAGGTGGGATGGATGGCATGACAGCAGCCAGCAGCAGTCACTCTCTGCCTGTAGCAGTGCCCTGGCAGGTGTTACAATCCTGCACTGTGGCTTGTGAACACCCTGTAATCTGACAGGCTGCACTGTATTGGGCACATAAGGAGCCAAGCCACCACCTTCTCTCCTTCTCTTTGTTTTCTGGCAGTACCAAACACCCTGATGATAAATGCTCCTACACCACGGTGTGCTGGGTCCATCAGCACTCAATATTCAGTTGATGATTTCATGAAGCCCTGAGATACTTCCACAGAGGTGTAGGGTCATGCTTTTGTTTTTCTTGTCCCACTATTTAATATTCTAAGTTTTAAACTCTGTTTCTCAGTGTGTGAGAAACCCTAAAAAGCTTTAAGCTGTAATCCACAAATTCTATTGTCAAAACAGGAAAACCCTGTATATCCAAGGTTTTATTACCCATTTTTTGTCTAACTGCCTAGTTTCTTCCCAGATTAGTCTGTTTCAAAATTAAGCAGACTACTCCTGCACCAGATGTCCAGATGCTCCTCGGGAGAGCAGAGTTGTTTTTCAATTGGCTCACTGTCTTTTAATGAGGCAGGGGACTTGTGACCTCAGTGCATTGTGGCTGATAAATGGTAGGATGTACCCACACATACTCACAGAAAACCTGCAAACACAAATGAGTTGTTGGTAATCTCTAGATTTTCCTAAGGAAAGGCAATCTTGTGGGCAAACACTTAAGCAGAAAGCTAATGCTTAATAATATGTGATTTTAAACTGCCAGTGCACAAGCCTGTCAACATTTATTTCCAGGTTCTCTGATCCTTTTTATTAGTTTCCTGTCTTGTTTTCATCTTAACCAAGCCACAGAAAGGAATGTTTTTCTTTTGTTAACAAATATTCAATTTTTTTTCTTCAAATCTGCTTGCATTTCTCAAAGATCTGAACAGGTTAAAAATGTTGTTTGTGCTGCTTGAAAGTAAAGTATGCTCTTAAACAAAAAGTTATGTAACTTTTACAAAATAATATCACATGCTAGACCATTATGCTAAAATCTGATCAGATAAGTAAGCTTTGCCTTCATTAAGGGCTTTAATCTTGACTATACACAGGGCAACTTCTAAACAACAGCTTTGGAGTTTTCCTCCAAAAGATCTTTCATGCTCTAGTCTGGAATATTTTAAGTAACTAACACAATGTTTTTAGAAATCAAAAGCAACACTTTTCCCCCTTTGTTTCTAAAAGTAACAGGGTGATGACAGAAAAACTTCCCTTCGGCTATAAACTGGGTGTTAAAAATACCCAAAAGCTAAATCCTAGTCTGGGTTGTTTTTAAAAGAAAAATTATTTTATTTTAATTTCTTTCTCCAAGACCTCTTTTCTGAGATGCATTTGAGCCTTAGATCTCTGCTTGCATTGCCACAAAACTGATGAAAGTCTGAGATCTCAATCAAAGGCTTAACAAAACAATAATCCTCTATTGCCCTAATTCTTCTCGGAAACATCTCTCTCTGACAAGAACAGTCCCTAAGCTTTTACGTCTTTTTTCTGCTTAAAATTACTTTCCTAATTAGAAGGAATTGTTTCCTTCCCAAGTCTTTGTGCCTGAAGAACACTGTATTTATGGAAAAGATCTTTCAGACTCTTTACTTCCCTGCCCTCAAATACTGTGATAGTGATTGCACTCTGTATCCTCCAAAAATTCCAACTTCTTTTATAAATAAGCAGAAGAATTCAGTAACATTCTTCATAATCTACCCAATTTCATCTGAAGCAAAAAATCAGAAATAGTCATGAATCACAGACTTCATGCAGAGTGTAAACACTAACTTTCAAGCACAACTTTACAATTTAAAATAAATTTTCTTTCCCAGATATATTTACTTTTTACACTTCCATGTTAGCCCTGAGTTTTTACACATCATACTAAACAAGAATTTGAATCAGAATGTGTGAATGCAGTATAGGTAGAATTAGTTAAGTATTGAAAATTTTGAAAGGAATGTAAAACAGATTTCCATACCAGAGGGTTTGGGGTTTGTTTTTTTTCCAGTCAGCAGCTACCCATCCTTACAGACATAAAGGCCCCATTTCAAGAAGGTACTTCTGCAGGAATAGTATCAGCAGTTTCAAGCATCTGAGGAATTCTGTCCACCCAGGTTGGACACACACTCAGATATCATCCTGACTAGGTTTGTTGTAATAAATTTACCTGCCAGCAAATTTGAATGTGCTAACTGCTAACATGGACTCTGCCCCTGGAAGTTCTTGACAAGCTGCAACAAGATTTGGAAGGTCATGAACAATCAATTAAAAAGCAGAAGAATTTGAGTACAGCTGTATAATAATAAAAATAAGGCAAATAATTAATACTAAATGAGATGACTCCAAGTAGTGTGGTTTGGAAGAGCACTGAATGGAATTTGTTGGTGCCTGTTGGAAGTACTCAGTGTGAAGATGTGATGATGGCCATGGCTCCTGCCTCTCAGTGGTTGCTTAAGCACCTATCCAGTAGGCATGGCTGCCCCTGATCTGATATTCTTTCGTCAGAAGTGAATGGAAGAAGCTGCTCTAACAAGTGATTCTCTCTTTCTATGCCTGTGAATATCTCTGTTTAAATGTGAGAGGAATGTTGAAGCTGGAGTAATGGTCTATCTTGCACTTAGCAGGAACCCAGCTTACAAAGGCCACTACTGATTCATGGCAAGGTCTCAAATTCATCTGCATTGGATATTGAAATCTGGGAATGGACTGCTTTTCCTCATTTGAATTCACATCTCAGTAAGGATATTGCAGTCACAGAAAAAGTCCAGACATTGAGAATGATTAAAAACAGTCTGAAGAGACTTTTGTAGTGCCAGATTTGTGAAAACTTGTGCTACTGAGCTGAGACAAAAGTAACGAAGACAATGAGGTTATGTAAAGCAATGAGTATCAGTACCAATGTTTCCATTGCTGTCCTACTGAATAAGAAGACAACATACAATAAAAAAGATCAGATATTAAAATATGGTTTTATAAATATTGTTTTCCCTCATCTAGGTAGCTAAATGGAAGAGGATATTAATCTGATGGGATTAAAAATATTACTAAATAATTTAATGAATTACAATATCATCTTATGTTCACTAGGTCAGGTAACTTTATTTTTCAGAGAAAGACTTTATTAATTGGGAGTTGAAAGTGCTGTAGGTGCACAGTTTGTGGTAATTTGGAGTGGGGCTGCAGCTCATCCCCAGTGGGTACAGCTGTGTAGGTCAGGTGAACAGCACTGACAGCAATGGGCCAGGGAGTGCCCAGGGGCACTGACCAACACCAGAGGGAACAGAGGGCACACAGGTGCAGTGCATGAATTGCAATGCACCTCATGTCTGATGTGACATGATGTTACTCTGTAGGGGCCAATGCTTCAAGCCTGCCCCTGCTGAAATTGCATGGGGATACTCTGTGTATCATGGCCACCTCGACTGTGGCATGTGTGGTGACAAAGTGCTGCATTCTTTGGCTATACATAATCTTTTTAATTTAAAAAAATGTTCCTTTTAAAAAATTATTTTTATGAAGGTAGTCTCCTTAATTAATCCTAATATTGCCTCTGAAAATCCTTGAACACATGGATTTGCAGCCTAGAATTTAAAATTCTGTTTCTATGGCAGGTGCTATTTAAGTTCTTTTGACATCTCAGAGGATGAACATGGAGAGGTTGCTTTTGTTTGCATTGTTACTGCTTACAGCTCCATGAGGGAGTTATACTTCTACAGAGTAAAGTCTGAGATGTGTCATTAATGATGAACACACATCCACGCTGTAAGGAGATATTCTAAATGAAGGGTCACCCTACAGCTTGTACAGTTTCACAGGTATGCAGCTGGAATAGAAGAGAAAGTAGAGGAAGGACTTGTCTTTCTCATAGTCTGAGTCTGCTCAGGGCCAAAACCTGGCAGACTGCAAAAAGAAACTTGTGCATCTGGACAAGCCATATCAGAAGAGAGAAGGCTGAACTGTCTTGAAAACAAGCGAAATCTGTGAAACAGATCTGATCTTTTGAAGAGCCAGTGCAGAGCAGCAGAAATGACAGAGCAGAGGGGCCATGCTGAAAACTGACTGCATCATCAGCACTCATGGCAATGGGAAAACTCTCTGGATTGACAACAAATAAGCCGATCAGGCAAAATACACTCAGCTGCTTCCCAGGTCCACATGCAGGCTTGGAGGAAGCTGAAGTGCAGCAGAGCCAGCTGGCTGTTCCCGAGGGCGGGCCCGCTGCCAGGCAGCTGCGACAGGGGGAGCCAGACTCAGTAGCCACCCCCTGATGACCTGGGCTACCCTGGGACTGACTGATACTCTTTATTAGGAAGGGGGAAGTTGACTACACTTTGTGAAAATAGCCTTTAAATAATATCTTTATTTAAAATAGATTTTGTTAGTTATTATTTAAAGATATCTATACAGCCCATGTCCTACAGTCTGCTGTTTGCATTTCAAAATAATGAAGAGCAGAAGAATATATCAGTAAGAGTACAAAAAAAGGTTAAATTAATTTTTTCCCCAGAGGGGAGTCAGAAATTAAACTCTAAGCAAGAGCATTGAGACATGGCTATCTTGCCAAAAAGAGCTGTAGATATTGAAACTGAACCTCTTTGCTACCAATTTAGAAATTTAGGTTTTGAGCCTCTTCTATGATTAAAAAAAAATTTCTAATGTGATTCATTGCTTATTTTCTAAACATTCAATGCCTCTGTTAATTCCTTAGTTTCACATATGGAAAAGTGTATGCCTTGATGTGGCAGGGCAAGGACACATTTCAAAGACAGTGTAACACTGATCACACAAAGAGGCTGTCAAAGCCACTGCATCAGCACAGGTCAGCACATTTGTAAAAATAAGATATTTATCTTTCTTAAAGAATGAGGGGTATCCCTTCAGTGAAGTACTAGAAGATGCATAAGTGCAAACACTGCCAGCTGCCCCTGCTAATGCAACAAAATGAAACAAATATTTTCACTGCACCTCAGAAGAGAAACATCACTGACACCCCCTACCACTCTTGTGGTTTGCTATAGAGTATTAAAAACAGGAAAACACAATGTATGTATTAGCATCCCACCCCTTCTTACCTTCATGGATTTCAGAGAGGAAATGATGAGTGTTTCCATATATTGTTTTTTCATTCCAGAAAAAAGAATGAAAATAATTTTCTGTACCCAGTTTCTGCACCTGGGGCCTAAATGAAGGGAAGTAGGTAAATAGTTCCAAGTAATTAATGTAATGACTCAGAGGGGCCACAGAAGGAAAGAGGAGTTTCTCCAGTTTAAATGTTTGCATTCATGCTTTGCCTAAAGCAAAACAAACTATCTGTCTTCTGGTTTGTATTTTCCCAGTGAAAACTTCCATTTGTCTTATTGTTGCTCCAGCATGTGCATCATTTACAGCTTTCACTGCTTGAAACATCCAAGTACTGTACATTGCAAGATTTTTTTTTCCCTGAGCTTTTAAGATTTTCTAGAATTGTAGAATGTGCTGTAGGAAGTGAACCAGTAAAGGCAGACTCAATGTAGAACGTGTTGGGTAATTTTTGTAAGTGGCTGCAGCTTAGAGGTACTGTGATGTTTGCTGTGAAGTCTCCAACCCCAAATGAAGTGCATTGGTCTTTTCACACTTCAGGAAAAGAGAATCCACTACAGGAATGACTAAAGTTGATAAGTTACATCTTGACTGGCCATTATAAAAAAAGATGATGGGTATGGAGTTCCATCTGTTTCTGATATTCTGGTCCTTTAATGTGAGCTGCAGAGGTGTGAAAATCTACAAAATACATTCTTGAACTCTCTCCTAGTTAGAAATTTAAGTCAACCTGTTCTTACAAAATGGGAGGAAAAGTATAATCTGTTTTATCTAATAGCTCAGTCAGGAAAAGATTAATTACCAGAGGAAGTCTGTGTTCAGGTCTTGACTCTGAGGGTATAAGATTTGCATTTCTAACTTTCCATTTTAAGAGCCTCAGTACAAGGGATGTTTAGGGGAAACACTTGTAATTTCTCCTAGGGAAGTGAGAACACTGCCCACCAGAAATATCATGAATGGAAAGAGAACTCAGTATAGACCATTTGTCTTAATAGTTTGTGTGCTTAAGTCTGGATGAGGCCTAGGTTTTGTTTGGCCAAATCTCTACTTAATCCCGAGGAGGAAAGCTCTATGAGACAAAATCCTTGTCTCTGGCCAATCATTGTGCACATGACTTGGAACAGAAATATTTTCCTCAATCAGACCTCAAGCAGCAACATTTCTTCTGCAGAAGAGACTTGCCTGATGAGTGCAATAGTTAATTTTTGCCAGCTCTCGCAAAGAATTTCATTTGACTATGGCAAGCCTGCAGTCACTGTGCTAGGTAACATCAGGTTCCCTTTGTATGATCCAGGGACATGCTCTAACCTGCAAGCTGCTAGTGAGGAATTTGATGTGGAAGCTGGAGACTGGAACAGGACAAGTTCATCTCATTGGAAGCCAGCAAACAGCTATTAAGCTTGCTCCATGCTGACAAGGTTTCCTGATGTAGTGGTCTTGGCAAAGTCTCCCTGGAGTAGGTACTGCTGAACTTAGCCAAAAAATGCTCAGAGGGCTTCTCCAGGCAAAACAAGATGCACTGACTTCTGTGCTCTAAAATGGGCCTACAGCAGAGCTGCTGTAAGAGCAAAGAGTCACAGTCTTGGTGACACTGAATCCAATGGGTGATCACTGGTGAAGTCCTAGAAAACAGACTGAGTTCACATCTAACAGTACCATCTCATGGGAAGGATATAAATCCAGTGTAAGAAGCAGAGTAGCTGTTGCTAGGAAAAGTTTGAATAGGGAAAACTCTGCTTCTGTAGTACCTGTTTCATGTCCTGCCAGGCTGGTGACCTCTGAGGGCAAAGGGCAGTTCTGGTGCTGCAGGGCTGCTCCAGCAGAGGGGTTTTGACAGCCCAGTCAGTCAGGGATCACCTCCCATATCCCTGACTCAGAGCAGGGCTGCCACAGGCCTGGAGCTTCATCTTGGTCTCACTAAAGGTGGTCTCACCTAGGGAATATTAGTCCTCCTTACACCAATTTAAAATGGGCAGTAACAGAGATGATATTCTGCATGTGACTTAAGTCTGTCCTCAGTGCAATTTTGGCTTATTGCTGGGTTTGTATACATTCCTTCAAAAAACAAAATTCTTATATTTTTGAGGTTTATAGACTCCACTCTCACTTGAAAGAAGCAACATTTCTTAAGCACACAGAATTAACTCAATTGTTTCTTGGCTGTACTGAGGGGAACATAAAATTTTGTATTTTAAAAAAATATTGTATTGTTGAGGGAAAAGTATAGCAGGATGCATTTTGATTTCGTCAATTGCACCTAGGATTTTTTTCACTTGCTAATTTAATTACAAAAGTATAAGAAAACAGCTTGGGAGTATGGTGAGGCAATCAATAGAACTACAGACAAATGAAAGTAAAATGAAGTTAAATCTTTCCCAACAAAATACCAGATAGCACAGTGTAGAAGCATCTTCTTCATGTAACTAAGGATTTTAAAAAATATTTAAATGGCTTGTTTGGAACAATAAGTTCTTATTCAACTCTCAATGGCCTTGAAACTAAAAATAAACTCTATTTAGTATTTCTTTCAACTTGTTTTAGAGCACATCAATAGTTTTCTCAGAAGATACTATCACTGTTTGGTAGAAATACACTTGCAAAAATAAACTAAATCCAGAAAAAGTTTCCAGGGATGTTTTTGGATGCAAATGTGGATAGTGACTGTGCCCACATCAAAAATAAAACATACTAGCTCTACAATGTCCTTTGCTAAATATAAACATCCTAACATTGATAAGCTTTACAGAAAAAGAAACTGATTGCCATATATTATTACCATCTCCAGTATTTTAAGAGCACCCTCTACAGTCACAAACACTAACCAGGAAGAATTCTTCCTAAAGAAAATAGTAGGAACTGAAAACTGGAGTAGCAGTTTAGTTCACTAGCACAGTGCCAGATCTATATAAACATATCTCTCCTGGTAAAAAGGAGCAGACTTTGCACAAATGCCAAAGATAGAATCTATTGCATCATCAAAGTCTTCATCTTTGAGAATTTAAAATACCTTATATATTCTGTGCTGACCCATAATTAGGCTGTAAGCTTCCTCTCCTAAAGCCATGGATGGCTGTGGGATCTGGAATGGAAACACATAAAATACACTGTTATTTTCAAAAGAGAATGAGGAACAAACCATGGTAAAGGTCAGGATGAACTAGTTCTCCTGAGTTCATTTAGTTTGTTTGTTCAACTCTTTAATAAGAGTTGTGAAAATTGAGTACTTAGTTCATAAGTGGAACTTGAAAATTTCAAAAAATTGAAATTGAAAATTTCAAAAAATTGAATCATTGAAATTGATGAAATTTCATCAAGTTTATTTTCATGAAATGCTTATTATACACATGTACATTCTAGCTTTGAAAACTCCAATCCTCTGAAACGTGCCTTTAAATTGTCTTTCTGTGTTTTTCCCAGATTTGCAAACATAGAGTTATTTTAAGTCTTCAGTGCTTCAGTAGCTAAATTACTGCAGCTGAATCAGGAGTGATGTTTTTCTTTCAAGGAGAAGGTGTAGGTAGTATCTCTTAGCTGATTCTTAAAATAATTGGACATCACTAAAATGTTTACATCTCTTCGAAAATATTGCTTCACGAAACTGTTTAAATGGTGCTATCTCACCCAATTAAGAAAAGTAGCTGGAAATAAAAACAAACGTAAAAATTTGAAAGATAATACTTTTTTCCTGGTTTTTATTTTCCAGCTGCTCGGGAACGTGTCGAAGGAGGGAGCTGTTAGGATTAGCGAGGCCACCAGGTGGTGCCATTGCCCCGCAGCACAAGGGCCCGCGGCCGCTCCCCTCAAAAAAAGGGCCTGCATCAGGAACTGCTTTAGGCTCCCACAAACATTTCCTTATCTTCGTCCAAAAGCAGGAAAAAACCCACCCCAAACCGTAATTGCTAAGACATCCATGCATGCCTATAAGAAAAAAAAGTTAATTTTTACTTGGGATAGGGATGCTTAGATTTAGACCCAGGTAATTTAACATTTCACTTCTCTATTGAAATAAATAAGAGCTACAGGCATAAAGAGCATAGAAGCCATTTCATTTACTACATTACTATTTCTGTGATAAATGAACCAATGTTTATATCTGCAATGACTGAAACAATACACCTTTAGGCTTTCTTCAAATAAATACACTGACAATGCCAACAAATCACTCTGTATTTCTGGAAATAGAAGCTCAGACTATGCTACTCTTAAAAAATTAGTTTGTTCCTGCAGGAGGGCTGCACACGCCAAGCAGGTAATGACTACAATGGTTTCTGGAAGTTTAATCCATTTGGTAGTACTTAGGCTTTTTGCAGGTTCCTTCTGGAAAAAAACTTTTTTCATTGCTAGGATTACTGAAATAAGTCTCGTGGGAGCAAGACTGTGGAAAAAACACAGATTTTGGATTTAGCCAAAGTTGTCCAAGGTGAAGAACAGAAGATCAGAAACCCTCATTGTGGCTAGATGCTGAACAGTGTCCAAAATCTTCAACTTAAATTCATATCAGTATTAATTATTTACCGAATGACTTGACTACATATTTTTTCTTAAATGAATATTGAAACTATCATATTACTTATGATCAAACTTTCTGTTGTGTGCATTTTTCCCTCAACAGCTTTTAAAGTCAATGGTAGCTTCTCTTCACCTCACTCTTGATTTCTATGTACATAAGTAAGGTTAATAATGGTACAGTCTTTTATTCAACATGAAGAGTACTTGTAAACTTGAGCTAAGATGAAATTAAATTCTACAGAAGAAAAGTTACAATTTAAATCTTCACCTCCTAAGTTTTTCCATCCCATGCATTAGCTAAGATAAAGTATTTTCCAGTGTTTAAGTGATCTGAAAATATGAATCTCTCGTTTTACAATTTAATCTGTCATTTTCTACATTTTATTAAATTAGTCTTATTCTCCTGCAATGTAAATATGTTCTTGAATATATGGCCAGGATTATTCAGGCTGTTTTAGAGCCCATGGAATGCTAGGGTTAGAGACAGAGAGAATCCCTGTGCTCTGGGTTCTGTCAGCAGGACCCTGTGTTTGACAGCTGCATGTGGGAGAAGAGAGAAATGGGAGAAGTGTAAAAGATGGGCTATCCCAAACAGGAAAGGGGGAGAGGAGGGGAAGAAGGGAAGAAGAGACAGAGGTGAGGATGAGAAGAGAGAGAAGGTCCCCTATGAAAAGGGGGAGGTGTGGGGAATATAAGAAAGGTAGAAAATGAAAGGCCTCCTTTTTTGGTTCGTTGTATTTGAGGAGAAATCAGAGATCGCACATTAAAAAGCATCTGATAAGAGTGTATCATTACATTTCTTCAAATGTCTCATCTCCTTCTCTGAAAGCATTGACCTGAATTTTTCAGATTGTGTTTCTTGAAATAAGAAATGGATAAAAATATCTATTTAGTAGCTCACTGACTATAGTAGTAAGAAGGATAACTGCTATTTCTTAAGCAACAGACATCTAATCTTTGATAATAAAGAAAATTTCCAACATATATTGTAAAGATAGGTCAGAAGCAATGCTTCAATGGAATTATACACCAGACTTTTTCCCCCCTACTTTCTACTGTGATTATTGGATTAGATTCTTTCCTGAAAGGCAATGGGGGACTATAATGAAGTGCCAGCACTCAGTGAAGTGTGCAGTGGCACAGCAGAGACAGAGGTGCATCTTGCTGGGAGCCAAGCACAGCACTGACACAGCAGGCTTTCAGCACAGGTACTCACTGCACAAATGCAGGAGAGCTGCTCAGCTCCTGAGGTGTGCTGGAGCAGCCAGCAGCTGGAATTCATCTACAGCACAGGCTGCTGGGCCATTCCTGTTTGTTTGTGCTTGAGCTGCAAACTCCATTCTGTATTGTGTTTCACAAGTGCCTGATAATACACTGCCTGAGCAGAGAGACATCAATCACAGTGTCCAACCAGTTTTGTAAACAAGGACCAAAACCTTTACTTAAAGGCAAGGAAAAGAAAAATAACTGGCTGAGGGGTGGGAAAGGAATGATATTCTGTATGTGACCTAAGTCTGTCCTCAGTGCAATTTTAGCTTATTGCTGGGTTTGTATACATTCCTTCAAAAAATTCTTACCTCACTGGATAACCTTGTATTTTGCAGTATTACAGCTGGACTATGGCTCTTACTGAACAGTTCATGCTTGCAGCATTACTATAACCAAGTACTTGTAAAACTCATGTTCAGAGTATGCCAAAGATCTGCAAGAAACTGACAAAATGTTTGACTTAGTATTTCATTAAAACTGTAGTTTAAAGGCTCAAAGGGTCAAAATAAACTTCTCTCAAAGGCTGAAGAAGTGTAGGATAGAGCTTGTGAAAATCCAGTCAAAACTTCGGTTTGGGATTCTCACAGGCAATACAAGTAATTTAGCAATTGTGCTTGTCCCACCTTTTTCTTTTTTTTTTTTTTTTTTTTTCCCCTCATCATTGATACAGAAAAATAAAGTTAAATGAAAGAAAGAAATAAAGAAAAATGCCTTAGCATATTTTTCTGAAACTCAGTACAGAATGATAGAAAGGTTTTCTGAGCAGTTGAATGCTGAGCATGACAGATAGCAACTGAATTGTCTCCTAAGCTGTTACCTGAGAGGTATATCATGAAAAAATTAATTATAGACTACATAGTAATGACTAGTAGCCATCATAGACTGCTTGTTTTAGCAAGAAATTATTAGGGTTTTTTTGCTGCATCTAAATTCAATGGAAATGTATTATTTTACAACATCATTGATTAACAGTCTTCATTAACCTTTAACAACAATGTGAAAATTACAGGTGTATACACCTCTTTAATTAAGCATTTTGTTTTCCATTAAGTGCAATTCCTTCACATCTTACCAAATGACAGTATGAGGCTGAACAAACTGTCAGTATGTTTCTTAACACTCTAATTGTAATAAAATGCAGCCATTGTAAATGTCTGTATATCTGTGAGTTCAATTGAAATGCTGCCACACAACTCATGTAACTGAGGAAAAAAAAAGTTTAATTGCTTTCTTTTCTGTTCATTGTGTCCCAGTTTTTCAGGTGGGGTGAGGGTATAAGCTTTGTGTGCTTTCCCAAAAACTACAGGTAAAAGAGCTAAGCAAATTCTATGCATCTTTTACTTACACAGTTCCAAGATTATGGGGTTATGTGGAAAAAAATGCATATGAAAAGCAAATGTTAAATGGCAAAGCATGTAAAAGATCAGATGGCAGCACAAGTTTGGGCTGTTCTGTCTCATGAACATATTTTTGTTAATACTAAGGGCAGAAAACTCCATACATCTATGACTTTCTTCTCAAGAACCATTTTGAGGGAGAATCAACTTAGTGCTTTATGTAGACATGCAACAGAATTTTTTACAGACCCTGTCCCACTGAATACTTCCATCCTCTCAGCAAACACTGTCAGTAGTCTGCAAACACCTCACTAGCTGCCTCTTAGAGCTGTTTATAATTTGTGCAGTTCCTACAGTTCACAGCTCTTTCTACTGATTAACTATCAATATAGTACTTTATCACAAGCAGTTGCTGCCAGACACTACTGTCTCATTGTTTTGCTTTTGACTGTTTCTTCCAGGACCTTTCCAGGACCCTTCTGGAATACTGACTTGTAATACTACCAAAATACATATTTTTAAAAATTCTTGAAAGGCATTTAATTTTCTGGGGTAGATTTGTGAGAACTTTACCTTTTTTTTTTTCCCAACAGAGAACCCAAAGCAGCATACAGTGTCCTAGCAGTGTTAATAGTGATGTTATATTTGGAACACTGCCTTTTCCAGTTGAACGTCTTCTGTTTATGCATTCTAATTAAAACCAGGCCATTCTCTACAGAAAAACCATACAATTATATAAAAATACGCATCTATATACCCAGTGGTCTTTGCTAATAGGGCTTGTTTTCACAGACATGAAAGAGCAGACAGGTATCAGAGCAGCTCTGACAGAAATTTGAGCAGTGACCTCCAGCACCGTTGGATTTGAGGAGAGGATGTGCTCCTATCCATGCTCCTCCTGTTGAACAACTTTGACATGCCTTCCATGACTCATATACTACATTTTTCCTTCTCATGTTCACTGCCCAGCATTTTTCTGTTGTAGGCAAGGATATATCACATCTTGTTGAGGTTTTTCTCTCCCTGTAGATTCAGTAGAACCTTCCTTCTGACTATGCTCCTTGGTTAATGTTGTTCAAACCTTCAGAACAACTTTACAAGCATGGAAAGAAACTGTCTGAGGCCCATTTCTTGTGACATGGTTGCAGACACTGTTTTTTGGGGATTTTTTGGATGACACTTGTGAACCCTCACCTACCCTTCCTTCACTGATGGATGAGGGTAAGAGACATACTGCAGTACGGCAGCACTTCAGTTCGCACTCTATGTGTGGAATATTCTGGAATCACCTTGCGGTATTTCCAGTCTAGCTGAAGTCAGTGTGGAAATGACCCAAAGTGCCCGAGGCACCAAGGTGTGCCCGGGGTGCTGTGACGCCGCTCTGGGAGCAGCACGGGCACGCTGCCCCGCTGGAGCCCCGCTCTGCGCTTCCCTCACCTCCTCCTCACGGCGAGGCGCGCCCGCCCTGCCCGGTCCCTGCCCTGCCTCAGCCCTTCCCGCTGGGCGGGCGGCTCGCCAGCCGCCTCCACACGGCCCGGGAAAACAAACCCGACTGTCAGGCGGCCTCCAGCCGACAGTACCCGGGCCCGGGGCTGGGTTTCCTCTTCAGAGGCCTGTTGGGGCCAACCCGGTCCATCCCGGCGCGGTTCGCCGCGGCCCAGGCTGAGGAGGAGCAGGGCGGCCTCCCCTCAGCTCACCGCTGTAGGTGTCCGTCGGGGGCCCCGTGCGCGCCGCGCGCTCCCTCAGGGAGAGCAAAGGCCGCGGGCGGGCGGGAAAGCGGCGGGAAGCCCCGGGCTCACCTGCGGGACGCCCCCGCCTGGCTCCTCCCCGGCCCGGCCCGGCCGCGGCGCCCCCTCCCCCGCTGGAGGGGGCGGGCAGTGCGCGCTGATCTCCGGCGGCGAGTGCGGCTGGCGGGGCGGCGGAGAGAGTGGTGCGGAGTTGACGGGGATTCCCCTGTGGGACAGAGGCGGCTCGGGACGGGTGAGGAGAACGGCAGCGGGCGGTCGGGGAGCTGAGGGGGGCACCGCGTCGCCCGCTTTTCCCTGCCGCGATGGCCGGGGCAGGGTGGGCACAGGACTGTGGCACCGGAGCGTGGCGGGCACGGGAGCCGTCGCCCTGCGGTGCCGCAGGCGCTGCTGCCCACGGCTGTGGCAGAGGCTCCCGGCGCCGAGGCGCCCTCAGCTCCGTTAAACACGCGCCTTTCCAAAGGCCGAGGGCGTCGGGCCCGCCCGGGCGTGAGGCGAGAACTCGGCGGCGCTCCCCGCACCGCCGGCGGGTGACGCGCGGGGAGCTGGCGGAGCGCCGGCCGTGCCGGGGCAGCGCTTCCCCCGGGCGCTCCTCGGGGCTGCGCTGGCGAGCGGAGCGGGGCCGCCCCGGGGCGGGCGAGCTCAGCGGTTGAGCGGAGAGGGAGCTGCCGGGGGAACAGGCTCCCGGAGCCCTTCTGCATTTGCTCTGCGGCAGTCACGAGCGAGGGTCTTCCCTCCGAGCCGCGGCTGGCCCGGGCTGCGGTGCCGCAGCTGGAGGTGCCGCTGCCGGCCTTGGCTTCCAGGTGGGCGGGCGGGGCCCGGAGCCCCCGCGGGGCGCCCAGACCGCCTGCTCGCACGCATTCCTCCGGGGATTCCTGGCATTCCTGGGCAGAGGGCACTCTTGACTTCTTTATCTCCCTTTTATTCCGCGAATTAGCGTATTTTTTGCGAAAGGGTGTGTCCGCGTTGCGTGTGTTCTTTTTCATGGGAAAAGTTTAGAATGGCAGTTCTGCTATTTGTTCTTCTTCCAATTAACTTTGCATCTGATGTAATTTATATCCTTCCAATTCGATGACAACTTTATGGGGAGATCAGTGCTGCGATAAAACTTCTGCGGTGAGTTTGCATTAGATTAGCAGTTGACAGAACGATTGCTGGGAATTTTATCTTTTCCCTTTTTTTAGCATGCAGATATTTAAAAAAAAACTTTTGCAATGCAAGTTGAATGATTATCAGAATAGAAATAGTGGAAACCTCTTGTTGAAATTTGTTCAGTTTTTCTGAGCATCTACACTGTGTTTACCTTGTGCAGACTCCTAGAAGTCAATCCTGTGGGTGAATCAGAAATCCCCTAAGTGTATCCTGACTTCTGCTACTCCCATGGGAACTTGATAGATTCAGTGTCTGACGCCTGTGCTGACAACTGTCAGATGTGTTGTAGTTATAAATCTCTTTATAGAGCTTGTTTTAGCAGACCTTAAAAACTTATATAAAAATATAATTTAAATGGCAAAACCAAGCTGCTGTTTACTTTTTAAAGGTGCTTTGTAAGAACTTGTTTGACTAGCAATTGTATTTTCTAGAAATGTCATAGTCATTGGATTGTCTTGGGTTTTTTTCTCATGTTAGACCCAGGAGAAATCTGCTTATGCTCACACTGTGTTTTAAGCCAGATGTGGTTACTGATGATTAATGTAAAAGTGTAACAAGTTGCTATAAGTTTCTGTTTGTTTGGTTGTTTTTTTTTATGATTAGTTTGAACTTGAGTCTTTTCTTTTGCAAGACTCAATTTTGGAATTATAAATGGAAATGAAAACTTTCATACAGTATTGAAGCCTGTGATTAACATGTAGTAAACATTATGTTTTAGAAGTTTGTCATGTTATGGAAGGCAATTAGGCTGCTTTTTATTTTATGTTATTCATTTTGAGACACAGCTACATTTCTAAAACAGAAGGCTCTGTAAAATAGGACAGCAATGCTTCTAGCTTTTGTTAGAATTCTCTTAGGATATTCAGATAATCATTCACGTAAGAGAAGATGGTTGTTTTAAGCAGACAGTTGGTTGTTTAATATTAATGGAGTTTTTTAAAATAATCTAAGATAAATAAAAATACAGTGCTTCAAATGAAGCATCTATAAAATGACTAATATTTTTACCTGTGTGCTGACAACTTAGAGATGTTTCTGAAATATCTTAATCATAGGAACAGTATTCCTACTTGGTTTGCATACACCTTGAGTTGCCACTGACATTAACTGTTTCTAAATGCCACCTAAATGCAAATACACACCACAAAGGTAACTAATGTTGTGACAGGCCTAAAAGGCCTTGTATTGCTGACCCCCCTGACTACTGAATTTGTGTTGATATTTCCAAGAGCCTGTCTACTCCATGAGTGTATCACACAACTGTTTGGGTTTTTTAATTTTATTCTCATTATCTGACTTAGTTACATTTTGCTTTTAAATCTAATTAATCTTGACTGCTTAGGCTGCCTGAATTGCCTCCAGCTTATTTTAATTTCTTTTAATTGCATTATTAGATCTCACTGTCGTTACTAAAATGTCTGAGAATGCACTTAGGTTTCCCTGGCAGGGTTTTCATGGGAGATGTGAAATTTAATTTTCTGCAGAAATAGTCTACAGGATGTCCTGTATAAGGAATTTTACCTCAAAAAGAGGGTGACAAAGTTGCAGAAAAGAATTGGTGACAGTTCCTTCTTCTGGTGTGCATTGTGTAATAGGAAGTTGATTATTCTGGGAGTATTGGTGAAACTGGTTTGTCTGGGTTCTGCAGTGTCATCTGAAATGTGCAGGTGGAATGACATGACCTCAAATGTGAATTTTTAAATCTTTTGTCGTGGAGTAATAGAAGAACATATGTGCTATGAGTTTATTCAGCCTGGATCATAGTGGGCAGGTTTTTATTTAAAAATAGCTACTGAAGTATTTTGACACCAAATAATTCTGCAGATGCAAAAATGTAAACAAAAGTAGATCATCACAGTTCCATGCTACAGTCTGCTGTTTTACCATTTCTGCTTTTGCAGACATACTGATGATGGTGTCATTATTTTTAGAACCTTTTTACCTGTGAAGGTAACCTGAAATCTGGATATTAATACCAAGCACACAAACCTGATTTTGCAAAACAACATTCAGCCTATCTATCTACCTAAGTTGATAGAAAGGAACTGCAAAGAATCTGCTGATTAGTACAAGATCACTGGTACTAACAGATTTCTGAGAAATAGCAATGAACACTGAAATAATGGGGCATTTTTTTTTTACTTCTGCACCCTCTCTGCAACTCTGAATGGCATCAGAAATGTTGCAGCAACTTGTTGCCCACGTGTTCAGATAAAGCAGGCTTAAGAAATTTGTGTTTCTTCTATCTGTCCCACTTATTTTTTTTTAGAGGTAGGAGGAGGTTATCTTCTACCTGATCAGTTCAGTGATACCATTCAGAGGCAGGCTTTGTAAGGAATTACATCCTTACAGTATTGAGATTAACAAATGGTTTGAATGGCCAGGATGAGGTGAAGGTGTTGGAATTTCTCTGATTTTGTTGCTAGGTCTCAACAAACTGCACAGAGGATGATGGTACAGACTTGACACATCCTGAACTTAGGTTTGGTAATTCTGTTTTTAATGCATCTTGAATGAGGTGTTGGAAGGATGTGCAAAAATACAATAAATAGGTTGAGTTTTGCTATTTCTCTTCTAAATTGGCAGAAGAGTGGAGAATCCACTCGCTCACTCACCAGGTTAATGTATGAGGGAAGGTGTTTCACGTGTCCATGGCGTGTTTGTTCCAGGCATCTTTATCTGGAAATATGGACACATTTCAGAAGCTGCTTTGACCTTGACTTTGAATGGTGTTAAATCAAAATGGTAATACTTTTCAGTGTAGCCAAGTATGAAAATTTAATCTTAAACCCCAAAAAGTGGACATGTTAAGAATGCATGTGCTAAAGATTTAGTGGAGTG